>NC_045549.1:67435546-68035546 GCF_009769535.1 Thamnophis elegans
CTGATTTGTGGGAGTGGCTTGCCGGCCAGGTGACTGGGTGGGCATGGCCAACTTGTAAAATGTGGTGAAACTCACTTAACAACGCTCTTGCTTAGCAACCAAAATGTTGGCTCAGAAACTCTGGGATTTGAAGCACGCAAGTCTTAAAGCTGTCAAGTTACAAGACCCTCGCACCCTAACCCTTTAGAAAAAAAACGCCCAGGGGTGTTCAAACTTGACAGCTTTAAGACTTGTGGACTTCAACTCCCAGAATTCCCCCCTCTCGCTCTTCATCTTGATGATGTTCGGACAGGCAGGGGGAGGGAGCTGGAACCGGTTCTAAACGGCACTGTAGATTTGTAGAACCTCTTCTATAGAAGAGTTTAGAACTGGCAGGAACCCAACCCTGGTATAATGCTAATCCATGGTCCTCTCTTCCATGGTCAAGCCTAAGAAACTGCAATCCACACCCCAAGGGGAAGCAGATCTATTAAGCAAGATGTGTACTTAATGAGAGGGCATTACATAAAAAAAACACTTCTGCCCTTTATATGCTTTCTTAGCTTTATCTTGCCCTGATTGCACAGAGAGGAATATAATGGTCTTCGATAACAACGTGAGTCATACAGTCGCCTACAACTTGGGGGTGGGGGGGGGGGAGAACTTGTTTTCTATATAAAGAACAGACCACATCCAAAAATAGAAGTAACACTTAAAAAGAATTCTGCTTCTGGAGGACCCTGCAAATTCCGAACAAAGGAGGTTGGAATGTAAGGTCATTTCTGCAGAGAGTAGCGTGAACACGCATCACATCTGGAATGTAAACTTAAGCAATCTTGACCACATTTTAAGGCATTCCTAGGTTAGCTAGTTTTCTGGTCTCCTCTCTTCTTAGTAAGTTCAGGATTTTCCCCCCCGCTAAGGATCTGAGGATTTGTGCTACCTTGACACAGGCTCCATAAGCTTCAGCTATGAATATGGAAGTGTGTTGATTCAACATGTTAAAAGGAGTTTTAAAAAAACAAAACACCAGGCTTTGCATTTGAATGTAATTATAAATTAAATAGGTGAACAGGCACTTTCTGTCACATGGTCTTCCAAGCCTGAATTATTTACATGAACATAAAAGCCCTGGGAACTTTTACAAGTATCAAGACGCTGTCAAAAGAGGAACAGGGTTATAATTAAGTCGAGGTGTTGTTTCGTGCACAGGAAAATCCAATTAGCAAAGAGGTATCGTAAACCATCGGTCTCCGAAGGGGAAATCTGAATGCGTAACCCAGGTTTATGCCTGCAGAGGTCATTGTGCAGAATGGAGGTCACCAATCTTTATTGGCTGGCCATTCCACCACGCACGTTGGAAAGTCTGTATGGGTAATCCTCGAGTTACGGATGTAACAGAGCCTGCCAATTACATTCGTAACCCGAAGATTCGTTGGAGTGAATCACGTAAAGTGAACGTGAACAGTCGCTGCTTTCGCCCACACATTCGCTAATCGGATGCGCAAGTTGTTCAGCACAAAAGGTATCTGACGGTGGGGGAACCTACTTTTGCAGAATATGGGTGCAGAATATAAGCCAACATTCTAGGATGCTCCTCTATTCCTCTATAATCAGTGGATGTAACACACGCACCTAATATTTGCTTGATCTACTTGATCCTTTTTGAATCCCCAAGGATCTTCTCCCCAAAATAGGGGTGAAATACTCTTAAGTCTGCTACCCATTCGCTTCACACGTGCATGCACACCAAATGCACGCTTTGCACACATGCGCACCACAGGCGTTACTGTGCAGTGCTGAAAAGAGGATTAAGAAGCCTTTTCTGAGTCTGCAAAGATAAGTAGAACAGTGAGGGGGGGGGGAGGAAAACAACTGTGCCATACGATTCAGATTAACTAGAAAGCAGGATTTCCTGCTTTCTAGTGAATATAAATTGCGGGGCATAGCTGATTGTTGCACAGCTGATTGTCAGAACTACCAGTTCGCCCAAACTGGTAGTAAAAAAGGCTACCGGTTTGGGTGAACAGGTAGTTCCAACAATCAGCTGTGCTGCACGATTTCTAAATCACAGCTGCTGAGCACAGCTGATCGTAAGAACCAAACCGGGAGTAAAAAAAATGCTACCGGTTCAGGTGAAGTGGTAGTTCCAACAATCAGCTGGTTGTCGCACAGCTGATCGTCAGAACTACCAGTTTGTCTGAACCAGTAGCATTTTTTTACTACCGGCTTGGGCGAGACAGTCCAAAGCAATAGCATTTCACCCCCGTCCCAAACTAATGGTAATAATGCAAGACTAAGCTTATAAGTTGAAATGTCCTTCTGCTCCAATTCTGAAAGCTGTTGATTACGTAACAGAGCAAGGAGGTAAATATAGGAAGGGATGTTGTTGCATGAATCTCTATTTTACCGATAATAAATATAGGTAGACCTCGACTTACGATCACAACTGAGCCCAAATTTTCTTGTTGTTAAGTGAAACATTTGTTAAGTGAGCTTTTCCCCATTTTACGACCTTTCTTGCCACAGTTGTTAAGTGAATCCCTGCATTTGATACTTCTGGTAGGCCCATTTTGCCATCCACGGGCTCCAGACGCTTTCCTGAAGCCTGGGGAGGGAAAAAATGGCCTCCCACCGCTTTCTGGAAGGCCGGAAGATCGAAAGCACGTAAAAAAATGCAAGTAGAAAAATAGGAACGACCTTTGGTGGGAAAGTAACAGCGTCCCATGTGCCTTTTGTCTTTTGTCATGCAAGCCACGTGACATCTTCGGACAGCGCTAGCTCTTTGGCTTTGAAAAAGAGATGAGCACCACCCCCTAGAGTCAGGAATGATTAGCACATATGTACCTTTACCTTTACGTTATTAGCTTTTGCTAGTTACATTAATGACTCCTTTTCCTGTTCAGGTTTAGTCAAGCTACTACTATATTCATAACCACGGCAGGAATATTCCCACCATCGACTGCTACCTTGATCCAGGAACTGCATTTGCTCCTTGTTACACTGGTTGCTAAACAGCTGTAGTGGTGAATGCAATATTGCAGCCGGACTCTGCTCACACAGCCAGGAGTTTGATTCCTTCGATCCTGAACGGGCTCAAGGTTGACTCCTCAGCCTTCCATCCTTCCGAGGTTGGTAAAATGAGGACCCAGATTGTTGGGGGCAATATGCTGTCTCTGTAAACTGCTTAGAGAGGGCTGTAAAGTAGTGTGAAGCAGCATACAAATCTAAGTGCTGTTGCTAATTGCCTACTGAACCAGGTTCATTTTCTTACAGTATATTTAGAATAAAATAGAATAACAGAGTTAGAAGGGACCTTGGAGGTCTTCTAGACCAACCCCCTGCATAGGCAGGAAACCCTACACCACTTCAGACAAATGGATAGCCAACATCATCTTAAAAACCTCCAGTGTTGGAGCATTCACAACCTCTGGAGGCAAGTTGTTCCACTGATTAATTGTCAGGAAATTTCTATTCAGTTCTAAGTTGCTTTTCTCCTTGATTAGTTTCCACCCATTGCTTCTTGTCCTACCCTCAGGTGCTTTGGGGGATAGTTTGACTCCCTCTTTTTTATGGCAAGCCCTGAGATATTGGAACAGTGCTATCAAATCACCCCTAGTCCTTCTTTTCATTAAACTAGACGTACCGAGTTCCTGCAACCGTTCTTCATGTTTTAGCCTTCCAGTCCCCTAATCATCTTTGTTGCTCTTCTCTGCACTCTTTCTAGAGTCTCAACATCTTATTCCAAGTGTGGGCTTACCAAGGCCTTATAAAGTGGAATTAACTCTTCACATGATCTTGTATATAATCCTAAAATTAATCCTAAATAACTTTGTATCAGGATATTTGGGAGGGAACATCCTTCATTTTCAACTTGGACAATCCCTAGGACCATCTGAATGAGGCTGGCATTTAACTTTCAAGCAGATACTCTGTGGTAAACCACTGAAATGTGAGAAATGCCTACAAACGCATCTTCTAAGAGCCTCTGGAGGACCTGTCTCTCCAGCCAGAGAGAAGTCAGAAGCTTCTCGTTGTGAAAGTTGAGAGTACATGATTTTCCCTTGCTTTGCTTTCCTTCTTCTTCCCTCCACCCACATTTTAATTAGTGTCTTAATATTGTTTTAACTTACTCATCAAGTTCAAGAAACCAAATTGCAGACATAAAAACTGATACAAGCCAAAATCTTTGACAGAATCAACCATAATTACCTTGTTTCCCTGAAAATAAGACAGGGTCTTATTTTCTTTTGACCCCTGAAATAAGCGCTTGGCCTTATTTTTGGGGAGGTCTTATTATTTTTGAGGTGCAGGAGGCAGCGACTGTGGTCACCTCATGGCTGCTGCTGTGTTGCAATATTTTCAGGGAGGGCTTATTTTTGGAGGAGGGCTTATTTTAGCGCATGCGCTCAAAAGCCCGATTGGGCTTATTATCCGGAGAGGTCTTATTTTCAGGGAAACAGGGTACTTCAAAATTCATGTATTGGTCCTGGAATAATAGTGCTGGACTTTTTAAGGTCTTAGTAAACCAGTCACTTCACTTTAGATTTGCAAAATTGCTTTTTTAATGAGACGTCTAAGAATAATGCCATCAGTATTACTGTTAAAATTACTGAACACAGATTTTAAAAATAAATAAAGTTAGAAATAAAATAAATTGGCTTGGCACTGACCAATAGGAAGGCGACATCTAAGAATCCAAGACCTGGATGGAATGTGATATTAATACGTTTTAAATGAATTAATATATACTTTCGTTACTACAGGATATTTTAATCTGGGTTGACCTGAGAAATCTGTTAGAGGTCTGGTACAATTTCAGCTGAGATGCATTATTAAACTACTGAAAATCATGGAGATTAAATAGTCAGCAAATTGAAAATAATGAGAGTATAAAGCTGGACTTTGTATAATAAGAAAATATTTTAAAATGGGTTGCTTACAAATGCACCAGCAAATATTTTGTCCTTTCTCATAATAAGAAGAAAAATTTAAACTCACACATTTAATTCCATGGAGTATTTTGCGTAAATGCTTCACCATTTTTTAAAAAATGACCTTAAAAATTAATAGATGCAAGAAAGCCCAGTGACGTGCGGTGAGGTTTATGGCTGGTGAGGCAAGCTGGCAAAAGCCGCCCTATGTCGGACACAGCGGTGGGGCTTCGGCGGGGCTTTTGGAAAACCCCGCCAAAGCCCCACCGCTGTGTCCAACATAGAGGTGTCCCGCAGGATGCCTCTATGGCGGACAAAGCGGCAGGGCTTTCAGGAGGGTTCTACCACACCAAGGGAGAACCCATCTTTCTCCCCTCTCCTACAAAACAGCATCAGAAGGAGAAAGGGCAGATTATATTAATGAAGACATCCCACACTTAATTATAAACATGCCTGCTGAATGGTCAGCCTCCTCGCTTTAACAGTTTTGGGTTGCCAAAACGTAAAAAATAAGTGCCAGCCCGTGCACCAGCAGAGGCGGGTAACACACACACACACACACACACACACACAAATTACTTACAATAATACAATTACTTACAAATTACATTAATTTTGAATTCCTCCCCCTCCCTCCGACCCACATACCTTTTCCAGCTGTTTCACAGAGGATTTCAACTCTGCTCTTGTCTGCCATGATGAAAATGTAAAAATGTAAAAGGAAAAAGGCAAGAGCTGCGGAGGTCAGGCTGGGTTAGCTGCTGCCAGAGTCTCCAATGGATGACTCTGCTTAACTGTTTAAAAACGCCTCTTAAAAAAGGGCCCTCTACAGGAGGAGGCGAGAGAACCACGCGCCTCATCTACATAAGGAATTTTTCGGCTTTTAACCCTTGCTTAACTCTGCTCGAGGGATCATAAAGATAGACTAAATGAGGCACGTGGTTCTCCCGCCTCCTCCTGTAGAGGGCACATTTTTAGAGGCTTTTTCAAACAGTTAAGCACTAAGCGGAGTCATCCACGGTGACTCTGGCAGCAACTATCTCAGCCTTTTTCCTTTTATATATTTTTTTCTTTTCATGATGACAGTGGTGAGGCCCTGCCTCCCCTAACTGCACGTCCCTGAGACAGCCATAGGCTGCTCGAGGGAGATAACTATACCTAGCTTTATAAGACTTTGCCTTGCTTAACAATGGAAATTTTGGACTGTATTTGGTCATAAGTCGAGGACTCTCTATATATGTGTGCATTCTGAAAGAGACTTCATGTTTGAAAAATATGGAAGCTGATGTTTAATTATGGTGAAAAATATTCCATTTATTTCTTTTTCCACACGCATGGCTACCCATCCTAGATTCATAACTCTGGGCGGCTAACATCAATTAAAAACCCGTATAGCAACACAGAACAATAAAAGCAAGGCATATAATCAGCAAACAACCCCAGACAAATCATTTGTGCAAGCTTGTTGATAAAACCATGTCATATTATGTATTACATTCCCAAGTAGGTGAGACTGCATAGTTTCAATTTCATGAAGGTTGGCTGGGGAATTTTGGGAGCTGAAGTTCACAGATCTTAAAAGTTGGCAAGTTTAAGAAATGCTGCAAGACTTCTAATTGGTTTACAGTGGTTATCGGAAAATGTGTAACCCAGAGGTGGGTTCCTACCAGTTCGTACCAGTTCAGTAGAACCGGTTCGTCAAATCTACCGAACCGGTTAGAAGAGGTTCCACCAGAAAGCAGGCCACATCTACAGAAGATGTTCCAAAATTTTTTGAAACCCACCACTGACACACACACACACACACACACATACACAGACTCATACAGAGAGAGAAAGAGAAAGAGAAAGGAAGGAAGAAAGAAATAAAGAAAAAAGAAAAAAGAAAGAAAAAGTGAGAGATGAAAGAAAAAAAGGAAAAAGGGACAGAGAGACAAAAGGAAGGAAAGAGAGAGAGAGAGAGAGGGAGAGAAAGAAAACACATGGCCGGCAAGCCACTCCCACCAGGTCACATGGCCATAAAGCCACTCCCACAAAGGAGGCCACACCCACAGAGTAGGTTCGAAAATTTTTTGAAACCCATCACTGGTGTAACCCTTCCCAAAGTGTTAAAAAAAATTACAAAAATTCCCCACCATTCACTTCAAACTTTATCAGAAACTATTGCAATTAGCTTTTTTCCTGAAAGATGCATTAAGTGGTCAAGACCTCATAAAATCCTTCCTTTGTTTGAGGATTGAGATTGATTGAGTTCAAACAGTTTGCATTATAATCTCAAGACATTATGCCTCAAAACAGGAAAATTTGGATTTATTATTAAGGACTAGGGGAGACATGATAGCAGTGTTCCAATATTTGAGGGGATGGCAAAGAAAGGAGGGGAGGGTCAAACTATTTTCTAAACCATCAGAAGGCCAGATAAGAAATAATGGATGGAAACTAAACAAGGAGAGATTCAACCTGGAAATAAGGAGAAATTTTCTGACAGTGAGAACAATCAACCCAGGGAACAGAAGTTGCCTTCAAAAGTTATGGGAGTTTCATCACTGGAGGCTTTCAAGAAGAGACTGGACTGCCATCTGTCAGAAATGGTATAGGGTCTCCTGCTCGGGTGAGGGGTTGGACTAGATGGCCCTACAAGGTCCCTTCCAATTCTGTTAATCTGTTAAAATATCTGTTATTATTTTTAATGCCTTCAAGTCATTTCTTAACTATTGATAACCACCTGGACTGTCCCTGCAGTTTTCTTGGCAAGGTTCTTCAGAAGTGGTTTGTCATTGTCTCCTTCCTAGGGCTGAGAGAGAGTGACTGGCCCAAGGTCATCTGGCTGTGATCGTGCCTACGGTGTTTCTGATGTTTTGGCCTGATGCCTCAACCGCTAACAGCAAACTGTCTCTCCAATTTCGAATACTTTCTTGTTTTCATTAGGCAGCTGCTCTTTTAAAACTTTTTAGCATGCATAATTTCTGCACTTTTGGAGTGGGGGAGGACAAACATTTGTTATTCTCTGCTTTGATAAGCCCAAATAAATGATCCAAGTTACAGTATGTTCTCTTTGTGACTTTGAAGCCATCAAAGAACATACGGTCCAACTTAGAATGATACAAGAAAATCTAGCCTAAGTTAGTAGTGTTCTGACCGAGGCTTCCCAAAAGCATGAAGCAAATTCCTTGTCTCGACAAAAAACCTGTTTATTCTGCTCATTCACATCCAGCAAAGTCTTTCAAGGGAGGATTTACAGTCACAGACCTTATCTGGCTTGGAGAGTTGCCAGGCCGATATCTGCAAAACTTGGCAAGGAGTCTCGGAGAGTCACGAACCACTTAAGCAAACTAATTGTCTCCTGCAAACTCCACTCCCCTTTTGCTCCTCTTTTATTTCCTCTGGGAGAGGTCATTCGTCGCCCATCTGTGACCTTACTCCCAAGTCGACCCCTGTTCTTTAGCTGCTCCCTTCGTCTGGCCACTCTGCGCATGCGCACCCTGAGAACAGGCTCCAGCTGTTCGTCTGCCTCACTGATGTCTGACTGTGAAGGCAGCTGATAACTGTTAGACAGCCCTGGCCCCCTCTCTGCCTCCAACACAGAGCCCTCATCAGAGCCTTCCCCAGATTCCAGGACTGGCCCATCTTCCTCCCCAACCTCCTCACTGTCCGAATCTGCTGCTAGCTCCGGGCCACAACACGTAGTTGCAGAAAATACTATTGAGTTATTCTTTGTGATTTAAGGAAGAAATTATAAAGATTTTCATAGTATTTGCCTCTTTGATGCTACGCACTGTTGTGAAAAGGGAAAGTGCTATTTGTAACTTAGATTAAGCAATAAAACATTATTTTTACATCTTGGAAACTCTCGGGCAGATCATCTCCAATTTCTTGCCCTGTGAACTTTCCTTTGGAACAATCTGTCCTTTCCCTCTATAGAATGTTTATGAAAACGTTTGAACAAGATGATTACCAACCAACACAAATGAATATAAACTGAGAAAGAAAGAAAAAAGAAATTAAAGGAAAGGCAAAACGTGCAAGGAAAAGAACAAAGTGAAGAAAAATAGACAGAAAAAAGGATCTAAAGAGGTGGTCTCTGATAGTCTTCCCCGCAGTGATAAGTACGTACTGGAACAAGCTGTTCTTTTGTTAACATTACATTTTCAAATGAGGACCTGCACTGTGTACATCATGCTTTGTTTTACAGCCAGAAATACATGGGAGGGAGAGAAAACAATTGGCTACCTCAGAATATGACAAAATGTTTTCTAATCTGAGTCTGGAAAGTTTTCAAAAGAAATTACTATAGCTACTATTTAAGATAGTTGCAATGGATGGCTGTGAAAGTTGGACCATAAGAAAGGCTGAGCGCCAAAGAATGGAGGCCTTTGAACTCTGGTGCTGGAGAAGACTCCTGTTGAGTCCCTTGGACTGCAAGGCCATCAAAGCAGTCAGACCTAGAGGAGATCAACCCTGACTGCTCTTTAGAAGGCCAGATCCTGAAGAGGAAACTCAAATGCTTTGGCCACCTAATGAGAAGGAAGGACTCACTGGAGAAGAGCCTAATGCTGGGAAAGATGGAGGGTAAAAGAAGAAGGGGACGACAGAGAATGAGGTGGCTGGATGGCGTCACCGAAGCAGTCGACATGAGCTTAAATGGACTCCAGAGGATGGTAGAGGACAGGAAGGCCTGGAGGAACGTTGTCCATGGGGTCGCGATGGGTCAGACAGGACTTGGCAACTAACAACAACAACTATTTAAGATGATGGGTCAATGAAGCATTGTTTCTTCTTTTATTTTGTTATTACACACTTGAAAGATACCAATTGGGAGAGCTAAATGATGATTTCTTGGAGCCTTGCTTTCCTGGAATATAATTATACCACTGTTTATTTGTTGTTGCTCTGCCAGAACGTAAGCGTTTAGATGAATGATTCAGAAGTCAGCAATATGATTGGTTGCCGTTTCGAAGCTGCTTAAATGCTACACACTTGGAGAGCCAGTTTGGCGTAGCAAGTCAAGGTATCAGGTTAGAAACTGGGAGATAAAAGAGTTCATGTCCTATCTTGAGTGCAAAGCCAATTAGGTCGGTCACGTTCTCTCAGCCCTAGAAGTAGGCAATGGCTAGCCACTTCTTGTGCCCATTCTTACTAAGGGGCATATATAATGTTAGGCAACAGACGTTGAGACTATAGAAAAAATGCAGAAAAGAGCAACCAAGATTATTAGGGAACTGGAGGCTACAACATGAAGAACGGTTGCAGGAACTGGGCATGGCTAGTCTAGTGAAGAGAAGGTCAAAGGGAGACATGATCGCAGTGTTCCAATATTTGAGAGGCTGCCATAGAGAGTGGGGGTGGGTGTCAAGCTATTTTACAAGGTACTTGAAGGCCAGGGAAGGAATAATGGATGGAAATTGATCGAGGAAAGATTCAACCTAGAAATAAGGAGAAATTTCCTGACAGTGAAAACAATCAGCCAGTGGAACAGACGTTGCCTTCAGAAGTTGTGGGAGCTTCATCACTGGAGGCTTTCAAGAAGAGACTGGACTGCCATCTGGCAGAAATGGTGTAGGGTCTCCTGTTTGGGCGGTGGGTTGGACAAGGTCCTTCCAACTCTGTCAATCTGTTATCTGCCATCTGCGTGATAATTAGGGTTTGTAATCTCTAGATTCTTTAAAAGCATTATTTAGTCATGAGTAGAATATATTCTGGAAATATAAACCGGGAAATGTGATTACACAAGACTGGCCCATTTCTTGGACTATATACCAACACGTTGGAATTTGACTGCTTATCATGAATTATGATTGCATCCAGTGTAGAAAATGGCAAAAAGAGTCACATTGAGAAACTAGAACTGTAATATCATTCAAGAGGCCAATGATGAGTTGTCAGATGTATGTTGTTGTATGTGTGAGCGGTTTACTATGGAAAAGACAACATTTCCTACCATTTAATGGATGCAGCAATTTGTGTTACTATGGCAGAGAGCCTGTCATACTTTACAATCCTATTTTGTACTGTTTTTGTAATTAGTGTATTTACTGGTAAACTTGCAACTATTGATCAATATAAAAAATAGGATTTTCTTCCCTTCTTTTTTTCTTAGTTTGAATTTTAATTTGTTTGGAGTCCTCTCTTTGTTCTTTTTTTATGTTTAAAGATTGTTTTGTTAATCGTGTCTGCATAAAATAAATGTTAATAAAAAAAGGACTGACACATCTGAGCCACTTAGTTGTCACCTATTATAGGGTTGTTGTGTTTTGACTTAGGCTTAGGGAAGATTGTTACCGCAACTGCAAATACTTTTGTAAGTATTTGATACAAAGGTCTTGGCTGGCTGGTTGGATTTATCCCTTTCGAGCTTGAGGATGAAAAGAAACACCTTTTGTGTTGTGCTGTTTGCTTAACACATTGAACGGGTCAAGTCTTGCTGATCCGTTTTGCGTTGTTTTGGAAGAGCGCCTGAAATTAGCTCACATAGCTGCGGTGGCGCAGTGGTTAGAGTACAGTACTGCAGGCTACTTCTGCTGCCTGCAGTTTGTCAGTTCAAATCTCAGCAGGCTCAAGGTTGACTCCGCCTTCCATCCTTCCGAGGTGGGTAAAATGAGAACCCAGATTGTTGGGGGCAAGAGGCTGACTCTGTAAAACCGCTTAGAGAGGGCTGCAAAGCACTGCAAAGCGGTATATAAGTCTAAGCACTGCTGCTATTGCTAAAATGTTTTCATCCACTACAACCTTTACAAGGCCTACCATACCTGGGTTGGTATCAGAGGTGGAATTCTGCCGGTCCACCCCGGTTCGGATGAACTTATAGTGGTGGGGGGAGGCTCCGCCCACCTGCCCAGATGTCCTCACGGACGGACACACACTCCCGGTTCTGAACCAGTAGCGGATTTCATGCCTGGTTGGTATGCCCTGCATAAATTGGGCTATATCTATGCCTTATGTTTTGGGGGCTACAGCAGTGGTGGGTTGCAGGCGGTACACCCCGGTATGGACATACCGATGCCTGCCGGGATCACCGGGTACCGTTCCGGTATGGTGCTCCGGAGGGCCCACCCACCTGCCCGCCATCTTTACCTGTATTTGAGCTCTTCGGCGCTCAAACGGAACATACGGCGCCTGTGTGACGCTCTGCAGCTGGAGCATCGCGAAGGCATCATGGAGCATCGCAAGAGTTAAGGATGCATGCACACGCTGCGTGCGTTGATGTGGTGGACGCCGAGCCCCATTGAACCGTACCGGTTGCATCGGGATCCGGAACCCACCACTGGGCTACAGTTTCCATCATCCCCAGTAGCTGGGCCTAGCAGGAACTGTAGTCTATTCCATAAGGCTGCTTTGCAAAATTACAGAGCAAAGACTCGGGGGTATTAGGCTGTTCTCAGCAGGAGAGCCGCTGGAATATTTTAAGGGTCACAATCTGAATTAGCGTTAACATTCCAAAAAGGCCTTATAGTTTCTGAATGGCCTTTGTTTCCCTGCCAAGGCTGCCTGCCTTCGCAAGTCCTTTGTGAAGAAAGAGCAGACATACCAGGAGTCTTCTGGTGGGGCAGAACTAATGGCCAGATTTGAGGCCTAGGAAAAATTCAGAGCACTGGGGGGGTGGGGGTGGAATAAAGGTAGCTTAATCATCAAAGATTTCAAATTAGTTTGGCAGACAAAAGGAATAGGGGGTGGGTAGGGGGAAGATATTGCATGCTGAATGTTTTAGGGGAAGTGATCCTGGTTTTCCTAGCAAACGTTTTGAGGAATCCAAGCAAGTTGGACACCACATGTATCAGGAAGAAAGACAAGGTTGAATTTAGGGCGGCCCGGATTGGATCCCAAAATAGGTGATTGATAAAGACACAAACCCTGCACACCACACCACATTTCCATAAGAAATCCTGGAAAAAACAAAGGTAGATATTCCACCTGCCTCTGGTTCTGGAATCCCCAGTATTTGTTTCTAAGGGTGGCTGAGTTTGTCGATCAGAAAGGTCGGTAGTTCGGCAGTTCGAATCCCTAGCACCGTGTAACGGAGCGAAGCTCCCGTGACTTGTCCCAGCTCCTGCTAACCTAGCAGTTCGAAAGCACGTAAAAATGCAAGTAGAAAAATAGGAACCACCTTTGGTGGGAAGGTAACAGCGTTCCGTGCGCCTTCGGCGTTGAGTCATGCCGGCCACATGACCATGGAGACGCCTTCGGACAGCGCTGGCTCTTCGGCTTTGAAACGGAGATGAACACCGCCCCCTAGAGTCGGGAACGGCTAGCACATATTGCGAGGGAACCTTTACCTTAGGATATCACTATTATCGGGAATATGGCAGCTCACTGCAGCCAATTCATCACAGTTAACTAGCCACAGCCAATTCTCCATGGCCAACTCACCATAGGGCAGTGTTTCTCAACCTTGGCGACTTTAAGTCCTGTGGACTTCAACTCCCAGAATTCCCCAACCAACTGAGTTGAAGTCCACAGGACTTAAAGTCGTCAAAGTTGAGAAACACTGCCATAGGGCAACTCTGCAGGGCATTTCAATAATTCAGTTTAATTATTTAAAATAATTTTAAAATTAACTTTAATTTTTGTCATTCACATTTTATTTTGTCCCTCCTTTGGCACCCTTTCTTTAATGATTCTATTCCACCATTTCTTTGATATTAGTGTAACTCTAGCCCTAATGTGAGTTGTCTTATGGCGAGTTGGCTGTGGCGAGTTGTGTTTGCATAAGTGTTTTAAATGGAGCCATCAGAATATTGACCTTTCCTCATCATCGTTGCCAAAAATTAATCCTGCTATGTATTTTTACACCCATTCCCTGCTCTGTGCTACACTACCCATTACATCAATAGCTATAGCAGCAGCCATGGCACACAATCAGCGGGCACTATGGCATGACAGAGGCAGGGGTGGGTTCCTGCCAGTTGTAACCTCTTCTATAGAAGAGGTTCCACAAATCTACAGTGCCGTTTAGAACCGGTTCCAGCTCCCTCCCTCCCCTGCCCATCCGCACATCATCAAGATGAAGAACAAGAAGAGGAATTCTGGGAGTTGAAGTCCACAAGTCTTAAAGCTGCCAAGTTTGAACACCCCTGTGTTTTTTTTCTCTCTAAAGGGTTAGGGGTGCAAGGGTCTTGTAACTGGACAGCTTTAAGACTTGCACACTTCAGTGCCGGAGTTCCTGAGCCAACATGACTGGAGGAGGAATTCTGGGAGTTGAAGTCCACAAGTCTTAAAGCTGTCAAGTTTGAACACCCCTGGGTTTTTTTTTCTAAATGGTTAGGGGTGCAAGGGTCTTGTAACTTGACAGCTTTAAGACTTGCACACTTCAATGCCAGAGTTCCTGAGCCAACATTTTGGTGGCTAAGCAAGAGCGTTGTTAAGTGAGTTTCACCACATTTTACAAGTTTGCCACTCCCACCCGGTCACATGGCTGGCAAGCCACCCCCACCCAGTCACATGGCTGGCAAGCCACTCCCACAAAGCAGGCCACACCTACAGAAGAAGTTCTAAAAAATTTGAAACCCACCACTGCACGGAGGGTGCCAAGAGTCACAGCTCTTCAGTCAGCCATGTCAATGCTGCACATGCAGAGATGCTCATCTGAGGAACTACATTTTTGGATAAATTCTAAATACAATAAATACAGATAAGGAGTTAATTCCAAGCAAAGTTGCAACAGCAGATGTTGCAACCACATATTCTAATAAGCCTCTGTATGCCAAATTTTTAAGATCATTGTTAAAAGTGTGATATTGTCAGGGAATATTACAAGAGAAAAGGGATTCTAAATTCTATTTATTTGCTAATTGATATAGATTGTGGCTGATAACTATTAGGAAATAGTTATCAAGAAAGGAAAGATAGGCAAACAAGCATCATCATAAGGCGGCTAGAAATGAAAAGACCTGGTGATTTCAACATTGACTCAGGAAGTACAAAATGTAATATTGGGCATAGATTATTTTTCTTCCTTGAACTCTATTCTGAAATTTGGAAACTCCCATCTTAGCCTAGATTACATTATGAAGACTAAAGGCAGTACTTACATTTCTTGGAAAGCTACATGCCCTGATGTGCCAAGTACTTAAATTGACATTACTTGGAGAAGATTGCCATGGGAATAAGGGCTAATCTTCGATACACTGTATGTACATATGGTGTGTGTGTGTGTGTGTGTGTGTGTGTGTGTGTGTGGCTGCGGACACACACACACACGTCCATGCACAACTAAGATGATTAAAGGCCTGGGAACTAAAATGAAGAATGGTTGCAGGAGTTGGGTTTGGCTCAGAGGTGGTATTCAGCAGGTTCTGACCACTTCTAGAGAACCGGTAGCGGAAATTTTGAGTAGTTCGGAGAACCAGTAAATACCACCTCTGGCTGGCCCCGCCCCCATCTATTCTTTGCCTCCCTAGTCCCAGCTGATCAGGAAGGAATGGAGATTTTACAGCATCCTTCCCCTGGAGTGGGGAGGGATGGAGATTTTACAGTATCCTTCCCCTGCAGTGGAGAGGGAATGGAAATTTTACAGTATCCTTCCCTGCAGTGGAGAGGGAATGGAAATTTTACAGTATCCTTCCCCTGGAGTCAGGTGAAAATGGAGATTTTACAGTATCCTTCCCCTGGAGTGGGGAGGGGATGGAGATTTTACAGTATCCTTCCCCCTGGAGTGGGGAGGGGATGGAGATTTTACAGTATCCTTACCCAGGAGAGGGTGGAAAGGGAGATTTTAACAGTATCCTTCCCCTGGAGTTGGGTGAAAATGGAGATTTTACAGCATCCTTCCCCTGGAGTGGGGAGGGAATGGAGATTTTGCAGTATCCTTCCCATGGAGTGGGGAGGGAATGGAGATTTTACAGTATCCTTCCCCTGGAGTCAGGTGAAAATGGAGATTTTACAGTATCCTTCCCCCTGGAGTGGGGAGGGGATGGAGATTTTACAGTATCCTTCCCCCTGGAGTGGGGAGGGGATGGAGATTTTACAGTATCCTTCCCCCTGGAGTGGGGAGGGGATGGAGATTTTACAGTATCCTACCCCAGGAGAGGGGTGGAAAGGGAGATTTTACAGTATCCTTCCCCTGGAGTTGGGTGAAAATGGAGATTTTACAGTATCCTTCCCCCAGGAGTGGGGAGGGGATGGAGATTTACAGCATCCTTCCCCTGGAGTGGGGAGGGAATGGAGATTTTGCAGTATCCTTCCCCTGGAAGTGGGGAGGGAATGGAGATTTACAGTATCCTTCCCCTGGAGTCAGGTGAAAATGGAGATTTTACAGTATCCTTCCCCTGGAGTGGGGAGGGGATGGAGATTTTACAGTATCCTTACCCCAGGAGAGGGGTGGAAAGGGAGATTTTACAGTATCCTTCCCCCAGCAGTGGGGAGGGAATGGAGATTTTACAGTAACCTTTCTCTGGAGTGGGGTGGGGATGGAGATTTTACAATATCCTTCCCCTGCCATGCCTACGAAGCCACGCCCACCAAGTCACACCCACAGAACCGGTAGTAAAAAAATTGACTCCCATCAGGGGGTCAATTTATTTTCCAAAGCACCAAAGGGCAGAAGAAGAAACAATGGATGGAAACTAATCAAGGAGAGCAGCAACCTGGAATGAAAGAAATCTCCTAACAGTGAGGACAATTAGCCCGTGGAACAGTTTAACTTCAGAAGTTGTGGGTGGCTTCGTCACTGGAGGTTTTTAAGAAGAAACTGGACATTTGTGCGAAATGGTGTTGGATCAGAAGACCTCTAAGGGTCCCTTCCAGCTCTATTTTGATTCTGATTTGAGTCATGTCAACATGAACTTTGATGAATCACTTCTCTAATTTTCAGATTAGGCTGACAATATTCCTAGTGCTAAATCAATGGCCCTACATTTTACTTTAACGGGCTCAAAGAATATGTTACTACTAAATGTAACATTCAGGGTGTCCATTTGGATGTATGTGTTCAGATAAATCTTTACAAATCAGGAATACATTACAAGTGTAGAAAAATGTTAATATGTGAATAGGTGCAATCCAGGTAACAATGGGTTATGAATGATGAGATTTTCTTAGCTGAATTAAGCATGAAATTTATGCCAGTGTTTTTACACCAATGCAAATCTTCTACTTGCAATTCTTCTCACCAGCTAAGTGATTTCACTTTGTTCAGGAAAATAGATGCCTCTGTAACTAAAACCGCCAGTTAGGCCTTTGCAAATGGCTCTTTAAGTGCTGATGAAAGAGACATTAAGGGCTTATCTGGATCCGTGGTTATTCAGATCTTGCCCTTTAAAAAAAAAAATCCCATATTATGAAAGCCCCGGATTTGGTACTGAAATTTCCCAAGGTCTGGTACCTGGGATAGCATTGCCTTAAAACTGTACTTTAATTTCAAAATTGTTTCAAAAGCATTTCACAAGAGCAGAGCTTAAGCCAACATTTAGATGAGTGAATTTGTATGATTCATGAAGAATATCTTGATAGGAAACACATTTCCCTTCGCTGTTCATGTTTTCAGATATATAAACCACAGAGAGAGAGAGAGACCTGTTCTATTGGCAGAAAGGATATATATGGAAAGGGTAAATGAATATATAAAAAAAAAATCTAAGAAATTCAGCGTGTGAAGAAGCCTATTTGTATCCATGGGACACGGGAGACTGCTCAGCCCTGTTATGTTCACCATTCTATCCAATTTACATGAAGACCTACTTCATGTAGGCATCAGAGGGCAAATTATGAGAAAAATAAGTTTCTATCATGGCCCACCAGCGGCCAGCGGAGCTGGCAGCAGATTCGTGACAGTGAGGAGGTTGGGGAGGAAGATGGGCCAGTCCCTGGAGTCTGGGGGAGGCTCTGATGAAGGCTTGGAGGCAGAGAGGGGGCCAGAGCCATATGCCAGTTATCAGCTGCCTTCAGATCAGACATCAGTGAAGCAGATGAACAGCTGGAGCCTGTTCCCAGTTGTGCCCATGACAAAGGGAACAGCTAAAGAACAGGGGTCGACTTGGGAGTAAGGCCACAGGTGGACGTTGATGGCCCCTCCCAGAAGGAAATAAAAAGAGGAGCGAAAAGTGGAGGCAGAGTTGCAGGAGACAATTAGTTCGGCTTAATTGGTTCATGACTCTCCAAGACTCCTTGCCAAGTGTTGCAGATATCAGCCCCTCATCTCTCCAAGCCCAGGATAAAGGTCCTGTGACCGTAAAATCCTCCCTTGAAACGACTTTGCTGGATGTGAATGAGCAGAATTCACAGCAAATTAATTAAAGGGGTTTTTTTGTCGGGGACAAGGAGTTTTGCTTCATGCTCTTGGAAGCCTCAGTTGAGAACAGTTTCTCTTCTACCTGTTTCTCTTTTCTTTATGACTCCCTGTAACAATTTGGGCTCCTGTTTTCAGAATTCCCAGGTTCCATGCCAGGTTCTGCAGCAGCCAGCCATCTCCAAGCTTCCTTGATAAAAATGTGAGAACCTAGAAATGGGATAGTCTCTCTTCCAGTCCCCATCGTCTGTCTTGGCGTTTCCAGACATTATTACTTACAGATGGGCGCTATCACAGTCTATCGGCTTTCGGTGCATGATCTGGGCAGCGTCCCATCCACATTCCTAGAATTGATGGTGACCTGGGCCTCACCTCTGTGAGTCTCAGATCAATAAGATGTCATGTCACTTCAGTCTCACTCTCCTCCGACATTCTTTTACCTACTTGTAAGCTTTTCAGCTAGAAAAGGCAACCCTGAGGCTTTTCACAATGTAAATATTGTAATAGGAGGGGAGTGCGATAGAGTTCCATTGCACTTTTATACAAAATAATAATAATAATGTTGGTACGTTTAGAATGGGTAGGCAGGAAGGAGGGAATGTAGGAGGAAAGGAAGGGGGAAAGGAAGGAGAGAAGGAGAAAAGAAAGGAGGGAAGGAAGGAAGGAGGGAAGGAAGGAAGGAGGGAAGGGGAAGGAGGGAGGGGAGGAAGGAAGGAGGGAAGAAACGTGGGAAGGAAAGAGGGAGGGAGGGAAGAAGAAGTAGGACCGTTGTAAGATAAGATGGATCTATGGGATGATAAAAAAGCAATCTTCAAGTATATTGTCAACAGTAGGGAAAAATTGTTATAAACACATATTATTAATAACAGTTATGAGATCATATAATTGTGAATGTATATATGAAATTGATAAAATAATAAAAAAAATAGAATGGGTAGGCAAAGAGAAACAGAATTGGCTATTAACATTTATAGAACGTCAGGAAATGGGAACACAGGCATGCAGAGAGTCAGGTTAAAACCACAATGGACCTCAAAGTATCTGTTACTAATTGAGACGTTTGTTAAGTGGGGTTTGCCTCATTTTATGACTTTTCTTGCTACAGTTGTTAAGTGAATCACTGCAGTTATCAAGTTAATAACATAGTTGTTGAATTTATATTTTACTGACCAAAAAATAAAGGGAGACTAGCAGAGGTGGGTTGCTGCCACTTCGGCCAAGTTTGGTGGTGGAATTCAGGCCTGGGTCACAGAACCGGCAGCGACCCAGGCCTGACATGCCACCAAACTGGTTCCCTCGCCGCTGCTGATGTCGCCGCCAAGTTGGAGTTTAGTGACTGCATGTGGGCAGTTCATTGTAAATTGTTCTGCGCATGTGCACAGAACAATTTACATGGAACAATGCACAGACACACATTGAGCGTGGGTTGCGAAATGGTAGTGAAAACGGCAGCAACCCGCCCCTGGAGACTAATACAGATCTAAGGGATGTGGTGGCTCAGTGGCTAAGACGCTGAGCTTGTTGATTGAAAGGTCAGCAGTTCGACGGTTCGGATCCCTAGCGCCACGTAACAGAGTGAGCTCCAGTTGCCTGTCCAGCTTCTGCCAACCTAGCAGTTCGAAAGCATGTAAAAATGCAAGTAGAAAAATAGGGACCACCTTTGGTGAGAAGGTAACAGTCTTCAGACAGTGCTGGCTCTGGCTCTTTGGCTTTGAAACGGAGATGAGCACTGCCCCCTGGAGTCGGGAACGGCTAGCACATATGTGCGAGGGGAACCGTTACCTTTCAGGATAGATCTATTTCAAGCTATTTGGCTCTCGTCAGCTAGCCGTACCCTTTCTGGGATTTGAACCAGGGCTATTTTGCACATTAAGTAGATGTATTAACCTCTAAGCCACAGACTCTCCTCACTTTGTCAGCTATACCAGGGGAAAGTATTGCCTGCTGGTGTCGCAGTCAGCTCCAGATCCAGCCAGGAGAATAGCCTGCTGCGCTGGAGGGACGGCGTCACAAGAGAGTTATTTGCAAGGCAGCCGCCAGGCTCAGTCTTTAAGGTACTTCGACGGGCAGCGACAGGGGACCATAAAGGGGCAGGCAGCCACAGGAGCTGCCTTCTCAGGTACTCTGCAAAGGGAGGCAGAAACGTTCGGCATCTCTCTGCCGCAGCATTCAACCTGGCTGCATCTCTCCTCCTTCTCGGGCTCATGCACACACGGCAAGCATGAGGAG
This sequence comes from Thamnophis elegans, assembly GCF_009769535.1. Lineage (NCBI taxonomy): Eukaryota > Metazoa > Chordata > Lepidosauria > Squamata > Natricidae > Thamnophis > Thamnophis elegans. The sequence continues at coordinate 67,455,908 of NC_045549.1, forward strand.
GAGGATGGCAAGAAGCAGTCAGGTTGAATGCTAGAAGACTTGGCCAAACTTTTCTGTGGGTTGGGTGGGCGTGGCTTGGTGGGGTGGTGCTGCCCCACCTTGCCATGAGTGACATCGAGTTGGCCAGGCCCACTCAGTGACATGACCTCCCCCCCAAGCCACACCCACCAAACCGTTAGGGAATACATTTGAAACCCGCCACTGTCCCCAATCTCTGTTTTCCCCCAAACCCTCCTTTCTTCCCTGATGGAAAATACATCCTGCTTTTCCGTCCACTAGCAAAGATCTACCATTACCTTCCCACATCATGTATAATTCTGTCCTCAGCATTAAGTGTGTCCTGATAGAAAATAAATAGATAGGCAGAGAACCTTGGGAATGAGGCCGCATGTACCTTCATTAGAACATGCTGGCTACTACGTGGTTCCCACTGTGCAGTAATTTCCAGGCGGCCTGTATCCCTTTGAAATGTCACAACTCCTTTAGTGGGAAGTCCTCAAATGCTTATGAGGATCCTGCTGATCCAATCCAGCTTTGACTTGTTTAAAGATTGCAGCCTGCCGGTTATTTCACAGCGAGGGTCCTCTGTTAAGTTATTTTTGGATAGGAGATTTTTGCAAATAGGACCATTGGCTCGGAGTAGAAAACTTTCAGTTACCGTGCTTGGGAGATACATGTCTAGAAGCCAATGCTTGCTTCCCCTCACTATTATTAAATAGTACCTTAACACAGGGGTGAAATCAACTTACCTTCGCTACTGGTTCGCAAATGTGAGCGCACGCGCCACCTCCGCGCATGCGCAGGGCCTTCTGCACATAGCAATAGCAGTAGACTTATATACCGCTTCATAGGCCTTTCAGGCCTCTCTAAGCGGTTTACAGAGAGTCAGCATATTGCCCCCAACAATCTGGGTCCTCATTTTACCCACCTCGGAAGGATGGAAGGCTGAGTCAAACCCTGAGCCGGTGAGATTTGAACCGCTGACCTGCTGATCTAGCAGTAGCCTGCAGTGCTGCATTTAACCACTGCGCCACCTTGGCTCTTATGCACAGAGCGGCATGCACAGAGCGGCAAAAACAGGGTGTGATAACGTCCGGGCGGGTGGGTGGAGACTCCCGCTGCCGTCACTATCGGTTCGCCTGAACCGAATACAACCAGCTAAATTGCCCCACTGCCTTAACAAGCATGGCAATGTTCCTTAAAAACTCAAGAGCGGAGAGTCTTCTGCCATTTGTATGTTGTCTCGGAGCCGCCATTTTGTCTGTGTTTTCTTCACTTGGGCTTACATTGTGTTGAATGTGGATTTCATTGTTTTGCATTCTATGATGCGATGTTGAATTGTCAATATTTTCCTCTGCAAGAGCGCCGTAAAAGGGAAGTCTTTTGGATTCGGTCTCCGAACACGCTTCAAGGTGCTGGTCATTACCTTTAAAGCCCTACGTGGCCTAGGACCTGGATATCTGAGAGACCGCCTCCTGCCACATACCTCCCAACGGCCAATAAGAACTCACAGACTGGGCCTTCTCTGGGTACCGTCGACCGGACAATGCTGGCTGGTGGCCCCTCGGGGAAGGTCCTTCTCTGTTGCTGCTCCGACCCTGTGGAACGATCTACCCATAGAGATCCGGACCCTTCCCACTCTCTCGGCCTTCCGAAAAGCCACTAAAACCTGGCTATTCCGGCAGGCCTGGGGCTGTTGACCTCATGAATGAGGTCCAGCCCCACTCGGATTGAGTGTATGGTGCGTTGTTTTTAAATTGTTTCTTTTCCTATTTTAAATTGTTTCTCTTTTCCTATTTTTAACTCCTTATTTTAATCTTGTTTCTGTAAGCCGCCCGGAGTCCTACGGGATTGGGCGGCATATAAATTTATTAAAAGTTAAAGTTAAAGGATTAAGGGAAGGAGAAAAAAACTCCACATGGAGAAAGATCCGCCAGCTGAGCCTTTGGCAGGAAAAAAAACATGACTTAATAAGAGGTCATATTATTTTTGCCAAGCGGCAATAATACTTTCAGCAGAAGGGTAAACCCTTCTGAGGGTTTTGTAATAGAATAGCACTTAGACTTATATGCCGCTTCACAGTGCTTTACAGCCCTCTCTAAGCGGTTTACAGAGTCAACACATCACCCCCAACCATCTCGGTCCTCGTTTTACCCACCTTGGAAGGATGGAAGGCTGAGTCAACCTTGAGCTGCTCAGAATCAAACTCCTGGAGGGAGCAGTGATTTAGCCTGCAATACTGCACTTGCGTCACTAGGGCGCCCCAAAATCAGGTAGTATTTGGAAGAGGCTCACAGGCACTTCCCTGATTGGTTGAACTGGCATTAGATGGAGGAAGAAGGTACAACACAATCAAGCTTGCAAGATTCTGTTATTATAGCCATTCTTTGTAAAAGCAATTTTAACCACTTGTGGAGTTGATCTCTAAGCCTGGTCTACCTAAAAGAGCTGACATCATACCAAAACAGCCCATTGTGGATATTTTTCATAGGCTGGACTTCATATAAGGCTATCATATCTGAGATGCCATGCTCCACATGACCACTAGTTGGCATGAAACTGAGAAATAAAGCATCAAATTATTTGTTGAATTTTTCCCCCCTCTGTTCTGGCCTTGATTGCATTAGAATAGAATAGAATAGAATAGAATAGAATGGAATGGAATGGAATGGAATGGAAGGGAAGGGAAGGGAAGGGAAGGGAAGAGTTGAAAGGGACCTTGGAGATCTTCTAGTCCAACCCCCTGCCTAGGCAGGAAACCCTACACCACTTCAGATAAAAGGTTGTCCAACATCTTTTTAAAAACTTCCAGTGTTGGAGCATTCACAACTTCTGGAGGCAAGTTGTTCCGCTGATTAATTTTTCTAACTGTCAGGAAATCACTCCTTAGTTCTAGGTTCTAAGCATTAATTCAAATAGTTTGTGCAAAATGGTTTGTGCAACTTAGCTATATTGTGAAATAAAGGACATTTAAAAGCTGCTTTAGCTCATTCACCTGCATTATATTCTTAAAAGTATATTAGGAAGAACGTTTGATGCAAAATGAAAAAAACCCCACTTGGGGAAACACCAGATGAGCCTTTGGCAGGAAATCCCATGAATTAATAAGAAGCCCTTTATGTTTGCCAAAAGGCAATAATTCTTTCAGCAGAAGGGAAAAAAATGTCACTGGTAAAGCTTTTGTAAGTTAGCTATAGTGTGAAATAAAGGATATTTAAAAGTTGCTTTGGCTCGTTCACCTGTACTGTATTCTGCAAAGTATTTTTTCCACCAGTTTAAATCTAATAGACATTCAGAAGGTAACTAATGTTCTGCAAACGTGGCATTTTCTCTTTGGGTATCATCCATAGCCGGGAGAAATACCAACAACCTCTGATACGCAGATGATACCACTGTAATGGCAGAAAGTGAAGAGGGACTAAAGAGTCTCTTGATGCAGGTGAAGAAGGAGAGGGCAAAAGTTGGCTTGAAACTCAGCATTAAGAAAACTAAGATCATGGCATCCGGCCCTCTCAATTCCTGGCAAATAGATAGGGGAGAAATGGAGGTAGTGACAGATTTTATTTTCCTGGCTCCAAGATCATCGCAGATGGGGACTGCAGCCAAGAAATTAATTTCCTGCTCCTGGGCAGGAAAGCTATGGCAAATCTAGACAGCATACTAAAAAGTAGAGACATCACCCTGCCAACAAAAGTGCGTATAGTCAAGGCTATGGTTTCCCCAGTTGCAATGGAGGGCTGTGAAGGTTGGACCATAAGGAAGGCTGAGCATCAAAGAATGGAGGCCTTTGAACTCTGGTGCTGGAGAAGACTCCTGAGACTCCCTTGGACTGCAAAGCCATCCAACTGGTCAGTCCTAGAGGAGACCAACCCTGACTGCTCTTTAGAAGGCCAGATCCTGAAGAGGAAACTCAAGTACTTTGTCCACCTAATGAGAAGGAAGGACTCCCTGGAGAAGAGCCTCATGCTGGGAACGATGGAGGGCAAAAGAAGAAGAAGGGGACGGCAGAGAATGAGGTGGCTGGATGGAGTCACCGAAGCAGTCGGCGTGAGCGTAAATGGACTCCAGAGGATGTTAGAGGACTGGAAGGCCTGGAGGAACATTGTCCATGGGGCCACAATGGGTCAGGCAGGACTTCGCAACTAACAACAACAACAACTATTTAAGATAATGGGTCAGGGGACAACTGAGGGCAAAATGATTGATGGCAAAAGAAGGGAATGGTTGAGGGCAAAAGAAGAAGGGGACGACAGAGAATGAGGTGGCTGGATGGAGTTACTGAAGCAGTCGGCGTGAGCTTAAATGGACTCCAGAGGATGGTAGAGGACAGGAAGGCTTGGAGGAACATTGTCCACGGGGTCACGATGGGTCGGACACGACTTCACAACAACAACAAATCATCCATAGAAAAGGAAAAGAGAAACCTTCCATTCAAAATCAATACCAATGGACTTCCAGAGGAAGAAATGGGGGTGTCAGCATTCCAAATATCATGCAGAATTAAATCAGAGTCCAAGGCAGAGCTATCCTTAAGGTTCCAATTTAATAAGACAGACATGTTGGCACATAGCTGTGGAATTCCAATACTGGAAATGACATCAGAATTCCACCCAGTTAAAAGTTCATGATCTTGTCCCCACACCCACAATCCATCACATGGTCCAATCTTCTTCTTCCACGCTGGCGTCTCCACCCAGCTGTTTCTGGTCAGGTGTGAAAGTGCAGAGACAAAGGATGACCTTGGCTTCTAGTAAAGAATGAAAATAATACATCCCACAATCCTACTCCTTCTATTCCCCCCTCCCATCGACTATACTTAAAGAAACAGCATAACGAAATAAGAGAAAGTGTGGCAGGCCAAAATTCTAAAAAGAATATAAATGCAGGCCTGACAGGGGGACTGAAGTCAGCTCCATGAAAAGCAGAGCACAAAGAGCCAAGGAGTAGATTAGCTTTTCAGAACTTCTCTGGAAAAGGAAAGGACCCAGAAGTCCTCCAGACAGTTGCTTCTTATGAGGACATCACAAGACGCCACCCGCTGGCAGTTTTGAGCAGTGCAAGATGAGGCAGTAGCCATTTGGCTCAAACTGCACTGTTCTTTAATAGAACTCTAACCACGTATTTCCTTTTTTTTAAAAAAAACACCACATTTGGAAACTGCTTATTAACTACTTTTTAGCTACTGGAAACTTTTGGCTGGACAAATCTGAAAACACTGGGTGAGTCTGCCTCCAATCCTTAATGGAAGAAAATTTTAACTGCAAGGTCAAGAACTCTTAAAACTAAGAAAGTTATAAACAGATTAAGAGACCAGGTATATTTGAAATAAGATTGTGCAATTAATTACAAATAAACCTTCAGATGAAAAAGTCAACTCGTTCTGATTTTTTTTCCCTAAGAGACATAAAAGAGATAATTTTAAAAATTGTGCATTATTTGGAAGTAAACATTTTAATTCAAGGAGAATACGCATACCTGATTGATAGCTGCAGGACAATACCAAAAAAATGATAACATTGGAAATATTGAAGGTTATATTTTGGAAAAAATGGAATCAGAATTTAATATCAACAATGTCAGTAGCAATGTTTGCGTTTATGGGAAGAAGAACTTGTTTTAGCTGAGAAGAAAGAGAATTGGGTGTACAAATGATAAGTTATAAGAGTGACATAGAAAAAGATGCTTCATTGGACATACAAAAGAAATTGGTTGATACTTTAAAAATCAAAAGGAGACTGCAAACAATAAACCAAGTGAGTGACCCAGATAATTCTTTTGTATTGGATTAACCCAGATAATTCTTTTGTATTGGATTAACAAAAGAGATTTGTTAAAGCTTTTGTGAAAAGAGGTAAGAAAGAAATGAAAAGAAAAAAAAATTCTATGTCATGAATGCAATGGGGTTTAAGATTGTTAGAACGACAAGGAAGGAATATATACTTGGTTTATTTGATCAACTTTAAAATAGATATTTCTATTTTATTTCTAGTGACCTTTAATGGACTTTTTCTGACACAACTAAAACAATGATGCTTTATGGATTTGTTTCTAGATAAGAGATGGGGCATGGGATGAAAAGATTATAGGCTGCAGAATTAAGAGGTAAAAAGTTACTAAAATGGTTTATACTTGTGATGAAAGTGGAAAATTACTTCTTTATGTATTTCTTGCTATTCTTTTTTTCCTTCTTTCTATTCTCAACTTTTTTTTCTTTTTCTTTTCCTTTACATTTTATTCTTTTTACTCTTCTTTCTTTCTATTGTTTTGAATTAGTTTTTACTATGGCAATGATAATCTTTAACAAAATTATTTTTTTTTTAAAAATCCAGACAGGAAAATCTGTGTTTCAGAGCTGAGGTGGCACAGTGGTTAAATGCAGCACTGCAGGCTACTTCAGCTGACTGCAGTTCTGTAGTTCGGCTGTTCAAATCTCACCGGCTCAGGGTTGACTCAGCCTTCCATCCTTCCGAGGTGGGTAAAATGAGGACCCGGATTGTTGTTGGGGGCAATATGCTGACTCTGTAAACCGCTTAGAGAGGGCTGAAAGCCCTATGAAGTGGTATATAAGTCTAACTGCTATACGGAAAGCTAATTACAATATTTTCTTTACTTTCTGTTATCAGAATTTATTGATAGAAGTTTTGCTAAACTGATTGTTGCAGAGAAAGCTGTTTTATCTTTACTATATAGCTAGAGATGCATGCACCATTATAAATACAGAGACAATTAAAAAGAGAGTTTCTTATGCAAAGGAATAAAAACCGTTCCAGTGTGTTGATGGCACGCAACCCAGGAGGCTGTAAGTCTTCATGTAAATTTAGAAGATGATTGAGCATTCCTGCCTGCTGGAAAGAGACCAATACAATACAATACAATAGCAGAGTTGGAAGGGATCTTGGAGGTCTTCTGGTCTAACCCCCTGCCTAGGCAGGAAACCCTATACCATTTCAGACAAATGGCTATCCAACATCTTCTTAAAGACTTCCAGTGTTGGGGCATTCACAACTTCTGGTGGCAGGTTGTTCCACTGATTAATTGTTCTAACGGTCAGGAAATTTCTCCTCAGTTCTAAGTTGATTCTCTCCTTGATTAGTTTCCACCCATTGCTTCTTGTCCTGCCCTCAGGTGCCTTGGAGAATAGTTTGACACCCTCTTCTTTGTGGCAACCCCTGAGATATTGGAAGACTGTTATCATGTCTCCCCTAGTCCTTCTTTTCATTAGCTACACAACAAATACAGGTAGTCCTCAATTTACAACAGTTTATTTAATGACCATTCAAAGTTACAACAGACCTGAAAAAGGTAACTTACGACCGCCCCCCCTCCACTTAGGACCGTTACAGCATCCCCATGGTCATGTGATTTTTTTTAACATTCGAATGCTTGACAACTGACTCAGAATACTGTAAAATCTCCATTCCCTCCCAACTCCAGGGGAAGGATACTGCAAAATCCCCATTTCCTCCCGATCAGCTGGGACTCGGGAGGCAGAGAATAGACAGGGGCGGGGCCAGCCAGAGGTAGTATCTACCGGTTTCCCGAACTACTCAAAATTTCCGGTTCTCCAGAATTCGTCAGAACCTGCTGAATACCACTTCTGGTGTGAACATCCCTAACCTTGGACGACACAGTTATTGAAACCTAAGGATGCCTCTAATGGAGGAGTAGGAGTTCCTCTCCTTCTAATTCTGCCTCTCCTGATTCCAACTATCCTCACTGTTCTTTCTAGACATTGATTGCCTGTCTCGTCTGGAGTTATTCTGGGCATAGTTCTTGCCTTCCAAACGAGTCCTCATTTATGTCCTACTTAGCATTCTGAGCCAGCAGGAAAAATAAAATGAGAGCTCTGGTCCCTTCTGTGTAATTTGATTGAAAGTGTCAGTTTGGTGTCTAGCTGTCATTGAAAAAAAAGGCAAATTGCACGGAGGAGATAATTAGGAAAGGAAACAAACATTATGTGACTGTGAACATTTTCATTTACTGTATTCTATTTATATTCGGCGTAAGCCACTGAAAATTATTTTCATTGTGACGGGGTTGAAAAGTGATATAGATAGAACATAGTATATTAGGGTTGGAAAGGACCTTGAAGGTCTTCTAGTCCAACTCCTTGGTCAAGCAGGAGACCTTGTACCATTCTGGACAAAATGGCTATCCAATCTCTTCTTGAACATCTCCAGTGATGGAGCATCCATAACTTCAGAGGGTAAGCTGTTTCACTGATTAATTGTTCTTTATGAATAGACACACAGGCAGACATGGCTCTCAATATCATACATTTCAGTGGTGGGATTCAAACTTTTTTACTACCGGTTATGTGGCCGTGGCTTGGTGGGCATGGCAGGGGAAGGATACTGCAAAATCCCCATTTCATCCCCACCCCACTAACCTGCTTTCCAGCCCTGTTCTCCTGTGCAGGGCAACAAAAGAAGATCAGTTGGGATGCTGGGAGAAGCAGGGGCGGGGCCAGCCAGTTCTCCTAACTACTCAAAATTTCCGCTACCGGTTCTACCCAGAACCTGTCAGAACTGGCTAAATACCACCTCTGATACATTTGCTGTAACACAAATTTACACTGCACGCAGTAATGGTGTCCTATTTTCTTCATTACCCATTCGGTAGCAGAAGCACACATCTGCGCATGCGCAGAAGGCCCTTGATGATGTCTGGGTGTGTAGGCAGAGCCTCACGCTGCTGCCACTACCAGTTCGCCCAAACCAGTGCAAACCGGCAGCATACCATCTTTGACTGCACGTATAGGTGAAATACTATAGTACGTATATATGCTTCTCATCAGTTTATCTTACAAAGGTAGAGTTGGAAAAGATGTAAAATTGGGGTAGCAAAATGAGAAAGGCCCTAGAGTGTCCTTTTTTAATGAGAAAAGCTTTCAGCCCTTGGAGGTTTTCAGGACAGGCAAAAGCAGCTGCCCTTGGGATGCCAGGATCCGTGAAGTAGGATTATACAAAATATTGGAGAACTAAGCATTTTTCTCTCCAGTTCTGAAACATATCCAGTAAACTAGAAGATGGAAGAGTCTATCAGCCTCTGTTTTGCTTGCTTTTTGGCTGCCTTTGAAACGGGGAGGGGGGCATGGTATTTGGGTGGGGGAATAGTTCTGTGCAGGGGTGACTGTAAAAAGGGAGTGGTTCTCCCCATCTACTGCGCATGGTGCAGAGAGAGGATTTGCCGCCAAGGCCAACTGCCCGGCATACCAACCTGATGATGATTTTTGAAGATGTCTCCCACATAACACCTGTGGGCTGTATGGATTGGACTATGGGATGGGGTTACCAAGGGGACGGGTTTGGATCACTTATTGATATCTATGATTACGCGCGCTTTTACCTCAGATCTTGCTTTGCCTAGCTACTATCTACTCATGACCAGTAAACGTACTCTTAATTCTGCAAAACGGAGTTGAGCGGTTTCTTTCTTGGTTACTGAGGGAAGCAGCCCTGACATTGTCAGTGTCTTGGTGAGGATGTGAGTCGGGCACAAAGCATCTGTGCATGTGGGAAGGGGAGTATCAAAATTTGCAAGATGATGAAGGGAGTTGCAAGTCTTACTCCTTTGTGTATGATGCACATACCCAAGGGGCCAGGTCATCCATCTCCACTCTCTTGCTGATCATGACCTCACTTCCCAATGGATGATGCCTTGAGTCCAGAAGAGTTTTATAGATGGAAGGCATAGAAATGTTAGTGAGGTACTGACCTTTAATACTGTAAGGAGCCCCAGACCGCTCCTGAGTGAAGGAGTGGAACATCTGCCAGATTGAACTGAGGTAATGGAATGTAAGGCAACTGGCAGTTTGAACAGAGTTCTTTTCGGGTGGGGAGGGGGAGTAGAATGTCTAACGCTGTAGCATCAGGGCATGTTAATATAAGGCAACTGGCAGTTGGAACAGAGTTCTTTCAAGGTGGGGAGGAGAAGTAGAACTCCTGAGCATCACAGCGTAATTAATTACTGTATAAGAAGTACTAATGCTCTGATGGTCATTTCCAAATATCCTTTTTTAGCGAGCACCTAGACACCAAGAGGAACATATGTGCCAAATTTCAAGTTTGTAGGCTTTACGGTTCTGGAGATTTCGTGATGAGTGAGTGGTACTTGGCTTTTATATACAGTACGTAGATTGCCTTCTTAGCTGCTCTTCCTCCTGTCTTTATAGCCATTCCCTATGCCTTCTACATCTTGCAGGGAGCTCTTTTCTTCTGCAGATTAAGCATACTCAGATCCTATAGCTGTTCCTCATACTGTACATCTAGTTTCCAATCCCCTCACTATCCTGGTAGCCCCCTGCTGAACATGCTCCGGTTTATGGATGTCTTGTTAAGATTTTGGCGCCTCAAACGGGACAGGGTGTTCCAAGCAAGGCCTGTCCCAAGGAAGAGTAGAATCTGACCATCACGTTCCTTGATCTGGCTTCTGAGCTTATGATAATACATCCCAAAATAACATTTGCCTTTTTTTAAGCAGCTACATCACATTGTTGGTTCATGTTCAACTTGGGATCTACTTGAACATCCAAATCCTTTCCCCATGCACCACCATCAAGTCAGATAGTTGTGCTATATATATATAATTCTTTATGGCTTCTAAAATGTTAGCATCTGTTCCTAGTTTTGATTCATCTGCAATTTTCCCTCAACTTCTTCATCTAAATCACCAATAAAACGTTGACTGGCTCAAAGCCCAGAGTGGACCTCCCTGTCCCTCCATTATCTCCAAAAATGTATGAATCCATTTATGAATGTGCATCTTGCTGCGATCATTCAGCCAATTATGCGTCCATCTAATAGTTGCATCATATATTCTATATTGAGATTAGAAGGAGGATTTCAGGTTTTACTGTTCCCCTGTGTCATCGTTTCAAAACAATTCCATTTTTCTGCTATTTAAATGGACAAATACTAACTAACTGCCAGATTTTCTTTCAGGCCAATTTGTCCTCCTAAGGAAGTTAGACAGGATAATAAATGCCTCTGTAAATAACCATGAATGGGGTTGCAATGTTTTGTTCTCCTGGGAAATAGTGACGGATTTAAAATTAGTCCCATTTTGTAGCTCTTTGATTGAAACGGAACGCAATGTACTGTTCTATATCTTGTCGTTTAAATTAAGCCGTCCTTTAAAAACTGGGTTATAGCCGAATTCACAGAATTCATATCCAAGGGTTGAGCAGCAATTTTACAACTTCTTAAATCAAGTGAAAAGAAGACCCCATAACTATGAGGATGTTGAAATAAGGGAAATGCTTGGTTATTATGCTGCAGTTTATCTATAATGTCCAAAGTTTTGCAGAAATAGAAAACTTGAACTTGGTTTTCTCTGGCTCACAAATGTAATTGATGAAACACAATTAAAGAAATGGGAGTCTGTTAGCTTAAATAAAACATTTAAAACTTGTTTTATTATTAAATTTTTTTATTTTGTTACATGAACAACACATGCCCACACCAGTGGGAAAAGAAAAAATCAAAACACAAAAAAGACAAAAAAACAAAAAACAAGGCAGGGAAAAAAAGGAAAAAACAAAAGAAAAAAAAACACAGGTATATATTATAAAAAAGTATATCAGCTGGTTACAACATGTTTTGGTGCATCTCTTCCATTAATTCATATTAATTCAAATATCTTAACTCAAATGTTTACCATATTAACATCATTATACCTCCACTTTTGGTTGACTACAGTTATTTAAACATCTTTCATCCTTAACTATGCCAAAGATTTAATCCATAACCACATGCTAGCATTTCATTTACTTGTTTGTAAAATCCTCTATTAACATCAAATCCTCATATCCTGTTTTAGCTAAACATCCATAATATTTAATACCAAAAATTCCATCTTCCATGTATATAGTTTATTATCATTCTCCTTTCTTTATGTAATTATATCGTATATCATAACATTTTCCCCATATTAGTTAACATTTAACTGTATATAGTTTTATTTTATTTTTTAATAGTGATAATTATTGTGATTAATAACCTTTGTATATGGTCCAAAAATATTTCTAACCTTCCCTTCTCATATCCAATTATTATTTATTATATCAACTCCACATTATATACATTACTATCATTATCAATTATTATTCAACTGTGTCTATGACAAATAAAAATAATTAGGTTTAGCTAATTTTGAATTGTATTCTTCCATCTATCAGCCTGTGTCTCTCCAATAACAAAACCTCCTTAATCCTATTGCCATTCATGGATCAAATTCTCCAAACGTCTTTATAAGCAAGTCCAAACAAGAAGATCTTCGCACCTTTTTGCTTAAGATGCCTCTCATATAATGTCATTGTCCTACGCTTGTTGCACTTTTCAGCTTGTCTTTAATTCTCAGTGGTGGTATCGAAAGTTTTGCAAATGATGTTTCATAAAGTATAAACATTTAAAACTTGTTGACATAAGCCTATCAACAGCCTGGACTGAAAACCCACCAAAGGGCAAATCATTTCGCACTAATTTAGGTGGTGGCTCAGTGAGACGCGGTAGGTCAGTGGTTAATATGGACATTGAAAGTCACAAACTTAGCAGAGATGGCTAAAATATCTGCATATCTTAAGGACTATTCAAACGAGAGATATAAACGAGACTGGAAAAAATGGATTGACTATATTCAAAATAAATATGGGTCTAGGAAATTTCAGATAGCTTACGATTAAGATCAGAAATGATACAAATTGTTTATAGTTAGCCTAGCAAGAAGAAGCTAAGCTCAATTCAAAGACATTATTAATTTTCTACTTTCTCTTTAAGTATATTTTAAACTGTTTTTGTTAAAAATTTATACCTTGTATTGGTTCTGGGAAGTTGGGGGGGAAGGTTGGGGGGGTTGGGGGAGGGGGGGAGGGAGCGGAGTTTGCTAAGTTGGAGGAGGGGTGTTGGATTTTAAGGTATTATGATTGTACATGTATACTGCTATTTTTTTCTTTTTTATGTATATTGAAATGGAATTATAAATACCATCAACATAAAAGGGAGTTTGCTCAGAAGCTGAAATACACCAAGTGAATTAGAGGAAGAGTGGGAAGCAGAGGAGAGAAGAAAGATAGGAAGAGAGGGACAGGAGAGAGAGTGAGGGGGAAGATGAGGTGTACAAGGAGGAGTGGTAAGGGGAGAGAGGAGAAAGAGAAAGGAAGGGGAAGTAGAGTAGAAAATGATGGAGGGAAGACAGGATAGAAAGGGGGAGGAGAGAGGGGGAAGAAAGTGTTGGATAAGGTATAAATATGGTATATGGAGAGCAGAAGAGCCAATAACGGGTTTTTTGTATGGTAAGATGAATTGATGTAATTATTTAATAATACAACATGATATTGACTATGTAATAGTATACATGTGATTATATGCTATGAAAATGGAAAATAAAAAAATTTTCTATGTGAAAAAGCACCTTTGGGGGATTACTGAGAATCTCCATAGGCACAACTCTTGTAATTGAGAACTTGGGTTTGGACATCTTGTCTACAGGTATTCCTCAACTTATGACTCTAAGGGAGCCTACCCATTAGGGTCGTAAAATGTGATGGCTGTAACGCAGATCACTCATGTGACCGACCCAATTTTATCACCTATTTTGCAATGGACTTAAACACAGTGGTTGTAATGCATGCCCGTTGTTCTGCATGGGGCACTTTTGCCAAAAACCAAAATAAAGGCCATTTTGGGGGCAAAATGTTGTAAAAAATTATCATGTGACTGCAGGATGCTGCAAACAGCTGTAAATGACAGCCAGTTGCCGAGCATCTAACACGGGGTCATGTGATCATGAGAGAGAGGGGGGGGCAGCTATTGAAACTTTGAAATTGGATCATAAGTATCTTAGAGGCGGCCACAACTTTGAATGGTTGCTAAGTGAGCATCATAAGTCAAGTACTACCTGTATTACTTGTATTACACTAAGCGGTGGCTCAGTGGCTAAGACGCTGAGCTTGTCGATCAGAAAGGTCAGCCGTTTGGCGGTTCGAATCCCTAGAGTACAGTCGTTCTCAATCTGTGGGTCGGGACCCCTTTGGGGGTCGAACGACCCTTTCACAGGGGTCACCTATGACCATCGGAAAACACATATTTTCGATGGTCTTAGGAACCGAGACACCAATTTTATGGTTGGGGGGGTCACCACAACATGAGGAACTGTATTAAAGGGTCGCGGCATTGGGAAGGTTGAGAACCACTGCCCTAGTGCCGTGTAACGGAGTGAGCTCCCGTTACTTGTCCCAGCTTCTGCCAACCTAGCAGTTCGAAAGTATGTAAAAATGCGAGTAGAAAAATAGGGACCACCTTTGGTGGGAAGGTAACAGCGTTCCGTGCGCCTTCGGCATTTAGTCATGCCGGCCACATGATCACGGAGATGTCTTTGGACAGGGTTGGCTCTTCGACTTTGAAACGGAGATGAGCACTGCCCCCTAGAGTCGGGAATAGCTAGCACATAAGTGCAAGGGGAACCTTTACCTTTACCTGTATCTCTCTCTCTCTCTCTCTCTCTCTCTCTCTCTCTCTCTCTCTCTCTCTCTCTCTCTCTCTCTCTCTCTCTCTCGTTACCATAAACTCCTGTGCAATATAACAAATAGATTTTGAACTTGTCATAATTCTTAAGAGTTGCTTTTGCAGAGAAACAAAACCAAAGTCTTCTGTTCATTAACCAGCTGCATAGTAAGCAGCATTTTTGTCATGGTGTGGAAGAAAATCATACCTCGTTCTAATTCAGCTGCCCTAATAATATTAGCAAAGGTTGTCATTTCAGAACAAAAGAAGAGAGGCGGCATATTTATACTTTGCGGTACAGAAGCCACGACTTATCTTCTTTTGGGGTTCATTGCAGAAGTCATTCTTATTCGGCTTATTGAGTTGGCTCCAAAGAGCCTTGTCACAGTAGGTATTTTGCCACTTAAAAGGAGAGCAAGGACGAAGGAAGAGTGTGGTGTTTCACAAAACTATGAAAGCATTCTTTAATTAAATATCAGGCTGGCCTGACAGACTGTATAGCAATTCTCTCTTTCTGGGCAATGGAGCAAAGCATTCTGGAGATTCTTTTTCCAAGCAAGAATGCAAAGTAAAAACATTCTTAAATACCTAATTATATATATTTTTAAAAAAAACTTTTTTTAAAAAAGCTGTTCAAGTGGTTTAATCTGATTTTGAAGTAATAAAAGCATAGATAACTAATTTCAAGGTCTGGCACAAAGAGAAGCGAGGGCCCCTCCACTGTTGTGTCTGTGACTAGCTCAAAAATGTTAAAATTGCAAACTTATCTCCAGTCCCCACCGAGGGCTCAAATTACTTCTACTGTCACATAATCCAAAATGGGAATCTAATTTACCCATTTCAAAGTAAACTATGTGAAGCATTTCAGAGTGTGCAAAGCCACAGTTGGCATTTGAAACGATTGCTGTACACAAACACACACAGACACACACACACAAATATACAGTACATACCTACAGTACATACATATACCGTGTTTCCCTGAAAATAAGACAGGGTCTTATTTTCTTCTGACCTCCAAAATAAGCATTTGGCCTTATTTTCGGGGAGGTCTTATTATTTTTGAGGTGCAGGAGGTGGCGAGTGTGGTCACCTCATGGCTGCTGCTGGGTTGCAATATTTTCAGGGAGGGGTTATTTTCAGGGGAGGGGTTATTTTAGCGCATGCGCTCCAAAGCCCGATTGGGCTTATTATCTGGGGAGGTCTTATTTTTTAGGGAAACAGGGTACACATATACCAGGGGTGGTATTAACTTACTTTCTCTACTGGTTCACAGATGTGAGTGTGCACACATGTGCTTGGCCTTCCGTGCATGCTCTTTGATCGCACATGTGGCTTGCACACATGCGCACGGCTTGAAAACATGCCTAAATAGGATGGCATAGAGCTAGGGTGGGTGGGTGGTTCAGATGAACCAGTCAGAACTGGCTGAATACCACCTCTGACACACACACACACACACCAGTGGTGGGTTCCGGATCCTGTTGGAACCGGTATGGTTGCAACGAGGCCTGGTGTCCTCCACATGAATGTGCGTGGTGCATGCGTGCACACACACATGCGTTTTACCTTCCAGCGATGCCTCCGCAAGCCTCCGCGATGCTCCAGCTGCTCGGTGGAGTGTCACACAGGTGCTGTACACCCCATGCGCATGCACGGAAGCACCAAAGGCTTTAAAGGACAGGTAAGGAGTGACAGCAGGTGGGAGGGTGGGCCCTCTGGAGCACCATACCGGAATGGTACCCGGTGCTCCGGACAGGCTCCAGTACGCCTGTACCGGGACGTACCACCTGCAACCCACCACTGACACACACACACATACACATACACACATACACACATACACACACACACACATACATACATACATACTGTACATACATATACACGTACACATACATTCATGTGCTCTTTGGTTTCTGTTACCAGACTGTGCAGCTCCTTTGCATTTTTGGGCTACACACACACACACACACACACACACACACACACACACACACACTGTTTTCCTAAAAATAAGACCGTGTCTTATATTAATTTTTGCTCCTAAAGGTGCATTTACTATTTTCTTTATACGGTTACAAACTGACTGCTTACTAATCTGTTCCAGAGTCTTGTCAGATATTTATTTCAAGCTGACAAAACTGTAGTTATCTTGTCTTCCTTATTCTTTCCGATAATTATTTATATTATTATTATTCAATTACGATTAATTTGAATTTGAAACCAAGACTTGAAACCAAGTCTCGCCCTTGCCTTAAACGCCGAGGGGAAAAAACCATGGTTAATTTAAAGGACATGACCGACATAATTTGAAACTAATGGCTTTAGTCTTTTGCAAGATAAACACTTTACAACACATTTGTCCTAATATATACCAAGCAGCCATTGATCTGAGGAATAAATGTTTCTGAGGAATAAATGTTAATATAATTAAGAAGTTGGCAGCTCTTTTTTTAAACAAATGAAAGTTCCAAGGAAATATTAAAATAAGTTTCCTTATTTAGGGGGAGGGGGGGGCAAATTGCCACAATCAAACAGTTTTTCTCTAGAAAAGTAACTTTCTGGCAGCGTCTGAACATTTGTCTATTACCTCAACAAAATGAATTGGGACATTAAGAGGTCAGCCTGTTGTACAAACCAAGGAACACAACCTTACAAGGAGCCACACTGCAGAAAATTGTTTGTGTTGAAAAACACCATTTGCCAACGTGTCACTAAAGGCAAAAGATCAGGCCAGATCAAGGCCATTTCTTTTCATCAGTCATCTTTTAAAATCCTCATATTGCATGGGGTGGACAAAGATACTTTTTCAGGAGGCAACTGGACTTTCTTGGTTTTTCTTTTGAAGAGGTTTCGCTTCTCATCCAAGAAGCTTCTTCAGCTCTGACTGGATGGTGCGGAATGGAAGGATTTATACTCCTTGCAGACAGCTGATCATTTGCATCCTTTTAGAGAGTCATTGTGGCTACTTGGAGGTTTATCTGTGTCCTCAGAGGTCAGCTGAGTAGCACAGGATAAAAGTAACTTTCCCTTTGCATAGGAAATGAGTTACATGTAGTCCAGAGGTGGGTTCCTACCAGTTTGCACCTATTCGGTAGAACCGGTTCGTCAAATCTACTGAACCGGTTAGAAGAGGTTCCACCAGTGGACCCGGAAAGCAGGCCACACCTACAGAAGAGCTTCCAAAAAATTTTGAAACCCACTACTGTTAAAGGGTTAGGGGTGCAAGGATCTTGTAACTTGACAGCTTTAAGACTTGCATGCTTCAATGCCAGAGTTTCTGAATAGCTACTTGGACCGACCTAAGTACTAATTCATAATTTCATATCCGGTCACATGGGCGGCAAGCCACTCCCATCCGGTCACATGAGTGGCAAGCCACTCCCACAAAGGAGGCCACATCCACAGAGTAGGTTCCAACAATTTTTGAAACCCACCATTGATGTAGTCAAACATGTTACATGCATGTCCATTTAAATGAGGTCTGATGTCAGAAGGGGTGTAAAATTTAAGATGTTAACGAGGAAAACGGCTTGTTTGGAGTTCAGGAAGAGACAAACCAGACGCCAATGAGCACGAACAAACCTCTTTTTTTTAAAATCAGGAGATATTCTCCAGCCACCCCTTCTATATTTTATCTTTTCCGTTTCGGAATGTTAAAAGCCATCAACCAATTCATACAGCAATAGGATAAAAAGTTTTCCTACATTCCAGTTTCACTGTTTAATTAAACCTTATCATCATTTTAAAAAAGAGAGAAATAAGTTGAAATACAAAGTAAGCTACAGATCCATGTTAGGGGTGAAATGCTACCAGTTCAGACTGGTTTTGACCAGTTCGCCCGAACTGGTAGTAAAAAAATGCTACTGGTTCAGGCTAACCGGACTGGTTTGGATCAGTTCGCCCGAACCGGTAGTAAAAAAATGCTACTGGTTCAGGCAAATCACAGCTGATCATCAGTAGTTCCAACGATCAGCTGTGCAGCGCAATTTATATTAGCTCCCTCCCCCCGCCTGTCCGCACATCATCAAGATGAAGAGCGAGAGGAGGAATTCTGGGAGTTGAAGTCCACAAGTCTTAAAGCTGGCAAGTTTGAACACCCCTGGGGTTTTTTTTCCCTAAAGGGTTAGGGGTGCAAGGGTCTTGTAACTTGACAGCTTTAAGATTTGCACACTTCAATGCCAGAGTTAACCCCACTCGAATTGTGTGATTGTGTGACTGTTGTGTTCTCTTTTAATATGTTGTATTGTCTCCATGTGGAATATTGTCTGTCCTTCCCCCCCCCCTTTTTAAACTGTGAGCCGCCCTGAGTCCCCCCAGGGAAAAGGGCGGCATACAAATTTCAATAAAAGTAAAAAAGTAAAGTAAAAGAGTTCCTGAGCCAACTTGACTGGAGGAGGAATTCTGGGAGTTGAAGTCCACAAGTCTTAAAGCTGCCAAGTTTGAACACCCCTGGGGGAGGGTTTATAAAGGGTTAGGGGTGCAAGGGTCTTGTAACTTGACAACTTTAAGACTTGCATGCTTCAAATGCCAGAGTTCCTGAGCCAACATTCTGGTTGCTGAGCAAGAGCGTTATTAAGTGAGTTTCACAACATTTTACAAGTTGGCCACACCCACCCAGTCACATGACTGCCAAGCCACTCCCACCCAGTCACATGGCCAGCAAGCCACTCCCACAAAGCAGGCCACACCCACAGAAGAGGTTCTAAAAAATTTGAAACCCACCACTGATGTGCACGCATCCCCCGCACATGTGTGTGCATCTCCCGCATGCGCCCTGCCCTCCGCGCATACACGGAAGAGACCCAGCAAGAGGCACATGTGCATGTGCGGTGGAGCTAGGCTCGCATGCCCACAGAAAGGGCCATAGGTTCACCACCACGGTTATAGTATTTTAATAGGGCAAGTGGCCATACAAAAATGAATGAAAAGCGAAAACATTCTTTAGATGTCTTCCCTGTTTCAGTGACTCTCAGGCTAATAGAAATCCTGGCTTTTCACTGAATGGGATCTCAAAAGGATGAGGTCACACAGCTACGTTACGCAAGGTTTAACACCACAGAAGGCGAGGAACATTTTCTAACCAGCTAACAGCTATAATGAAGACAAATATTATGTACACAAGGCAAGTTCAACTCCGGGTGCAGAGTCTGTCTCTTTGTGACTATTTCTGCAAAGGCACTAATTTACACTGAGCTCACTCCTTTACGAAATGCAATTAAGCAGCAAGGGAGGAAAAGGCTATGCTGCATAATATAATCACATTTCCAACGAGTTATTTATGAGGAATTGAACTGACTGTGGGGGAAAAAAAAGATCTAGCTGTGAATGAAAGCCAAATCCATTCTTATCTGCAAAATAGGTTATAACCCAGTCTGCAAAAATTTGGTGATAGCTTATTCAGTGTGATGAATGTGGGCTGTCACAGATGTTTCAAAGCAGTGGTGGGTTTCAAAGTTTTTTGGAACCTCTTCTGTAGGTGTGGCCTGCTTTGTGGGAGTGGCTTGCTGGGCCATGTGACTGGGTGGGAGTGGCTTGGCAGTCGTGTGACTGGGTGGGTGTGGCCAACTTGTAAAATGTGGTCAAACTCACTTAACAACGCTCTTGCTTAGCAACCAAAATGTTGGCTCAGAAACTCTGGCATTTGAAGCACGCAAGTCTTAAAACTATCAAGTTACGAAACCCTTGCACCCCTAAAAAAAAAACCAGGGGTGTTCAAACTTGAGAGCTTTAAGACTTGTGAACTTCAACTCCCAGAATTCCTCCTCCAGTCATTTTGGCTCAGGAACTCTGGCATTGAAGTGTGCAAGTCTTAAAGCTGTCCAGTTACAGGACACTTGCACTCCTAACCCTTTCGGGGGGGGGGGAAACCCAGGGTGTTCAAACTTGACAGCTTTAAGACTTGTGGACTTCCAGAATTCCTCCTCTCGCTCTTCATCTTGATGATGTGCGGACGGGCAGGGGGAGGGAACTGGAACCGGTTCTAAACGGCACTGTAGATTTGTGGAACCTCTTGTATAGAAGAGGTTAGGACTGGCAGGAACCCACCCCTGTTTCAAACCCTTGGATTTCTAAGTTAAGCAAAAGCAGAAACATCCGTGGCAGCTCCCCTTAAATGGGAAAAAACACCACAGTGATTTCCCCCCCATTGTCTGTTGTGTGCTTTTTAAAAATTATTAGCAGGGATAACAAAGTGGTGTAGAGACAATGTGGAAGGCGGTCGTTATTTTAAGGAGTTTGATGGCATGCTCTGATTTCTCCTTCATATTAAGAAAGGTCAAATCTGTGATGAAGAGCCCAAGGTGCCATGCAGGGCCTTCTCTACAGGCACGCCAGCCGTCCCCCCCAGCCCAGCTCCACCCTCCATGTACATGCACCTCCCACCAGTCAGCTGATCTACGGGTCTCTGCCGCGCATGCATGGGGGCCAGGTGCATGCATGGGGCAGTGCTCACATTGCATTTTGGGGCTTCACCCCGCACGGCGTTTTGGCTTCCAGGTTGTTGCAAGAGGCCTTCAAAGCCCAAAATGGGGCATTGGGGGGGCGTGTGCACCCCTTCCTCCCGTGCCTTGTTTTGGGCCTGGAAAACCTCCTGCATCAACCTGGAAGCCAAAAATGGGCAAGGGGGGCAGGGCACATGCACAGGGGTGGGGGATCACGGGGAGTTGCACGCACGGGGGGGCGGGTTGCATGTGCAGGGACGCACCAGTGCATGCAGATTACATTATGGGTGCAGGCGCGGGCCGCTGTTGCAGAAGCGTGCACGTGCTTTCAACACCCGGCACCAAAAATGTTAGCCATAACTGGTGTAGAAGTTTCTGTCTCGTTCTGAGGTAATCTGCTTGTTTTTCATTCGTGCTTCTGAATAAAAGAAAAGGTGAGAGAATCTTCACACAGCTGCAAACCTGTGAAATCATTAGACTTTCGGTTCCAGAATTGTGCCACTCAAATCAAGATCAGATCTTGTGATCATAGCATGGCCATGAAGTCATAGTCCCAGGTTTTGATTTTTTTTTTTTAAAAATTGGGCTTCGTGTTTTTTCTCCGTTGGGTACAGTTCATATTTGCTGCCACTGAGGCAGAGGTGGGCTCCTACCAGTTCGCACCTATTTGGTAGAACCAGTTCGTCAAATCTACCGAACCGGTTAGAAGAGGTTCCACCAGTGAACCCGGAAAGCAGGCCACACCTACAGAAGAGGTCCCAAAAACTTTTTGGAAACCCACCACTGGTCCTTGGATATGATTGTTCTACACTATCATGCTCATATTTATAAAACTCAGTGCCTCTGTGAAAGGTAAGGATGACTGCTGCGTTTGTGGTGCAATCAGAACATTGCGTGTGTCGAAGTTGTTTTAACGCAAACCAAAGATGCCTCTTAAAAAACAAGTTTCCATCATATTCTTATGCATGCCAGGGCTGTGTGTGAGGTAATTTAAGGTGGTTCTGACAAGTGTCGTCAGCATCTTCATATCCGGTCACAAGGGGGGCAAGCCACTCCCATCCGGTCACATGGACAGCAAGCCACTCCCACAAAGGAGGCCACACCCACAGAGTAGGTTCGAACAATTTTTGAAACCCACTATTGCACTGAGGCAGTGAGCCTTGCTCCCAAGTCGACACCTGTCCTTTAGCTGTACTCTTCATCTGCGCATGTGCACACTGGGAACAGGCTCCAGCTGTTCCTCTGCCTCACTGATGTCTGACTCTGAAGGCAGCTGCTAACTGGCATACAGCTCTGGCACCTTCTCTGCCTCCGACACAGAGCCCTCATCAGAGCCTTCCCCAGACTCCAGGACTGGCCCATCTTCCTCCCCAACCTCCTCACTGTCCGAATCTGCTGCCAGCTCTGCTGGCCGCTGGCGGGCCACAATACTACCTCATCAATGAGCTGTGGATTTTGGGATTGTTGCAGCTTACGTTAACGCTGATAAATGATGTCGCTTGAATTGATGGGGAGAGATGGACTGAAGGCAACCTGAATTGAAGAGTACATTAACAGCAATGTTAGTTAAGCTGGAGAGCAGCCTAAACTGTTGGCATTTCCCTCATCCACATAACAAAACGCAAACTTTATGGTAATCATAGTTTGGCTGGATTTGCCACCAAAGGGGACCAGTAAGCCACCAAAAGGAAGTGCGATGTCTTTATTTGACTTTTCAATAGAATTATATAAGCCCTGCTGAGTTATAAATAGTTCTTTTGGCCTTACCACACAGGGAGGAAACACAAGGCTGTTTGTTTGTTATGAAGGAATACAATAGGGACCATTCTTCTGTGTTCTTAGCCTCCCAACTCTTCCCAGCATTCATTGGCCAATCGTTTTTTAAAAAAGGGAGAGAAAATAGATCTCGTAAGTAATGCCTGTTTTTATCATGAATTATCCAGGGTATTTCTGGATAACTCCATCATACATATCCAGGGTATCCCTTTGCAACAAAATTTACAAAAAGTTGTAAAACAAGGCAGTCGAATTACTTGCTGTGTAAGCCATTGTGGGACCAATTCAATTTTAATACTTTTGAGATCATAATTTTTAAAAAATTATAGCTCAGAGTTAGTGAAGCCCCGCAGTTAAATCTGTACATGAGGATTTGAGAAAGGTAAATATAATTTAGGAAGAAGTTATCTTGGGCCATTTCCCCACAAGGGCCATGATTCTGAATAAATGGAGTTTAACCTTCCAAATTCCCCCGTCAAGAATTCTGCGAATTGAGGCGCAGTGTCCCCAAAATTGCCAGTGTTGGAGAATATAGTTTTAGTCGTGTTTCTGAACCTCAGCTATTAGAAGATATGTGGACTTCAACTCCTAGGATCCCCCAGTTAGAATGGCCAGCTGGGAAACTCTGGGAGTTGAAGTTCATGGGTCTTAAATTGCCTCTGGTTAAGAAACACCGAAGTAGATTTATTCAACCATCATAAACTGAAGACAGTATTCCTCAACCTATGACCACAATTGAGCCAACAAATTACGTTGCTAAGCGAGACAGTTAAGTGAGTTTTGCCCCATTTTATGACCTTTCTTGCCAGAGTTGTTAAGTGGATCGCTGCAATGGTTAAGTTAGTAACCCGGCTGTTAAGTGAAACTGGCTTTCCCATTGACTTGGCTTGTCAGAAGGTTTCCAAAGAGGATCACACAACCCCCCAGGACACCACAACCGTCACACCACTCAGTTGCCAAGGGTCTGAATGTAGATCCCGTGACCGAGGGGATGCTGCAACGGTCGTAAGTGTGGGAAACGGTCATAAGTCACTTTTTTTCAGTGCCGTTGCCACTTTGAATGGCCGCTAAGTGAACTGTCGTTTTTTTTTAAAAAAATTAATTTTATCAATTTCATATATACATTCACAATTATATGATCTCATAACTGTTATTAATAATATGTATTTATAACAATTTTTTCCCTACAGTTGACAATATACTTGAAGATTGCTTTCTTACCATCCCATAGATCCATCTTATCTTACAACGGTCCTACTTCTTCTTCCCTCCCTCCCTCTTTCCTTCCCTCGTTTCTTCTCTCCTGCTCTCCTTCCTTCCCTCCCTCCTTCCCCCTTCCCTCCTTCTCTCCTTCCCTCCTTCCTTCCTTCCCTCCTTCCTTCTCTCCTTCTCTCCTTCCTTCCCCCTTCCTTCTCTCCTACATTCCCTCCTTCCTTTCCTCCTTTCTTCTCTCCTTCCCTCCTTCCTTCCCTCCTTCCTTCCTTCCTTCCCTCCTTCCTTCTCTCCTTCTCTCCTTCCTTTCCCCCTTCCTTTCCTCCTTCCTTCCCCCCTTCCTTCTCTCCTACATTCCCTCCTCCCTTCCCTCCTTTCTTCTCTCCTTCTCTCCTTCCTTCCCTCCTTCCTGTCGTAACTTGAGGACTACCTGTAATGAGAATGGTCTGCCGGGGGTGGGGGTGTTTACCAGTAGAGGCTATAAGTGACAAGTAAGTGACGAATGACAAAGCTTGAGATCCCATCAAAATGCCGAGAGATTTCCCAGTTGCATCCTTCCAGGAAGGTCTATCCCGCATTCAGGATGATAAACATTTAAACCTTAGTGAAAAAATGTCAGAGAGGCCAAATTAACAAAAAAAAAGCAAGCTCAAAGATTTCCAGAGCAGATATGAATCTTTTTTTAAAAAAAGTCAGATTCATGCTTTTTTTATTCTTTTGCCCAGGTGAAAATGCAGACAGTTCCTATTTTTAAAAAGTCCGAGAGGCCAAATAAACAAAAGAAGAAAGCTCAACCATTTCCAAAGCAGTCTGGAATCTTTTGTTAAAGTCAGATTCATGTTGGTTTATCCTTTTGCACAGACCAAAATGCATACAGTTCCTGTCTACGATCAGAAGTCAGGCTAGAACTTCCACGGTTAAGCAAAGCAGTCCTAAAACGAGTCACATCCCATATTATGGTGTTGGTTGAGTGAACCAAGGGTTTGTTAAGCTCTTCCCCAGGACTCTGTTTGCTGAAAGCTCCCTGTTGTGGCCCACCAGTGGCCGGCGGAGAGTTGGCAGCAGAGTCGGACAATGAGGAGGTTGGGGAGGAGCATGGGCCAGTCCTGGAGGCTGGGGAAGGCTCGGACGAGGGCTCTGTGTCGGAGGCAGAGATGGGGCCAAGGCCATCTGGCAGTTCTCAGCTGCCTTCGGAGCTACATAGCAATGAGGCAGAGGAACAGCTGGAGCCTGTTCCCAGTGTGCGCATGCACAGAGTTGCCAGAGGGAAAAAAACAGCTAAGAAATCAGGGTCAACTTGGGAGTAAAGCCACAGGTGGACGGTGAATGGCCCCTCCCATAGGAAATAAAAGAGGAGCGAAAGGGGAGTGGGCTTTTGTAGGAAACAATGTGTTTGTTTGTTCATTTGTTTCAGGAGTGTGAAGATCTGTCCGTGAATCTCAGAGACTCTGGGCCAAATCTTTCCTTGGCGTTTGGAAAATATTTGCATGGCAGCTTTCCAAGACAGATAAGGTCTGTGGTCATAACTCCACCTTTGAAAGACGGTTTACCAGGCCTTTGCTGAATGTGAATGAGAGGAATTCACATTCATTTAATAAAAGGGGTTTTGTCGGGACCAAGAATCTGCTTGGTGCTTTTTGGGGAAGCCTACGTCAGAACACAGCCTGGGGATGATGTGAGCCCAGGATGCTGCAACTGAAACTCTACGCCGGTTGCCGAGCGCAACATTTTGATTACGTGACTGATGTCTGCAACGGTCATAAATCTGAGGACTAGTCCCAAGTCACTTTTTTCAGCACCGTCATAACTTCGAATGGTTGTTGAAATGAACGGCTGAGGTTTTTCCTGCAGAGAAAGTGCTGTGGGCAGAGTATCTTCTTTTAATATCTCAGCTGTAGAGCCTGTGCCCCTGGTTCTACCTGTTGGACTGGAAGGAATGACTAATAAAACACTTTATGCTAATACAACGCCAGCCGGTTGAGCCGACAGCATTGAATTTAGACTCTTGTTTTGCTGAACGAGGAGGGCAGGTGCCCACAAACCGAAAGATAAAAAATGGAATTAGGAATCCCTGGTTATTGAGTGCAGTCACAACTTTGCTTCTATAGATCTGGAGGGGGTATAGGTAGTCCTTGACTTACAACAGTTCGGTTTTTTTATTTATTTATTTTACTTTTTAATAAATTTTTATTTTGAACACATAAGCACATCAACAGAAACAAACACATAACTTAAAAACAACATAGGAACAATAAGTTCCATCGTATATCATACCGCAGCTCCGAATCGGTTTCTTTACAGTTAGTATTTTCCCTACTATACATTTCTATCTTTTCATTCATAATCTCCTTGTTCGTTATCCATTTTTATGTACAATTCTTTATTTAAGATTTAAGATTTAAGATTTAGTTTATTTGTATGCCGCCCTTCTCCGGGAGGGACTCAAGGCGGCGAAGAACTCAAAGGGGGAAAAAGGGAACATAAAACACAATACACGTGATTAAAATAAACAAGAGTCATACAGCCATACAAGTCGAGAGGGGAGGGGAACTCATCAACCCCAGGCCTGCCGGCACAGCCAGGTTTTGACGGCTTTCCGGAAGGCCTGGAGAGAGGTGAGGGTCCGAATCTCCACGGGGAGTTCATTCCAAAGGATATTTATTTATACCCAGCTACTAATGACCCAATATTATTTACCTATATTATGCTTTATATTTTTACTGTTATTTATTCCCTTACATACAGATTATAGATATACATCCACATAATTATTCTTTTTCTTTGCCATTCTTATATTATTATTATTCCATTTGGAAGGTTATAAGGTATAGTTTGAAATGCTTTGTTTACCATCCTTCGCACCTGCTTGACACCACCTCATTTTCTCTTTCTTTTCTTTTCTCCCTCCCTTCCCAGTTCATTTTAGTGACCGTTCAGTGGAACTGGGAAAAAGTGACTTATGACCATTTTTCAGAGTTATGACCTTTGCAGCATTCCCCCATTGCACACGTGATCAAAATTCAGATGCTTGGCAACTGGTTCGTATTTATGACGGTCGCAGTGCCCTGGGGTCGGGCGATCCCCTTTCGCGACCTTCTGACAAGCAACGTCAATGGGGGAAGCCCGATTCGCTTAACAACCGGGTTACTACTGCAGTGATTCACTTAACAACCGAGGCAAGGAAGATCGTCACATGGGGCAAAACTCCCTTAACAAATGTCTCACTTAAGAACGGAAACGTTGGGCTCCATTGTGGGTCGTAAGTCGAGGGCTACCTGCGTATCCAACGCAGACACAAACGACACAAACACACAAACAGAATGTTCCCATCCCAGGCCCAGATTGCATGAACTTTACAGCCCAAATGGCTGGTTAGGCAATCAAAACACTGAAAAACACCTTGAGAAAATCAGGCACGTAGGAGGCAGCAGTAGAAGAAAGCCTGCAGTTTTAGGGAGCAGCTCCTTCGGAATACGTCTCTCCCTACGGAAAACGTGGTGCCGGAGAATTCTGCAACCTCTTCCTTCAAGATCGATAAATCGAAGCAGCGTCTCCGGTGAACAGCCTGGGGGCTCCTGTGCCGTTGTGAGAAAAATCTCATTTATTCATGCAATCCTCGTAATGGGAGATGCTGCGGGCTGCTTTTAAGCAGGCGCTTTCCCACGGTCTTGCAGGGTTCAGTTCCCCAAAGGCAAATTGCTCTGGGAGAGAAGGGGAGAAGCGGGCAAGAAGTTTCTGCCGGGATGGATCCCGCCTGGCAGTCAAAACTTCAGCGCCAGGCTTCAGGCGTGCCTAAGGAGCCACCCAGTGCGTGCAGGTACCAGGTAGTCCTCGACCTATAACCGTTAGCTTAGCGACCGCTTGAAGTTACAACGGCACCGGGGGAAAAGTGACTTAGGACCGTTCCGTGCACTTGTGACCCAATCCGCACACTTCTGAACGTTGCAGGAGCATTCCTCACGATTCTCGCAGGCGTCGCACAATTTGCACTTGGACGCTTGACGAACTGATTCACATTTACGACCGTTTGCAGTGTGCCCCGGAGGGTGTGGGGCGGGAGGGTGTCACGTGACTTCCCCTTCTGCAACCTTCTGACCAGCAAACAGGAAGCCAGAATTCACTTAACAACTGCCTGACCGATTGAATGACCAGCGTGATCCACTTAGCAAATCCCTCACTTGGCAACCTAAATTTGGAAGGTTGGGGCTACAAATTTCATTGGTCTGAAATGGCATAGAGCAGTGGTTCCCAGCAGTGGTTCCCCTTTGGGGAAAAGGGCGGCATATAAATGTAATAAATCCAAATCCCAAGCCCCACAGGGGGGGGGGGGGGCAGTTTGATTTTTAACTGGGGCAATTGGAACCTTGTTTAAATCAAGTGAATGGCCTTTTAGGCTTTCTCCGGAGTGGGTAGAGTTCACTTTTTGAGTAAAGTAAGAATTATATGGGATGGGGGGGGGGGGGGAGGAAATCGGGATTTTAAAGATGCTTAGACGGGGCATGGCCCAAAAAAAAAAAAAGGATTGGGAACCACTGGCCTAGAGTTTCCTGCCTGAGCAGGGGGTTGGACTAGAAGACCTCTAAGGTCCCTTCCAACTCTTGTTACTCTAAACAAATTAGAGTCTTCCTTCTAATTTTAGGATTCAAATTCTAAAGGGGGTTGGACTAGAAGACCTCTAAGGTCCCTTCCAACTCTTGTTACTCTAAACAAATTAGAGTCCTCCTTCTAATTTTAGGATTCAAATTCTAAAGGGGGTTGGACTAGAAGACCTCTAAGGTCCCTTCCAACTCTTGTTACTCTAAACAAATTAGAGTCTTCCTTCTAATTTTAGGATTCAAATTCTAAAGGGGGTTGGACTAGAAGACCTCTAAGGTCCCTTCCAACTCTTGTTATTCTAAACAAATTAGAGTCCTTCTAATTTTAGGATTCAAATTCTAAAGGGGGTTGGACTAGAAGACCTCTAAGGTCCCTTCCAACTCTTGTTACTCTAAACAAATTAGAGTCCTCCTTCTAATTTTAGGATTCAAATTCTAAAGGGGGTTGGACTAGAAGACCTCTAAGGTCCCTTCCAACTCTTGTTACTCTAAACAAATTAGAGTCTTCCTTCTAATTTTAGGATTCAAATTCTAAAGGGGGTTGGACTAGAAGACCTCTAAGGTCCCTTCCAACTCTTGTTACTCTAAACAAATTAGAGTCTTCCTTCTAATTTTAGGATTCAAATTCTAAAGGGGGTTGGACTAGAAGACCTCTAAGGTCCCTTCCAACTCTTGTTACTCTAAACAAATTAGAGTCTTCCTTCTAATTTTAGGATTCAAATTCTAAAGGGGGTTGGACTAGAAGACCTCTAAGGTCCCTTCCAACTCTTGTTACTCTAAACAAATTAGAGTCTTCCTTCTAATTTTAGGATTCAAATTCTAAATTGAATAGGCGACGTAAAGCAGGAGGAGGAAGAGAAGGACGGTGAACAGCGGGTCCCGGAGCTCCTGAAAGGCACAAATCCCTCTTCCCAGCGCCGTTTTCGGCTACGCTCCTCTCCTCCTCCTCCTCCTCCTCCTGCATCGCCTCTCTAAGACTGGCCTGGTGGGCGGGGATTGCCTTTCTCCTCCCGGGAAAGGCCCGCCTCCCCGCTCGCAATTCGTCCTTCCCGAAAAGCGGCCGCGGCGATTGGCCGCCGTCCACGTCACCGGCGGGGAGTGACCGTCCTTGCCAAACCCGGCCGCCGCCGCCGCTGTCAAAGTGGATCCCGGGCGCTGCGCTGCGATGGAGAGACGGGAAGCGGCGGAGCGGCCGGCGCGAGGGAAGGAGGAGGAGGCGGAGGAGGAGGAGCGGGAAGAAGGCGAAGGAAGGAGGGAAGCGGCCGAGTGAGGAGCGGCCCGGCCCGGGCAAGGCAGGCGAAAGCCCCGAAGCGGAGTCCTCCGTCTGCGCCGCTGCCCTCCTCTTCCTCCTCCGCCTCTTCCAGCCATGCTCTGCCCGGCGCGCTGCAGCTGATCCGCCGATGCCCTTCGGGCGCCTGCCCGCCTTCGGCCTCTCCCTGCCGGCTGCTGCAACCGCCTCCCGCGGGGCCGCTTCTCTCTGCCTCCGCCGCCGCCGCCTGAGCTCCTGCAGCCGCGGCCATGCGGGCTTTCCCCTTCTGAAGATGGCGCTGGGGAACCGCGGCCCCCGTTAGACTCCATGACTGTCAGAAACATCGCCTCCATTTGTAATATGGTGAGTGGAAGGGCGGGCGGAGGCCCCGCGGGAGAGGCGGGGACGGGTCACCTCCGGGGGTCGTCAGGCAGGGGAGCCGCCCGGCCGGCAGGCACGTCCGGCAGGAGCAACTTTTAAGCGGTGTTGTGGCGGTCGTTAAAGCTTCACTCCCCCTCCCTTACGGTCGTTATGCGGGGACTGGGTGTTTCGGGCATGGGGGGATCGCTGCAAGAACGGTCGTAAGCGAGGGTCTTCTTGTAAGTTCTGCGTCCACAGGGAGTCCTTGACTTATGACCACATTATGGTCATTAAGCAGGAAAGGGGTGCCTCGGGGATGGGGGATTGCTGGAAGAACGGTCGTAAGCGAGGGTCTTCTTGTAAGTTCTGCGTCCACAGGGAGTCCTTGACTTATGACCACATTATGGTCATTAAGCAGGAAAGGGGTGCCTCGGGGATGGGGGATTGCTGGAAGAACGGTCGTAAGCGAGGGTCTTCTTGTAAGTTCTGCGTCCACAGGGAGTCCTTGACTTATGACCACATTATGGTCATTAAGCAGGAAAGGGGTGCCTCGGGGATGGGGGATCGCTGCAAGAACGGTCGTAAGTGAGGGTCTTCTTGTAAGTTCTGCGTCCACAGTGAGTCCTCGACCTATGACCACATTATGGTCGTTAGGTGGGAAAGGGGTGCCTCGGGGATGGGGGATTGCTGGAAGAACGGTCATAAGTGAGGGACTTCTTGTAAGTTCTGCGTCCACAGGGAGTCCTCGACCTATGACCACATTATGGTCATTAGGTGGGAAAGGGGTGCTTTGGGGATGGGGGGGGGGATGGCTAGAAGAACGGTCGTAAGTGAGGGACTTCTTGTAGATTCTGCATCCACAGGGAGTCCTTGACTTATGACCAGAGTGGAGCCCAGAATTGCAGTCATGAGGTTGTCGCGGTCATTAAAGCAACCCCAAGTCTCCCCATTACAGTCATTAGGTGGGAAAGGGGTGCTTTGGGGATGGGGGTCTGGCTGGAAGAACGGTCATAAGTGAGGGAGTTCTTGTAGGTTCTGCATCCACAGGGAGTCCTTGACTTATGACCACATTATGGTCATTAAGCAGGAAAGGGGTGCCTCGGGGATGGGGGATTGCTTGAAGAACGGTTGTAAGTGAGGGACTTCTTGTATGTTCTGCGTCCACGGGGAGTCCTTGACTTATGACCAGAGTGGAGCCCAGAATTGCAGTCATGAGTTTGTCGCGGTCGTTAAAGCAACCCCAAGTCTCCCCATTACAGTCATTAGGTGGGAAAGGGGTGCTTTGGGGATGGGGGTCTGGCTGGAAGAACGGTCGTAAGTGAGGGACTTCTTGTAGGGTCTGCATAAGTCCTCGACTTATGACCACATTGCGGTCATTAGGTGGGAAAGGGGTGCCTCGGGGATGGGGGATTACTGGAAGAACGGTTGTAAGTGAGAGACTTCTTGTACATTCTGCGTCCACAGGGAGTCCTTGACTTATGACCACAGTGGAGCCCAGAATTTCAGTCATGAGGTTGTCGCGGTCATTAAAACGACCCCAAGTCTCCCCATTACAGTCATTATGCGGGAACTGGGTGCCTCGGGGATGGGGTGGTGGTGGAAAAAGGGTCATAAGTGAGGGACTTCTTGTAGGTTCTGTAGCCACAAGGAGTCCTCGGCTTATGACCACAGTGGAGCCCAGAATTGCGGTCATGAGATTGTTGCGGTTGTTAAAGCGATCCCGAGTCTCCCTATTATGGTCATTATGCGGAACGGGGTGCCTCGGGAATGGGGTGGAAGCCTTGGGTTGCTGAAAGAAGGGCCGTAAGTTGAGGAGTACTTCTACAGATGTTGTGCCTCGACTTACAACCACTGTTGAGGCCAGAATGGTGGTCGTGAAGGAGTTGCGGTCGTTAAACAAGCCCGTCTCTCCTCATTACGGTCATTATGTGGAGCAGGGTGCCTCAGAGATAGGTAGGCCCTGGGTTGCTGCAAGAACGGTCATAAGTTGAGGACTACTTCTCCAGCTGTTGTGCATCCAGTCCTCGACTTTCGACCACAATGGAGCCCCAAATTTATGTCACTGAGTGAGACATAGGTGAGATGGGTTCTGCCCTATTTTACAACCTGGCCACCTTTGTCAAGTGAATCGTTGCAGTTGTTAACTTAGGAACACGTTGTTAAGTGAATCTGGCTTCCCTCATTGACTTTGCTTGGCAGAAGGTCGCAAAAGAGGATCACATCGCCCTCGGGAAACTGCAACCGTCATAAGTGTGAGTCAGTTGCCAAGTGCCTGAAGCTTGATCACATGACTGTTGGGACGCAGCAACAATCATACAAATGGTCAGAAGACCCTTTTTTCAGCGCCGTCGTAATTCGAACTGTCAGTAAGCAAACTGTTGTTACTCGTGGACTGCCCGGCTGAGTAAGTCCTCGACTTATAATGGTTCATTTAGTGACCGTTCAAAGTTACAACGTCACTGAAAAAAGTGACTTACGACCACGTTTCACAGTTGCAACCTTCGTAGCATCCGTGCGATCCCAGTGATCAAAATTCAGATGCTTGGCCACTGGTTCATACTTATGCCCGTTGCCATGCCTCTGGGTCACGTGACCCGCTTTTGTGACCTTCCAACAAGCAACATCAACGGGAAAGTCAGAATCCCTTAACAGCTGTGTTGCTAACTTAACAACGGCAGTGATCCCCTTAACAACGGTGGGGGAGAAAGGTCGTAAAATGCAGCTCACTTAACAAATGTCTCACTCAGCGACAGAAATGTTGGGCGCAATTGTGGTTGTAAGTTGGGGGCTGCCTGTATTTGGGGCGGAGGGTATGGATCTGCAGGCAAAGAATTGGGATGCAAGAAATGGCTCTTCCCCATTCAAATGCAAAAGTTGCCAGGATAAACAAAAAAAACCCCCATGAATTCAATATTTGGGGCTGCTTTTTGAGCTCTGAAGGGATGTGGTGGCTCAGTGGCTAAGATGCTGCACTTGTTGATCGGAAAGGTCGGCAGTTCGGCGGTTCGAATCCCTAGCGCCACATAACGGAGTGAGCTCCCGTTACTCATCCCAGCTTCTGCCAACATAGTTTGAAAGTGCAAAAATGCAAGTAGGAAAATCGGAACACTCCTTTTGTGGGAAGGTAACTGCGTTCCGTGCGCCTTTGGCCTTTAGTCATGCCGGCCACATGACCACGGAGACGTCTTCGGACAGCGCTGGCTCTTTGAAACGGAGATGATCAGCACCCCCTAGAGTTGGGATCGACTAGCACATATCTGCGAGGGGAGCCTTTACCTTTAATTTTGGAGCTCTACCTCTGCTTCACAAGGAACTGACCCCGGGTTAGTAATTGGAGCAAGGCAGGAAAGGGGCTTTAACCCCTCTTTGTTTTATGAAATGGCTCCAGGAAGGGGCTGAGCCGAGTTTCTTTCATTGCCCCTGGCTCATACTTCATATTTTGAATATCTGCTCCCCAATCATCAAGATGCTCTCCACTCCTAAATTTGCAGCAGGAAATGTCCAAAAGCTTTACTTTCGAATGGATGGATGGAATAATGAGTCAAGGATGGCGGGACCCATCCTGGGAAAACTTGTTAGCTACGAAGTCATGTCCAACCCATTGCGACCCCATGGACAACGTTCTTCCAGGCCTTCCTGTCCTCTGCCATCCTCTGGAGTCCATTGAAGCTCACATTGGTGACTCCATCCAGCCACCTCATCTCTCTGTCTTCCCCTTCTTCTTTTGCCCTTCATCTTTCCCAGCATGAGGCTCTTCTCCAGTGAGTCCTTCCTTCTCATTAGGTGGCCAAAGCATTTGAGTTTCCTCTTCAGGATCTGGTCTTCTAAAGAGCAGTCAGGGTTGATCTCCTCTAGGACTGACCGATTGGATCACCTTGCAGTCCAAGGGACTCGCAGGAGTCTTCATCTCCAGCACCAGAGTTCAAAGGCCTCCATTCTTTGGCGCTCAGCCTTTCTTATGGTCCAACCTTCACAGCCATCCATTGCAACTGGGGAAACCATAGCCTTGACTCTACGCACTTTTGTTGGCAGGGTGATGTCTCTGCTTTTCTGAGAAAACTACTCACTCTTTAATGACATGAATGGAGAACTGAGTAGCGTTAGATAGAATGAAGCATTAAGCAGAACGTCGAGAGGTTATGTTGTGATTTTGGAAACTCGCTGGGATGCACAATGCTGTGGCCTTTTCTTTTATTTGGGAGCAACTTAACCCAATCCCAGATCGGTAGGATTTTGATTCCCCAAATTCCCCCAGCCAGCAATTGAGTTCAACTTATTATTTTTATAAATATCTCAAGATGGTAAAACATATCCTGCCCTCTTTCCCCCCCCCCCCCACTCCTATTTTCTACACAACAACCATTGTGTGAAATGAGTTGGGCTGAGAAAGAGTAAGTGGGCCAAGATCACCCAGCTGCCTTTCATGGATAAGGCAGGAGGACAACTCACAATTTCCTGCTCTTTAGCCCAGGGCCTTAACCACTGAAACAAGCACATTGTAGTTGTCCTGGATTAGTCCGACCACATAGGGAAATCTTAGTCCTTAACCCATATCACTTGATTAGCATCACCTTGTTTCATTGATGGCCAATAACGATGCCTTACTACCGGTTCGCAACCCATGCATGCCCCAGACATGTGCTGGGCGCATGTGTGTTGTTCAATATAAATGATTCTTTGCGCAGACACAGAACAATTTACAGTGAACTGCGCACCCGCAGATATTAAAATCCAAAATGGCGACGGCAGCGGTGAGGGAGCTGGTTCAGGGGCGTGGCAGGCCTGGGTCGCTGCCGGTTCTGCGACCGAGGCCTGAATCCCACTTCCGGTTCGGCTGATCCAGGAGCAACCCACCTCTGTCTGTGATGCAGTTGGAAAGTGCATTGGTGGAATGTATAATTAAAAGGGACGAAGGGCAAGATTGTACATCTGGGTTAGCCTCGGAACTGTTTACAAACAGGGAGTGTTCTCTTCATTTTGATTCATCATGGAGAGCCGTTCGTGAAATGAGGATTGTAATAGTGTCTTGAGTTGTGGATATGTTCACAATCACAGGCTGATCAGACTTGTTTCAGAAACAGGTTTTAGGTTGGGTGCTGTAATCAGTTACAAAAACATCGCTTTTGAAATCAGCATCTTGATTTTATACCCAGAGTTATCCTATTTTGGGGTTATGTTATGTTCCTTTCATCCAAAAGTGTGTTGCTGATTTTAATAGGAAATTAATAAAAATATCAGGCCAACTTCAGTCTGAATTCTCAGACTCGCACACATGTATCTAGAACCAGTTCATTGATAACTTTTTCCTGGTTTTGGCACTGTTGTGAATCACAGCACATCTGAATATAATGCAAAATATACTTTGGGAAGTCGAACTGCAAATGTATTTACATAATATTTTTCCTGCGGCCTCAAACCCCTTTCCCTCTCACAGTAATCCTATGATTATTTTAAACAATGGTGGCTTATGGCTTGCCCAAGCAAATGTTTTGATTTTTTTTCCTTAAATAGGCGTCTGTTAAATATATTACGACAGAAGCTTTCATGGGCTGAAATCCATTTCATCATGTCTATGGTTATGCTCTTACACCTCTTGCTCATGTCTTTCACACACATGGCACACAAGGGTACACATAAAAAAAAACACATAAACAAGCCATAGGGGGAAAAACCAGTCAAATGGCAGAATAATCTGACAGATTGAGCATAAAGGCAGAGATGGACAAAATGACCATTACTAAAAGGAATAAGATAGTGCCTGCACGCAATCCTAATATTTCTGGTAGAACAAGCAGGCAGATTTTTGTTTGAATATAAATGGGTGGAATGTGACATGAAGTACACACACTCTGCCTAAGATGCAATACAGCACAGGTTCGAATCCCAGTAAAGATATGGCTAGCTGATGAGAGCTAAATAGCTTGAAATAGATCTATACTAGTCTCCCTTTATTTATTTATCAGCACAAATACAACATAGATAGATAGATAGATAGATAGATAGATAGATAGATAGATAGATAGATAGATAGATAATGTTTTTGTAGATTTTCACGGGTGTAGGTGTGCTGGTCTTGTTGTATTCTGGTCTTTTCCCGTGTAAGATTGAGATTGGCTTGGCAACGTTTCAGCGAGGTTTCACTCGCCATCTTCAAGCTGGGTTTTGGGCTTAAAGTGTGATCGGAGCTGCCGTCTTTCTATAAATCTTTGGTGGGGGGGTGTGGAGTGCCGGCTTTGTTTCAGTAAGTGGAATGATTGGTTGTGTGGTTGTATCATGACTGGTAGATTGGTGCTGATTGGTGCTGGCTGTGTGTCCGTTGTTTTTTCGTGTTGTAACAGCCTTGGTGGTGGGTGGGGCTCGTTTGTTGACTAGGGCTTTTTTCCGTGTGTGTGTGTGTGTGTGTGTGTGTGTGTATGCTGGTCTTGTTGTATTCGAATCTTTTCCCATGTAAGATTGAGATTGTCTTGGCAACGTTTCGGCGAGGAGTCACTCACCATCTTCAGGCTGGGTTTTGGGACCCAAATACAACAAGACCAGCATATGCCGTCACCAGCTGCTCTTCTGGTTTAAAAAACAGGCTGTTTTCCGGGCCTTTTTTGGGCTGTTTCCAGGCAGAAAACTGGCCTGAAAATGGCCCAAAAAGTGGCCTGAAAACAACCTGAAAAAAGCCCCCAAAACAGGCATGCACGCACCAGCATGCTGCTCCAGAGCCGCAGTTTGCTGACCCCTGGTGTAGTGGATTAAAATGAAGATATTGCGGGACAGAAATGCCTCTGGATAATCTGATCTTCATTTAAGACCTTTCTAGCTGACTGTGAACGAGCTGTTATTTCTCGATGTTTCATCCCTTTATACAGTGGTGGGATTCATTTTTTTTACTACCGGTTCTGTGGGCGTGGCTTTGTGGGCGTGGCGGGGGAAGGATACTGCAAAATCCCCATTCTCTCCCCACCCCGCTAACTTGCTTCCCAGCTCCGTTCTCCTGTTCGGGGCAACAAAAGATCAGCTGGGAGGCAGCGGATGGGGGGGGGGGGGGCAGCCTATTTGCCGGTTCTCCGAACTACTCAAAATTTCCGCTACCGGTTCTCCAGAACCTGTCAGAACTGGCTGGATACCACCCCTGCTTTTATGCTTCTATGAGGTGGCACTGATTATTTTTTTGACCTGCCATAAAGGGTTGTATCAGGGCAGCCTTTCCCCAGCTTGGTACCATCCAGGTGTATTGAGTCTGTAACTCCCAGAATTAATAAGCCAGGATTAATGAGATCACAGATCATGCTAAGGAAAGGGCTATCCAAACTTCATTGGACATTATTAAGGCCGTGACTAAGTTGTTCTGTTGTGTTTAGGGGAGCTTACATGTAGTCTTTTAATTTTCCCAGTGTGTATTAAAGTGGTGCAAGAAGAGGAAGACTGTGTAATTATGAAGTGTTATTATTGTGCATTCCTTTCTGTAGAAATTGTATTGCATTTGGAGCAGCCTCCAGAAAAAAAAATGTTCACTGTCTACACATTCCTCAGGAAGGTGAGAAAATCACTGTTGTCATCATTGTTATTGTTATAAAATTTAGCTGGGAGAGGGATAAGAGATAGACTCTGAAGCAGGGCAAATACTAAAGAGTTTAACCACCCAGTCAAGTATTACTGGCTTCAGAGCATTAATTCAGCAGCTGAAAGATGACCAACCACCTGGAAGTACTCCACATAAACTGAATATTCTCTTCCCTAGAAATCATGAGGCAGTGGCGGAGCAGTAATAGTAACAGGGGGCCTTGGAGGTCATCTAGTCCAACCCCCTGCTCACACAAGAGACCTCTACTATTTCTAACAAATGGCTGTCTTAAAAGCCTCCAGGGACTGGAGCATCCACAATTTAGGAAGGCATTGTTATCACTGTTAAGAATTTTCTCCTTTAGTTCTAGGTTGCTTCTCTCCTTGATTAGCTTCCATCCATTGCAGTGGTGGGTTTCAAAAAAATTTGGAACCTACTCTGTGGGTGTGGCCTCCTTTGTGGGAGTGGCTTGTCGGCCATGTGACTTGATGGGAGTGGCTTGCCGGCCATGTGTTTTCTCTCTCTCTCTCTCCTTCCTTTTGTCTTTCTGTCCCTTTTTTCTTTTTTTCTTTCATCTCTCTCTCACTCTTTTTCTTTCTTTTTTCTTTTTTTATTTATTTGTTTCTTCCTTTTTCTTTCTCTCTCTCTTTGTGTCAGTCTGTCTGTCTCTGTGTCTGTGTCTGTGGGTGTGGGTGTGTGGCAGTGCTGGGTTTCAAAAAATTTTGGAACCTCTTCTGTAGGTGTGTCCTGCTTTCCGGGTCTACTGGTGGAACCTCTTCTAACCGGTTCGGTAGATTTGACGAACCGGTTCTACCGAATAGGTGCGAACTGGTAGGAACCCACCTCCGATCCATTGTTTCTTGTCTTCAATTTCAATTTGTTACAGCCACAACAGACTCTGAACAGAGTACAAAAACAATGAGAACATAAAAGCAGACACAGACCAGATTAAAATTATCTTGGCCTGGCAAGATTTTAATGTTTAAAAGAGGTGGTCTGGATCTCTCTGGGGGAGGAAAAAAAACTAAATTTGATAAAACTCAAGATTTATTTTTTTTTGCATTGTAATAATTTTCAAATTTCCACAACCTTCATTTTTTTGCCAAAAAATAAAAAAATCTAGTAGGAAATCAAATAAGCAAGCAGAATAATGAAGTAGTGTGATGTAATCAGGGGCTTCTGTAAAACTGAATTCAAGTTTTTAGTTTTTTTTAGTTTTATTAAGCATTTATAGGCCGCCCTTTTCCCTGAGGGGACTCAGGGCGGCTTACAATAATAGGGGAGGGGAGTGCAGGACAAAACACAAAAAGAAAATGTGAGTAAAAATAATTAGCGGTAAAAACACAACATTCATTCAACATTCGGGAGGGGCGAGAGTAAAGTCTTATCCCCAGGCCTGACGGGATAGCCAGATCTTGAGGGCTGTGCGGAAGGTTTGGACGGTGGTGAGGGTGCGGATCTCCACGGGGAGATTGTTCCATAGCGTCGGAGCTGCAGCTGAGAAGGCTCTCCTCCGCGTAGTCGCCAGTCGGCACTGGCGACTACGGTAGAAGTTCAGAAACTTCTACTTAATGGCTTTCCAATAAGGCCTGATTGGTCCGTGTAGGAAGAAGATTGGAGAGATGTATGACAGTGTTCCATTGTTCCTCGATTATGATCTCCTACAGTGTGTGTCTCTCCATCACACGTCAACTTCCAGTTTGTCACTGTGTTGTGTGATTGCGGAAGTTCAGGAAAATTATTTTTCACCGCTACTAACAATCTCCTCTTGAAGAAATCTGCATGCCTTCCCCACCACTGTCTTCCCCGGGAATCGGAACTACACCTAAAAGCCATTTATTGGAATTCAGTGTAAACATTTCAACATGCTACATTAGTTTCCAATGGTTACAGCTACTTGGAGGCTGAGATGAACCATTTGTCCAGGCTTCCCACCAGCCGCAGTTGTAAATCTCATCTCCCCAAACATAATCCCTTATTCAAGATTTGCTTTACTCCACAAAAAGCTCAAACACAATACTACTCAGCAAAAATTAAATCTCTTTGCTGCAAACAAGAATAAAGCTGAATAAGCAGATACTGCAGTACAAGGCCTAGAATAGGACTGCAGTCTAGGATTTAAAATGTAAAGTTTTTCCTTCCACTTTTCCCGGTGAGCAGATACTTGGCTGTTTTCTCGATGACTTTAGAAAGCATCTCATCTATGTTTTTCTTCTATGATCTAACAGTTTTCTCTTACCCTGGGAAGAACTGATTCCTGCCTCAACAGCCTTGTTCCTACAGTAATGTTTACCATTTCCCTTTCCTGCGACAAGAAGATAAATAAATCTCATCATGTTTTATATAAGAGACCTAAGGATGGAGAGTCGGGCCTTTGAGGTAGACCAGGCCTGGGAGCCAAAATTATGAATGCTAATACTACCGTGTTTCTCTGAAAATAAGACAGGGTCTTATTTTCTTTTGACCCCCTGAAATAAGCGCTGGACCTTATTTTCGGGGAGGTCTTATTATTTTTGAGGTGCAGGAGGCAGTGAGTGTGGTGAACCTCATGGCTGCTGCTGTGTTGCAATATTTTTGGGGAGGGCTTATTTTAGCATATGTACTCAAAAGCCTGATTGGGCTTATTATCCAGGGAGGTGTTATTTTCAGGGAAACAGGGCACTTTTATTATAAGGTTACTGTTCTGTCCCCCCCTCCGTAAGGTGAGTCACCTCGACACAAGATTACCGCTAGACAATTTATTCACAGTAAATTAACACATCGACAAGACTTTGGCAGCAACCCAGACTTCCACAGATAAGAAATACACACCAGAGCTTCTCCAGCTTTAGTATAATAGTTGAGTCCTGCAAACAGCCTCCTCCCAAAGTCTCTTCTTATATACTCTCTTGGGAGGAGCCTAATCACAACCACCTGGCCCCAATTATCTTCCATATCTCCGTAGTTGCTGTTGGCGCTTATCTGCCCGTCTTTGCCTGGCGTCCAGGACCAACTCCTTTAGCTCCTCCCCACTGCTCCAGGGCCTGACATCAGGGACCAACTCCCTTTGACTTTCACCACTGCTCCATGCCTCAGGCGCCTCCTGGTGGCCAACCAGCCTCTCTGGTCCCTGCTCGGAGTCTGAACCCTGCCCAGGGTCCTCCACATCTTCCAGAGCCGACTCATAGGGTCCCTCGCTATCGGAGTCCATCGGCAGCTCCAATGGCTCCTGCTGGCCCACAACAGGTTACTATAACAGAATTTTGCAAAGTCTGGATGCATATCCCAGCCTCTCTCCCTTTGTTTCTGAGAAATACCGTGTTTTCCCGAAAAAAACGACCTGCTCCAAAAGTAAATCCTAGCTTTATTTTTACACATGCGTCCAATATAAGTCCTACCACCCCCAAAATAAGCCCTAATTAAGATCCTGCCCACTCCAGGGTGCGCTAGTAAAAATTAAGCTAGTGTGGGGATGGGGGAGCTGCCCTACTACTTACCTTCGGATAGTTGTAGCCAGACTTCGCACCCCTTGGCCCATTTCTCATGCAGTCAGCAAGTCTTTCCCAAAGGCCTCTATAGCCAATAACAGAGCTCTCTTATCAGCTACAGAGGCCTTCAGAAAGCTTTGCTGGCTGCAGAAGAAATGGGCCGAGGTGTGCAAGGCTGCAACTATCTGAAGCCGAAGAAGTTCTTGAAGGCCTCTTGACAGCAAAAAGGAGGCCGGGGGTGAGGCAGGCAAGTGAGGTGAATCAGTGGACAAGATACCCCCCCCAAATAAGACCTTGTGGTTTTTTTGTGGCAAAAAATATAAGACTCTTATTTTGGGGGAACACAATAGAGAGGGTCAGGGCTGAGACAGAGCCGAGGTGGCGCAGTGGGTAGAGTGCAGTACTGCAGGACACTTCAGCTGACTGCTATTTGCAGTTCAGCGGTTCAAATCTCACCGGTTCAGGGTTGACTCAGCCTTCCATCCTTCCGAGGTGGGTAAAATGAGGACCCAGATTGTGGGGGTGATATGCTGACTCTGTAAACCGCTTAGAGAGGGCTGAAAGCCCTATGAACCGGTATATAAGTCTAACTGCTATTGCTATTGCTATTATCTCAAATTACATTTCTGCCTTGGATTTAGATTGATATTATCCGATTGCTGCCTTATTTGTGACTCTTCCTCCTGTTTTCCCACTCTTCCTTGCAGAATTCTTCTAGCTCAGTAACAACCTTAGGTTCTCTTGCATTTGCTGCAAGAATTTCGCAAAGCAAATTTTTAACTACCACGTTTCCCCGAAAATAAGACAGGGTCTTATTTTCTTTTGAACCCCCTGAAATAAGCGCTTGACCTTATTTTTTTGGGGGGGGTCTTATTATTTCTGAGGTGCAGGAGGCGGCGAGCGTGGTCACCTCATGGCGGCTGCTGTGTTTGCAGTATTTTTGGGGAGGGTTTATTTTTTGGGGAGGGCTTATTTTAGCGCATGCGCTCAAAAGCCTCATTGGGCTTATTATCTGGGAGGTCTTATTTTCAGGGAAACAGGATAATAATAATAATAAAATCTGAGGACTGCGAAAGCCATTCTAAAAATATCTGTTTTTCTTGAAGTACTTGATGGTAGTTTTAGAGCTGTGTTTTGGATTGTTCTTTTGTTGAATAATCTTTTAAACTACTGTTCATCTCTCAGGGAATTCATTCACGTGTAGAGTTTTGCCATGCAACACCTATTTTCTGCACAAACCGCAGAAGTGGAATGAATTAAACCCAGCCTGGTTTTTCTACCAGCCAGCTCATTTGCTCATTTGATCAGTCCAATTCTAGATTGCTCGTTTCTTCTTCCAAGGCAGTATATAAAAATAACTCACTGTGATTCTTTTGTATGAATGGGAAAGACAGAAATAAATGGCATTCCTAATTGCACCCCTTCTTCCTTTTAAAAACCAAACTCTTTTTTGATAACCTTATCTGAAGTCAAGCCTCCGAAGAATATCCACAATGGCTATTTTGGTATGATGTCAGCTCTTTGAGGTAGAACCAAACTTAGAAATCAACTCCATAAGTGGCTAAAATTACTTTTACTTGACAGTAGCTATAATAATGCGGTGTGTTAGGTAAGCTCCCCGTTGGGAGAGCGAGTACGTTCAGCGAAGCGTTGTGAGAGTTGTGTTGGAGAACACACAAACCAGCATACAGAGACACTGCAGCTTAAATAGGCTTTTACTTTCATGGAAATAGAGGTATCAGAGTCCATCAAACAGTCCAAGTCATACACGGATAAGACAGTCAGTCATCAAATGTCTTTCAGTTAAGAGATAATCCAAATAACATAGTCCAGTAACATATAATCAGTCCAGTAATCAAGGTTTGCTAACAGTTGCAAAACTTACAATAGCTCACGGCACTCAGATCAGCCCAGCGTCTAACAAACAGAGAGAGCGCTAACAGTCGTTCTGGCTCCATCTTATGGCCGATTGAGGAAAACAGCAACCAATCACATTTTACAGTGTGATTTAAAGTAACAGTCACACCATTGTTACATGATTTATATATTGCCAACCCAACCGTTAGAATTATATTCCTAACACAGTGGCTCAGTGGCTAAGAGACTGAGCTTGTCGATCAGAATGGTGGTTCGAATCCCTAGCGCCGCGTAACAGAGTGAGCTCCCGTTACTTGTCCCAGCTTCTGCCAACCTAGCAGTTCAAAAGCATGTAAAAAATGCAAGTAGAAAAATAGAGACCACCTTTGGTGGGAAGGTAACAGCATTCCATGCGCCTTCAGCATTTAGTCATGCCAGCCACATGACTAGGGGGACGTCTTCAGACAGCGCTGGCTCTTCGGCTTTGAAACGGAGATGAGCACCGCCCCCTAGAGTCGGGAACGACTAGCACATATGTGCGAGGGGAACCTTTGCCTTTTAGCTATAATCTTGCAAGCCTGGTTGTATTGTACCTCCTCTTCCTTCTGATCAATCAATTAGGAAGGTGCTGTCTGAACCTCTTCAAAAATACTATCTGTTTCTTGTGTTGTAGGAAGTTATCACCCAGCCCTCTCCCAGAAAATTAAATACCCTAGGAAATATTGAAAAGGCAGAATATTTCTCTGGATGTGAAAAGGAAGAAACATGCTTCAAAAGGACAGAGTAACTCTCCCTGCAGCTTCCTGCCCCCACCCACTTTGTCCATGAGCCATTAAAGCCTGAGCTAGTCCCTTTACATAACAAAGAGTTCTCCCCTTCAGCCCCAGGGGATGGGATCAAGGCATGATAATATTGGCCCTTTACCCAACTGACCACACGGCATCTGAGAACTCAACCAAACCTGGACTCAGCCTAGAGAGCTGCCCCTGCATGGCCCCATGGGAGTCTGACAACCAATCAGAATACATTTCTTACACAGGAACAGGAAACAGATAGGTGGGACCGAACAGATTATAAAAAGCCCTGCAAGCCCCTCCCTTGACCCTTCATCTTCACCCAACACCTGGAAGCATGTGATCACCTTTTCCCCCCCAGGACCTCAAGCCATGCGATCCTGTCTACCA
Source organism: Thamnophis elegans (assembly GCF_009769535.1). NCBI lineage: Eukaryota > Metazoa > Chordata > Lepidosauria > Squamata > Natricidae > Thamnophis > Thamnophis elegans. The sequence goes on from NC_045549.1 coordinate 67,500,107, forward strand.
TTAAACATTAAACCATCTTTCTAAGCAGCCTCCATGCCTCCAGTGTCTTTTTCCCCACTTGGAGCCGAACCCCAGAAGGACATTTTTTCCAACAGTGTATTTAAAATATTTCTTGACACCTCACTTTGGCAACAGAGTGGGCATCACTCCATCATGGTCAACTTCCTTACTCTCTACATGAATCCAGGTGTGACTTCTAGTGTGCTGAGTTTGGGGGGGGGGGAGAGAGCTCAGCAGAATGAATGAGTTGAAGATAAACTATGTAAAGGCTTTCTTATTGGAACAGCTACAAGCATGGATACCCACCAGATGCAGAAAATCAAGATCCTGGCCAGAGCATTGCAATTGAACTTCCGTCCAGCATTTTTAATGTACCATCATCTTAATTATTATTATTTTTTTGACCCTCCTTTATGGATGTTCCTGTTTGGAAAGAAGGACACATTTAAAATCTTGTGTAGCCTAGATCCGACAGATAATTTTTGACAGCAAGATGAAATTTAAAGAAATACATGACATTGTATTAGGAGCTCCCACCTACAGGCAAGTTGCTTTCATTTTTTAAAAGCCTGCGTGCTTTCTGCAATTATCTGGTTTCACTCTCATTCTGCCATTCGACTCTTCTGAAAACATTCTCTTACTGGGGTGGGGAGGGAAAAAAAAAACAGAGTTTCTCTCTTAATCCAAGCAAGTAAAAACATCCCATTCCTTGCAACTTAAGACAAACTAAAATAGCAGATAGGGAAAAAAAATTGGATAAGATTATGAAGCTAAATAAACCTGGACAGCAACAGTAAAACTGGGGGAGTGTTTATTTTTGTATGTTAGTCTGGGGAAATGATTGATGGCAGGTTAATGGATTTGGTTGGGGAGGGCAGGCAAACAAACCATCTTCCTTTTAGCGGTTTATTCCAGTTTCTTTCTTCAAAAAGAATGGATCTCGTGCTCTCCTCCTCGTTTAAAGTTGCCGGCATTCCCATGCTCATTTATGGTTATGACGATATGGATAAAAAGCCCCTTTATGAGTTTTTTGAAGACCATATTTCTTTTCTTTTATTCATTTGGTTTATCAAACGTGTACAAGATAGCAGGCATAAGTATGAACATTGACATGAACAAAGGAAATGAGTATAAATAAACGGGGACAGTAGGACAGGGACGGTAGGCATTCTGGTGGGCTTAGAGCCGAGGTGGCGCAGTGGGTAGAGTGCAGTACTGCAGGTCACTTCAGCTGACTGCTATGTGCAGTTCAGCGGTTCAAATCTCACCGGCTCAGGGTTGACCGCCTCCTGCCGATTACCTCCCAAAGACCCATTAGATCCCACAGATTAGGCCTCCTCCAAATTCCATCTGCCGGCCAATGACGGCTGTCGTCCACCCGGAGGAGGGCCTTCTCTGTGGCTGCTCCGGCCCTCTGGAACGATCTCCCCGTGGAGATTCGGACCCTCGCCACCCTTCAGGCTTTCCGCAAAGCCGTCAAGACCTGGCTGTTCCAGCAGGCCTGGGGCTGTTGAGTTCCATCCCCTACTCGAATTGGTGTGCTTGTTGAGACCTTTTAAATTGTTTTGTATTGTTGTTTGTTTCTGTTGCCTTCCCTTTTGTATTGTCCCACCCCCCCCTCCCTTAGTTTTGTTAGCCGCCCTGAGTCCCTCGGGAATAGGGCGGCATACAAGTTGAATAAAACCTAAACCAAAACCTGACTCAGCCTTCCATCCTTCTGAGGTGGGTAAAATGAGGACCCGGATTGTTGTTGGGGGCGATATGCTGACTCTGTAAACCGCTTAGAGAGGGCTGAAAGCCCTATGAAGCGGTATATAAGTCTAACTGCTATTGCTATTGCTATTATGCATGCCCCCTTTATGGGCCTCTTAGGAATGGGGTGAGGTCCAGGATAGAAAATTTAAGGTTGAAGCTGTAAGGGTTAGAGGATGTAACAATGGAGTCGGGTAGAGCATTCCAGGCGTTGCTGAAGCCGTATTTTCTGCAATCGAATTTGGAGCGGTTTACCTTGAGTTTGTATCTATTGTTTTCCCGCGTTATTAATGAGGTTGAAGCTGAAGTAGTCGTTGACAGTAGGACGTTGTAGCAGACAATTTTATTTATTTATTTATTTTATTTGTCAACAAGTAACAGTACAATTTTGTTTGTATACTGCCGCTTACATCATACCGCAGGCGGCGTAGTTCCAGGTTGTCCAAGCCCCAAATTTCAAGCCTTGGTGGCATAGGGAATTCCACTGTGAGTAAAGGAGTGGAAATACTTCTTTCATTCTTCCCGTGAAATACTTCTGGACCCGCTCAGTCGTATTAATGTCCGATATACAGCGTGGATTCCAGGCAGGATGAGCTGTATCCGAGGATTGGTCCGGCAAAGGTTTTGTATGCCCTAGTTAGCAGTACAATGTTACGGGAGAGGAAGCTTCGCAAAATTAGGATAACGACTCTTAATGCCTTTTTGTCAATGCTGTTACAGTGGGCTGTGGGGCTTAATATTTTGGGGCGCTAAAAGGATGAGAGCATTCATAGTCTTTGCAGCAACATTGAAACACCGATGGAGTAGAAGGAGGGTGTGAGCACGCACAGCTCTCTGAAGCATTGCCTGCGAGAACCATAATGTGCCATTTTTCGTGAAGCGAGAAAACTGTCCTTTCTGGGACTCATTTGTCCCTCTCTGATTCTATTTGAATTTGAGTTTGTGGGAGAATAATGGCCTCTTTCTTTCCCCCCCCCCCCCAGGGCACCAATGCCTCCGCTCTGGAAAAAGACATTGGGCCAGAGCAATTTCCACTTAATGAACACTACTTTGGACTGGTCAACGTAAGTATTATCACTCCATTCTGCCTTCCCTAACATGGTGCCCTGCCGATATTTGAGTATCAGCCCCTCTCTTCCTTAGTGGGAATCCTTTAGCCAAGCTGTAGCCAGGCAGTATAATTGAAACAAACTTGGCTGGGAAACATTGACATGTTCAGAGTATCTTCCCCTGAAAAGTGTAAATTTGCAGATATGAGGATTACATTTACAGTTATGGGGGACAGCCTGAAAGTTGAAGACTCTATTACAATGTTGTAAAGGGGTTTGACTAAAAAATACACAAATAAACTGGGTGAGACCAGGCTTAATAGCAGTGGCTGTGAGAGGGATCTTGGAGTCTTAGTGGACAACCAGCTCAATATGAGCCAACAGTGTGCAGTGGCAGCCAAAAAAGCCAATGCAATCCTAAATTGCATTAACAGAGGGATACAAGCAACATCAAGTGAGGAATTAATACCACTCTATAAAGCCCTAATAAGACCACACCTAGAGTACTCCATCCAGTTTTGGTCACCACACTATAAAAATGGTGTTGAGACTCTAGAAAGAGTGCAGAGAAGAGCAACCAGGATGATTAAGGGACCGGAGGCTAAAACATATGAGGAACGGTTGCAGGAACTGGGCATGGCTAGTCTAATGAAGAGAAGGACCAGGCTGACATGATAGCAGTCTTCCAATATTTGAGGGGCTGCTACAGAGAGGAAGGGGGTCAAGCTATTTTCCAAAGCACCTGAAGGGCAGACAAGGAATAATGGATGGAAACTGACCTAGGAGAGATTCAACCTAGAAATAAGGAGGAACTTTCTGACAGTGAGAATAGTCAAGTAGTGGAACAGAAGTTGCCTTTGGAAGTTGTGGGAGCTTCATCACTGGAGGCTTTCAAGAAGAGACTGGACTGCCATCTGTCAGAAATGGTGTAGGATCTCCTGCTAGATGACCTATAAGATCCCTTCCAACACTGTTAATCTATCTAATCTGTCTGAATGTAAATGTGTATGGCAGCTGCATTCTCATGTCCTTGCAAAGAACGTACTGTGCTTAACCCTAAGGTGCTTTTTGAAAGAGGCAACTGGACTTTCTCATTTTTCTTTGAAAAAACGTCTTCTTTGACGTCTCGCTTCTCATCCAAGAAACTAGAGAACCGAGGTGGCACAGTGGTTAAATGCAGCACTGCAGGCTACTTCAGCTGACTGCAGTTCTGCAGTTCGGCTGTTCAAATCTCACCGGCTCAGGGTTGACTCAGCCTTCCATCCTTCCGAGGTGGGTAAAATGAGGACCCGGATTGTTGTTGGGGGCGATATGCTGACTCTGTAAACCGCTTAGAGAGGGCTGAAAGCCCTATGAAGCGGTATATAAGTCTAAGTCTAACTGCTAAACTTCTTCAGCTGTGACTAGATGGTGGGGAATGGAAGGAAGATTTTTGCACCGCTCAGATGACCTCTGAGAACACAGACAAACCTCCAAGTGGCCTCAACCGCCCTCTAAAAGGATGCAAATGAACCAGCTGTCTGCAAGGAGTTTAAATCCTTCCGCTCCCCAACCATCCAATCAAAGCTGAAGAAGCTTCTTGCAACATCTTTAGAGGAAAAAACAAGGAAGTCCTCTTGGAAAAAAAAGCACCTTTGGGAGAACCATGACCTGGACAGCCGAGAATCTCCATGGACATAATGTAAAGGTCTGGAAGGACAGTGAGGTCATTTACCAATTCATTAATACAATACAATAGCAGAGTTGGAAGGGACCTTGGAGGTCTTCTAGTCCAACTCCCTGCCTAGGCAGGAAAGCCTATACCATTTCAGGCAGATGGCTATCCAACATCTTCTTAAAGACTTCCAGTGTTAAGATCCCCTTGGAATTAAAAAATAAAAAATAAAAAAGATCCCCCTGGAATCAAACGTGGCACGACAAAACCGCGCTCGACTAATCCGCGCCCGATTAAACCGCGTCGCTGATGTCATCAACAGGGCGACAACAGCGAGCGCGGAGAAAGAAGGGCGCTTTAAATAGCGCTTTGAAAGCAAGCCGATTCAACTTAAGGTAAGGGTTAGCTTTAGGGTTAGCTTTAGGGTTAGCTTTAGGGTTAGGTTAAGGGTTAGGGTTAGGTTTAGGGTTAGCTTTAGGGTTAGGTTAAGGGTTAGGATTAGGGTTAAGTTTAGGGTTAGGTTAAGGGTTAGGTTTAGGGGGGTTAGGTTTAGGTTTAGGGGTTAATTTTAGGTTTAGAGTTTACAGCGTGCTTCTGTCTCCGCGCTGTTGTCGCCCTGTTGATGACGTCAGCTACGCGGTTTCGTCGAGCGCGGTTTAGTCGAACGCGGTTTTGTGGTGGAACCGGAATCAAAATGGACAGCAACTGAATTGCCATTCGATTGCTAAATCAAACTCAATTGTCATTTAATGCCTAATCGGAGGGCAATTTAAGACACCTGTGATCTTCGTTCATTCCTTGATTGGTTGCTTTGAGTAATGATGAGCAGTGGTAGGACAATAAAGAGCAAGTTGGGTTAATAACTAGGCGTTGCATTAGCTGTTTTTTTTTTTTCATCCCTGCAGTTCGGCAACACATGTTACTGCAACTCCGTCCTGCAAGCTCTGTACTTCTGCCGGCCGTTTCGGGAAAATGTGCTGGCGTATAAGGCCCAGCAGAAAAAAAAGGAAAACCTCTTGACGTGCCTGGCAGATCTTTTCCACAGCATTGCTACGCAAAAGAAGAAAGTCGGGGTGATTCCCCCCAAAAAATTCATCTCAAGGCTACGGAAGGAGAATGGTAGGTGTAGATCCCAGCTATTCAAGACAATGAGGAATGGATCTACCTAGTAACGGTATTCAGCTGGTTCGGACCCGTTCGGGAAAACTGGTAGTGGCAAGCTGCCGGCAACTCACCAGTTCCAGCACTATGCCGTCCTATTTAGCCACATTTCCTAAGCTGTGTGCATGTGAGCCAGCCATGTGCGCATGGAAAGCGCATGCACAGAAGATCATGCACATGCTCATATTTTCGGTGCACCGTGAACCGGTGGTAAAATTATGTGAAACCCGCCTTTTGAGTATCTGTGTTCTGACCTAGGCTCCCCCAGCAGCACGAAGCCGAGTCCTCATCCCGACAAATCCATTTTATTTAATTTACAGTCAATTCCTCTCCAGCAAAGCCTTTCCTCTTCCACGGTCTTTCAAGATAGTTCACAATTACCGACCTTTATCAGGCTTGGAGAGCGGCCAAGCTGATATCTTTCAGATGCCACAATTGGCAAGAATGCAGGAATGAACTAATTGTCTCCTGCAAATTCCATTCCCCTTTCGCTCCTCTTTTATTCCCTATGGGAGGGGCCATTCACCGTCCACCTGTGGCCTTACTCCCAAGTCGAACCCCTGTTCTTTAGCTGTTCCCTTCGTCTGGCCACTCTGCGCATGCGCACACTGGGAACAGACTCCCGCTGTTTGTCTGCCTCACTGATGTCTGACTCTGAAGGCAGCTGATAACTGGCGTACGGCCATGGCCCCCTCTCTGCCTCCGACACAGAGCCCTCATCAGAGCCTTCCCCAGACTCCAGGACTGGCCGATGTTCCTCCCCAACCTCCTCACTGGCGGGCCACAACAATATGGCTTTTCTTAACTTGATTTTTTTTTATTCCTTTCATTCTTTTCTTTCTGTATTGGTTTCACTTGTGTCTTTATCCCTATTGTTGTTAGCAGGCCAGAATTGTGTGCATTATAATATGAGCAGCTCTAGCCATCTTTTACATACATACATACATACATACATACATACATACATACATGTTCTGATCCCCCTCGTTCCACACCCAAGCACACTCCGAGCCAAAGATAAGTTACAGCATTTAATTAACAGACAGACAGGTCCTTGGCAGCAAACCAGCACAGACAAGCTTGGGCAGCAATAAACACAGATAAGGCTTGGCAGCAATCCAGCCTGCCAAGCTCATAACAATGTTCTCTGACATTCGATCCTGTGTTGACTTCTGCAAGAGGGGCGTGTGCACAAGTAGTCTTTTTATAGTCTGGAGAGGAGCCTAATGACCACCAGCTGAGTACATTCACCTCCTGTAACTGTGCAACTGTTTCTGACGCCTATTAGCTCTTCGGTACTGTGCATCCAGGAACAACTCACTACTGGCTTCCGGCTCACTCTCCCTTGTCTCCTCCCCACTGGTCCAAAGGTCATGTGCCTCCTGGTGGCCAACCAGCCTCTCTGCGCCCTGCTCAGAGTCGGAACCCTGTCCAGGGTCCACCACATCCTCCAGAACTGACTCATAGGGCCCCTCGCTGTCGGAGTCTGGTGGCAGCTCCAACTGCTCCTGCTGGGCCACAACACTCACATAGATGGATGGATGGATGGATGGATGATAGATAAATAAATAAATATAACATCTTTTTTTTAAATAGATCTTTTTGACAACTACATGCAGCAGGATGCTCACGAATTTTTGAATTACTTGCTGAACACGGTTGCCGACATTCTACAAGAGGAGAAAAAGCAGGAAAAACAAAACGGCAAGCTGAAAAACGGCAACATGAACGAAGCGGAAGAGAACAACAAACAGGAGCTCACCTGGGTGCACGAGATTTTTCAAGGAACCTTGACCAATGAAACGAGATGTTTGAACTGCGAAACTGTAAGCATTGGCAGGATTAAAACAAGAATTACCTGTAAACAGCTGGCTAATCCTTGCCTAGTCAAAGAAATCTCTACCTTTATAAAGTCATCGAAATGAGGATGGTCCTAGTTGGTAAAGGCAATATTTATTTATTATGTGCGTGTTTGGGGGCCATTTATCTGTCCCCATTTATTGTGAACATTATTTTTTTTAAAGGGACTGATCTCTCAGCCCAGTTTCTTTATATATGCAAAGAGCACGGTGCATAATTTTAATATATACAAATCTATCTGCAAAAAGCAGGCACGTTTACATAATTTAAATATGCAAATCTGTACCAAAAGCACAATGTACATGTGTTTAATATGCAAACACCTGCAGAAATTTCTGGCCTTACGATCACAACTTGGCAGAGTTTGCAGTAGAAATCACATCCAGAAAGCACACACAGATAACTGATTCAGCAGGCTTCATTAACTTCTTTATATACATAACAACACATGAATAAATGTACAATACCAACAGCAGATTCTTCCAACGTGGGAGAGAAGAGAGATTGTTTCAGTTCAGAGTTCAGAGCAGACTACTAGATTAGTTTCATTTCAGAGCTGAGCACAGAGCTAAGCCACGCCCAGACCTTTTGCTTAAGTTTCTGTTTTGCAAACAAGCCCCATTGGCTGACCTGTTATCATGCCAGTTCATTGGCTGACCTGTTACCATGCCAGTTCATTGGCTGACCTGTTACCAAGCCAGTTCATTGGCTGACTTGTTACCATGCCAGTTCATTGGCTGACCTGTTACCATGCCAGTTCATTGGCTGACCTGTTACCATGTCTCTGCCAGTTCATGAATACTCTGACACAACTGAAACTAGAATTTTGGTTGTTGAGTGAAGTGATGGTTATGCGAGACCACTTTGCTCAGTGACTGCCATCCCGGCTCTCCGTTGCCCTCATTAGACAATTGTATGGGTCATTCAGGGGAACACATGGATGCCTCCGGGTGATGGAAGCCAGGACCTGTTGCCCACCCCACCGTGCCCAGAAAGCCTTGACCTGTTACAGGGCCCAGAAACGTGCATACTTAACTTTGCATTTTTCTGCAGCGTGCCCAGCTAATGTGAGGAACACCCTTTCTACAAAGACTGCCTTGCGCCATTCTGCAAGTGGGTGTTCAGCTCTTCCGTGCACCCAAAGGAACTCCTGTGGGGTGCAGAAATAGAGGACTTGAGCTCTGTTTCTGCACCCTACAGAAGAAGTACAGGCCTTTGTGCCCAGAAGGGAACTCCTCTAGTGGGAAGCAGAAACGGAGCTTAAATCTTGGCAGAAGGATGACAATTCCCTTCAGCCAGTGCCCAGAGACAAGAGGGAATTCTATCATCAGGAGGCAACCTTCATGGCCAAGTTCTCATTTAACGTTCTAGTGAAGCCGGTAGAGAGGATTGCAGATAACAATCTCATGATTGCGGGGAGCTTGGCAAATGATGATAAGTATGAGCAGGTTGCCAAGCCATTATTCCATAGGCAGCGCAACTTTTTGGGACAGCCAGAAGTGTTTTATAGACTGTACAACACTCTTTCCAAGGCCACCTTAATTTGGGAGAGCCGTTTAACAGCTACCATGTTTCTCTGAAAATAAGACCGGATCTTATATTAATTTTTGCTCCAAAAGATGTGTTATTTTCTGGTTAGGTCTTATTTTCGGGAAAATATGCTGTATTTTTCGGAGTATAAGACGCACCTGGAACACTGCTATCATGTCTCCCCTGGTCCTTCCTTTCATTAAACTAGACATACCCAATTCCTGCAACCATTCTTCATCTGTTTTAGTCTCCACCTAATCCTCTTTATTGCTCTTCTCTGCACTCTTTCTAGAGTTGTCTTCATCCCACCTTTTTTTTAAATGGAACAAGGTGGCAAATATTCTTAATAATATTTCCTCTTCGTATTTTCCCCACAGAAAGAACGCTGGGAGGTGGATTGGGCTGAAAGAGAATGACCCAAAAGTTACCCAGACAGTTTTCACAACTAACTATAAAACTATAAAATAAAATCCTGCCTTAGAGTTATGTCAAATACACGGTCCTAGTTACAAAAGCTGAACCATGATTAGATGCTACCTCTGCATTGGACCACAAATGCCTGAGCAGGAGGTTGGACTAGAAGACCTCCAAGGTCCCTTTTCAACTTTGTTATTCTATTCAAAATGCAAATCTGTGATTGTCGAAATTCATTTGGCAATAATTGCGATTGGGGAAGCTGGCCGTCTCCGTGTTTCTCTAAGATGCAGTGAGGCCTTCCTGGTGTATGGACAGGATGAGAAGAGGGTAAATTAAAAATGTTGCAACACTTTAAAATGCCATTAAATCTTGTTTTTGTTGTGGCAGGTTAGCAGCAAAGATGAAGATTTTCTTGATCTCTCTGTTGATGTAGAACAGAACACGTCCATAACTCACTGTTTAAGGTAAACACATTTTCACAATGGCCCGCATTGTTTTTGCTTTACAGTCATTAAAGATAAGTGGGTTACAAAAAGAAAAAAAAGTGATATATTGTATTTTTCTGAGTATAATGTCATCTCTAGGGTTTTCACTGTTTGACAGTGGGAAAACAATGGGGAAACATTACAAAAGCATTAATAAAGTCCAGGAAAAGCGTGGGGGGGGGGGGGGAGTTAGAAAGAAAGACAAATGTTAGAAAGAAATGTAGAAAATGTTAATAGTTTTTTTTTATTTGGAATCTTGTATGGCTTTTTACTGTTTTATATGTCCGCGTTTCTGTTAACCGCCTTACAGGCCATGCTAAATTAGGTGGCTGTATGTATTTGTCAAATAAGTGAACAGGTAAAGAAATTACAGCAAGAAGGGAATTGCACACTTGACATTTGTGTAACAGCCTCCCAGGCTTGTTGTTGGTGCATGCACCAGTATGAGTCAATCCCCTACTCAACAGTGAGCGGGAAGCAGTGGTGGGTTTCAAAAATTGTTCGAACCTACTCTGTGGGTGTGGCCTCCTTTGTGGGAGTGGCTTGCCGCCCATGTGACCGGATGGGAGTGGCTTGCCACCCATCTGACCGGATATGAAGATGCTGACGACACTTGTCAGAACCACCTTAAATTACCTCACACACAGCACTGGCATGCATAAGAATATGATGTAAACTTGTTTTTTGAAAGGCATCTTTGGTTTGCGTTAAAACAACTTCAACACTCGCAATGTTCTGATTGCACCACAAATGCAGTAGTCATCCTTACCTTTCACAGAGGCACTGAGTTTTATAAATAGGAGCATGATAGTGTAGAATAATCACATCCAAGGACCAGTGGTGGGTTTCCAAAAATTTTGGAACCTCTTCTGTAGGTGTGGCCTGCTTTCTGGGTCCACTGGTGGAACCTCTTCTAACCGGTTCGGTAGATTTGACGAACCGGTTCTACCGAATAGGTGCGAACTGGTAGGAATCCATCTCTGGCATGAAGCTACCCTGAAGCCAGGCGTAATAAAACAATTAGGTTTAGGTTTATTAAACTTGTATGCCGCCCTATTCCCAAAAGGGATTCACAGCCGTGTCTGTGCTATTCAAAGACATCTAACAATTGGTACCTCTGTCATTTTTCAGAGACTTCAGCAACACCGAAACGTTGTGCAGTGAACAGAAATACTACTGTGAGACTTGCTGCAGCAAGCAGGAGGCTCAGAAACGGTATGTAAAAAGGGTTTGCTTGTCGCTGTGCAACTTAAGTTGCCTTCTTGGATAGATTTTCAAGCGGCAATTAAAGCAAACTGAAATCTTTTTGGCTCTAGGTCCTTGCTGAAGACCCAGTATTTTTGCTGTGATTTCTTCAACCTACGTTGGAATAACATTTCAGATAATAGCAATAGCGCTTAGACTTATATACCACTTCACAGTGCTTTATAGCACTCTCTAAGAGATATATAGAGTTGTTCTAGGGTGCCAGATTCGGAGAGTGAGGAGGTTGGGGAGGAAGATGGGCCACTCCTGGAGTCTGGGGAAGGCTCTGATGAGGGCTCTGTGTCAGAGGCAGAGAGGATGTCATGGCCATCTGACAGTTATCAGCTGCCTTCAGAGTCAGACATCAGTGAGGCAGATGAACAGCTGGAGCCTGTTCCCAGTGTGCGCATGCGCAGATGAAGAGTACAGCTAAAGGACAGGGGTCGACTTGGGAGCAAGGCCACAGGTGGACAATGAATGGCCCCTCCCAGAGGAAATAAAAGAGGAGCGAAAGGGGAGTGGAGTTTGCAGGAGACAATTAGTTCGCTTAATTGGTTCATGACTCTCCGAGACTCTTTGCCAAGTGTTGCAGATATCGGCCTGGCAACTCTCCAAGCCAGATAAGGTCTGTGGCTGTAAATCCTCCCTTGAAAGACTTTGCTGGATGCGAATGAGCAGAATTCACAGCCAATTGATAAAAGGGTTTTTTGTCGGAACAAGGAGTTTGCTTCATGCTCTTGGGAAGCCTCGTTCAGAAGAAGAGTCAGCATATTTCCCCCCAAACAATCTGGGTCTTTTGACTTTGTAGGATGAGGGTGAAGAAGCTTCCAATGATCCTCGCCTTGCACCTGAAGCGGTTCAAGTACATGGAGCAGCTACACCGGTACACCAAGCTCTCCTACCGAGTGGTCTTCCCCTTGGAGCTACGACTCTTCAATACATCGGGAGACGCCATCAATTTGGACCGCATGTATGACTTGGTGGCTGTTGTCGTTCACTGTGGCAGGTAAATTGCACTCTGGGCTCTGCCAGGAAGTTAAACCCGACGTAAGGAATAAAGGAATAACTCTCTATGGCTCACTCGAGTGCCTATCCATCCGGAAGCCAAAATAAGGCTCCTTTCTCTTACACCAAAGAGTTTTTATATATCCAGGTACACCTGAGGCATTCATAAGTAGGCAAGCTTGTAAAGTTAAAATGATAATATATTTATATGGTCCTTGGGAGGTTCTAAAATTTATGTATTTATATATTATAGCATAGCATAAAATAGGAGTAGAGTAGATTAGAATGGAATGGAATGGAATAGAATAGAATAGAATTCTTTATTGGCCAAGTGTGGTTGGACACACAAGGAATTTGTCTTCGGTGCAGATGCTCTCAGTGTACATAAATAAAAATAAAATACATTCATCAAGAATCATAAGATACAACCCTTAGTGATAGTCGCGTAACCCGTCAAAAGCGCGTTCCACAAAAGTGCGGACGACGAAATCGCGTATGTGACGTCATCACAACGCGACGAAAAAGATCGAAAAATTGAAATAAAAATTAGGTTTAGGGTTAGGTTTAGGGTTAGGTTAAGGGTTAGGTTTAGGGTTAGGTTTGGGGGCGGTTAGAGTAAGGTTTTGGCTTTATTTTTACATTTTTCGATCTTTTTCGTCGCGCTGTGATGACGTCACATACGTGCTTTTGTTGACCGCAATTTTGTCGTCCGCGGTTTTGTGGTGGAACCGATAGTCGTAGGTTACTAATAAGCAATCAAATCGTACTAGGAAACAAATAAAGCAGTATAAATTGTAAAGATACATGCAACATGGTTATAGTCATCAGTTGGAAGAGATAGGTACTAGGAAGGAGGAGAATAATACAGTCTTAGTAGATAATTTGACAGTGTTGTGGGAAATAGTTGTTTAGCAGAGTGATGGCGTTCGGGTAAAAACTGTCCTTGTGTCTAGTTGTCTTGGTGTGCAGTGCCCCATACTGTCGTTTTGAGAGTAGGAGTTGAAACAATTTATGTCCAGGATGTGAGGGGTCTGTAGATATTTTCCCAGCCCCCTTTTTGACTCTTGCAGTGTATAGGCCCTCAATGGAAGGTGGGTTGGTAGCAATTTTTTTTTTCTGCAGTTCTAATGATCCTCTGAAGTCTGTGTCTGTCTTGTTGGATTGCAGAGCTAAAGCAGACAGTTTTGGAGGTGCAGATGACAGATTCAATAATTATTGCAGGAGATTGGTTGGGTTGAAAGCCAGACAGAAAAGGCAATCAGCCTGCTCAGATTTTTGGAAGGAAGAGATAAAGGCTTCTGTATTGATCTTTAGCCCCCACAAAAAAAATTCCCACCTGCATTTTAGTGAGAACGAAACAAATGAAAAAGGTCTCTTCTCTTTTTCACCATCTGTCAGTATACAGATGTTTGCATAACCAATTTTGTGTGTACTCTAGCAGCTGCAAAACATGTTTGTGTATGAGGAGAATTTGGCCGGCAGCTTTCGCTTCTCTGTAATAAACACAAGGTCACACTAAACATATCTTGTGTAACCTGAGCACTGCTCCCATACAATCCATGAAATATTCAGGTGTGGAACTGACCTATTCTTAGAAAACTAACTGATCCCTTTTCCACATTCCCCAAAGTTGGGCAATCTGTCCCATCACGAAACCTTCAAATGGAGCCTTTTGCCTAGTGCAGGAGCACAGCTTAGCTGATAAGAGCTGCCAGAGAGATCTTATCTTTTAAAGGACTACGGATTGACTTAGTGAGAAGGAAGGAAAGGGATATTTTTTTTCTCTCTCCTGTGCTTGTTGTGGCCTGCCAGCGGAACTGGCAGCAGATTCGGACAGTGAGGAGGTTGGGGAGGAACATGGGCCAGTCCTGGAGTATGGGGAGAGCCGAGGTGGCGCAGTGGGTAGAGTGCAGTACTGCAAGCCACTTCAGCTGACTGCTATCTGCATTTCAGCAGTTCAAATTTCATCGGCTCAGGGTTGACTCAGCCTTCCATCCTTCCGAGGTGGGTAAAATGAGGACCCAGATTGCGGGGGCGATATGCTGACTCTGTAAACCGCTTAGAGAGGGCTGAAAGCCCTATGAAGCGGTATATAAGTCTAACTGCTATTGCTATTGCTATTGGGGGAGGCTCTGATGAAGGCTCTGTGTCGGAGGCAGAGAGGGGGCCAGAGCCATCTGACAGTTATCAGCTGCCTTCAGAGTCAGACATCAGTGAGGCAGACAAACAGCTGGAGCCTGTTCCCAGGGTGCTCATGGGCAGAATTGCCAGACAAAGGAAACAGCTAAAGAACAAGGGTCGACTTGGGAGTAAGGCCACAGGTGGGACGGTGAATGGCCCCTCCCAGAGGTAATAAAAGAGGAGCGAAAGGGGAGTGGAGTTTGCAGGAGACTATTAGTTCATTCCTGCATTCTTGCCAAGCATTGCGGCGTCTGAAAGATATCGACCTGGCCGCTCTCCAAGCCTGATAAAGGCCGGTAATTGTGAACTATCTTGAAAGACCGTGGGAGAGGAAAGACTTTGCTAGAGAGGAATTCACTGTCAATTAAATAAAAGGGTTTGGTCGGGACGAGGACTCAGCTTCGTGCTGCTGGGGAAGCCTAGTTTAGGACAGTGGTGGAGACAAATAGCCTAGTTAAGATACACTCATTTGGTGCTTCGTTTTTAAATTCAGACAAATGATGGTTGGTTGGCTGGTTGCTTACATGCAAAACATTGGACTAGATATTCTGGTCTCATCCTAACAAACAAAGGAAGATAGCGATTTCCGAACAGTTTGGTTCTCAGTCCAAAATGCCTGGTTTTTCTGCGGATGACACGTTTTTCTTCATTGGCTGATGTGGGGTTCAAGGGTTCGGTGTCTTTAATGCTGGGATTGAGACGGTGGACATTCAAATTCATTAAGAGCCCTGATAAGAAAATAAGGGCCCTATGTATAACAAGCTGGGGGCTGAAAGATGAATGAGTAATGAAGTGGATGAATGAGTAATGAATGTTCATTACTCATTCATCTTTCAGCCCCCAGCTTGAATACTTTTTTAAATATATTTTTATTCCATTAAAGTAAAAAAATAAGACGCTTAAGATAATAGTTGATCTGGATACAGGTAGCTTACTTAACCCATTCCATGGTGGTGTTGGGAGAAATGTCCATCTGGGTTCAGTTCCAAGTGGGGAAAAATACCCTGGAAACATGGAGGCTGCTTGGAAAGATGGTTTTAATGGTGGACAGGACCATGTGGCTTAAGCTCCTGAACAGAAAAGGGAGATCACATGCTTTCAGATGTTGGGTGAAGAAGAAAAAGAAGGCGCTTGATTAGAGTTCTTGAGGGTTTTTTTTTATATACTCTCTGTTCGGCCCCACCTCTCTGTTTCCTGTTCCTGTGTAAGAAATGTCATTCTGATTGGTTGTCAGACTCCCATGGGGCAACTCTCAAACAGGCTGTGTTTTGAGTCCACGTTTGGTTGAGCGTTGCTTCTTCCCAGGTGCCCTGTGGTGAGATGGGTAACGGGCTAATACTATCATGCCTTAATCCCACCATCCTGGAGCTGAAAGGGGGAGCTCTTTGTTATGTAGAGTAGACCGGCTCAGGCATTTTAATGGCCCATTGACGAAGGTGGGGGCTGTTAAGTCTGTTTCCTGCCTAAAAACCATGTTTCTCCATTTCTTATCCAGGGGAATGTAATAGTCTGCCTTTTCAATATTTCCTAGGATTATTTCATTCTTCTAGGAGAGGGGGTGGGTGCTAACTTCCTACAGTGGCAGCTGTTCATTGTATTCGGAGTCCAAGCTAGGTTGATGAAGAGATGCCTGGAGACAGAGAGAACTCCCTGCTGTCTAAACTACGGGAGGGGAGCCAAACCAGGACATTTCCTGCGTTGTTAAATCCAGAGATGCCTCTCACCAACAATGAGCCAGGTGAGAAAAATAGTCACAGGACCAGCATGTGAAGCTGCTGCCCTTGATCTGGCTCTCGTCATTGGCCCTGTCAGTGCAAATAACTGCAAAGAGATGATTCAGTCCCCCCAACAACACACAAAGATTCAAATGTCATTTTCTTTTCTTTTTAGTGAAGAGGGTTTTTGTTGTTGTGGCTGTTCATTTTAAATGGTTTTTTTTTGAAAAAAGGTCAGAAAGAGAGAAATCCAGCCAGCATGACATGGCAAATCAACCTTGACATTTTTTGGCCCCCTCTCCCTGCAGGCCATCCTGGTGGTAAGCAAACAGTGGATAGAAATGATGAGAATCTGAGGAATACTGCTCTGGCCCAGCTCCCCAAACACAGCAGACCCTCTGAAGTCCACTCAAATATTCCTTTAATTAGGAGCCCCAGCATCCCCCAGCAAACAGTTTCCGTCAGGGTCCCGAATAGCATCCAAAATTAAATCTGAGCCCAAGGCAAAGTATTGCTCAGAGCTCCCAATTTATGAAGAGAGCCATGTTGGCACATATGGGAAAACCCGAATCTGAAAGCTTCCCAGTTTTCCCCCACCCAGTTGAAAGTTCAAGATCTTGCCCCCACACCCACAAGTCCATAACATGGTCCAATCTCCCACTGCCACGCTGGCAGTTTCACCCATCCAGTTCCGGTCAGGTGCAGAGGTGCAAAGACAAAGAATGACCTTGGCTTTCTAGAAAGAATGTTGTTATGGCTACATAGCATCTAACTCCATACAATCCCCCCTCCGCTTTTTCCACAATAGAAAATATCATAGTAGAATAATAGAAAGTGTGGCAGGCCAAAGATCCAAAAGAAAAGATGGCTGCAGGCCTGACAGTTTCTCTCTCACCACAGGCTAACAATTCGGACCGGCAGGGAGATGAATAGTTATCTGCCACATCTATTCATCTCTGCCCTCTGCCTTTTATCCCCAGAGCTAGGGTGGGGCTTCGCTAGCAGCGGTGGCTCTTCCGTCCCAAGGACCGGCCCCTAGATTTCCACTGCTCTCCTCTCCTCTGCCACATCTATTCATCTCCGCCCCCTGCCTTTTATCCCCAGAGTTAGGATGGGGCTTCGCTAGCAGCAGTGGCTCTTCCGTCCTAAGGACCGGCCCATAGATTTCCACTGCTCTCCTCTCCTCTGTTTTCTGTGCATCTGCGTGTTCAGGCACTGGGCCCAGCTGTTCCTCCTCTTGTTCATCAGCCACCTCCAGACCTAGGGGCTGTTGACTCTCCATCTGAGGGCTGACAGATGGCCCAGGCTCCATCTCTCTCTCTCTCTCTTTCTGCCAGCTCCATTCCCTCTCGGAGCTCCCAGGTTGCCTTGATGCTGACCCAGACTCCCACGCCTCCTCCTCTTCCTCCGATTAGGCTGCTGGAGGGGGGCTGGTGGCTGACAGACCATAATAAATAACTTTTTTTAAATTTATTTATTGTGCCCTTTTCTATGCCGCCTGCTTAAAGAACTCTGGAGCGCGGAAGCACAAGTGACACCAACTGATGATGGCGAAGAGCTACAGGGGCAAGAAAATAGATTCTCCAAAGCCAAGGCTTGTTCGGTGGACAGAAAACAAGAATAACAAACATTATCTGAATCCGTTTGCGCGTGGTTGCTTAACCCAGGAGGGTAGATGGGAGGAAGCGGGCCCCACAGCTTTGGCTAAGGGCACTGTTTTAAAAAGGACAGCTGAACATGCTACATAAAAACATTCCTTCGCACTGAAGACTAGATGTTAGATATAATGTTTAAAGAGCCATTTGCTTTTGTTTTATTTTTCTGTAGCATACTGAGTCTAGGCCAGTGTTTCTCAACCTTGTCAACTTGAAGATGTCTGGACTTCAACTCCCAGAATTCCCCAGCCAGCGAATGCTGGCTGGGGGATTCTGGGAGTTGAAGTCCAGACATCTTCAAGTTGACAAGGTTGAGAAACACTGGTCTAGGCTGTCCAGGGGTGGGTTCCTGCCAGTTCTAACCTCTTCTATAGAAGAGGTTCCACAAATCTACAATGCCGTTTAGAACCGGTTCCAGCTCCCCCCGCCCGTCCGCACATCATCAAGATGAAGAGCGAGCGGAGGAATTCTGGGAGTTGAAGTCCACAAGTCTTAAAGCTGTCAAGTTTGAACACCCCTGGGTTTTCTTTTCTAAAGGGTTAGGGGTTCAAGGGTCTTGTCACTTGACAGCTTTAAGACTTGCCTGCTTCAAATGCCAGAGTTCCTGAGCCAACATGACTGGAGGAGGAATTCTGGGAGTTGAAGTCCACAAGTCTTAAAGCTGTCAAGTTTGAACACCCCTGGAGATTTTTTTCTAAAGGGTTAGGGGTGCAAGTGTCTTGTCACTTGACAGCTTTAAGACTTGCATGCTTCAAATGCCAGCGTTCCTGAGCCAACACGACTGGAGGAGGAATTCTGGGAGTTGAAGTCCACAAGTCTTAAAGCTGCCAAGTTTGAACATCCCTGGGTTGTTTTTTTTTCTAAAGGGTTAGGGGTGCAAGGGTCTTGTCACTTGGCAGCTTTAAGACTTGCGTGCTTCAAATGCCAGAGTTTCTGAGCCAACATTTTGCTTGCTAAGCAAGAGCGTTTTTAAGTCAGTATCACCACATTTTACAAGTTGGCCACGCCCACCCAGTCGCATGGCCGGCAAGCCACTCCCACAAAGCAGGCCACACCTACAGAAGAGGTTCTAAAAAAATTGGAAACCCACCACTGTCTAACACACACACACACACACACACAAACACACACACACACACACACACACATCCTTACTCCACTTAACCTGGTCAAGTAGTCCTGGAGCTGTTTTGTTGCTATTTTGCCCAGGCCCTTGAAAAACGTTGTTTCTTGCGAAAGATCATTCCTATACTCTGCTTGCATCTGCTTTAATACATTCGGGGGGGGGGGGGGCTGTTTGGTAGGATTTTAGTCCTAGGGAGACCCAAAGAAAAACGAATCCCCGTCTGTTTCTAACATTCCCCCATCCTTCTTGTCTAAACATCCTCTTTCAAACGTATTTGAAAGATCTATGCGTTTACTCCGTGGAGCCCCATAAGTGGAGGCGGAGGAAGAGAGAGGAGTAAGAGCTCTCTTGAGCTTATACGGGCAAGATGGCAGCAAGAGGAGAAATAAGTAACTCTTAATCAGCGGTCACCAACTGGGGGTCCGCGAGAAAGTTTTGGTGGTCCGTAGAAAAATTATTTGCATTTTTTTATATTGCACCAAATCAAGGGTCCCTCAACTACGACCCCACAAATGAATGTTTGTGTTGCTACAGAGAGTCTCCCCCTTCAGGGTCTTTTTGTGAGGGTCGGAGGGGTGCAGAAATTCCAATTTGGGGTCTGCTTCAGCCTCCTGGTGAGGGGCTTTGGGGGAAGGTTGAAAGGAAGCGCCACTGATGGCAAAGAGCTGGAGGGCCTTGTTCCAGTGGGACTGCATCATGGCCTGGAACTTGATGACCAACTCAGCCCGCTGAGCCTCCAGGCGCCGGTAGCTGGCCTTGCACTCCCGCAGGTCTTCCCTCTGCTTGGAAAGCCTGTGCTCCTAGTCCTCAGTGAGGTGCTTCCGCTGAGCCTCCTTCTCGGTCAGATCCAATTTGAACTGAGCTGTTTTGCCAACTCTTTCTCGTGGTGGCTGCTTAGCTCCAGCAACTGCTTCCTGTTGGGGCCCTAAGGAGCCCGGGCGGGCAGGCGAGGAGTGGCAAGTAGAGGCTGGCGAGGTGCCCCTCGACGTGAGTGACATCAAGTTGGCCACGCCCAGCCAGCCACACGACCACCTTGCTACACCCAGCCAGCCAATCATTAGGGAGACCGTATTAGTGTTCGTGGGATTATGAATGTAATGGTCCCTGAGGTCCGAAAGGTTAGTGACCCCTCCTCTAAATAGTCTGGAGAGCAACTTTGATAGTTAATTGGGTAACCGACGCCTCGGAGTAGGGCCTTCTCTGTTGCCGCTCCGGCCCTATGGAATGAGCTACCCCCAGAGATCCGGACCCTACCCATTCTCATGGCCTTATAGACCTGGCTATTTCGGCAGGCCTGGGGCTGTTGACCTCTGGATTGAGGTCCAGCCCCGCTTAGATTGGGTGCATGTTGTGTCTTTTTAAATTTGTCGTGTTTTATCTGTTTTTAATTTCTTTTAATTTCTGTTGCTGTAAGACGCCCGGAGTCCTCCGGGATTGGGTGGCCTATAAATTTAATAAACAGTTTAATTTAATAAACAGTTAAACTTTGGACCGGTGACTCTCTCTCAGCCCTAGGAAGAAGAGAATGGGAAGCCAGTTTCAGAAATGTTGCCAAGAAAACCACAGGGGTTTGTCCAGGTAGATGCCAGTCCTCAAGGTTGACTGGAAGGAGCAAGTGTGCACACATACAGAAACAAACAGCCTCTCGCACACCTTCCTTCCTGTGGCTTCCCTTTCTGGCCCACTTGCCATCGGCCCACTGGTGGCGTCAACTGAACATGGAGGCTGGTGTGGAGAAAGTTCACCTGCAGAGCCCCCTTCCCATTTGTGTGTGAAAGAAACAGCGAGAAAAGGATTCAGTGTCACCCTTTGCTTCTAGGAAGAAGAAGAGGTCAACACGAATGTTACTTCCATGACTTTTGCTTTTAGAGAATTCTCTAGGATTCTGGTCTTTTAATTTTAATTTGTGTTTTTTTTTTCTTTCCTTCCTTCCTTCTTCCCTCCCTCCTTCCTTCTCTCCCTCCTTCCTTCCTTCCTCCCTCCCTACTTCCTTCCCTCCTTCCTTCCTATTTCTTTCCTTCCTTCCTCCTTTCTTCCCTCCCTCCCTCCTTCTTCCTTCCTTCCTTCCTTCCCTCCTTTCTTCCTCCCTTCTTCCTTCTTCCCTCCTTCCTTTCTTTCTTCCTTCCTTCTTCCCTCCCTCCCACCTTTCTTCCCCCCTTCCTTCCTTCCTTCCTTCCTCCCTTCTTCCCTTCCTCCTTCCTTCTTCCCTCCTTCCTTTCTTTCTTCCTTCCTTCTTCCCTCCCTCCCACCTTTCTTCCCCCTTCCTTCCTTCCTCCCTTCTTCTCTCCCTCCCTCCTTCCTTCTTCCTTCTCTCCCTTTCTCCCTTCTTCACTCCCTCCCTCCGTCCCTCCCTTCTTCCTCCCTCCGTACCTCCCTTCTTCCTCCTTCCTTCCTTCCTTCCTTCCTTCCTTCCAGCGGCCCTAACCGTGGACACTATATCACCATTGTGAAAAGTCATGGCTTCTGGCTATTGTTTGATGATGATATCGTAGAGGTGAGTAAATCGACAATTTTAAGCCAACCGACCGAGCCTTAATTGAGCCCACTCATTTCATTTGCTGAAAGCAAAATTCTTATTATTCTAAGGCAAAGTTTCTCCACCTGGTCGACTTTAAGATGCGCGGGTTTCAACTCCCAATATTCCTCCGCCAACTCGATAGATGTACTATCCCCTCTTCCCCTTGTGATTTGGAGGAATTATTCCGTGTTTTTTTCAACAGTGCCTTCAAGGACTGATTTTTTTTAAAAAAAGCCAAGATGGCCGCTACAATACCCACAGTCCTCAACTTACAAACCATTGCTTAGCAACCATTCAAAGTTACCTCCCCAAGGCTACTCCCAGCCCAGATTCAGATCCCCCCTCCCACCTTGTGAAATCGCATTTTGGGCGCTTGGCAACTAACACACATTTACGGCCCTTTGTAACAACCCATGTACTTGATCACGATTTACATTTTTGCTGGAAATGAACATTTAATTTGGTTTCCAGCAAAAATCACCCTTTGCTGACATGGATTTGCTTCTATTCGCCATATTCCCTTAACGCCCATGGCATTTCTTTAATGACTGCAGTGATTCACTTAATGCCCACCTTAAGAAAAACGTTGCAAAATATCATTTGTTGACGCCCTTAATAACCAGCCTAACCTATGACCATAATTTCAGCCTCATTGACAGTCATGAGTCAAGGACCATCTTTTGTGCAGTCGAAGGAGACACTTCTAAAACCCAGGTGGAACTTCGATCATGTTGTTGTTGCAGTCATATTGTCACAGAAATTTTTTGTTAACACTTTTTTTGACCATGCCATTTGGATACAGCCCTTTGTAGCTCAGCCTTATAACTCCACTTGCTGATCGAAGTTCCGTCTTGGAAGTTTTGACAACAATTTTGTTTGCTTTATATTTATCAAATCACAATCTAATACATATAAAGGTTCCCCTCGCACATCTGTGCTGGTCCTTCCCGACTCTAGGGGGCGGTGCTCATCTCCATTTCAAAGCAGAAGAGCCAGCGCTGTCCGAAGACATCTCTGTGGTCATGTGGCCGGCATGACTAAACGCCAAAGGCGCACGGAACGCTGTTACCTTCCCACCAAAGGTGGTCCCTATTTTTCTACTTGCGTTTTTTTTTTTGAACTGCTACGTTGGCAGAAGCTGGGACAAGTAATGAGCTCACTCTGTTAAGTGGCACTAGGGATTCGAATCGCCGAACTGCCAACCTTTCTGATCAACAAGCGTCTTAGCCACTGAGCCACCTTTACCTTTACATATAAAGAACATTGCATGCAGAAGAGCTGCAAATTTTCCTCCTCCTAGAGCCGAGGTGGCGCAGTGGTTAGGGTGCAGTACCACTTCAGCTGACTGTTATCTGCAGTTCAGCGGTTCTAATCTCACCGGCTCAAGGTTGACTCAGCCTTCCATCCTTCCGAGGTGGGTGAAATGAGGACCCAGACTGTGGGGGCGATATGCTGACTCTGTAAACCGCTTAGAGAGGGCTGAAAGCCCTATGAAGCGGTATATAAGTCTAACTGCTATTGCTATTGCTACAGCTGTTATTGTTTTAGACGGAGAAACACCTTACCATAACTTATTCAGTGTTGTATTTAGACGTTTAAATTCCTTCATTCCAGACTCAATCTGAATTTGAAATTTACGTTGGCATATTAAAAGTTAAGGGCAGAACTGTAATTGAGAAAGGAAAAACCACAATGCAATATTATGCAAAAATGATTTTGTGTTGTTATGTCTTGTCACATGTCACTGACTGCAATGATGTTATTGAGTCAGCAATCATTATACAGGTAGTCCTTGACTTATGACCACAATTGAGCCCAAAATTTATGTTGTCTGAGTGAGAAATTTGTTTTTTTACGACTTTTCTCGCCGTTAAGTAAATCACTGCAGTTGTTAAACTAGTAACACGGTTGTTAAGTGAATCTGCTTTTCCCCATTGACTTTGCTTGTCAGAAGGTCGCAAAAGCTGATCACAGGACACCACAGCTGTCATAAATGTGAGTCAGTTACCAAATAGTAAGTCATGTGGCTGCGGGGATGCGGTCACCTTGCACCTGAACGGTCGGAAGTGTGGAAAAATGCTCATAAGTCACTTTTTTCAGGGACGTTGTAACTTCGAGTGGTCACTAAATGAACAGTTGTAAGTCAAGGACTACCTTTACCAAGATGGTACTGTTAGGAAGGGTGCGGGGAGGGAAGCAAAAGATTTTTTTCCCCCCAAGAATCAATTGAATTCACACAAAAGAGTCTTGGATTAAACAAAAGCTTAATAAACTTTGAGTTGTAAGATTTTCAGACCAGAAGTAACCCAAAGCTCTACATGGGGCAGCCCTTGAAGAGCATTCGGAGACTTCAGCTTGTCCAGAATGCAGCCGCGCGAGCGATTGTGGGTGCACCCCGGTACACCCACGTCACACCTATCCTCCGCGAGCTGCACTGGCTGCCTATTGGTCTTCGGATACGCTTCAAGGTGCTAGTCGTTACTTATAAAGCCCTTCATGGTATTGGACCTGGGTACTTGAGAGACCGCCTGCTGCCAATTACCTCCAATAGGCCTATTAGATCCCACAGATTAGGCCTCCTCCGAATTCCATCTACCGGCCAATGCCGATTGGCTACCACCCGGAGGAGGGCCTTCTCTGTGGCTGCTCCGGCCCTCTGGAACGAGCTCCCCGTGGAGATTCGGACCCTCACCACCCTTCAGGCTTTCCGCAAAGCCCTTAAAACCTGGCTGTTCCGACAGGCCTGGGGCTGACGAGTTCCCGTCCCCGCTCGAATTGTGTGCTTGTTGATTGTTTTTAAATTGTTGTAGTTGTTTGTCCATTGTCTTTCCTCCTGTTTGTATGCCCCCCCCTTACTTTGGTTTGGGAGCCGCCCTGAGTCCCTTTGGGAATAGGGCGGCATAGAAATGCAATAAATCAATCAAATCAAATCAAGATCTCAGCTGTCCACAATCTTTCCCGCAATGAGGGAGAAATACATGCATACCGTATTTTTTGGACTATAAGATGCACCGAGTATAAGACACATCAAGATTTTGAAGAGGTAAATCTAAAAAAAAAAGTTTTGCACTCTGCAGGCCTCCCAAACCCTCTGCACGCCTTGTTTTTTGCAAAAAAAAAAAGAGGGGTGGCATGCAGAGCTTTGGGGAGCTTGTAGAGTGCTCTTGCGGGCTGTGGGGGGCAAAAACGAGCAAAAAACGGGCCATTTTTTTGCAAAAAAAGAGAGGGGCATGAAGAGGCTTTGAGAGGCTTGTAGGCTGCTCCTGGAGGCTTGGGGGAGGCAACAATGAGCAAAAACGACCCATTTTTAGCTCATCTTTGCCTCCCCTCAGCTCCCAGGAGCACTTTGCAGGCCTACCAAACCCTCTGCACATCCATTTTTGTGAAGGGGGCGGAGTTTCAGGAGGCCAAAAATGCTGTATTCCGTGTATAAGACGCACCCAGATTTTCAGCCTCTTTTTGGGGGGGGGGGAAACGTGTGTCTTATACTCCGAAAAATACGGTACATATTGCAAGTACAAAGTATATGGAAAGAGTAACTATTTTGCACCCGCTTGTCTGCTTTGCTGAAACCTGAGGCCAAATCCCATCGCTGTAAACATGACGTCCGTTTCAGCATTCCTGAAACTTTTGATAGCGTCTCTCTCTTTCCTTTTCTCCCCCTTAGAAAATCGATGCGCAAGCTATTGAAGAATTCTACGGCCTGACGTCCGATATATCAAAAAATTCAGAATCTGGATATATTTTATTTTACCAGTCAAGGGAATGATTGGGAAGACTTGTGACTTTCTCCATGCCAGAATGGATCCTGACCAACACTTTTAACTGACTACTCTGTAGATCTGACCAATACAGCCCACGCAGGATCATTGCTTAATCGTTGACTAAAACTCCTAACTTATGTCTAGAAGATTCTCCCATCTTAAGTCCTCAACGAAAAAGAACAAATGTATAGAGACTCACATTCATCAGGTGAATCCACCGAATTGAGGTATAATGTTGGATAGATGCTTGCATCGCCGTTAAGGACCATTTCTTCACCCATTCCTATGCAGCAGTGATTTTTTTTCAGACGGTTCCATGTGGAGTTGTTGAGTTTTTTAAACGATTCACGAGTGTCCCTCCTCAAAAATTAAGACCACTCAAAATGAGAGCAATCTATGCGACAACCACTAGGGGGCCTACGACAACTTGCCACAGCCAACTCGCCATGGGACGAGTGGCACTTAGATCGAAGGAATAGAAATAGAATCATTAAAGGATGCTAAAGGAAGGACAAAAATGAAACCTGGATGACAATAATTAAACGGAATTGTTGAGTGGTTGCATGGTGAGTTGGCCATGTCGGGTTGTCGTGCAGCGAGTTGGCCGTGGCAAGTTCCCATTCCATTACTAAAGGTCACTATCAGACTAAATCAGTGATGGCTAACTTTTTGGGGAGCAAGGGGAGGGGAGCACGGGGGGGGGGGTTGTGTAGGTGTGCCCACACGCCTCCGGAGGGCAAAAAGGCTCCGGGGGGGCAAAAAACGGCCTTACGAGCAAACCGGAAATCCGTTCCTGAATTTAAGGTTCAAGGAAGCCTCCGGAGGACGAAAAACAGCCCGAAAAGGAGGCCAAAATCAGCTGGCCAGCGCGCATGTACACTCTGGAGGTGACAGGGCGACACTTCGTGCGCCCTAACAAATGGCTCCGCATGCACATGGATGCCACAGGTTCGCCATCACGGGGACTAGGAGGTTCATTGCTGGGAGGAGACAGAGGGAGGAAGGAAAGAAGCTGTATCTGAAAAGCAAGAATATATTCCGCTTAAGGAACAGGAGCAGTTGAAGATACTTCACTCAAGCCACTTCTCCCAAACCAGGAACCATAGTTGATAGCAGTTCCTTAAAGCAGCTTTTCCCAGCCTGCATATTTCTAGATTTTAGGCTGCAACTTGCATCTTGAAATTTTTACATGCTGTTCAGGGGATAGCGTAAGTTGTTGTCTAACATATCTGGGGTGGCATCCATCACAGGGGATGCTGATTGTTCTATCTATTCGGCCCATAACTACAGTGCAGGTTGTCCTCAGTTACGACTGCAATTGATTGAGCTACGCCCAATCTTATGACCTTTATGGCAACAGGCGTTAAGTGGAAACGGTGGCCGTTAAACAAACTTGTTTTAGCCAACGGACTAAATGGAAGAACATGATAAGTTCCCCGCAAATAAATAAATAAATTGCAGAAAATCGCACTCCACAGGATGCCACAAATGGCCAGTTGCCAGGCATCCATGATGTGATCACATGACTGGCGGTCAGGATTTGGAAACCGGGTGGTGAATTAATTCTGGGGAAGTCCAATCGTAATTTTGAACGGTTGCTAAGCAACCGGTCATAACCCAGGACTACCTGCACTGATGTTAAGACGGAAGGTATAAATGTATTGTAAAGTGCGCACGTGGTTTTTTTAAAAAAATTGATGAATTCCAGGAAGCCTTACCCAGCCCGTGAGTTTTTAAGGGGCCTTTAAGGGACGAGTGATTCTGAAAAGAGCAGTAGAGGTGAGAAGGGTTTGTGCGTGCTGGAGGAAATCTGAAATCATTGCTTTAAAGGCAATTGTTGCTCGCGGAAAGGAAAGATAAATAATTTTTGGAACTGGGCTTGGGCTGTGGATTATTTCACGCGGTGTTTCCCCTTGGTTGAGCCCAGTCTTCCGAGTCCTCGGCTGGTTGAAAAAGAAATCAAATTGGCAACGCCAAGCCATACATTCCCTTAAAAGGATTTTAGTCTCGCTTAAATCGTGCCGCAGATCCACATTCCCTGTTTATTATAGGGCAGCCATTTACCATTTTTGTGAGTTGGGTGGATAGACACACACACACACACACACACGTCTAAATATCTATATAGATATAGATATATATCTCCATTTTGTAATACACACACATTTTGTAAATATTTAAGTCTATCTTTTCATGTGGGCTGTACTCACTTTTGTTACCAGGGGTTTAGACAATAATCACTGTGTGTTGCGTTATTTTGAGGGGACAGCACATTTACACTGCTATACAAGCTGTATGCTCACTACTTTACATTGTAGCCAAGTGTCATTTCTTCAGTGTTGTCACATGAAAAGATATACTTAAATATTTACAAAATGTGAGAGGGTGTACTCACTTCTGTGAGATACTCTGTGTGTGTGTGTGCGTGCGCACAGACACACAGACACAGTTTCCCCGAAAATAAGACAGTCTTATTTTCTTTTGACCCCTGAAATAAGCACTTGGCCTTATTTTTGGGGGAGCTCTAATTATTTTTGAGGTGCAGCGTGGTAACCTCATGGCTGCTACTCTGTTGCAATATTTGGGGGGAGGGCTTATTTTCAGGGGGAGGGGCTTATTTTTAGCATATGTGCTCAAAAGCCCAATTGGGCTTATTATATGGGGAGGTCTTATTTTCAGGGAAGCACCAAGCTGGCTCTTTGGATTCTAGCAAAACGATTAGGGGATTTCTCCGAGTTAGCTTCATTGCAAAAGTTACAGTTTTGTTCTTCACCCGAAGAGAGACCCCCAAAAATGTGGTTCTTGCTTTTTCAGATCTGTTTTTGTATCAATGTCACATGCTTTATCCGAGAGTAACTGGATAAGCTGAGCGAATAAGAAGCACAATCCAAAGTTCTATAAGGTTTAAACGCATAAGCAGAATCCCACGTGAGCAGGGATTTTTAGTTCTTCTCCCTCTTGGAAGATTGAACAGGTGGGTGTTGAGGATTAATAAAATCCTCCACTTACGACCGGGAGGCCAGCAACAGTCTATGCTGAGCCCTGATTGTGTGAGAGATCCTGCATGCTGCTGGATTGAATAGTGGTGCAGAGGCCTACAGATTCTCCACGTTTCGGTAAATTCCGTGGACTGCAGAGAGAGCAAAACGGGGTGGCATCTTCTGGAGTTTCCTAGTGTCTGTAATATTATGTCCCTGCAGTAAGAATCAATTCTTGGGTTCTGTCTCTTTCAATTTTTAAGGTATGAGCAAGAAATGGGATTTTGGATGAGTGGAAAGGATTGTAATTTTGAAGGCTCACAATAATGAGTTCAGTGTGATAAACTAAGTGGAGTGGGGGAGGTGGTCAAAATCGATTTAAGTGACGGCCGCATCAGGGTTGTGTTCGACCTCGGGGATTGGGGTGGGCGTGGCTAGGATGGGCATGGCCAGCTTGACATCACTCGTGTTGGAGAGGGGGGCACCTGTGGTGGCCCAAGCTCTCTGCCAGCAAAAGCAGACTCCCAAGCTCCATTTTTCAGCCGCGACAGCTTCTTGTAGTCCTCCGCCAGGGAAAACAGCTTGGCTGAAAATCCGTTTTCAGCGGCAGACCGCCTGCAGGAGGCAATCGCGGCTGAAAACACAACCTTGGACGGCTGCATGCAGCCCTCCCGAGCTCCGTTTTCGCTGGCAGAGGGGCCGGTCCTTCGCTCTTTCCAGGGCAGCCTCATGGGCAAGATCTAAGCACCCCGCAGGCTGGATCTGGCCCACGGGCCTTTTAGTTTGACACCCCTGCAGTAGAGGATAAAATTGCAAGATCAATAAGGGAGGCACAGAGTCGCTGAGAGTTGAGGGTTTTTCAATGCTAAGAGGTAAACCTAACATCTATTTTTGGTTTCCCTACAATCCCGCTGAACTTTCTAGCTTAAGAAATACAGGTAGTCCTTGGTTTACAACAGTTCACTTAGGGAATGTTCAAAGTTACAACAGCACTGAAAAAAGTAACATATGACCATTTTTCATAGTTAACGACACTCCCAGCATCCCCACGGCCACCTGATCAAAATTCAGATGCTTGAGAACTGACCCACATTTATGACCATTGCTGTGTCCCGAGGCCATGGGATCCATTTTTGCAAATTTCTAACAGGCAAAGTCAACAGGGAAGCCAGGTTCACTCAACAACGGGGTTACTCATTTATCAACTGCAGTGATTCACTTAACGGCGGAGGCAAGAAAGGTTTTGAATTGGGGCAAAATTCTCACTTAGCAAATGTCTCACTTCGCAGCAGAAATTTGGGGCTTGATTGTGGTCGTAAGTCGAGTATTACCTGTAAAAGGCCAGTTTTCGGTGGTCCCCATCAAGTTTTAATGTCGTAGAATAAATGGGCTACAGTTGATTACAATTCTCTTGCCAGTCATTTTACAACATTTTATAGAGTTACCTTGAATAGGTGCTTTAAAACCAATGTTGGGATTCAAATAATTTAACAACCGGTTCTCTGCCCTAATGATCAGTTGGGTAGGCGTGGCTCAGTGGTCATGTGACTGGGTGGGCGTGGCCCACTCAATGTCACTCATGCCGATGGGCGCTTCGCCTTAGCTGTTACAATGTAATGAGGGTTAACGGGAGAGGCAGTTTCTGTAAGCAGGGCAATCAAAATTAGGCTAGAAACAACACCAGAATGTTTCCCTCCTGCCTTCCTTACAGGATCAGCCCTGTAAAGTGGGAAAAACAAAATGAGATTTCTTCCAACAACCGGTTCTCCGAACTGCTTAGAAAGTTACCCACTCGTTCTCCCGAATAGGTGTGAACTGGCTGAATCCCACCACTGTTTAAAACTCACAAAGCACTTCTGGTTGTCATAAAGCAGGAGTGTCAAGGCCTGGGCGCTGGATCTGGTCTGCAGAGCTACTGTGGAAACAGCTTTGCCCACCACAGGCGCCCCGACACGATTTACGTCACACTGGCCGTGCCCATTCTGGCCACGCCCACATGCCCCCCCCCCGGTCAAATAAAACACTGATGCGGCCTTCAATGAAATCGAGTTTGACACCCCTGTCATAAAGTGTCATTCTCCCCCTGCCCAAGGTCCCATGATAGCTCACTTTTATTGACCAGTTGCAGCGTCCCATGGTCACATGACTGCAATTTTACAATTTTTTTGCTAGCTTCAGGCAAAAAGCTCCCATTCAGAAAAATGGGTTCCCTTAACAAGAATTAACACTCCAGGGGAAGGATACTGCAAAATCTCCATTCCTTCCCCACTTCAGGGGAAGGATACTGCAAAATCCCCATTCCTTCTCCACTCCAGGGGAAGGATACTGCAAAATCCCCATTCCTTCCCCACTCCAGGGGAAGGATACTGCAAAATCCCCATTCCTTCCCCACTCCGGGGGAAGGATACTGCAAAATCCCATTCCCTGCCCACCCACTAACCTGCTTTCCAGCTCCATTTTCCTATGCAGGGCAACCAAAGAAGACCCAGCTGATCAGGCAGGAATAAAAACATGTATTCATATCAAAGCGCTCTCAAGTTTTGATCCGTAGCTCAAATAAGACAACAAATAATCATCCATGCATATAGATGCATACTTGATTATTCAATGTTCAATTTCTGGCAGCTGAGTATGGGAATGGGGGCGGGAGAGAGAAACTGGGACATAACCCTGGAACTCTACCAGTTTCAAGCCTTACAAGGTTTGCAGCCTTACCAGGGCCAAAAGGAAGAGGAAGAAGGGCCGCAATCCAATTTAAACAAATCAGTTCCCTGGCATATAACACGGAAGAGTTCTCGTTTTGGGAACCAGCTAAGATGGTTTGACCCTGAGTTGAATTAAAGTACTGTAGCTTGAAAGAAATCACTTCCTGAATTTGAATATATGGGGAAACTATGGTTTGTTTATTTAAAACTGAGCATGGAGGTATGTAAGTGAGTGGCGCGGTGGCCTAGAGGTGGAGCTCTCACCTCACAATCAGGAGGCTGTGGGTTCGATCCTAAGTAGAGGCCGATATTTTTCTCTCTGGGAACAATGAGAATATATCTGCTGAGCAAAAATCCGCATCGGCAACAAGAAGGGCGTCGGGCCAGTAAACACGCTACTAGCTCCATTCCGTTGCCCAGATGCCACCCTGCAAGGGAATATGGGGTCATTAAAGGAAGATGATGGAGGTATGTAAGTATGGGTAAGAAAGGAACAGGGTGATCCTACAAATTGACTATGGCTTATTTACCCAGCAGGAAGCCACGATTTCCCACGTCCCCTACTGGATGCTATAAGTATTGTATTTGATTCAACGATGTGAAAACTGCCTCTGGTATCCATTCACGCGTGCAAAAGAATTTTGACGCGTCAGTCATCAGGCGACCAGTAAGCATGTGTAAACCAGTTCACGGCTAGCCTATTCCCAGTCCACTTCTTGCATCAAAAGGACACGTGGTGGGGATGCTACTTCTGACGAAGGTGCTGAAACGATAAATGATAATGACCTTGTTTAACTAGGAACTGGAATCAAGGAGGGGCTGGGCACTAAAGGGCATCTAAGCAAGCAGGCAGCCTCACGGTAACTCCCGCGCCGATGGGAATTGCCCTTGAGTGACTAAGGCCTTCCACTTGTGTTGCTATGTTGCACAGCATTTTTCCGAAGAGGGGCCATCGCTTTTCTGAGTGGCCAGCTCTCTGATGGTGGATGAGTAAATGCACTTTCTAGCTGGGTGTTGATCGGTGTAATAGAGATGTTTTGTATGTTGCAAAAGGTTGCCGCCAACCATTTTTTAACAAATAAATAAATAAAAAGCTACCCTCGATGTATGACTTGAATGTTTGGAAACGGGTGTTTTAGGAAGAGAAGTTTTGCATTACTGGAGATTTTTTTTTAAAAGGAAAGTTAGTGACTATATTATTTTTGTGCTGTAAAAGAGAGGAGGATGAAATAACACTTAAATATCCCGAATTCCATGTTTGTCTCTTTTTGTTTGTTTGTTTGTTTCACTTTCTCAAAATTTGAGGATAATAAATTACGGCGTTGTGGTTATTAGTTACACAAAAATGGGAAGTCACAACTGCCAGGTTCTTCAGCTGGTGTTGCATTCGTATGCACTGGGTTCTTTCTAAGGATCTATGATCCGTGATGGCTTCCGGCAGCCGCTACTGCCAGTTCGGTCAGGGACGTGCTGTGCACGCACGCTTGATGTGCGCTCTGCACACATGCGCAATACAACAAAAATTGCTCTGCGCATGTGCAGAAGCCAGAAACAAGATGGTGGCGCCTATGAGGCCGCAAGAAGAACTGGTTCAGGGGCGTCGCAGGCTTGGGTCGCTGCTGGTTACAGCAACCTAAGCCGCCAAGCTACTACCATTTCGGCTGAACTGGTAGGAACCCACCACAGCCTCTGATGTCATAATATAGCAGCATAGTATAGGTCAGGGGTGTCAAACTCACGTCATCACATGACATCGTGACTTTTTTTAACCTTCGCTAAACCAGGAGTGGGTGTGGCCAGCGCATGACGCTTCCGGCCCGCGGGCCATGAGTTTGACAGCCCTGGTATAGGTGCAAATCAAAGCAATCCAACTTTTGCACGTGGCAGATGGAGGTTTTGACTGGCAGAGCGCTGCAGGAGGCCGCCCAGGCCAAAAATGGGCTGTGTGAGGGGGTATGTGCCCCGTTTTGGGCTGCTAGAGGCGCCACAAGCCATCCTTTGCTATTTCTAGGCCGACCCCATGGGCCAGATTTAATCACCCCATGGGCCGCATCCGGCATGCGGACTTTGAGTTTGACACCCCTGGTTTAGACTATCTTTTCAATTTTGTTTTCAGAACTCAAATATTTTGTGACCATCTCCAGTTTTTCATCTTCTACGCCACTATTTCCTAGTATTGTGACATCAATTATGTCAGAGTTTGCGCAGCGTGACTATTTTGAGACAACCCAGGAGCCAAATACAGTGCACAGAGGTTTTGTCTTTCAAACAATGGTTTATCTACAAGTTGTGTGTGTGTGTGTGTGTGTGTGTGTACATACACATAAACACACACACATACACAAGTACATGTACACGTACTAGGCAAATACCAGGCAATCAATCAATCTTCAACTATAACACGGAGGCATACACGAAGAACTACAATGGAGATAGAACATGAGGAGAGATACACCCTCACATGGCCTCCTTTATATAGACAGCTTCTTAAAGGGGCAGTAACCCTTTTGACTCATTCACATTTCTTCATCTTGGTTTACAGTCTTACAGCAGCTGGTCAGCTATTAAATCATCATCACCTTAACAAATTATCCATACTTTCTTTTCAGCCAGAGTTAAATCTGGTACGTTATGAGCCCAAACAATATTTTAACCTGTTCGTTTTCAACTACTTCGAATCTATCTTCCCACCAATTTTACATTACAATAGGGTTAACTAGTTTTGAAGAGTAAACCCTTGGTTTTTCTTTTTTTAAATTTCTCACAAAATCACGATATAATCTTTCTAAACATGAACATCCTGACTGGATTTATGTGCACGTGCCAAATGGATCTGGCAAAGTGATCAAGTGGGAAAATCTCTTTCCATCTCGGATAGAATGCTTGAGTCCCGCTTCTACCTAATTAATGTGGCCTTTATCCAGAATATGATGCACCTCCTTAACTTCACCAGCCTGCATCCTTAAATATGGTCCTTCAAAAATTCACTCCCTTCTCCATGGTGAACCCATCATTTCTGGTCACATAGGAACGTACAACACACACACACACCCTGCTCCTCACACAAGAGTCTGCCTTCCTACTTAGTTCAATTCTACACACCCCAGATCGTGATACACCAGAGCAATTCCAGAGAAAGGTTACTAAGACGATGAAAGGATGGTAACAAAGTCCTACACAGAATGATTTAACTGGTGTGGAGATGCTTGCAGAAGAGAAGGTTGAGAGCACATGATGGCTGTCTTCAGATATCAAGAGAGAAGTCACACTGTAGAAGGTTAGGGCTTATTCTTGCTTGTTCCAGGGAACTAAACGAGAAGTAAGGGGATGAAACTCCAAGGGTGGAAATACAGATTAGACATTGAGTGGAACATTTTGACAATAACAACTCTCTCACTGCAAGGAGGTTTTCATAAGGCCTTCAAACAAGTTGGATAATCATCTATCAGGGATAGTGCAACGAATCCTATAATGTCCCGAAGTGTTATGGCCCGCCAGCTGCCAGTGGAGCTGGCGGAAGACTTGGACGATGAGGAGGTTGGAGAGGAACTTGGGCCAGTTCTAGAGTCTGGGAAAGCTCTAATGGATGCTCTGCATCTGACACAGAGATAGAGGCAGGGCCGTCCAACATTTCCCATCCACCGGAGAGGCAGCTCCCTGTGGAGGCTGAGATAAGTGGGGAGGAAGGATAGCTGGGGCCTGTTCTAGATGCGTGTATGCGCAGAATTGTTAGGAGAGGAGAACAACTGGGGACAAGGAGTCGACTCAGGAAGCAAGGCACACCTGGATGCTGAATGGCCCCTCCCTGGCTGGGGAATAATTAGAAGGAAAGGAGAGTGGTGGTTGTAGGAGACAACAGTTCAGATTTCTGAAGATTTGGCTCACAGGCTGCTTGCCCAAACTTAATTTATACCTTTGTGACTGGGAACTCATGGCCTGGCAACTATCGCAAGGAACTGATAAGGTCTGTTACTGCAGTTAACTCTTTGAAGGACTATTGCCTGGACTTTTCAGTGTGTGAATGCCATTAATTCACAGGAGATAAATAAAAGGTTTTTTGGGGGGGACAAAGAGTTTGTTTCTTGTTTCTGCTAAGGCTGGGTCAGAACAAGAAGTTGGACTTCTTAGGCTCCTTCCAACTATGATTCTATGCATGACATGTTGAAAAACGAATTTTATAGAGTTGAGGAACTGATTAGCAATGAATTCTGAATGTAACAGCTGTCCTTGGCAGTTTTCCTACAATGATATGCCTCTCTGCATGTTTAATTCATCACCAGCCCTTTTATTCCTAATTCTGCAGCTTTATCTAAACTAGGCCTGTTTGACAACGCTGTGTGGAGATCAACGGAGTAGCTTCAGGGACCAGTTTGAGTGTTCCGAGAATAATTCGGTCCTCAGTTTGTCTGAAGATGATCTGTTTTGATGGATGATCGCTGAGATGATTCAACAAGCGGTGATGATTGTACTCTGAGGCAAAAACAGACTCCAGTTGCACATGCAAAATCAATGGGGAAACTGATTGGAGGTCACACGCGGGGTTGGGATTGAGAAATTTTAGCATCCGGTTTGCCTGAACCGGTCCAAACCAGCTGAAACCTACCTCTGGTCACACATCACTCCCACTCCTGTCATGTTTTTCACCTGCATATAACACCCACCCACTCACCTGTGCTCAGTAACTCCTATCCTTGGTTGGTATCCATGCATTCACCCATAGCACTCTTGTGTTCCCACCAAATATCCATGCACTGCAGTGTAAGACATGTACACCTACTGTAGAAATAGAAACTGTTAGCAATAGCAACAGCACTTAGGCTTATATACCGCTTCAGAGTGCTTTTACAGCCCTCCCTAAGCAGTTTATAGAGTCAGCCTATTGCCCCCAACAATCTGGGTCCACATTTTACCCACCTCCGAAGGATGGAAGGCTGAGTCAACCTTGAGCCTGGTGGGATTTGAACTGCCAAATTGCAGGCAGCCGGCAGTCAGTAGAAGTAGCCTGCAGTACTGCATTTTAACCCCTGCCCCGCCGCGGATTGTAAATGGTAGCAAAATGGCTAAATAGAAAATTTATTTTTAATTTATTTTTTAGGCCATAACTTTATAGATGCTGTGGGAAATTATCATCCAGCCCTCTCCCAGAAAAATGAAATATCCTAGGAAATATTGAAAAGTCAGAATATTTCTCTGGATATGAAAAGAAAGAAACATGTTTTAAAAGACAGAATAGTTGCCTGTAGCTTCCTGCCCATCCCCACTGATAATGGGCCATTAAGAAGGCCAAGCTAGTCCCTTTTACATAATAAAGACTTCTCCACTGCAGCCCCAGGGGGGATGGGAGTAAAGGCATGATAATATTGGCCCTTTACTCAACTGACCACATGGCATCTGAGAACTCAACTAAACCTGGATTCAAAACATAGCCCAGAGAGTTGCCCCTGCATGGCCCTATGGGAGTCTGACAACCAATCAGAATACATTTCTTACACAGGAACAGGAAACAGAGAGGTGGGACTAAACAGGGTATAAAATGCCTAGCAAGCCCCTCCCTCAGCCCTTCTCTCCTTCTCCACCAACATTGAAGCATGTGATCACCTTTTCTGTTCAGGGCTCAAGCCATGTGGCCCTGTCCAACAATAAACCATCTTTCCAAGCAGCCTCCATGTCTCCGGTGTCTTTTTCCCTACTTGGAGCCAAACCCAGAAGGACATTTCTTTCATCAATGCGACAGAGACCAGGTTCAGCTTCCTGCTTTATATAATCCCATCGAAAACCACACATCTGCACATTGACATCCTTTCTTTTTGGGAAACAAAGCATCATGAAATAAAATCGATTAGAGGAGAACCAGCCCTGTGGGATTGTTTAAGGCAGGGGTAATCAACCTTGGCAACTTCAAGACTTGTGGATTTCAACTCCCAGAATTCCCCAGCCAGCAGGGTCTCACCTTTCCGTTGTTCTCTGTTCCTCTTCTGTCACCCAACAATCCCCGAGTAAGTAATGTGTCAGGCCTTCAGCGGTTCCTTTAAGAATCTTTGGCATGCCACACACTCATTAAGGGGGGGGGGGGAGAAATAGCAAGGGGTAGAATGTGTTGTTTTCAAAATAAAAAATTCCTTTCTAGAAGCTCAAGGTCATCTTTTGTCTCCGCACCTTTGCACCTGACCGGAAGCAGCTGGGTGTGGGTGCTAGCGTGGAAGAAGAAGATTGGACCATGTGATGGGTGTGGGGCAGTGGTGGGTTTCAAAAATTGTTCGAACCTACTCTGTGGGTGTGGCCTCCTTTGTGGGAGTGGCTTGCCGCCCATGTGACTGAATGGGAGTGGCTTGCCGCCCATGTGACCGGATATGAAGATGCCGACGACACTTGTCAGAACCACCTTAAATTACTTCACACACAGCAATGGCATGCATAAGAATATGATGTAAACTTGTGTTTTTTAAAAGGCATCTTTGGTTTGCGTTAAAACAACTTCAACACACGCAATGTTCTGATTGCACCACAAACGCAGTAGTCATCCTTACCTTTCACAGAGGCACTGAGTTTTATAAATATGAGCATGATAGTGTAGAATAATCATATCCAAGGACCAGTGGTGGGTTTCAAAATTTTTGGGAACCTCTTCTGTAGGTGTGGCCTGCTTTCCGGGTCCACTGGTGGAACCTCTTCTAACCGGTTCGGTAGATTTGACGAACCGGTTCTACCGAATAGGTGCGAACTGGTAGGAACCCACCTCTGGTGTGAGGACAAGATGATGAACTTTTAACTGGGTGAGATTCTGATGCAATTTCCAGTATTGGGATTTCATAGCATAATGCCAAGATGTCTAATCTATTGAATTGGAACTTTAAGTATCGTTCTGCTTTGGACTCTGATTTAATTCTACATGATACTTGGAACACTGACATGATGTTTGTAAACAACTCAATCCCTACTCTTACTTTTGTTACCTCCCATAGATTTCTGATGCCTGAATGGGATCCCAAGAGCTGTCATTGTTTGTAAAACACAGCTTTAAAACAATCTGTACCACGGGGGTGTCCATATGATTCAAAACAAAATGAGCAAATGGTGGAATTTAAACTCCATCTGGTTTTTTTTTTATGGGCATCGTATAAAAATGTGGCCACCATCCTGACTTATTTTAATACATCCTATGGACACCCCTGTTTCCTAGTGAAAACGCCTCCATGCCAAACAACTCTCTCTCACACATGGTGGCCTTTACAATGTAGATTAAAACATGAGGGTTCAGGCCAGGGATGGGTTGCTGCCGGTGCTATTGCCAGTTTGCTTCGCGTGTGTGCATGCCCATCGCATGTTGCTTGCGCATGCGCAGTTGCCTGTTAATTGTAGTGCGCATGCACAGAACATTTAGAAAAAGAGTAAAAAAACATGCCAGCAACAGCATAGGTGACCAGGGAAACGGTTCAGGGGCGTGGCCAGCCAGCTGTCCCTATTGGTTCAGTGGCCCAGTCGCAAAGTCCGCTACCGGTTCGCCTGAACTGGTGCGAACCGGTAGCAACCCACCTCTGGTTCAGACCCCA
Source organism: Thamnophis elegans (assembly GCF_009769535.1). Taxonomy (NCBI): domain Eukaryota; kingdom Metazoa; phylum Chordata; class Lepidosauria; order Squamata; family Natricidae; genus Thamnophis; species Thamnophis elegans. The sequence continues at coordinate 67,538,457 of NC_045549.1, forward strand.
CTCATGTATAACACGATGGCCGGTTATGAGATTTCCAGGAATGGAAGAACTTCCAGGGTGCCTGCTGGTAGCTAGGATAGCCTCACTTCTCATAGAGTGCAGAGAAGAGCAACCAAGATGATTAGGGGACTGGAGGCTAAAACGTGTGATGAACTAGGTATGGCTAATCTAGTGAAGAGAAGGACCAGGGGAGACATGATAGCAGTCTTCCAATATTACAGAGGCTGCCACAGAGAAGAAGGGCTCAAGCTATTTTCCAAGGCACCCGAAGGCCAGACAAGGAATAATGGATGGAAACTGAACAAGGAGAGATTCAGCCTAGAAATAAGGAGACATTTTCTGACAGTGAGAACAATCAACCAATGGAACAGAAGTTGCCTTCGGAAGTTGTGGGAGCTTCATCATTAGAGGCTTTCAAGAAGAGATTGGATAGCCATTTGTCAGAAATGGTGTAGGGTCTCCTGCTTGGGTAAGGGGGTTGGACTAGATGGCCTACAAGGTCCCTTCCAACTCTGTTAATCTGTAAGATCTGTAAGCCAATGGTGAAGATGACAGTTGGCAGGCAAATGGAGAGAACAGACTAATTCATGTAATCTTCAATTCTCCCTTTCTTACATTTTTTGCATTCCTTGGATGGATTCATCTGACCTTGTACTATATATGTAGAAGATGGATGATAATCCAAAGGAAAGATATCTAGGATTCAGACACTAAAAAACTGATGATTATTGTACTTCAGTGCAGTTCCTCTTAACTCGTATTTTTCCCCCCTTCATTTCTTCAAAGTTGCTCAATGTTTCCTGGGGTCTCCATACATAAACTAAAACATGGCAGAAAATATTTTGCATTTGAGAAATTATGTTAAGAATTGTCCTAGTGCTTGCTGTAAGGACTAAGATTTATAAGGATGGTAAAAAGGACCTCAACGTTTAAGTATAACCACAAGCCGTGGAATGCTTTTATCTTTAAGTGCACACAGTTAATTCAATATTTATATCATTTACAATAAACTTTGGATATTTGAGACCTGATTCTAGCATATGTTTACTTTTTATCAGCTCTAATCCATTCCTTAATGTTAGTGTTTGCTTGTGGTTTTAAGAGCCGCAAAGAGTTTCAAACAGCATTTAAAGCTGAATTTAATTTTAGGTTAAAAAGGTAAAGGTTCCCCTCGCACATATGTGCTAGTTGTTCCTGACTCTAGGGGGCAATACTCATCTCCATTTCAAAGCCTGAGAGCCAGCGCTGTCCGAAGACGTCTCTGTGGTCATGTGGCTGGCATGACTAAATGTCGAAGTCACACAGAACGCTGTTCCCTTCCCACCAAAGGTGGTTCATATTTTTCTACTTGCATTTTTACATTCTTTCGAACTGCTAGGTTGGCAGAAGCTGGGACAAGTAATGGGAGCTCACTCAGTTACGCGGCGCTAGGGATTCGAACCACCGAACTGCCGACCTTTCTGATCGACAAGCTCAGCATCTTAGCCACTGTGCCACCGCATCCCTTGAATTTTATATTACATGTATATTATTTATCTATACTTGTTTGGCTTTCAATTTTCTATAAAATATGTTTTAGCAAAAATTTGTTGGTTCAATGATTATTAAATTGAAAATAATTATATCTTCATAACTATTTTTATGCCACTGAACTTTAGCTTTCTGAATTCAAAGGGAAAAATGCATAATATTCAGATGAAATTTTATCAGAGGCTAATATGCCAGGTATTTGCTGAAGTTCTTACTTTAGTTCAATCCTGTTAAAGCTATCAAAGTCTGTTTATTGCTCTTGCTAAAATAGAAATAATATTCTATTCTATCAGTTCAAATGGAAAAGGATAAGTCTTAATCTAGGATGTTTCTCGACTTTGGAAACTTTAAACTGTGTGCACTTCAAATGCCAGCATTCCCCAGCTGGCATGCTTCCTGTGGTTAGAAGTCCACAAATCTTTAAAGTTGCTAAGATTGAAAACGACTGTTCAAGGAAAAAAAGATAGTTGTGTTAAATAATCACCCCAATTTTTTAAAAATCACTTTCTATGAGTTTCAAATATACCATCTTGGTCACAATTGCTATAACTCAGGCAAACAATTTTAACAGTATTGAGAGTAAGGGCTCTATAGGGTTATTCGTATTTTTTTTTCTTGCGAAGTAATTTTTTTTCCTTTTTTTATATACTGACAGTTTAATCAGTTTAAGAAACTAATAATTACACTTCTTTATTTCTTTAGGTTGCCCCAGACTAATTAATACAACATACGCAAAGCAATGTTTTCTGACGGAAATGTAAATCCAAGAGAATTTCAGGAATAGCAATAGCGCTTAGACTTAAATACCACTTCACGGTGCTTTATAGCACTCTCTAAGCAGTTTACAGAATCAGCCTATCGCCCCCAACAACCTGGGTCCTCATTTATCCCCCTCGGAAGGATGGAAGGCTGAGTCAGATGTGAGTCGATGAGAATTGAACTGCCAAACTGCTCGGGGAGGGGGAAAAACAGGCCTCCCGGAGGTTTCTGGCCTCCGGAGCCCGGAGGAAGCAGTTTTCTCCCTCCAAGAGGCTCGAGGAAAGCCTTTGGAGCCTTGGGAAGGCGAAAACTCTTTTCCCCCCCCGCCGTGGTACAGGAGGCCAACTAGGCCATGCCCACTATAGCCACGCCCACCCAGCAACTGTGCAGGGAACCTGTTGCTGAAATTTTTGAAGCCCGTCCCTGGACATAACTCACTTCACAAATGTCTCACTCAGCAACAGAAACCTTGGGCTCAATTGTGATCGTACGTTTACGACTACCTGTACCTTCGCTTCTGCTTAACTTCTACCTCAAATTTCAGTGCAGATGTTCCTCTTGGGGTTGTTGGGGTTTCACCAAAGGATTTATAAATCAGTGGTCCCCAACCTTTCCGGCTGGGGGAGAAGAGGGGAACCGGGCCGCACGAGCAGGAGCACGCACACAAACGCACAAAGCTCAGTTTGTGTAAGCAGCATGTTGGCACACATACGCATTCATGCACAGCTCAATTTGCACGAGTGGCAGGCTGGCATGCACATTCATGCATGCGCTACTGGTGTGGCCCAGCTGTAAATAGGCCCTGGCCTGGTAATGGGCTGCGGCTCACGCGGTTGGGGACCTCTGATTTAAATACTGTATATCCCAGTGTTCTGACCTAGGCTTCCGGAGAAGCATGAAGCAAACTCCTTGTCCCCTTTTCTCAATTGACTGTGAATTCTGTTCATTCACATCCAGCAAAGTCTTTCAAGGGAGGATTTACAGTCACAGACCTTATCTGGCTTGGAGAGCTGCCAGGTTGATATCTGCAAAACTTGGCAAGGAGTCTCTGAGAGTCACAAACTAATTAAGCGAACTAATGGTCTCCTGCAAACTCTACTCCCCTTTTGCTCTTCTTTTATTCCCTGTGGGAGGGACCATTCATCATCCACCTGTGGCCTTACTCCCAAGTTGACCCCTGTTCTTTAGTTGTTCCCTTCGTCTGGCCAACTCTGTGCATGCGCACACTGGGAACAGGCTCCAGCTGTTCGTCTGCCTCACTGATGTCTGACTCTGAACGGCAGCCGATAACTGCCATGCGGCTCTGGCCCCTCTCTGCCTCCGACACAGAGCCCTCATCAGAGCCTTCCCCAGACTCCAGGACTGGCCCATCTTCCTCCCCAACCTCCTCACTGTCCGAGTCTGCTGCCAGCTCTGCTGGCCGCTGGCAGGCCACAAAAAACTAGCTCCATTCCATTCTTCCGCATGCCCAGAAAACATGCAAAGTGTTTCATTAAAATACCTTTTCTCATCTTTTCCCCAGCATTGTTTTTACTAAAGGGATCGTAATTCTTACGTTGAGACGTACTTCAGATTTAGAAGTAATGTAAATTTAGGATAGTAAGTGGTTCCTTGTAAATTTGTTGATGGAGCCCAGCCTGTGAGTCTCCCAAACAGGAATAGATCTGATAATCTCCCAGGTGACAGTTGCTATAGCATTTTTCAGAATGCCGTTGCCATTTATTCTTCAAAAGCTAGTGTTGTACTTCAATGTGGGAGGCATGATGTTCTATTAATGTCACATTTGACTGGTTTCTCTGTTTTTCTATTGTAAGGTTATACATTGTTAGTAGTACCCACCCACCTGGAGTTTCCAGAAAAGCAATGGCAAATAGTCGCTCCTTTCAAGACTATGCCTTGCATGTCAGTTACATTTCTTCCTCTGTTGTTGTTGTTGTTGTTGTTAGTTGTGAAATCATGTCTGACCCATCGTGATCCCCATGGACAACGTTCCTCCAGGCCTTCCTGTCCTCTACCATCCTCTGGAGTCCATTTAAGGTCATGCTGACTGCTTCCATGACTCCATCCAGCCACCTCATTCTCCGTAATCCCCTTCTTCTTTTGCCCTCCATCTTTCCCAGCATTAGGCTCTTCCCCAGTGAGTCCTTCCTTCTCAAAGTATTTGAGTTTCCTCTTCAGGATCTGGCCTTCTAAAGAGCAGTCAGGATTGCTCTCCTCTAGGATTGACTGCAGTCCAAGAGATTCGCAGGAGTCTTCTCCAATACCATAGTTCAAAGGCCTCCATTCTTTGGCTCTCAGCCTTCCTTATAATCCAACCTTCACAGCCATCCATTGCAACTGGGAAAACCATAGCCTTGACTATATGCACTTTTGTTGGCAGGGTGATGTCTCTGCTCTTTAGTCTGCTGTCTGGATTTGCCATAGCTTTCCTCCCCAAGAGCAAGCATGTTTTAATTTCTTGGCTGCATTCCTTATCCGCAGTATTCTTGGAGCCCAGGAAAATAAAATCTGCCACTATCTACATTTACCTCCATTTACTTCTTCCTCTACCCTATTTTTAATTCCCAGCCCTTTTAATTTTTTATTCCCAAGCATTTACCGTATTTTTAGGAGTATAAGATGCACCTTCCCCCTCCCTCCCCAGAAGAGAGTGAAAATTTGGGTGCGTCTTATTCACTGAATATAACCCTGCCCCCCCAGGGCCCCCCCACCCTTTGGCCTTTGCCTCCCAGCAATTTACCTCCTTGCAGCAAATGGGGAAAATGGGGCTTGCAGAGGCAGCAATAGGCTATGGCAATCCCTGCAGCCTGAAACAGCTGATGATCAGGAGGCCCATGCTGAAATTGAAAGTGAAACTTGCTGTTTGCTCCAGGAGGCAAATTGCTGCTTATAAGCACTATATGCTTAGAGCTCCAAGCATCATTAGAGACCCCCCCCACACACACACACACTTCAGGGTCTGTTTTTGTTGCTCCCCGCTGCGTAATGGAGTGAGCTCCCGTTACTTGTCCCAGTACTGCCAACCTAGCAGTACTAAAGCATGTAAAAATGCAAGTAGAAAAATAGGAACCACTTTGGTGGGAAGGTAACAGCATTCCGTGTGCCTTCGGTGTTTAGTCATGACGGCTACATAACCACGGAGACATCTTCAGACAGCGGTGGCTCTTCAGCTTTGAAACAGAAATAAGCACTGTCCCCTATAGTCAGGAACGACTAGCACATATGTGCGAGGGGAACCGTTACCTTTACCTTATCATTCAACCCTAAACCTATCCAATGGCTGCTGGGAAAAAAATCTTTACCTTAACCATAATTTGCCTATATAAAGATATATAAATGAATAAATATAAATCCTGACAACAGAGAGCACACTTCATGAGTTCCTAGGACATGTAGGTTACCACAACAGAGAAAACAACTACTTTAACCATTTGTTCAGCTTAGTGTACACACACAAAAGAACCTTTTCCAGGAATGTACCTTCTTCTCTTTCTTCTGGCATAGCAATAGCAATAGCAGTTAGACTTATATACCGCTTCATAGGGCTTTCAGCTCTCTCTAAGCGGTTTACAGAGTCAGCATATCGCCCCCACAGTCTGGGTCCTCATTTCACCCACCTCGGAAGGATGGAAGGCTGAGTCAACCTTGAGCCGGTGAGATTAGAACCGCTGAACTGCAGATAATAGTCAGCTGAAGTGGCCTGCAGTACTGCACCCTAACCACTGCGCCACCTCGGCTCCCTGTTGGATGACAAATTCCCCTCACTCAGTAGAAAATGCTAAACTTTGCAGAGAATCTAGGGGCCGGAATTATAAACAAAGTATAATAGATTTATTTTAAGTCTAATTATACAAGATGTGTGCTCTAGAAATGCCCATTAAAATGACGCAAATACTTCAAGCAGGCATTAAGTGGCCGTGAAATTAATAGGCACACAAAAAGAACTGTTGCAATGTATAATCTTCTAAGAGGCTTACTAAATATTACGAGGCGTTCAAATGAAAAGTAACCCTAGAGGTGATGGGCCAACAGTGGTGGGATTCAGCCAGTTCGCACCTATTTGGGAGAACCGGTTGTTAACTTTCTAAGCAGTTCGGAGAACCGGTTCTTGGAAGAAATCTCCTTTTGTTTTTTCCCCACTTTACAGGGCTAATCCTGTAAGGAAGGCAGGAAGGAAACACTCTGGTGTTGTTTCTAGCCTAATCTTTATTGCCCTGTTTACAGAAGCCCTCATTGCATTGTAACAGCTAAGGCGAAGCGCCCACAAATTGAGTGACGTTGAGTTGGCCACGCCCACCCAGTCATATGACCACCGAGCCACACCCACCCAGCTGGTCATTAGGGCTGAGAACCGGTTGCTAAATTATTTGAATCCCACCACTGTGGGCCAAGGCAGCACAAACCTTTATTTATTTATTTTTTTAAATTCCCGACTATTAGATGTCCCTGGCTTATAGAAAGGATTGGAATGAAGTTCTGTTTAGAAAGCTGGGAAGAGTAATTATTTCTTTATTGTTACATTTATTAATTCTTTCCTTCTTCTAGAAGCCCAAGAAAATACACAGTGAAGTCTTCCCCTAATTATTTTTCTTCCAAATATACCTCTGCAGGCTAAATTGGGCTGAGAAGTTAGAGGCAAGTCAGAATGCATTGAGGTCTCATCCAACTCCTTAACTGTTAATGGCAAAAGTAAAGGTTCCCCTCGCAGATATGTGCTAGTCGTTCCTGACTCTAGGGGGCAGTGCTTATCTCAGTTTCAAAGCCAAAGAGCCAGCGCTGTTCGTGGTCATGTGGCTGGCATGACTAATTGTCGAAGGGACATGGAACGTTGTTACCTTCCCACCAAAGGTGGCCCCTATTTTTCTACTTGCATTTTTTACGTGCTTTCGAACTGCTAGGAAGACAGAAGCCGGGACAAGTAACAGGAGCTCACTCCATTACGTGGCTCTAGGGATTTGAACCGCCGAACTGCTGTCCTTTCTGGTTGACAAGCTCAGTGTCTTAGCCACTGCGTCTCTGCCCCTTAACTGTTACCCCAGCCTTAACCCAATTTGACACCATGTAGTTATATAGCTGTCATCATTGGAAGTAACAATAGCAATAGCAGTTAGACTTATACACCGCTTCATAGGGCTTTCATCCCTCTCTAAGCGGTTTACAGAGTCAGCATATTGCCCCCAACAACAATCCGGGTCCTCATTTTACCCACCTCAGAAAGATGGAAGGCTGAGTCAACCCTGAACCGGTGAGATTTGAACAGCCGAACTGCAGAACTGCAGTCAGCTGAAGTAGCCTGGAGTGCTGCATTTAACCACTGCGCCACCTCGGCTCTAAAGTCGCTGTTGACCTTCTTCGATCTGGGGACACAGGAGATCCTTGTCCAATATAATATAACTGCAAAATGCTGGGATAGGATAGAATGGTTTGTGAGAACTATGATTGAGTCCTCTGGTTTTGTAATTGAATGTTTAAAATATAGCTATGACGCTTGCTTCCATAAGGGATGTGGTAGCCTAGCAACAGAGTAGTCATTTAACTTCATGAAGATTGAATTTCCTGAATCAATAGTAAGTCTTTGTGAATATGTCAGGGCAGCTTGACCAGAATGGTATAAATACAAAAAGACACATATAGAAGACTTTTTTCTCCCTTTTATCTAGTGGTTGAAAATTGTGACTGATTTTTAGAGATTATTAGATGCACTCACACTTAGATGTTCCCTCCGTCGCTTTCCTCACAGATGCACGTATCTCCAGGTTGAGTAATATTCAGTAATTGGTCTCTCTTTAGCACTTTCCTGATTAAATTAATCCTCTGCATCCATGAAAAAAAAACTTATGGGGACCACAACTTTCAAACGCTAAGTTCATTGTAGAATCTGCACAAGTTTTAAGTGGCCACGTTAAGAGTGTAGACTTTCTCTGTAGTCCAGGTTTTATCTCTGATTTCTATAGACCGGGAGTGTCAAACTCGATTTCATTGAGGACCGTATCAGGGTTGTGTTTGACCTCGGGGAGCAGAGTGGACGTGGTCAGGGTGGCCGTAGCCAACTTAAGATTGTTCCTGTCAGGGGCACCTGTGGTGGCTCAAGCACTCTGCCAGTGAAAACAGGCTCCCGAGCTCCATTTTCGGCCGCCACAGCCTCCTGTAACCCTCTGCAAGTAAAAACGGAGCTCGGGAGGGCTGCGTCGCTTCTTGTTCTACCCTCAGGTGCCTTGGAGAATAGTTTGACTCCCTCTTCTTTGTGGCAACCCCTGAGATATTGGAACACTGCTATCATGTCTCCCTTAGTCCTTCTTTTCATTAAACTAGACATACCCAGTTCCTGCAACCGTTCTTCATATGTTTTAGTCTCCAGTCCCCCTAATCATCTTTGTTGCTCTTCTCTGCACTCTTTCTAGAGTCTCCGCATCTTTTCTACATCGTGGTGGCCAAAACTGGACGCAATATTCCAAGTGTGGCCTTACAAAGTGGTATTAACACTTCACGTGATCTTGATTCTATCTCTCTGTTGATGCAGCCTAGAACTGTGCTGACTTTTTTGGCAGCTGCTACATACAGCTGGCTCATATTTAAATGGTTGCCCACTAGGATTCCAAGATCCCTCTCACGGTTACTACTATGGAGCAAGGTACCACCTATACTGTACCTGTGCATTTTGCTTTTCTTGCCTAAATGTAGAATCTTACTTTTTTCACCATTGAATTTCATTTTGTTAGATAGCGCCCAATGTTCAAGACTGTCAAGATCCTTCTGTATCTTATGATAGGTCACGACACCCTTGCTTTAGACTGTTTCAGAGTAAATAAAAGTTTTGAGCATTTTAATTACAGAACTGTGACGGGAAACAGGCAAAAGAACTGGATGTTATACAGAAGCCAAATGTGGTAATTCCTTGCCTTGGGAAACTCCATTATATGTGTGAAATACTTCAGCTGTTCAACCATTACCTATTTCTTCTCGTTCCCCTTGATGAAGGATTTGCCAAATATTATAATTGATGAGCAGGATTTCTGATTATGTTTCTGCAATACTGAGCCTTATCAGGCTTCTGAAGAGTTTGATTAAAAATTAATCCTTGTAACAGGAAGCATTCTGACCACCACAATTATCCATTCTTAACTGCAAGCTACGTTTTATCCACTCTATGCAGTTCAGATATTTTAAGATTTCTGACTTCGTTATAGCAATAGCAATAGCAGTTAGACTTATATACCGCTTCATAGGGCTTTCAGCCCTCTCTAAGCAGTTTACAGAGTCAGCATATCGCCCCCACAGTCTGGGTCTTCATTTCACCCACCTCGGAAGGATGGAAGGCTGAGTCAACCTTGAGCCGGTGAGATTAGAACTGCCGAACTGCAGATAACAGTCAGCTGGAGTGGCCTGCAGTACTGCACCCTAACCACTGCGCCACCTCGGCTCCTGACAATAGAGACAATAAAAATGACAATAAAAAAATCTTTAAAAAATAAAAAAGCAAAGCCAAATACTAAAAAAATAATAATCTTAAAACCCTGCCAGCCTCCAAGAAATCTAAGTGAAATTCCAAAAGTCAAAATATCTACCAAAAAAGGGAGGGGAGGGAAGGGGCAAGAACTGTTAGCATTGGAAATTGTGGGGTTTTTCAAGGCTTTGTCATATGCTGAATCTTCTTTGTGTTCATTCTCCATTTGGAGGTTGTGTTTTTTTTAGAGTTAAGCCATATTCAGCAAAGAATCATTCATCTTCCAAATTGTTAAAGGAGCTGGAGTTTGTTAAAAGAAAGATTTAATAAAGTCAGACATTTTAGGGTGATAGGTTATTCTCTACTTCCTCTTGAAAATGTTAGTACTTGTCAAATCACTGTTCACACTACACCTCGTGTTACAGTCAAGGTAGGAGATCAAAAGCCTTTCCCCTTCCCCCCCCCCCGTGCCTTAAGTCTGCAGCTATTGATGTCAGCAGTGAAACTCACATAATGTTCTCGCAAATGTTTGAAATTGATTTTTGTAGCAGTTAATAGGAACACAGAAATTTGTCCGGCACATTCCATCCCCTTCACTTGCTGAGTAAAAACATCAAATCTTTTTTTCCCTATAATTCCATTAAAAAAAACAATGATCAAACTGAAAGCGAAACCAGAACATTATTATTGTTGTAGTTGTTGTAGTTGTTGTTGTTGTTACTACTTTGGCGATCTCTCTAGGCATGTTTTCACTAAAAACAAGAATATGCTAGTTTATCAGATTTTTAAAAAATAAAATAAAATACAAGGAACTAAAAATAAAACTATAAAAAAATGTCCAGCTGCTGGAATTAATCAACAGCAAACACTTTGATGGGCAAAGATATCCACCATGCTCAACAAAATTGGCTTAACAATCTGAACCACAAGAGATGATGGTTATAATCTTTCAGTCTCCAAAAACCAAGGAAGATTCTTTGTGATTCTTCCAAGCAGACTATCTGAACTGAGTTACTGTATCTCTTGCTCCTTTGAATGCGTTTCCTCCCTCCTGGGAATCTGGACGACGTTCTACCGATATCTCTCAATCCCAAGAGAACTGAGCTCCAAGATGCATACATCAATGGTGGGTTTCCATTTTTTTTTTACTACCGGTTCACCCAATACGGGCCGAACCAGGAGCAACCCACCTCTGGCATAATGTATACTGTAGCCATGAAGAACCTTGTTTCTCCAAGCAATGTTGTAAAGTCAGATCAGAAGAGAATCATTGTTGGAGATCTTTCAGTAGCTATCTTACGGTCTTCTACCCAAAACGAATCTTCTGAGCTAACCTTTATAATGTACGGAAAGCAACCTCTATAGGGTGGAATCAGACAGGCAAGGAGCAACTAGGACTCGGGAGGCAGAGAATAGATGGGGGTGGGGCTACTCAGAGGTGGTATTTACCGGTTCCCCGAACTACTCAAAATGTCCGCTACCCATTTTCCAGAACTGGTCGGAACATGCTGAATACCACCTCCTACCTTTCTGGCATTTGGAAACAAATAAAATTTACTCTGTTCCAACAAGCTTTTAGGCCAAATTGATAGTGGGTGCTCATAGCAATTTAGATGAACATTTATGCTGCTCTTGTTTTTTCCTTCTATATTTTTTGACACATACTTTCTGTTTGCTGCCAACAGTCTGTTAGGATTGGGGTTGCAAATAAGAATGAATGAATGAATGAATGAATGAATGAATGAATGAATGAATGAATGAATGAATGAATGAATGAATGAATGCTTCCTCTCCCCCCACGGAAAGAGAGTGTGCCTAATAAACATTGGTCATTAAATAATTAAACATTATTACCAACATAGAATTGAGAGGGGACATTTAAGGCATTGTGTCCAATCCTTGCTCACTGCAGAAATCTAAATTTAAGCATTCCCAACAAATAGCTGATTAGCCTCCATTAATCCACTGAAAGGGACCTTATTATATCTCTGGAAAAGGGTCGCATCATCAAGGCTGTTTTCCTGGTATTTAATTGGAATCTGCCTACTTGTAATTTAGCTCCCTCTTCCATATCCTGCCTTTTAGACTGAAAACTTGAGCATTTTTCAGGTATTGAAAGTGGCAGCATATCCATAGCTCCAATTCTCCTTTCATCTTTCTCCATTAATCATATCTGCTCTCATTATATCTAAATAATCCTGGTAGCTCTTTCAGAGCTATTTATGCCATGTATGACATCACAGATACTCTTACCATTAATACAGTGCATTTTGTGCTAGCTAAGAGATGGGTATTTCGAAGTATGATTAATGGGACTTTGACGTACATCAAATGTTTTCCAAAATGTTCATTTGAACGGCAAAATATGTTCAAGCCACTTTCATACTGGGGAAAAAAATCTATTTTAGTTTTAATTGCTGTTTTCTCATTTGCATTCTCTTGGTTTGATTTTCTTACATTTTTACGGAGGGGGCCACAAAAGATTTCCAAATTATTGTCCATCTCTTTCCTATTGCTTCAGCTAAACATCTTTTCTGAAAACAAAGGATTACATGTGCTCTCCTTAAACAAAAAACAATTAGATACCGTATTTTTCGGAGTATAAGGTGCACTGGAGTATAAGACGCACCGAGATTTTGAAGAGGCAAATTTAAAAAAACGTTTTTGCACTCTGCAGACCTCCCAAAAATGGCTGGTTTTTCATGAAAATGGGCCAGTTTTTTGTCCCCCAAAAAAGGGCATGCATTACAACAATGCATAGCCTTTACGAGATTTGTAGAGTGCGCCTGGGGGCTGGGTGGGGCAAAAACGAGCAAAAAAAGGTTCTTTTTTTGTCAAAAAAGAGGGCATGCATAGCCTTTAGGAGGCTTATTGCATGTTCCTGGGGGCTGGGGGTTTCAGGAGGCCATAAATTCTGTATTCAGTGTATAAGACGCACCCAGATTTTTACCTTCTTTTTTTAGGGAAAAAGGTGGGTCTTATACTTCAAAAATGCGGTAATTGTTTTAGGAAGGGTTTGCCTTTATCGCCTCTTGGCCACATTCTAAACAATTGTCTTGATAAACATTTGTCTATGTCATATCTTCTTGATGTTACTTTGGCCTCATCTCTTAGTTATCGCATGCAAAAGTTAATGCAAAGGGTCAAAAAGTCCTTTTTTTACATCGTATGTACAGATTATATGAAACAAAAAAAAAATACAATTGTTTGCAATAGATACATTAGCTGCTATTTAAATTGTCCAGTTTTTTTCTTTTTTTAAAAAATAGAAAGATAAAAACTAATAGAAATAAAAGCACAAGAAAGAAAAAAGAGGAAAATAAATAAGGCACAAAGAAGTAGGTTCCAATTCTTTTTATAGCAGTTATATATTAAGTACAATGATAAATTTGCTTCTTACTGTATGGTTACAACATAATTCTTCTCTTTCTATAATGTAGCCTCTCAATCAAAATCATAAATCGTAAGTTCATTTTTTTTCCTGTTTCTCACAAAAAGGATGAAAGGGTTTCCAGTCAACCATAAAATAAACATAGGGGTTTTTTTTTCTGTTCAAAATAAGTCAACCTAGCCATCTTAGCGAGTTTCATCATTTCCATCAACCATTCTTCCATTGCGGATAATGCCAAATCTTTCCATCTTTGTACATAAAACACACTGTAGTTATACACCAAAACAAAATTCCCTGATTCTCTTCCAACTATATGTTCATCGATTCCATCAATATGTTAATTTTTAAATCTGTTTTATGCATCCATTCTGTTTGGTCTTGTATTTTCATCTTCTGTTTATTAATTGTGATGCTAACGCATTACATTTTTGTAATTTACCATTCGTATTTCAATTTCCCTTAAAGAAACTGCCAGAAACAACCTCAAGTCAACTGCAAAAGCCCTTAACTAAAAAAAAGTCTCTTTTTTAGTTTTTGTTCTCACAATCCTCTCATTTTGTCTTCCAGTATTTCAAGAACCAAAATAAACAAGAGAGGCAGAAGCAGACATCCTGTCTTGTTCCTTTTTGTATCTCTGGGGGTTTTATTAGATCTCGATTAATAACTTTTGTGCTTTCTGTAAAGTAGAAATTGATCTTACCTGTTTCATAAAGTTCTCTCCGACAATTGTCTTTGAAAACCTTGAACAAAATAGTGCAGTCAAGCACTCTCTGCGTTTCAGAAAATCAATGAGGTTTGTTTTTCATTGTGTTGCTCCAAATATTCCAAAATGTCAAACATATTTTGTCCAATGTTCACATTGATCCACATAAATACATTCTTGGAAAATTATTTTCAGTCTTTTCGTTAGATTTGTTGTGGACAATTTGTACTCATTATCGGGTTTTTAAAAAGTCAAATCCTGCCTCTCTTCAGATATTAGAACTATATAATAGACTGTATTGGTCTTTTTCCAACTGTGTCAAAATTTTTCCTCTCTGCAGCATAGAGTTCATTATATTTTGTAAGGGTTGTGAAAGTTCATCCTCAAAACATTTTTTTTTAAATAATAACCTGATCATCCATCTAGTCCAGGCTCTTTTGCTAATTACATCTTTTTATAGGTTCAGAAATTTCCTTTATTTTTATTGGTCCATTCATATTCTGTCTCTTCCTCTGTAATCTTAGATAAACTTTGCTTCTTTTGGTATCTATCCAGGGGTGAAATCAACTTGTCTTTGCTAACGGTTCACAAATGTGAGTGCATATGCCACCTTCCATTCATGCGCGGTGTCAAAAAGGGGTCACAGCTACTGGTTCTCCCAAACCGGATAGAACTGGCTGAATTGCACCACTGTATCTACACCCTTTCTGTGGCGTGACCCGTCAAAACAGCGCTCGACTAAGCCGCGCCCGATTAAAGCGCGTCGCTGACGTCATCAACAGGGCGACAACAGCGAGCGCGGAGAAAGAAGGGCGCTTTAAATAGTGCTTTGAAAGCAAGCCGATTCAACTTAAGGTAAGGGTTAGGTTTAGGGTTAGGGTTAGGGTTAGGTTTAGGTTTAAGTTTAGGTTAAGGGTTAGGTTTAGGGTTAGGTTTAGGGTTAGGTTAAGGGTTAGGTTTAGGGTTAGGTTTAGGATTAGGTTTAGCGGGGTTAGGTTTAGGTTTAGGGGTTAATTTTAGGTTTAGCGTTTACAGCGTGCTTCTGTCTCCGTGCTGTTGTCACCCTGTTGATGACGTCAGCTACGTGGTTTCGTTGAGCGCAGTTTAGTCGAACGCGGTTTTGTGGTGGAACCTTCTGTGGGTGTGGCTTGGTGGGCGTGGGATGGCTTGGTGGGCATGGCTTGGCCGGCATGGCAAGAGAAGGATTCTGCAAAATCTCCATTCCCTCCCCACTCCAGGGAAAGGATACTGCAAAATCCCCATTTCCTCCCAATCAACTAGGACTTGGGAGGTAGAGAATAGATGGGGGCGGGGCCAGTCAGAGGTGGTATTTACCAGTTCTCCGAACTACTCAAAAGTTCCGTTACCGGTTCTCCAGAACTGGTCAGAACCTGCTGAATTGAATTGAAGGCTGTGCAATTGTTCACTAAAACGAATGGCTGTTGAATCAAAAGGTTTTGATTGAATCCTTTCCTCCATACCAATCAGAGGTGGGTTCCTACCAGTTCGCACCTATTCGGTAGAACCGGTTCGTCAAATCTACCGAACCGGTTAGAAGATGTTCCACCAGTGGACCCGGAAAGCAGGCCACACCTACAGAAGAGGTTCCAAAATTTTTTGAAACCCACCACTGCCACACACACACACACAGAGAGAGAGACAGAGAGAGAGAGAGAGAGAGAGACAGACAGACAGACAGACAGACAGAGAGAAAGAGAAAGGAAGAAATAAAAAAAAAAGAAAGAAAAAAAGTGAGAAAGAGATGAAAGAAAAAAAGAAAAAAGGGACATAGAGACAAAAGAAAGGAAAGAGAGAAAGAGAGATGAAAGAAAAAAAGGAAAAAGGGACAGAGAGGCAAAGGAAGGAAAGAGAGAGAGAGAGAGAGAGAGGGGGGGGGAGAAAACACATGGCCGACAAGCCACTCCCATAAAGGAGGCCACACCCACAGAGTAGGTTCCAAAAAATTTTGAAACCCACCACTGATACCAGTGATCAAAATAATTTTTTTTTAAAAAAAATAAAACCTGAGTGATTGTTTTTTATTAAAAAAAAACTTAGCATGTGTCAAACTCCCACTGTTGTAATCCAAATCTTCATTAAAAAGTGTTTTTTTAAAAAATAAAAATAAAAAAATAAACTCCTTCAGGGATCAAGTTTCATCTTATCCTGAGATCTTGCATGAATTGTTTGCTTGCTTTATGTTTACATTTTTTTTTAAAAAAAAAAAGGCAAATGGATTTACTTTTTCATTTGCTCCTTTTATTTCCTTCCTTTTCTTAGAGGATTAAAAAAGTCGCCCTGAACGTCATGTTTGTTTTGGAAAAAAAGCAGAAGAAAAGCTCACATTCAAGGTTGTAAACGAAGACCAGAACACACCATGGATTCCAAAAAATAAAAAATGAAAACAAGAACACCCCAAAACTGCTCTTTATCCAGATGAGCTTGTTATCCTGTAGATATAAACAGCCTGGGATAATAGTTTGGAAAACTGAGGCCGACATAGCAACCTCCTGAGATGGAGCCTACAAGGAATTTTTCTAACCCAAACATGAGTATTAAACAATTTTCAATACTGCTAAACAGATGTAAGTGTTTTCTATTTGTTTTGTTGCTTGGATCTTGATTTCATTCGAGCCCCCTCATTGTGAACTAAAAACGAATAGTTTTCCTGATTTTACTTCCTCCTAGTCACATTAAACCAAGACAGCAACCCCTTACACCAGTGGTGGGATTCAAATAATTTAACAACCGGTTCTCTGCCCTAATGACCAACTGGGTAGGTGTGGCTTGGTGGTCACGTGACTGGGTGGGCGTGGCCAACTCAACCACTTATGTCGATGGGTGCTTCGCCTTAGCTGTTACAATGTAATGAGGGTTAACTGGAGAGGCAGTTTCTGTAAGCAGGGCAATAAAGATTAGGCTAGAAACAACACTAGAATGTTTCCTTCCTGCCTTCCTTACAGGATTAGCCTTGTAAAGTGGGAAAAAAAAGAAAAGGAGATTTCTTCCAACAATCCGAGGAGCCGAGGTGGCGCAGTGGTTAGAGTGCAGTACTGCAGCCACTTTAGCTGACTGTAATCTGCAGTTCAGCGGTTCAAATCTCACCGGCTCAACGTCGACTCACCCTTCCATCCTTCCGAGGTGGGTGAAATGATTGTGGGGGCAAGTTGCTGACTCAATTTGCTAAAAAAATTGTAAACTGCTTAGAGAGGGCTGAAAGCCCTATGAAGCGGTATATAAGTCTAATAAATAAATAAATAAATAAATAAATAAATAAATAAATAAATAAATAAATAAATAAATAAATAAATAAACAAATAAACAAATAAATAAATAAATAAATAATCGGTTCTCCGAACTACTTAGAAAGTTACCAACCGGTTCTCCCGAATAGGTGCGGACTGTGGGGGCAAGTTGCTGATTCAATTTGCTAAAAAAATTGTAAACCGCTTAGAGAGGGCTCAAAGCCCTATGAAGCGGTATATAAGTCTAATAAATAAATAAATAAATAAATAATAAATAAATAAATAAATAAATAAATAAATAAATAAATAAATAATCGGTTCTCCGAACTACTTAGAAAGTTAGCAACCGGTTCTCCCGAATAGGTGCGAACAGGCTGAATCCCGCCACTGCCTTACACCATAGATACAAACACTTCAGTGAAAGATGTAAAGAAGAATGGCCAAGTGATTAAATGTTAAATAATGAAAAATATTGAATTTCGGTTTTAGGAAATATCATGCAAATCTATGTTTCATATTGCTATCTTCTCCCCTTTGGGGTATTACTTGTTTTTCATCCTTGCGGGTACATTAACTGTCCCCATTCTGTTACAAATACATTCTGAATTTGTAGAATTTGCAAAGCCTAAATATATGTTAATTTCAAAATCATTATTTTGGGTCAAAAAAAAAAAAAGTTACCTACTCTCCCGTAAACCAGTGGTTTATCTGCTTTATTTCTCTAAAAAAAATATTTTCATTTTTTGTAAACGTTTAGCTCAAAAGAGTAAACAGAGAAAATAATATTAAGCAGTTACATTCCCAATTTGGAAACCTGTTGAAATGGCATTCTTACTATCAAATATTATTTGCAAAAGGTTATTTTGCAAATCCAGAACGCAACATGTTTTCCAGCTTAATTTTGAAATTAAGGACTCTGTTATACATTGCTACCTTCAGAATGAATTTAATGATTTTTAGGAAACTTCTGGAATAGATTTAGGTTATCTCTCCAAAACAATAATTCATTTTTACAGGACGTTCTCGTTTCCATGGTCTTCCATAATTTATTTAACGTGGCATTCCATTAGCTACTCGCTAAACTTTTTTGAGACAGGTTTAATTTTATACTTTTTCACAACTTATTCAATTGTATTTTTTTAATTGTAATTATTGAATATTGTTGCCACTGCTTGGTATTACAACATTCATTACAGCTCACATCCAATGAAGTTGTAGACACAACCTATGCTATTAAAGGCAGGAATATCTCTTACCATCAAACATGATATGGTTTTCTCTTTAGGCAACTTATTTACATAAAGTTTCAATCAATCAATCAGAATGGAGCTGGAAGGGACCTTGGAAGTCTTCTAGTCCAACCCCCTACTCAAGCAGAAGATCCTATACCATTTCAGACAGGTTTTTAAGTCTTTTCTTAAAAACCTCCAGTGATGAAGCACCAGAGGTGGGTTCCTACCAGTTCGCACCTATTCGGTAGAACCGGTTTGTCAAATCTACCGAACCGGTTAGAAGAGGTTCCACCAGTGGACCCGGAAAGCAGGCCACACCTACAGAAGAGGTTCCAAAATATTTTGAAACCCACCACTGGTCCTTGGATATGATTATTCTACACTATCATGCTCATATTTATAAAACTCAGTGCCTCTGTGAAAGGTAAGGATGACGACTGCGTTTGTGGTGCAATCAGAACATTGCGTGTGTTGAAGTTGTTTTAACGCAAACCAAAAATGCCTTTTAAAAAACAAGTTTGCATCATATTCTCATGCATGCCAGTGCTGTGTGTGAGGTAATTTAAGGTGGTTCTGACAAGTGTCGTCGGCATCTTCATATCCGGTCACATGGGTGGCAAGCCACTCCCATCCGGTCACATGGGCGGCAAGCCACTCCCACAAAGGAGGCCACACCCACAGAGTAGGTTCGAACAATTTTTGAAATCCACCACTGTGAAGCACCTACAATTTCTGAAGGCAAACTGTTCCGCTTGTTAATTGTTCTCACAGTTAGGAAGTTTCTCCTTAATTCCATTTTGCTTCTCTCTCTTGATTAATTTTCTATCCGTCGTAACTTGTCTTGCCTTTTGGTGCTTTGGAAAATAAGTGGATCCCCTCTTCTTTGTGGCAGCCCCTGAAATGTTGCAATCCTGCTATCATGTCCCCCCAGTCCTTCTTTTCTCTAGAATTGCCGTACCCAGTTCCTGCAACAGTTCTTTGTATGCAATGCAATGCAATGCAATGCAATGCAATGCAATGCAATGCAATGCAATGCAATGCAATGCAATAGAATAGAATAGAATAGAATAGAATAGAATAGAATAGAATAGAATAGAACAGAACAGAACAGAATAACAGAGTTGGAAAGGACCCTGGCAGGACTGGGTTCCTACTGGTTTGGCCTGGTTCGGCCGAACCAGTAGTGATATGCTGGCCTGTGTTGCAGAACTGGCAGCAACCCAGGCTGGCCATGCCTCCGAACCGGTTCCCTGGTCACCGCAGTCGCCACCACCATCTTGTTTTGGAGTTCTGCACATGCGCAGAACACTTTCAATTGAATTCTGCATGCGCGCAGCATGTATCCAGCGGGCATGTGCAAAGTAGGCACATGAACAAATCGGCAGTAATGCTGGCTAGAACCTACCCCTGGACCTTGGAGGTCTTCTAGTCCAACCCCTGCTTCGGCAGGAAACCCTACACCACTTCAGACAAATGGTTATCCAATATCTTCTTAAAATTTCCAGTGTTGGAGCATTCACAACTTCTGGAGGCAGGTTGTTCCACTGATTAATTGTTCTAACCACCAGGAAAATTCTCCTTAGTTCTAAGTTGCTTCTCTCCTTGATTAGTTTCCACCCATTGCTTCTTGTCTTGCCTACTGGTGCTTTGGAGAATAGTTTGACTCCCTCTTCTTTGTGGCAACCCCTGAGATATTGGAACACTGCTATCATGTCTATACAATTTGAATTTCTCTTTGAAAAATAAACATGGAGAAGCCAATTTTTTAAAGCACATTGATAAAAGTGAGCATTTTAGATCTCTTTGGTTGTTATATTTGGGATATATCTTCCTGCAAGATACTGAAAGTTCTTTATGGGTCTTTAAGAGACCCTGTTGAAAGTTGGTTTCTTCAAGGTCAGACTTCAGGGGGAAAAAATCTCAGCAGCTCCTTCTGTTGATTGATAACAAGACATCATTCCCAACCCAAGTAGTTGGTCCTTTATAATTGTCTTTTTTTTAATTATTCAGTAAAATGAACCGAGGTGGATTTGAGGACACCTGGATTGCGCCAATGCCTCATTTCCATCACTTTGAAGAAGGTGGCTTGATCTGTTCCAAGCTGTATGTGGGAAAAATCACTGCAGTGATTTAAGACATTGTTATAATGAGGCTGTCCTTTGCCAAATTTGGTAATTACCCAAACATGCTAATTGCAGTGTACTTAAGAAGATTAATTTTTTTAGAAGGGCAATTTTAAAAATAGAAAATGAAGTTGCTGACATTTCCAAGATGAAAGGGATTTAGAGGAGAGAAATGGAATATCTAATTCCTGTTCTATTGTCCCAACTGTTAGACTAGGCATACCTACCTTCTGCATATATATTTTAAGTATTCTTCTTCTATAAAGTTTTAATATTGAGAATTCACTTATGTCTTGCATGGTTTTTTTTCCTGATAAATATTCCAGGACCTTTTCCATACTGGGCCTGAGTAAATTGGACCATATGGGAAGGACACTAGTGGAACAGTATAACCAAATGAATGGTATATAGAGAATTTTTAATAAAAAACCTCTTATATGGTTGATGCAATAGATCAGGGGTGTCAAACCCGAATTCATTGAGGGCCGCATCAGGGTTGTGTTTGACCTTGGGGGTGGGGGGGGGTGGCCAGCTTGATGTCACTCATGTTGGGGGGCATCTCTGGTGACCCAAAAGCTCTGCCAGAGAAAATGGGCTCCATTGTTCCATTTTCAGGGTTCCGTTTTCAGCTGCGACGGTCTCCTGCTACCCTCTGACAGTGAAAACGAGCTCCATTTTCTCAGAGGCAGAGGGCGGCAGGAGGCTGTCGCAGCTGAAAACGGAGCCTGGGAGGGCCACCCATGAGGGCAAGTCAAGAAGTCCAGGAAGCAAAGGAGCCAGGCAAAATGGCTCAGTGGCTAAGACACTTGTCGATCAGAAAGGTTGGCAGTTAGGCAGTTCTAATCCCTAATGCAGATCTCCTCCTTGAGCAGGTCCCTTCCAACACTGTTACTTAAAAATTAAGTAATCCAGAAAGAATGCAAGGAATCCAGGAAAGTTCAAACGTCAGCACTCATCACTCCAGGAATCCATGTTTGTTCCTCACAAATGCCCTTCCCCACAGCATCTCCTTAAGCCACAGTCCTCAGGTATGCCTTCTGAAGAGGGCGGGGTACTCTCCTCCTGAGTAGTTGGGTCAGTCTACGCTGTTCTCATCTTCTCTCCACTCTCCGTGCTTGAGGATCAGGAAGGGGTGGTCCTTGCTCATCGCCTGAGCTCTGTCTCTCATTTTCACTGCTTAGACTCTTTTGGTCATCCTGCCCTCCTTCCTTCCTTCCTACAAGCCTTCCCAATCCTGAAAAGCTCTTGCCTGGCTGGCCCTGCTTCGCCCCATTTTCCTCCCAAGCCAACAAAGTTGCCCCCTCGATCTCCATCTGCTCCAGTTCCAGTTCGTCTTCCAATGCAGATTCAGGCTCCAACGGGCAGGGGTGAAATTTGACTGGGCGAACTGGTGGGGATGATTTGAATCAGTTTGCCAAACTGGTAAAAATCACCCCTTGTTGGCCCCGCCTACACCTGCTCGGTTGTCCGCTCGCCGCTCACCTCTTCCGGCTGCTCGACCCGCCCACCCAATCAGAATGTTTCTCCCTCTGTTCACAACAGAGCTGCTGCAGCCTGTCCCTTTAAGGTAGTCCCCAGGAGGGAGGGGCCAGGGGGACCATAAAGGGAGCAGCAGCTCCGCTGTGAATGTAGGGAAAAAAGTTCGACTTTTCTCTGCCACAGCATTCACTATGAGCCCTTCTCGTGCTCATACACACATTTTTTTCCCCTACTGGGTTCTGTGGGCGTGGCTTTGTGGAGGAGTCATGTGACTGAGTGGGCGTGAGTGATATCGAGTTGGCCATGCCCACTCAGTCACAGGAACCCCCAGCACCAAGCCACACCCACAGAACCGGTAGGGAAAAAATTTGAATGTCACCCCTGCCGACGGGGGCATGACATTGAGTGTGCTCCAACACTGGAGCTTTTTAAGAAGAGATTGGATCACCACTTGTGGTATAGGGCTTCATTCCTGGGCAGGTGGTTGGACTAGAAGACCTCCAAGTTCCCTTCCAACTCTGTTATTCTGTTGTTTCACCTCCTCTTCATCACTTGCGTTGGGCTTCTGTAGTGGAGTTGTGGAACAAAGGCCAACAGCTTCAAGAAGGCAAACCAGGGATGAAATTCAGCAGGTTCTGACAGGTTCTGGAGAACTGGTAGCAGAAATTTTGAGTAGTTCGGAGAACCGGCAAATATCGGGAATGGGGATTTTGCTATATCCTTCCCCCAGGAGTGGGGAGGGAATGGAGATTTTGCAGTATCCTTCCCCTGCCATGCCCGCCAAGCCACGCCCACAGAACCGGTGGTAAACATTTTTGAATTTCACCACTGAGGCAAATTTTTCCCTCTGTACATTTTCTCCCTCTTTCAGTGCAGGAAGGCTGCAAACCAGATGCTAGTGGGATAATACAGGTTGTATATTTTAGGCCTTTGCTTTTGGGGGACCTGATATCAGGCCGGAGTGAGGTAAGTGTTTATCTCAGAAGCTTAATCAATGATATCAGCATAGAACGATCTCAGATCTTTGATCACGAGCTTAGCCCACCTGGTGTAGGGAGCCAGACTGCTGGGGTCAACCAAGTTTCTTTCCTCTGTTGTGCATGAGGGATTGCAGGTGGCAGACTTGAGAAGATCCATTTTCAAAAGAACAGAAGTGATGAGTAATAAAAGATATATATATATTCTCTGAATCAGAGCTAAGAGGCAAAGCCTCAAAAAGACCTATCTGAAAAGAGAACGGCACTTTAGTTAAATAATCTGGGGGACGTCTCCAGCTGCCTTTGAACATGAGACTATCCTGCTACATTTTGTTTTATTGTCTTATATAAAGATATTTCCGGTCCTATGCAGTTATTTTTCCCCCCTGTTATGTTTTGTTTAATAAGCCTTATCAGCGTTTGCTTAATTTGTGTCTTTATTGCTTTGAATTCTATGGACTTCCTGCTCACATGTTAAAAGGCCACTAAGCTCAGGTAAAATCCACCTTCTTGCTGCCTAGGGTTTAATGAGTTGAAATACCTTAGGGTCCTTGCAGGGGTGGGATTGAAATATTTTAGCAACCAGTTCTCTGCCCGGTTGCTGGGTGGGCGTGGCCATCCTGGGCGTGGCCTGCTTGGCCTCCTGCACCACGGCAAGGGGGAGGGGAATATTCACTCCCCCCAGGCTCCAGAGGCTTTCCCCAAGCTTCTGGGAGGGCAAAAACAGCCTCCCCTGGGCTCTGAAGTCCCTCCGGAGACTGGAAACAGGCCTGTTTCTGGACTTCCAGAACTTCTGGGAGGCTCATTTTTTGCCCTCCCGGAGCCTCCATACAGGACCCGCACTTACCCAGCATGATGAATGGGTCACGTGTAGACTCCTGGGAGGGGAGGGATGGGCATGGCCAGCCAGTCCTTCCAACTGCTGCTTTGGTGAACCAGATGCAAAATTAGCAACCAGTTCACCGAACTGGTCCAAGCCAGCTGAATCCCACCTCTGGATCCTTGGTTGGAAATGGTGAGATTAAACCTTAACCAGGGAACTAGGCGGCTATTTTGGGGTTTAGTTGATACAGCAAACACTTCAGTTTGCTCTTATTTAGTCAAAAAGGCGAACTAAGAGTGGATGAAGAGCGTATTGCTTTGGTCCAAATTGGGCATATGCTCATTGGGAGCCAGCCCTGTTTATATGTTTCATTACCAGGCTAGGTAACACCTTCAGCAGAATTTAGGGGATGTCAGTGTCCACGCAACCCACCACTGATCCTGTGTACCTTCCATGACTGATTATTGAGTATACAATGCAGGGGTGGGATTCAGCTGGTTTGGACCGGTTCAGGTGAACTGGATGCTAATTTTACGCCTGGTTCGCCAAACTGGTAGTTGCAGGGACTGTCTGGCCCCTCCCACCCCACCCCACCGCTCCCAGGAGTCTCCACATGGCCCATTTTGGATGCCAGGTAAGTGCAGGGTCCACATGGAGACTCTGTGAGGGTGAAAAACGGCCCTCCCAGAAGTTCCAGAAGTGCAGAAACGAACCGATTTCCAGGCTCTGGAAGTCCTCTGAAATCTGGGCGAGGCTGTTTTCGCCCTCCCAGAGGGTCGAAGAAAGCTTCCGGAGCCTGGGGAGGGCAAAAATTCCTCCCTACCTCCACGGTGCAGGAGGGCATACCAGAGGTTGTGACACTATATATATATAGTGTGTAGTGTGTGTGTGTGTGTGTGTGTGTGTGTGTGTGTGTGTGTTTTATTTGTGCTGATAAATAAATAAAGGGAGACTTTATTTATTTATCAGCACAAATAAAAAAACACAAATATAACAAAGGCTACAGTAAAAATATTGGGTTTCTGTCGTGATGGACTCTTGTGATGAGCTGATTGACAGAGGATGGAAGCAGTTAGCGTCCTCCCATAATTGGGGCTTACCAGAGGTTGTGACTCTAAATATATATATACATACATACACACAAACACACACACACACACACACACATATCTATATATAAGAAGAACTACAACTATTTGCTCTGTGCAACCCCAAAGATATTTTGTAAATATTAGTTGCTGGAATCCACATTGCAACCAAATGCATTTTTCCTTCAATCTAATTATCAGCCCAAATATCATTTGAGGAACATGTCTCTCTTTCATGAGATTCCAAGATGCCTGTTGTGGCATCTTGGACCACCGATAATAGTTATGCTGGCCCAAAATGTGAAATTGTGGGCTTCTGGTTCAAAATATGAGAGTGATAAAGAAAATAGAAGGTAGAAATACTTCACAACACGGCTGTTGATTCATGGAAGATGCAAAATTGTTCTATAAGAAGATGCCCATGAGAATTGGGAACAACATGGCATTGGTAAACAAACGGCCCATGATGGGTATTCGAATCCCATGGACAGGTGATCCCTTCTTCCTTCCGTTCAGTTGTGTACAATTGTTAGGAAACCCTCAATAATAATAAGCCCAATGGGGCTTTTGAGTGCATGCGCTAAAATAAGCCCTCCCCAAAAATAAGCCCTGCCCTGAAAATATTGCAACACAGCAGCAGCCACGAAGTGACCATGCAGGTGCCTCCTGCACCTCAAAAATAATAAGACCTCCCCGGAAATAAGGCCAAGCACTTATTTCCGGGGTCAAAAGAAAATAAGACCCTGACTTATTTTCAGGGAAACACAGTAATTGTTTGGGAAAACTCCCCTTCAAGCTTTCATGAGCCATGTCATCAGCTGATAAATTTTGTGATCCAGTAAAGCACTGCCATCATGTGGCAGAGAAGAGATGGTACCGCAGTTTCCTTTGTTCAAAAATTAAACATTGTGCCTTCAAGTTTGTCTTGGCTTCTGGAGTCATCCCTGCAGTTTTCTCAGCAAGGCTTCAGAAATAGTTTGCCTTTGCCTGTTTCCTGGGACTGAGAGAGAGTGACTGGCCTAGAGTTACCCAGCTGCCTTTATCCATAAAGTGGGTCTAAAACTCCCGACCTCCTAAGTTTCTCCCCTGGTACCTTTAACTTCTAGATTTGAAATTCTTTGTTAATTAGGAAAAGGCCACGCTCTGGCATTACTGCCATTGGATCTGAACACGAGCATGAAACTGTTGGAAGAAATGTCCTTCTGGGTTCAGTTCCAAGTGGGGAAAAAGTGGTGCACCAATTGTGACCCTACCTGGATCGGGAGGCCCTTCAGACAGTCACTCAGGCCCTTGTGACCTCAAGACTGGATTATTGTAATGCGCTCTACATGGGGCTGCCCTTGAAGAGTGTTCGAAGACTCCAATTAGTCCAGAATGCAGCCGCACGAGCGATTGTGGGTGCACCAAGGTACACCCATGTTACACCTATCCTCCGCGAGCTGCACTGGCTACCTATTAGTCTCCGAATCCGCTTCAAGGTGCTGGTCGCTACCTATAAAGCCCTACATGGCATCGGACCTGGGTACCTGAGAGACCGCCTCCTGCCGATTACCTCTCTCAGACCAATTAGATCGCACAGGTTAGGTCTCCTCCGGATTCCATCTGCCAGCCAATGTCGGCTGGCGACTTCCCAGGGGAGAGCCTTCTCTGTTGCAGCTCTGGCCCTCTGGAACGAGCTCCCTGTTGAGATCCGGACCCTTACTACCCTCCCGGCCTTCCACAAAGCCACCAAGTCCTGGCTGTTCCAGTAGGCTAGGGGGAACTAAGAAGCATCTACCTCCACGGAAATTGTGAATGTTGGTTTTGTTTTTAATATGTTGTCTTTGTCTCGTTTCCCCCCTTTCCCTTGTCTTTTGTGAGCCGCCCGGAGTCCTCCGGGAGTGGGCGGCATACAAGACAAATAAATAAACAAACAAACAAATAAATAAGACACTGGATTCATGGAAGTTGCTTGGAAAGAAAGTTTATTGATGAACAGGATCATATGGCTTGAGATCCTGGGCAAAAAAGGGAAAGAGATGCTGAGAATGCCTGAGTTTTATGCCCTCTCTGGGCTTTTGATTTTGAGCTTGTATTCTGATTGGTTGTCAGACTCCCACAGGGCCATGCGAGGGCAACTCTGTAGATGGTCCTGAGTCTCAGGCTTGGTTGAGCCTTGCTGGGTGATGTAATCTTCCCAGGTGCCATTTGGTGAGATGCGTAGAGGGCTAATCCGACCTTTGTTGGATCTTCAGTAGGGCATTTGCCTGTGAATAGACCTACCTATCTCTTTATCTCTTAAGTGCAGACATCTGCTGTGGGCTACTGAGGATGCGTGACCCGATAAAAGCACGGACGACAAAAGCGTGTCGCTAAAACCGCGACATCATCAAAGTGCCGACAACAGCGCGTCGACAACAGCGCTTCGACAGAAGGGCAATTTACAACAGTGCGTCGACAGAAGGGCAATTTAAGTTAAGGTAAGGGTTAGGTTTAGGGTTAGGTTTAGGGTTAGGTTTAGGGTTAGGGTTAGGGTTACAGTGCCCTTCTGTCAGCGCGCTGTTGTCAGCGCGATTCAGCGCTCATTCGTCGACGTGGTTCAGAACTCGCGGTTTTGTCAACGCGGTTTAGTCGGGCGTGCTTTTGTCGGTCACCCTTTTGTCAGTGAACCCTGAGGATGGTGGGGGGCTATTAAGAGCGAGTCTTGTTTCCTGCCTAAAACATGTTTCTCCATTTCTTTTTTTTTTTTTGTCCTTCAAAAGTTTTATTTCTTTTAAAACACAAATATTTCAACATTCCTCAATCAATAAAACATCGAAGTACAATTTTTTTGTATGCCCCTCCCTCCCTCCCTCCACCCCCAACCCCCCTCCTCCTTCCCTCCCCCCGACTTCCCAGAACCCGTACACGGTATGGATTTTTAACAAACACAGTCTAAAATCTATTGAGAAAAAAGAAACAAAGAAATTAATGACATTCTGCATTGAACTTAGCTTCTTCTTGCTGAGCTAACTTTAAACAATTTAAATCATTTCTGATCTTAAGCATAGGCTAACTGGAATTTCTTGGTCCCGTATTTATTTTGTATATAGTCAATCCATTTTTTCCAGTCTCGTTTATATCTCTCATTTGAATGATCTTTAAGATATGCCGATATTTTAGCCATCTCGGCTAAATTTGTGACTTTCAATGTCCATTCTTGAGTTGTAGGCAAGTCTTCCTTCTTCCAGTATTGCGCCACCAACAGTCTTGCTGCCGTTATTAGGTGCAGAATCAAGTTAGTCTCTACCACTGTAAAGTCAGTACATATACCTAATAAAAATAACTGAGGACATGTTTCTCCATTTCTGATCCAGGCAAATATAATATTCTGCCTTTTTAATATTTCCTGGAACATTTCATTCTTCTAGGAGAGGGGTGGGTGCTAATGTCCTACAAAACAATAACCCAAACCACCATTGGCCCAACGTTTCTGCTAACAGAAGAAATCTGTCGCCATCTACAAGATTTGTTTTGAAACAAAACAGTGGTCTCTAGAAATTGGGCCCAAGGTAGTCCCAAGGTATGCCATAGCGAAGATGAGGTGGGCGGAAAGGTTCTAACCCTGGAAATCTTGCGCCCAAAGTTATGGTTTGCGGCTTTTGCTGAAATATTAACCCCTTGCCTGTCTTCTCATTGAGAGCAATCGAAGAAGAACGGTTTAAAGAATGAAGACTCCTTGTGGCCTTGCCAAGCTAATTGCCAATTAAGTCTTTGGTAGCATTTCAAGGAAGATAAAGGTGGCTGCTTATCAGCCTTATTCTGAAAGACTTTGGCAGTCTACTGTTGGACTCTTTACAAACTTTTTGGGACTCATTACGGGCTGTGAATGAACAGCCTTTGAAATAAAAAGAGGATTTTTGGGACTAAGTGTCTGCTTTTTACTGTATCAGGAAGCCTAGGTCAGAACATCACCTCATGGCTGCTGCTGTGTTGCAATATTTTCGGGGAGGGCTTATTTTAGAGCATGCACTCATAAGCCCGATTGGGCTTATTATCTGGGGAGGTCTTATTTTCAGGAAAACAGGGTAGTGATGAAAGAAATGTCCTTCTGGGTTCGGCTCCAAGTGGGGAAAAAGACACCGGAGACATGGAGGCTGCTTGGAAAGATGGTTTATTGGTGGACAGGGCCACATGGCTTGAGCCAAGGTGGCGCAGTGGTTAAATGCAGCACTGCAGGCTACTGCTAGATCAGCAGTTCAGCGGTTCAAATCTCACCGGCTCAGGGTTGACTCAGCCTTCCATCCTTCCGAGGTGGGTAAAATGAGGACCCAGATTGTTGGGGGCAATATGCTGACTCTCTGTAAACCGCTTAGAGAGGGCTGAAAGCCCTATGAAGCGGTATATAAGTCTACTGCTATTGCTATTGCTATTGCTATTGCCCTGAACAGAAAAGGTGATCACATGCTTCAATGTTAGTGGAGAAGAAGAGAAGGGCTGAGGGAGGGGCTTGCTAGGCTTTTTATAACCTGTTCAGTCCCACTTCTCTGTTTCCTGTTCCTGTGTAAGAAATGTACTCTGATTGGTCGTCAGACTCCCATGGGGCCATGCAGGGGCAACTCTCTAGGCTGTGTTTTGAATCCAGGTTTGGTTGAGTTCTCAGATGCCATGTGGTCAGTTGAGTAAGGGGCCAATATTATCATGCTTTTACTCCCATCCCCCTGCAGCTGCAGTGGAGAAGCCTTTATTATGTAAAGTGGACTAGCTTGGCCTTCTTAATGGCCCATTGACAAAAGTGGGGAAGAGCAGGAAGCTACAGGCAGCTATTCTGTTTCTTTCTTTTCACATCCAGAGAAATATTCTGCCTTTTCAATATTTCCTAGGATATTTCATTTTTCTGGGAGAAGGCTGGATGATAACTTCCCACAGTAGATTTCCCCATGTTTTACAAAGTGTTCACAGCACCATCTATCCATCACTGAAGAAATATAAAGCTTATTTTCATTACATTGTTTTGGCACACTGATGGATGGATGATTCTAGAAGATTCTGTAAGACACTGGTGGGGAGAATATAGCTATAATATCAATCACAATTAAACTAGATTAGAGCTGGCAGCATAACTCATGTTGACCAGATTATCTTTTACTTCAAGTTCTGTTTGAAGTCAGGCCAAAGTTAATCCCAGTTAAAAGGCAATTCATTTCAAAGATATTTGGGGCAATTTTCTATCCTCGTAGAAAACAGAAAGATGCCTTGAAGGGGAAATCAGTTATGTGATCTTTCGCGAGCCGAATAATGACATTGTAATCTGGAGAGCCTGGATAACCAAATCAAATCAAATAACTTTATTACATCCCTAAGGTTGGAAAATAACAATATTTTTTTTAAAAAAGTGAACATAAACATACATATATGTCAAATGTCCAAGTAGTAAGTGTAAATATGAGATATATCTCAAGGAATAACAATGAAATATGGATAATTAAGAGAGCCTCTATTGTCTAGTTATATGAGATAATAAAAAGGCTTTCCAATTTTAGTTTGTGATGGATTGGTTCAAAGGAAATAAGTGAAGGAGGGAAGTAAGTAGAGTTTATTTTCTTTGATGGAGTCCTTATTTCGCATTAACAAGGTAAATAACTGTATTTTCTTGGTTTAAAAGCTAGGAACTCTCCTTCATTGCAACTGGTTTTCCCCTCCCTCCCTCCCAATCCCACATCCCCTCCCCCACAACCTCCCAGAGCAAATACAGGGTATAAACATTTAACAATCATACACTAAAATAAACTAACTAACTTTAGCATCATACCATCACTTATACTTTAACTCCTCTTTTGTAACTTTAGATAAGATTTAACATTCCTTGTTCATTCATTCATAAACTAACTGAAATTTCTTAGTCCCATATTTATTTTGAATATAATCAGTCCATCTTCTCCATTCCAACTTGTATTTCTCATCTGAATAGTCCTTGAGATATGCTGATATTTTAGCCATCTATGCTAAATTTGTTACTTTTAACGTCCATTCTTGAATAGTAGGCAATTCTTCCTTCTTCCAGTACTGCGCCACCAACAATCTTGCTGCCGTTGTTAAATTCAGAATCAAATTAGTCTCTATAACTGTACAATCTGTAGTTATACCTAACAAGAATAACTGAGGAGTAAACTTTATCCTCTTTTTAAGAGGACATTTTGAGTATTTTTATCCAAAATGCTTTGACTTTTTTACAAGTCCACCATATATGATAATAAGTAGCATCAGCACAATCACATCTCCAGCATTTAGATTGTAAGTTCGGATACATACAAGCTAATTTTTTAGGATCTGAATGCCATCTATAAAACATCTTATAAAAATTCTCTCTCAAGTTTTGGGCTTGCGTAAATTTTACATTTCTCACCCAGATCTTTTCCCATGTTTCCATCATTATTGGTAACTTAGAAGAGATATTTTCCCCTTTGGGCTGAGATCAACTGTGGTATCAGAAGCCATGTAGATCTTTCACAATGAGTTCTTGTTCATCAAAGCTTATGTTGGCAAACAGAAAGAAGTAGAATCTCATACTTGGTTTTCAGGCCAACTTGTACATTTATCTGATATGGAAAGCTAGCTGATCAGCTCTGCCTCCAACTCCTGGGAGTTGAAGTCCAGGCATCTTAAAGTTGCTGAGATTGAGAAAGGCCCGTCTGTCCGGCAGACTAGCATGGACTACCGCAGCGCCTAATTGGAAACATGCCTCCCTCGCTCAATATGACCGAAATCCTCACGTCTTTCAGTGCTTGAAAAACCTTTCTTAGGAATTTCTCCCCATTCTCTAGCAGCCAAAATAATGAAATCTGAACTGCGGCTTCCCAGGAGCCGTAACTTCCTTGGATAAACATCACGTATTGTAATCAAGCCACGTCGAGGAGGTCTTGAGGATTTGCCTTACATAAATCACTAGCTGGATACTCGTGCTTCGCTATGAAACTAGGTGACCAGGCTTGATAAATTGACACTTAAAGCTTGAAAATTAATGGGCAGTTACGAGATCGGGCTTGATAAATTCTTTTCAGGTGAGGAGGGGGAGTAGAAAATCTAATTCCTTAGCATCAGAGCGTGTTAATGTAAGGCAACTGGCAGTTGGAACAGAGTTCTTTTCAGGTGGGGAGGGGGAGTAGAATGTCTAACTCCTTAGCATCAGAGCGTGTTAATACTGTTTTAGAAATACTAATGATCTGATGGTCATTTCAAAAAAATCATTTCTTAGCAAGCACCTAGAAGCCAAGAGGAACATATATGCCAAATTTCAAGTTTGTAGACTTTACAATTCTGGAGATTTTGTGATGACTGAGTGGTATTTGACATATATATATATATATTTTTCTCTGTCTCCCTCTTCTTCCTTCCCTCTCATCTCTTTTTCTCTCCATCTCCCCCATATCTCTCTTTTCTCTCTCTCTCTCTCTCTCTCTCTCTCTTTCTTTCTCTCTTTCTTTTTCCTCCCTCCTCTGTCTGTGTGTGTGTGTCTGTCTGTTTGTCTGTCTGTCTGTCTGTCTGTCTGTGTGTGTCTGTCTGTCTGTTTGTCTGTCTGTCTGTGTGTGTGTGTGCGTGTGTCTGTGTGTGTGTCTTGCTCTCTGTCTCTGTGTCTCTTCTCACTCTCTCAGAAATCCCTGCGTGTTCTACCCGTTTTTCTTCCTTCCTTTTGGAAATCCAGGCTGGCTGAGGAATGAGCACAACCATGGCGAAGGCTTCCCTCCCCTCCTCTTCCTCCCCCTCCTTCTCCTCTCCTGCGCACCCTCCCGGCCTCGCCACAGCTGGCCATGGGGGGGGGGGGGTGTCACGAGAGTTTTCAATGCAAAAAAACAGAGCAATACCCCACTGACAGAAGAGACCCAGAAAGCATCGCTCTTTTCCTCTAAACATCAGCCTCCCCAAACTTGTCAAAAGACACCTTAGAAATACCCAAGCCATGCTGAGCCCTGTAATCCAAGTCCTCCTAAGCTCAGAAGGAGAGAATAAGGGCAGCTAATGAAAACCAAATGTCTCTACTTGGCAAAGATTCTAGCTAACGTCATTGCTCAAGAAATAAAGAAGTTTTTGTAACGAGAACGACAGCCCAGTGGAATAAACAACTTGCAATGTTGTGCCTTGTTCTGAAAATCTTTGGAGTTCTCCTCTGATAGGCAGTTCTGCTTTCGGTCAAAGTCTGACAAAAAGTCAAAGAAACATCCACAGCATAATCTCTCTCCCCCCCCCTCTCTCTCACACACAGACAAACACACAAACACAAACCTTACCTTACACTATAACCACGCATGTGCGCTTCCTGCTAGCCAGCTGGTCTTTGAGTCTCTTCAGATCTCCTTAGGTTTCTTTGGATCTCTTCTTGCTTTCAAATTCCTAGGTTGGCATGAGGATAGGGAAGGACAGATGCTCGCCCTATTGCATGGAGCTCAGGTCCCGAACCTCGACTGTCAGATTTCCAACCAACAAGCCCAGCGTCTTTGTGACCCAACAAATGCTCGCACGACAAAAGCATGCCGACAAAACCGCGGGGCTAAAACCGCGACATCATCAACGCAATGTCATCAACGCGCCGACAACAGCGCTCCGACAGAAGCGCGATTTAAGTTAAGGTAAGGGTTAGGTTTAGGTTTAGGTTTAGGTTTAGGTTTAGGGTTAGGGTTAGGGTTAGGGTTAGGGTTAGGGTTAGGGTTAGGGTTAGGGTTAGGGTTAGGGTTAGGGTTAGGGTTAGGGTTAGGTTTACAGTGCGCTTCTGTCGACGTGTTGTTGTCGGCGCGCTTCAGCGCTCATTCGTCCGCACGGTTTAGAACTCGTGGTTTTGTCACCGCGGTTTAGTCGGGCGCGCTTTTGTCATTCATCCTTTTGTCAGTGAACTCAGCGTCTTAACCACTGAGACACCGTGCTGTCCAAAAATAAGATGTGGGGGGGCATGTCTGTGGGGAATGCGTGGGGGCATGCACATATGCATGAGCAATGGGTTGCATGCATAGGGGTATGTGCACATTGCATTTGGGGGGTTTGGGCATGAATGTGCATGCACATTTGCACGTGCACTTTGGGCATTCAGTCCGGAAAAGGTTACCCATCCCTACACTACCGTGTTACCCACAAAATAAGACAGGGTCTTATTTCCTTTTGACCCCCAAAATAATCACTTGGCCTTATTTTTGGGGAGGTCTTGTTATTTTTGAGGTGTAGGAAGTGGTGAGCATGTTCACCTCATGGCGGCTGCTGTGTTGCAATATTTTGGGGGGAGGGCTTATTTTAGCGCATGCATTCAAAAGCTCGATTGGGCTTATTATCTGGAGAGGTCTTATTTTCGGGGAAACGGAGTATAATATTTCAAAGTAGAAAGTTCAGCAACAGAGAAGCAACAGTGTTGAGTTAGTATCTATGGAGATTTCCAGTCATCCAGATCATGGTTGTCCCAAAGGGAACTGAGAACTGAAGGAACCTCTTAGACAAGAAGCGAAACCTCTTCAAGGAAAAACAAAGTCCCAGTTGCCTTTTGAAAAAGCACCTTTGGGACGAAGTTTTAAGTAGGTTAAACGTACGACATCTTGAGTGTGGTTTTCAGTGTTTCCAGCTCTGCCCAAAACAAACATGGAAGGGGATATTTGAATTCAGGAATGGGATTCAGCCGGTTCGGACCGGTTCACGCAAACTGGTAGTTCTGATGATCAGTTGGCCCCGCCCACCCGCCCCTGCGCTAGTCTGTCCTATATTTCCTTTGTTTGAAGCCCAGCTGATAGGCGATTGCCAGGCCTCAGCTGATTTACTCACTGGGGCTACAGTAGAAGGCAGTGGTGGGTTTCGGTATGGTGCAATGTGGCCCGGAGTCCACCACATGAACACGCGCAGTTACCTACTGCGATGCCTCCACGAGCTTCTATGACACTCCAGCTGCTCAGCGGAACATCACACAGGCGCCGTACGTGCCGTGCACATGCGTGAAAGTGCCGAAAATCTCAAATAATAGGTAAGGAGGACGGGTGAGTGGGTGGGCCTTCCTGGCAGGCACTGGTATACCCGTACCGGGGTGTACCGCCTGCAACCCACTACTGGTAGAAGGTAAGTTTTAGAGCTGTTTTGAAATAGGTGTGAAATGTTTGAAATGGTGTGGGAGTAGGAATGGATTTTTTCCAGAGGAAAAAAATGCAGATTCCAGGAACCATTAGCACCACTCAAGTGACTCTAAGGACACAGATAAATCTCCAAGCGCTTCAACAACCCTCAAAAAGGATGCAAATGACCAGCTGTCTGCAAGGACTATAAATCCTTCCACTCCCCACCATCCAGTCAGAGCGGAAGAAGCTTCTTGGATGAGAAGCGAGATGTCTTCAAAAGGCGAACAAACAAGAAAGTCCAGTTTCCTCCTGAAAAAGCACCTTTGGGACAACCATGACCTGGATGACTGAGAATCTCTACAGACATTTAGCTAAGCAACATGGAGTGAATACTCTTCGAATGGTGTGGGACAGTGGTGGGATTCAGCCAGTTCGCACCTATTCGGGAGAACCGGTTGTTAACTTTCTAAGCAGTCTGGAGAACCGGTTGTTGGAAGAAATCTCCTTTTGTTTTCTTCCACTTTACAGGGCTAATCCTGTAAGGAAGGCAGGAAGGAAACATTCTGGTGTTGTTTCTAGCCTAATCTTTCTTGCCTTGCTTATAGAAACTGCCTCTCTGGTTAACCCTCATTACATTGTAACAGCTAAGGCGAAGCTCCCATCGGTGTGTGTGACGTTGAGTTGGCCACGCCCACCCAGTCACATGACTACCGAGCCACGCCTTCCCAGCTGGTTATTAGGGAAAGAGAACCAGTTATTAAATTATTTGAATCCCACCACTGGTGTGGGAGTATGATTTTCAGAAAAATTGCAGACCACCGAAACTATTAGCATACTCTGGTGACCCTGAGAGCACAGACAAACCTCCAAGTGGCCTCGGGGTCTCTCTAAAAGGAGACAAATGACCAGCTGTCTGCAAGGCATATGAATCCTTCCATTCCCCACCATCCAGTCAGAGCTGAAAAAGCTTCTTGGATGAGAAGCGAAACGTCTTCGGAATAAAAACAAGCCCAGTTGCCTCATGAAAAAAAACACCTTTGGAATTCCCCTTTCCATGTTTTTATTTCAAAACAACCCTTCCCCCCCTTCCCCCCCAAAAAAACAGTGTGTACTGGAGATAGACTCCACACAGTTTGATCCAGAGGGACATTCATTGTCTGTAACCAGAAACACATGAACAGGAGCAGCAGCAAGAGGCAGAGGCGAACTTGAAGAAAACAAAAGATTCTCTGTGTTACCTCATGTCTTGGTAACACACTGCATGAAAAAAAACTGCTTGAGGAAAGTTAAGCCTGGCTGTGGTTCAAGGCCATTTAGTAAGACAACCTCAGTCCGTGTTAACTTTGGCTGACCTCACTCTCCTATGTGGATGAAATGCTGTCGTAAGCAATTTCTTAAATATTCTCGTCCGAGAGAGTCATATTCTGTGAAGCTCATAAAGGTGTTGAAATGTCAATTTACTGTACAACTGGACGTTGAAATTACTCTCAGCGGTACCTACCCATCACTGCAAACAGATGTTGCCTTCAAAGACTTCACTGGAAGGCAGATGAAGGGCTCTCAAATGTATATTATCATTGCGCAAGACCACTGTAGATCCATATCTGCGTTTGAAACACAGCAATCCTTGACTGCCGTGACAATTCTAATAAGTTTCAAACTATTTGGCCTTAACTGGATCTTACAGCTGAAAGGGCTCGGCAAAAAAAATAATAAATGGAAACAGAGCATTTCAATTTCCCCCTCTGAGTTTGCCTTGAATTCTTTTGGCAAATAAGTCTATTTCTCTCCCTGCAGTCTTTTTTTTTTTAACAAGAGGCATAAATGAAGTCTACACCTACTATTAATGTTCTGGCACCTAACAGGAATGATATCTGCTCCTATCAAACTATCATGCCTTATTCTTATTTCACAAAAGGGGTGAATGAGGTAATATTTTGCCCGACAAGAAACATAAAGATGTACTCTTCATCTTTTTATTGATTACCTCTAACTGATGGACCATGTAAATCAAAATTCCATTACAATGAAAGTTTATTTAAATTGAGAAGAGAAATTGTCTGTATGGAAGTAAGAGACGAGGAGGAGGGGAAGGGGAAGAAGGGGAAGAGGAGGAGGAGGAGGAAAAAGAAAAGGAAGAACAACAACAAGAACAAGAATGGGAGGAACAAGATCAACAAGAAGAAGGAGAAGGAGAAGACCAAGAAGAATAACTTCATATGCCACCTTGAGAAACAGAAACTACCCCTTTAACATCCTGATGAACATATTGTGAAAATACATACACCTAGCTTGTTTCTTGTGTCTAGGGTTCTTCTCCAAGATTGTGAAAGCTGGATGGATATTGTCACAAGTTCCTTCTCAACTATCTTGAGACTGTAGAGATGAGTGAGTGGAGGAACTGTTAACACTTGAGGTAGGTTGGGTACCATAGAGTTACATTACTTAGTAACAGTTGGAAAAGTCAACAATTGAGTAACGGTAACTGGAGGATTCCAGGAAAGAAAGATGACCTACTTGCAGTGAAGAGAGACAGCGACTTGCAAAATTAACCCATATGTAACCTGGTTATTAAGTTCACTCTTTTTCCAGATTCATACAATAGACATAGACTTATAAGCAGAGGTGGGTTCCTACCAGTTCGCACCAGTTCGGTAAAACCGGTTTGTCAAATCTACCGAACATGAATGTTTCTATTAAAAGTATAGTTACAGTTTTTGTGTTCTAATGGATTCTAACATTGTGGTGTTTCCTGCTGTCTCCTGTGTTAAATTCTACAGCTGAATAAATAAGGGAATTGTTACTGTTCTTTGCAAATCAGTTGATGACGTATGGTAGATCTACTGGAAAATATGGAGAATTCTGGACCATTAAGTCATTCAGGGATATAAAAGATTTCATGTCTTGATGGCAAGTCCTAGATATGGCACAAATATGTTTACCCACCAGCTGTTTTGTTAGGGCTTGTTCTGAGAAAATTAAATTTTGTTTCTGATGTGTGATTCCAATTTTTCCTTTCTTGGTCTTTTAATTTGTTCTCAATCCCTACTTTTTTTCCTGGCTAATATATGCCAAGTGAACCACCAGTGAAAAGATAACTGACAAGTTCTACCCATGTTTCCCCCAAAATAAGACAACGTCTTATTTTCTTTTGACCCCCGAAATAAGCACTTGGCCTTATTTTCAGGGAGGTCTTATTATTTTTGAGGTTTGGGAGGTTGTGAATGTGGTCACCTCATGGCTGCTGCTATATTGCAATATTTTCAGGGAGGGCTTATTTCTTGGGGAGGGCTTATTTTCAGGGGAACAGAGTATTCTTATGCCTTTTTAAAACTTCCACAACAATGTTTCTCTAAGAAAACCACATCAGATCATAGCAATAGCAATAGCAGTTAGACTTATATACCGCTTCATAGGGTTTTCAGCCCTCTCTAAGCGGTTTACAGAGTCAGCATATCGCCCCCAACAACAATCCGGGTCCTCATTTTACCCACCTCGGAAGGATGGAAGGCTGAGTCAACCCTGAGCCGGTGAGATTTGAACAGCCGAACTGCAGAACTGCAGTCAGCTGAAGTAGCCTGCAGTGCTGCATTTAACCACTGCGCCACCTCGGATCATACTTATGGTATGCAATATCTCCTGGCAATCTCAAGCAGAACAATGTCACACATGACAACCCAAAGGCTCTCCTTTGTAAGCTCTTATAAAATGCTATTGCCTTTCTCAAATGTCTTCTAATGTCCTCACAAGGAGGAGCACCTACGATTTCCAGGTTTTGTTTTAGCCAAATGTCAAGCAACAAGCTCTTGTGCATAAGTCAAGGGGTAGAAGTCACCAATGACCTAGGCTTCCTGATACAGTAAAAAGCACATGCTTAGTCCTGAAAACCCTCTTTTTATTTCAACAGCTGTGAATTATGTATGTTCACACCCTGTAATGAGTCACAAATAGTTTGTAAGGAGTCTGACAGAAATCTGCCAAAGTCTTTCAGGATAAGGCTGATAATCACCCACTTTATCTTCCTTGAAATACTGCTAAAGACCTAATTGGCAATTAGTTTTGCAAGGCCACATGGAGCACAGAGTCAAAACGGAGCTTCAGAATTTAAACCAACCAGCACGAACAAAGTTGCTTCCTGCAAAGGCTCACATGCCTTTGTGTCTTATGGGAGGAGCCAATCATCTCCAAGCCTTACTCATCCCTTTTGTCTTAACTGTTCTTGCCTTCTGGAAGCTCTGGGCATGTGCACAGTAGGAACAGGCTCCCATGGTTCTTCTGCTCCATTGACGTCAGGCTCCGGAGGCTCCAGAGGCAGTGGATAACTCCCAGATGGGCCTGGTTCCCTTTCTGCCATCTGAGCCTTCCCCAGACTCCAGGACTGGCCCATGTTCCTCCCCAACCTCCTCACTATCTGACTCTGCTGCCAGCTCCATAGGCCACTGGCAGACCACAACAATGAAGTACAAACACCCATATTTCAGCCCTGGGTATTTTTACTGGGACCACTGTTAGAACACAACCAGGCTTCTGTGCATAAATGAATGTAGGCAGCTGTAAACAGCTCTGACACCTGGCCTTTTGACCACCAGATGCTTAATCCAGTGGGTGTTTTGCTTCCGTCAGGCCTAGGACCCAACCCCTGAAAAGCAAGCCTTCTGCAGTTAATGGGCCAATATGGTGCCGTCTTCGGGGCCCAGCTGGAGAATTGTTTCTGCAATCAATTTACAATACATAAAGCATCTCCCTAGGTATTCACGGAACTCAGAATGCAAGGAGGCCTCTGAGTTGTGAAACAGAGACTGGTCAGTTCAGATTCATTAGACAAGCCTTTTCAGATGCAAAGCGACTCCCTGTATCTTGGGTCATTTAGATGTTAATGATGCATCATGTTTATTAAAAATAAAATAAAAGAATTCCGTTTGCATGCCAGTCGGGTTGAAAAAGTCCGTAGCCTGAAAGAAAAGATGTCTATTTCTCAGCTCAGCGATGTCTTTTCTTCCTTTCCTCTTCTTTCCTTCTGCAGGAGGGGAGGCTTGACGGGAAAGATTTTTAAAAAAAAGGACAATCTCACATAATTCTCCACAGGCAAAATAAAAGTTATTTATTCATGGATTCAGATGTGTTAGCATCCCCGCCCCTTTGGTAATGGTAATTGTTATGTTATGTTATGTTATGTTTATTTCATTTGTATGCCGCCCTTTTCCCCCGAGGGGGACTCAGGGCGGCTCACAACTCAAAACAAGGGAAGGGGGGATACAAACGATTTGACAACAACACAAAACAATACATAATTTAAAAGCGCAACAATCATACCATTCGAGATAGGGGCAGCGAATCTTTAGCCCCAGGCCTGTCGGAACAGCCAGGTTTTAAGGGCTTTGCGGAAGGCCTGGAGGGTGGTGAGGGTGCGAATCTCCACGGGGAGTTCGTTCCAGAGGGTCGGAGCAGCCACAGAGAAGGCTCTCCTCCGGGTAGTCGCCAGTCGACACTGGCCGGCGGATGGAATTCGGACCGCACAGGTTAATATAAAATAAAACCAACTCTTTATTTTACTTTTAATTAGTAAAACTGGGCAGAACTACAAATGTCTTATTGCCTTTGGGGTAATAAGACTTGGAGATGCACAGTCCTAGAACAAAACAGTGCAGATCAACTTCCAATACGTGGGGTGAGAACAGTGGTGGGATTCAGCCGGTTCGCACCACTTCTGGAGAACCGGTTGGTAACTTTCTAAGCAGTTTGGTGAACTGGTTGTTGGAAGAAATCATTAGGGCAGAGAACCGGTTGTTAAATTATTTGAATCCCACCACTGGGTGAGAGGAGAGAGAAACTGTCTTTCCATTCAAAAGAAAAGTCATTCTCAGTAACGAATTTTGCAATATACTGAAGAGAGAGCCCGCTTGCTGTTTGTGACAGCTGACAAATAAAAGGGGAAATGCTTTTTTTTGTGTTACCCCCAAACAGAACGGCCTTTTATATCTATTTACATTCTGGTCCCCCCAAACGAATAACAAATATGTGGCTACAAGGCGTTGTTGCTTTTTTCCAGGAGGCAAGTGGAGTTTCTTGCTTTTTCTTTCAAAGATGTTTTTCAACTCATCCAAGAAGCTTCTTCAGGTCTGACAGGATAATGGGGAATGGAAGGATTCACACTCCTTGCAGACAGCTGGTCATTTGCATCCTTTTAAAGGGTTGTTGAAGCACTTGGAGGTTTATCTGTGTCCTCAGGGTCACCTGAGTGCAGTGGTGGGTTTCAAAAATTTTTCGAACCTACTCTGTGGGTGTGGCCTCCTTTGTGGGAGTGGCTTGCCGGGCATGTGACCTGGTGGGAGTGGCTTGCTGGCCATGTGTTCTCTCTCTCTCCTTCCTTTTGTCTCTCTGTCCCTTTTTCTTTTTTTTCTTTCATCTCTCTCTCACTTTTTCTTTATTTTTTTTATTTTTTTCTTTCTTTCTTTCTTTCTT
Source organism: Thamnophis elegans (assembly GCF_009769535.1). Classification (NCBI taxonomy): domain Eukaryota; kingdom Metazoa; phylum Chordata; class Lepidosauria; order Squamata; family Natricidae; genus Thamnophis; species Thamnophis elegans. The sequence goes on from NC_045549.1 coordinate 67,579,750, forward strand.
TCTTTCTTTCTTCCTTTCTTTCTCTTTCTCTTTCTCTCTCTGTGTGAGTCTCTGTGTGTGTGTGTGTGTGAGAGAGAGAGAGAGAGAGAGAGAGAGTGGTGGGTTTCAAAAATTTGACGAACCGGTTCTACCGAACTGGTGCGAACTGGTAGGAACCCACCTCTGCCTGAGTGGTACTAATGGTTCCTGGAGTCTGCGGTTTTTTCCTCTGGGAAAAAAAATCCATTCCTACTCCCACACCATTCAAAGGGTGTTCATCCCAAATCGTATAGCTGAAGGTCTGTAGAGATTCTCAGGCATCCAAATCATGGTTGTCCCAAAGGTGCTTTTTCGGAAGACAACTGGACTTTCTTGTTGTTGTTTTTTCCCCTGAAGAATATAAATCCTTCCGTTCCCCACTATCCTGTGAGAGCTGAAAAAGCTTCTTGGATGAGAAACAAAATGTCTTCAAAAAGGAAAAGAAGGAAGTCCAGTTGCCTCCTGAAAAAGCAGCTTTGGGACAACCATGACCTGGAGAATTGAGAATCTCCACGGAGATGTTGCTACAATATTTGTAGGGCAATCTATGCCGTACAGCAGTCATAGTGAAGATGGGTGATTCTGTTGCAGAAAATGACAGGCTTTAGACTTCTCAGGATACAGGAAAAGTTTATTTGGCAGCCAGGTTCAGAAAGCTAGCAAAATGGCTAACATTGCAAATTCTGAACAACCTTCATTATCGAAGCACACATTCTTATACATTCTCAAAAGCATTGCAACACGGAAATACTTAACTCATTTCTTATTGGTTAATTTGGGGGAAAGCTTTATAAGTAGATGAGGGTCTTACCTCTCCTTTTGTTACAGGTATGGATTACGTGTCATTAACAAACTTTAATTGAACCTTGTGGTTTGGTCTTTTGACATAGGTTTTGACGTAGGGACGTTGGCTAGAACATCTTGTGGTTAGTGAATGGTGACACTTCCTCTAAGCAAACGTCTAACTGTCCCTGTTATGCTATGTCTTCATTCTTATATTTTTTTTAATCCATATTTTATTCTACTTTAATTCAAAGGCAGAAGTCGGATTTCTAGAGCTTTGCTCACTAAATAACAAGGTGTTTGGGCAGGAGAATTGGGGAGATATAATGTGTGTTGCTATAGACATCAAAGTTTCACTCCTCAAAACCTACCAACGGGGCACAGAAGAATGGGTCCGCCATATTTTTAGAGCTTTCCATTTCTGATTTGGTGTGTTCTATTCTAAATTAATCATCTATATTCAGAGAAGAAACAGGACAGAAACAGTTAAATCAATGGCTGATGACTACAAAATGACATCTGGAAACTCCATAAAATTGCCATAGAGTATCACGACTATTGCACATTTTTCTTTAGAAAAATAATCCATCTAGATAAACTGGAAATTGTGGGAGCTTGAAGTCCCAAAAATCTAGATCTCAGATTAAGGAAAGCTGGCCTGGATCACTAACCATATCAGATCCTATCACATTTGTGGACATCTCTCCCTCAGGTTTTGCGGTTCAAAAAATTAGACTTCCCCAGATAACTGTTCAACTATAAACTTCGGATCTTTGGCTAAAAACTGAGCAATCAGTCCCAGCTCTGAAGCCATAGCCAATACTAGTTTGACTTGTTTTCCAAAAAGGAAAAGAGAAGCAAATCTGTATTTGGGAAGGGAGGGAGGGAAGGAAGGAAGGAAGGAAAGAAGGAAGGAAGGAAGGAAGGAAGGAAGGGGGAGGGAAGGGGGAGGGAAAGAAAGAGAGAGGGAGAAAAGGAAGGAAGAGGGAGGGAGGAAGAAAGAGGGAGGGAGGGAAAGAGGGTGGGAGGGAAAGAGGGAAGGAAGGAAGAAAGAGGGAGGGAGAGAAAGAGGGGTGAAAGAGGGAAGGAAGGAAGGGGAGAGAAGGAAGGAAGGAAGAGGGAGGGAGGGAGGGAAAGAGAGGGGGGAAAGAGGGAGGGAGGGAAAGAAGGAAGGAAGGGTAGGAGGGAAGGAAGGAAGAGGGAGGGAGGAAGAAAGAGGGAGGGAGGGAAAGAGGGTGGGAGGGAAAGAGGGTGGGAGGGAAAGAGGGAAGGAAGGAAGAAAGAGGGAGGGAGAGAAAGAGGGGTAAAAGAGGAAGGAAGGGAGGAAGGAAGGGGAGGGAAGGAAGGAAGGAAGAGGGAGGGAAGGAAAGAGAGGGGGAGGGAAAGAGGGAGGGAGGGAAAGAATGAAGGAAGAGGGTGGGAGGGAAGGAAGGAAGGAAGAGGGAGGGAGGCAAAGAGGGAGGGAGGGAAAGAGGGAAGGAAGGAAGAAGGAAGGAAGGAAGGAAGGAAGGAAGGAAGGAAGGAAGGAAGGAAGGAAGGAAGGAAGGAGCCAAGACATTTTCTGACTTACTGAATGCTTATAAACTGTCCCTTTGGAATATGTCTGGTTTTTATTAGTATTTGCATCAAGCTGTCAGAAAAACAGAACGTGCCAAATCAGCTCTTGTGGATTAAACTTGGAATTGCTCATAGCTGTTGGCTGCTTGCTTCAATTAAGCTCAGTAAGAAATATGATTCTCAAAGCTGCCAATGTTTATATGCTTGATAGGGTTGAGGCCATTGAGAAAAGGTAAAAGAAAAAAAGAGTTTTGCGGAGAGTTGGGCCATTGTTTTGTTTCTGAATACAGAAACCATGACCAACACGGAGGCATCCAGAGATTTCTCTCACAGCTACCTGTGATAATTGGCCATCTCAGGACAAAAATATAGGGCTATCCTGTAATCTTGGCCCTGTTTACAGACCCCCTCCAAACTACAGCAGCTAACTAATGGGTATAGGTCAGAGGTGGTATTCAGTAGGTTCTGAACAGTTCTGGAGAACCGGTAGTGGAAATTTTGAGTAGTTTGTAGAACCAGTAAATACCACCTCTGGCTGGCCCCGCCCCATCTATTCTTTGCCTCCCGAGTCCCAGCTGATCGGGAGGGAATGGGGATTTTGCAGTAACCTTCCCCTGCCACGCCCACCAAGCCACACTCACCAAGCCATGCCACACCCACAGAACTGGCAGTAAAAAAAATGTGAATCCTACCACTGGTAAATGTCACTGAGAATCTCTCTTTTACAAGACATCTTCTCAGTAGGGGGAATCCACAATTTACAACTATTTATTGCTCAAAATGACACCACCATTGGAAAAAAAAGACCTATAACTGGTCCTCCTATTAAAAAATCACATGATCAGAATCTGGGCGTTTGGCACAACCGGCATAAATTTACGATATCCCAAAGGTGTTTTTTTTCCCCAGGAGGAACTAGACTTTCTTACTGGTTTTTCTTTTCATCCAAGAAGCTTCTTCAGCTGTGACAGGATAGTGGGGAATGGAAGGATTTATTATATTCCTTGTAGACAGCTGGTCCTTTGCATCCTTTTAGAGCAGGGGTCCTCAAACTTTTGAAACAGGGGGCCGATTCACGGTCCCTCAGACTGTTGGCGGGCCAGGCTGGCTGGCTGGGCGTGGCTAGGTGGTCATGTGACTGGGTGGGCGTGGCCAATTTAGCAGTCTGTTTTGCCTTTGCCCTTGCTGTACTGGCCCCTTTCCTGCTCACCCACCGGCCCTGGATCATATGACTGTGAAAAACACCCTGAAAGGCTGTTTTTAAAGCGTTTTTAAAGTCTTTTAAAGCACTACTTGATCAGCTGGCAGCTGCTTTTCAAGCCAGCAGCAACCTCTCCCCTACTCAGCCACCGGTCCTGGGTCACTGACGAGATCAACCCTCAGTCCACTGGCCTCCCCTGCACCCTTCGGCCTTACCGTCGGCAGCAGCGGTGCGATCAGAAGTGCAGCTCAACCGGTGAAATAGCTAGCCAGATATGCAGCTGGAGTGGATGCTTGCTGGAGGATAAGGCCAAGGGTGAGGGGCGGGGCTGAATCCCACCACTCTGAGGGCCAGACACTTTGCATTGGCGGGCCGTATCCAGCCCGAAGGTCGTAGTTTGATGTTCGGTTTTTAGGAGAGTCATTGAAACACTTGGAGGTTTATCTATGTCAGCAGGGTCACTTGAGTGGTGTTCCTGGTTCCTGTAGTCCAGGGGTGGGTTCCTGCCAGTTCTAGCCTCTTCTATAGAAGAGGTTCCACAAATCTCCAGTGCCGTTTAGAACCAGTTCCAGTTCCCTCCCCCCGCCCGTCCACACATCATCAAGATGAAGAGCGAGAGGGGGGGGATTCTGGGAGTTGAAGTCCACAAGTCTTAAAGCTGTCAAGTTTGAACACCCCTGGGAGTTTTTTTCTAAAGGGTTAGGGGTGCAAGGGTCTTGTAACTTGACAGCTTTAAGATTTGCATGCTTCAAATGCCAGAGTTTTTGAACCAACATTTCTAAGCAAGAGTGTTGTTAAGTGAGTTTTACCACATTTTATAAGTTGGCCATACCCACCCAGACACATGGCTGGCAAGCCACTCCTACATGGTCACATGGCCGGCAAGCCACTCCCACAAGGCAGGCCACACCTACAGAAGAGGTTCTAAAAAATTTTGAAACCCACCAATGCTGTAGTCTGCCATTTTTCCTATGGAAATCCACTCCTACTCCCACACCATTCCAAGGGGTTTCATCCCAAGCTGCATAGCTAAAATTCTGTCGAGATTCTCAGTCATCCAGGTTCATGGTTGTCCCAAAGGTGCTTTTTCAGGGGGAAACTCTGGAATGTGTTTTTTTTTTTCCTTTTAAAGATGTTTCACTTCTCATATATTCCAAAGGAATATAAACCCTTTCATTCCCCAACATCCGGTCAGAGCGGAAGAAGCTTCTTGGATGAGAAGCGAAATATCTTCAAAAGAAAAAAAACAAGAAAGTCCAGTTACCTGCTGAAAAAAGCACATTTGGGACAACGGTGACCTGGATTGTAGCATCCTGGGATCATGGGATTTCCTTTCGGGACTTCCCCCAGTCAGCTTCCAATAAGCAACGTCAATGGGAAAATCGAAAATGCTTAACAACTACAACAATCCAGGACCGCCCACCTAAAAAGGTTGGGGATCGCTAATCATAATGCAGTAAAATTTTGGATTGCCACGTTTGAATGAATTGAATGCAACTAAATCAACCTCAGAGACTGACCAAGGATGGCAGTCGTTTGCATTTTTGACATATGTACTTTTGTCTAAAAACCATTATTTGGTTTGGTTTATTATGTTGATATAATATGCAATGGAGGTGCTTTGTCCCTTGCAAATACAGTCCATCCGTCCTCTCCATCGAAGCAAGGCATCTCCTTTGGCGCTGGCACCTCCTAATGAGGTGTCTCATCAAAGCAGCTGCCACTTTTCAGGTTGTAGGGAAGGCTGGGGGGGGGGGGCGGAGAGGAGCTGCCTTAATGCCAGGCAGAGAGGAGCTGCGCTCAGGGGGAAACCATTCTTCCAAGCATTTTAAAAGCACACAATCTACACGGTCACACGGTGGTGGATGTATTGCACAGGACCGCCATCTGGTGGGGATTGCTGCTAAGGCCACTGCCACACAGCCTATGGATAATACAGTAAGCATTCAATCGGGGTGCTTTATTGATGCGTGCAAAGCAGGGGTGAAATCCAGCAGGTTCTGACAGGTTCTGAAGAACCGGTAGCGGACATTTTGAGTAGTTCGGAGAACCGGTAGCAGACATTTTAAGTAATTCGGAGAACCAGTAGCAGACATTTTGAGTAGTTTGAAGAACTGGTAGCGGAAATTTTGAGTAGTTCAGAGAACCAGTAGCAGACATTTTGAGTAGTTCAGAGAACCGGTAGCGGAAATTTTGAGTAGTTCGGAGAACGGGTAGCAGACATTTTAAGTAATTCGGAGAACCAGTAGCAGACATTTTGAGTAGTTTGAAGAACTGGTAGTGGAAATTTTGAGTAGTTCGGAGAACCAGTAGCAGACATTTTGAGTAGTTCGGAGAACCGGTAGCGGAAATTTTGAGTAGTTCAGAGAACCAGCAAATGCTACCTCTGGCTGGCCCCAGAATGGGGTCAGAATGGAGATTCTGCGGTATCCTTCCCCTGCCATGGCCACCAAGCCACTCCCACCAATCCACACATGCCCACCAAGCCACACCCACAGAACCAGTATTTTGAAAAAAATTGAATTTCACCACTGGGGCAAAGTATTTCAGGCACAAACCGACAGCAGCAGTGCAGTTGCATCTATGACAGGAAACCAATCTAGGACTCAAGAGGATTGACACACACACACAAAACCTCCCAATAATTTCATTTTTGTTCTGGCTCCTGAACTGACACCAAAACGGCTGGCTGTACTTTGCCAAGATTTTCATGCAGCGATGTAGCCAAAAAAAAAAAAAAAATCCAATTGGCTATTAGAACATTTTTGGAATGTGGAATAATCCTTTTAGTTTCTCCTCTTCTCTCTTCGATCGTCAGGAGAGTGCAAAGTTGCACCTGAAGGAACAATGGGAAATTGCAGTCTGCCTTGTTTCTCTTCACGACCTTGGGTGACAGCTTCAGTATCACAGCCCAGATCCCTTAGCTAACATGGACTAGGACCAGGATGGCGAACCTGTGGCACCTGTGGTGAGACATTGCCGTGTCAGCTGAACAGCGCACATGCATTTGCTGGCCAGCTGACTTTAGCCTCTTTTTTTTTAGGCCATTTTTTGCCCTCCCCAGGCTCCAGAGGCTTTATAGGAGCCTGGGGAGGGCAAAAACAGCCTCCCCCCACCCCCCAGAGGCCCTCCGGAGGCTTCAGGAGCTTCCCTGAAGCCTCCAGAGCACAAAAAAAAAACCAGCCCTATGGGCAAACTGGAAGTTCGGGAACTGACTTCCGGTTTGCTCGTAGGGCCGGTTTAAGCCCTCTGGAGCCTTCAGGGGCCTTACGGAGGCTTCCCTGAAGCCCCCGGAGGACGAAAAACGATCCTACGAGCAGCTTCCGGAGGGCCTGCAGAGGGTGAAAACAGCATGCAAAAAATGGGGGAGGGCCTGTTATGCGTGCTGGGGGTCGCACATTGCATAATGGGTGTGGCACGCCCACGCACGATCCCCCTGTGCTCCCCCCTGCTTATGGCATGCGAGCCAAAAAAAAGGTTTGCCATCGCTGGACTAGGACATAATACATGATTCTATTTCTTATTTGCACAAGTCATTCTTTAATATAACCTGGCTAACATATCCTTATGTCTACACATATAGATGCCAGGTGGGGGTGGAGGGTATCGCAAAAAGGAATAGCAATAGCAGTTAGACTTATATACCGCTTCATAGGGCTTTCAGCCCTCTCTAAGCGGTTTACAGAGTCAGCATATTGCCCCCAACAACAATCCGGGTCCTCATTTTACCCACCTCGGAAGGATGGAAGGCTGAGTCAACCCTGAGCCGGTGAGATTTGAACAGCCGAACTGCAGAACTGCAGTCAGCTGAAGTAGCCTGCAGTGCTGCATTTAACCACTGCACCACCTCGGCTCTAGGAAGAGGTGCAGGGGTGAAATTCGGCTGGATTGGACTGGCTCGGGTGAACCGGTAGGGACGATTTGAATGGGTTCCCGAAGCGGTAGAAATCACGCCTGGTTGGCCCTGCTCACATGATTGCCGCTCATCTCTTTCGGCTATTTGACCCGCCCATTCAATCCGAACATTTCTCCCTCCATTCACAGCAGTCTGTCCTTTTAAGGTAGTCCCTGGAAGGAAGGAGGCTGGGGGGGGGGGTCATAAAGGGAGTAGCTGCTCCGCTGTGAATGGAGGGAGAAATGTTTGGATTCTCTCTGTCACAGCATTCACTATGAGCCCTTCTCGAGCTCATACCAGAGGTGGGTTCCTACCAGTTCGCACCTGTTCGGTAGAACCGGTTCGTCAAATCTACCGGAGCGGTTAGAAGAGGTTCCAGCAATGGACTCGGAAAGCAGGCCACACCTACAGAAGAGGTTCCAAAATTTTTTGAAACCCACCACTGCCACACACACAAACACACAGAGAGAGATAGACAGACAGACAGACAGACTGACACAGAGAGAGAGAAAGAGAAAGAAAGGAAGAAATAAATAAAGGAAAAAAAGAAAAAAGAAAGAAAAAAGTGAGAGAGAGATGAAAGAAAAAAAGAAAAAAGGGACAGAGAGAAAAAAGGAAGGAAAGAGAGAGAGAGAAAAAAAAGAAAGAAAGAAAAAAGAAGGAAGGAAAGAAAGAAAAAAAAACACATGGCTGGCAAGCCACTCCCACCAGGTCACATGGCTGGCAAGCCTCTCCCACAAAGGAGGCCACACCCACAGAGTAGGTTCCAAAAAATTTTGAAACCCACCACTGGCTCATACCCATATTTTTTTCCAACCGGGTTCTGTGGGCATGGCTTGGTGGTGGTGTCCTGTGACTGAGGGACGTGGCATGAGTGACATCGAGTTGGCCATGCCCACTCAGCCACGCCCACGGAACCAGACGGGGGAAAAAATTGAATGTCACCCCTGAAGAGGTGGCCATGGCCAGCAACTGAACCACCACCTCTTCAAATGACGTTGCTATGACCACCATCTTATCTTTTATTTTTCCATCTTTCTGCAGACACCGGGGTCATCTTTATGTTGCCATAAAAGGAAATGATGCAGTTTTGGGATTGCAAACATGTCTATTTATCCATAAACTTATTTAATAGTGTCTCAGAGGCTAAACAGAAATGTTCCTCATTGCATTTTTTTTGCTATGTAAAAATAGTCAGGATTTTTATGCACTATGTGAAAAGCAATTGAGGACATCTGACATTAACAGTCTGTTCAAGTGGTATGTATGTTGTAAATATATTTTCAGACCCAGCAACCAGATTTCATTATTCCCTAAGAAGCAACAGATTTAAAACACACACAGACACGAAAATAAAAACAACTGTGTTCTTGCAACAGGAATTGAAAAATATATTTTAAAAAACTGGTGGCTTAATATGCACAGGTTTCTGATTACACATTCAGAGCAATACATTTTTTTTAAAAAAAGTAATTAAAATAATATTACTTTAGAAAGATCAATCGTTCCAAACGAGGAGCCAGCCTTTTGAGGTAAGGCAGTTTCAGAACTGGAGAAATTGCCCAATTATTTGGGGGGAGGCAAAAATGCAAGCATGATCTCTAAAACAGTGTTTCTCAACCTTGGCAACTTGAAGATGTCCGGACTGGGGAATTCTGGGAGTTGAAGTCCGGACATCTTCAAGTTGCCAAGGTTGAGAAACACTGCTCTAAAAAGATACTTGATAGATTCACTTACTTAAATGTGTAAAAGACTTCACAATAGACCTGAAAGTATGTCCCCCATCGTATTTTTCTACACTAGCTTTACTCCATGTCTCTTAAGTAGGAAAATGAGACACTAAATCGACTTCTTCTCTTGAGTCTGTATGCATAGCATTGCCCTTTCATTACTGCTCCCATTTTGGGTATACAACATACCGTCAGCAGATGGCAGCAATGATATACACAAAAATTAAATCTTTACTGCCATCTACAGTCTTGGCTATTTTTTGCAGTTCAGATACAGAATGTTCAGTTTATATGTTTTGCTTTTAAGCTTAAAGACTCAGTCTTGATTTTTTTTTAAAAAAAATGTAATCATATTTTTCTAAAAAATATTTAATACACACACTTTAAATCAATTATCTTTGGTCCAAAGCAATAGTGAGACTATAAATTTGATTTTTTTTTAAAAAAAGCAACCAAAATGGTTAATCAACAGCATGCACACACATACCCATACAAAATAGAGTATTGGTTTAAAAAAAAAAAGATCAAAACATTAGAAGTAGTAACAATATCAGCTATCACTGCTTTTAGCTAAAATATGTTTGCTTGGTAAAGATCGCTGCACCAAATCACTTAACCAGCAAATTCAATGCAAACTCAGATCTGTCACATTTTGCTTGTCTGCTACTTAAGATAATTTTGTTTCTCGTCAATCCTTTGTCCATTTCCCCCAAGCCTTTTTCTTTTTCCTTCTTTCTAATAACTCTCATCTGATTACTCAAGATTATTTGCAGTCTTGATAACCTTGTTCTAATAATCAATCTTTGAAATTGCAGGCTCTTTCAAAGTTCAAAAAGATGGTTTTGGCTTCCGTGAACGTTAGAATAAAATAACAGAGTTGGAAGGGAACTTCTAGTCCAACCCCCTGCTTAGGCAGGAAACCCTACACCACTTCAGACAAATGGTTATCCAATGTTTTCTTTAAAACTTCCAGTGTTGGAGCATTCACAACTTCTGGAGGCAAGCTGTTCCACTGATTAATTGTTCTAACTGTCAGGAAATTTCTCCTTAGTTCTAAGTTGCTTCTCTCCTTGATTAGTTTCCACCCATTGCTTCTTGGCCTACCCTCAGGTGCTTTGGAGAATAGCTTGACTCCCTCTTCTTTGTGGCAGCCCCTGAGATATTGGAAGACTGCTATCATGTCTCCCCTAGCCCTCCTTTTGACATACCCAGTTCCTGCAACCGTTCTTCATGTTTTAGCCTGCAGTCCCCTAATCATCTTTGTTGCTTTTCTCTGCGCTCTTTGTAGAGTCTTGAAAAATTGAAATGTGTGGAACATTTGGGTTCCTTCAGATTATACAGATTTAAGGGCACATTAGTTCTGGCATTAAGCAAAGCCAGAGGGGTCAATTCCTTAAAGAGAAGAAAATACATGTTCCAGTAGGTAACCCTGTGAAACATTAATGAAAATGTGTTTCAAAAGTCTAAGTGGTGTATATTTCTTATAGGTTTAAAAATAAAGATGGTGTTTTATTTATACAGTCATGAGCAATAGAAAAGATTACTCCCTGTTATTGTGAAATTGAGTACATGTCTACTGCTGAAATAAAAAGTTCTAATTCTTACATCAACAGTTACATAATTATGTAAAAACCACAATGTTACGATCATATTTCCATGAAAATATAGCTATATATTTTCACTGGGCTTGATCTTAGCAACAATAGGCATCTTTCATTCCATTTCTTACAATTGGACTAAATGCCCTAAATTTTATTCAAATGCCCTAAATAAGCACCATCTTGTGATTATACTTCAAAAGACATCCGTACCATGCAATCTTAAAACACATCTACTCTGTATTAAGTCCCACAGAGTTTAATCAAAACTCAGTTGCAAGCAAATACACACAATATAGGAATGCAGCCTCAACATATTGCGGTTCTCAAAATAAACCCTAAAAGTCTGCTATCACAATATATTGAATGCCGACATCCTATCCCATTTCGCCCTCCGAATTCTGCAAAAGGAAGTGATGTCACAAGCTATGTAAACAATCTTTAAAGATCAAGAAACCTTCAAATGCACATGCAATTTTAAAATCGTGGCTGCATTCATTTTGCTGGAAAAAAAATGAAGAGTTATAAAAAACATATTAAGCTTTGTCGGAGGTATTCAAAGCAGATGTTCACATTATTTTAACTGTAGTTTGAGGTACTACTGGAACTGGAGAAGGCACCGTAGAAGCAGATGGGTCGAGATGAACAGAATCAAAAAAACCCATATCCTATTGGAGAATCTACTTTCCTATTGGAGAAAAAAAATGTATATAGATATAGCACTATGCATAAATGCCCCCCCACCCCAAGTAACTCTGCAGTAAATTAATAGGAGGTAGTAAGGTATATATTTACAACAGGGACGTGCAGTCACTAGAGGCAAGGGAGGCGGAGCCTCACCAGTCTCCTCAGGGAAAGGAAAGGATTTTAAATAATTTTCTTAAAATAATTAAAGCCAGGGTAGTTGCTACCAGATTTCAAGTCACAGTGGCTTGGTGTCTGCTCTCAGTATTAACTAGGAGGAGGCCAGAGAACTAGGGGCCTCTTTTGCATAAGGAATTTTTCGCCTTTTAAGAGTTAAGCAAGGGTTAACAAGCAAAGAATTTCTTATGCAAATGAGGCACATATTCTCTCGCCTCCTGTAGAGGGCATTTTTAGAGGCTTTTTAGAGTATTCTAGGAGCGACTAGCTCAGTCTGACTTCAGAGCTCTGGCTTTTCAAGAGGGCAGGGTAGGGCAGGGAGAAGCAGAGTTGAAATCGTCTCTGAAACAGCTGGAAAAGGTGCGTGTGTGGGGAGGGGGGAGGAATTCAAAAAGTTTGATCGGAAGGCAGCAGGGAAAGTGGGGGTATGGCAGAGGAGCTGCTTTCAAGCCTTTGGAAAATATATCCAATCCAACTTCTGTGTTTGTGTTTGAGAGTGAGTGAATGAGAGAAGGATCGAAGTTCTCTGTGTGCATGTGTCTGTTTGAGAGAGGGGGAGGGAAGGAGAGAGGGAGGAAGGAGCGGGAGGGAGAAGAAAAAGAATGGGAAAACTTATTTTGCAAGGGGGGAAAATGCTGTCGCTTTAAATCGGAACTTAGCATGCCTGGCTGTGGAATTCTGGGAGTTGAAGTCCACAAGTCTAAAAACAGCCTCACCGGGGCTAAAGCTGACCGCACATCACTGATTTACAATCTTGTTTTCCCTTGTGTATTGATTATTTCTTTTGAGTAAGAAAAATGGGTTAGCCAAAGTTAACTACCTGGAATTGGCTTTCTCCAGCATGTTGATGTAATTTATAGTGAGTACCTATATGCAGCATAGAATTATCTGCATTTATTAATAATTTTTCTTAGTTCTGAATAGATCCCTCATTTGCAGTTTTATTTCCCTAAAAATACTGTTACTCTTGAAAAAGGACCATGAATGCTAATAACTGCAGCAAATATTAAGAGATATGGGAATGCTTGGGTATAAAATGACGTAAGGAATTCTATTCACCCTAACCCAGAGGTCGGAAACCCTGGAGCCGTATGTGGCTCTTTCATCCCTCTGCTGTGGCTCCCTGTCGCCAGTGGGATCCACAATTGATAGGGCTTTTGGTTAGGACGCTGTTCTAGGACGAGACTCTATGGTGGGGGAAAATGGACTTCTGGTTAGCTCCAGAATGGAACGAGGGGCTTCCAGTTAGGACCTTTGTGGCTCTTTGAGTGTTTAAAGTTGCCGACCCCTGCCCTAATCAAAAACCTTAACATCATTACAGGAAACTATTTATGTTAAAACAGTGCAAACGAAGAACATTGGTTTTAAAGGAAGAAAAAAAAAAACCAGCCTGGAAAATTATATATTGAATCTTTACTTGATTATCATTTTATATTAAATTAAATTTGAATTTAAATCCACGGCGGCCTACATTCTGAAAAGGCCCACTTACTTGGGCTTCCGTTCCTTAATGGGGAAGGACTCCGGCTTCGAGTTGTCTAAAAGACCAAAAAAAAAAAAAGATATTTTGATTCATCTCCATTCCTTTTACTCCAGAAAAAAAACAAATCTGAATTGAACACACACCATCAGATGAGGTGGAATGAAAAATTGTAATGTTTTATAATGATAGTCTCAGTGCCACAATTGGAATACATCATGGTGGAATTCAGCCGGTTTGGACTGATTCGGGTGAATCGGTAGCTCCAACGATCAGCTGAGACCAAACCGGTTCACTCCGACGGTCCACCCCTGTACTATACTGACCTATAGAGCCGAGGTGGCGCAGTGGTTAGGGTGCAGTACTGCAGGCCACTTCAGCTGACTGTTATCTGCAGTTCAGCGGTTCTAATCTCACCGGCTCAAGGTTGGCTCAGCCTTCCATCCTTCCGAGGTGGGTGAAATGAGGACCCAGACTGTGGGGGCAATATGCTGACTCTGTAAACCGCTTAGAGAGGGCTGAAAGCCCTATGAAGTGGTATATAAGTCTAACTGCTATTGCTATTGCTATTTCCTTTGTTTGAAGCCCAGCTGATAGCCGCGGCAGAGCGAATGGCCTCACCTCAGCTGTTTTACTCACCAGTGCTCCAGTGGAAGGTAGGTTTTTGAGCTGTTTTCAAACCCACCGCGCATGCGCAAAGCGCACGCTCAGCGAACCGGTTGTTACACCGGTTGATCCCACCACTGATCTTAGTCAGTGCTCTGACTAAGCAACAGTTGAGGCGAGGCAATTTGCTCTGCCGCGCCTATCAGCTGGGCTTCAAACAAAAGAAATATAGGTCAGTACACTGTAGGAGCAAGTGGGCGGGCCCACTTGATCGTCGGAGCGAACCAGTTCGCTCCCAGCTGATTGTCGGAGCTACAGGTTCACCCGAACCAGTCCAAATCGGCTGAATCCCACCCCTGATCTTAGTACATGAAGCACTAAGAATACTTTTGAGGCCTATATATTTGATCACTGAAGGCATTCATTCTCCAGAGTAAATTAGGCCAGTTAGAATGTTGTGTATTGCTCTACTGCCATTTAGCAATTATATACATCAGTGTTTCTCAAGCGTGGCAACTTGGCAAGATGTGTGGAGTTGAACTCCCAGAATTCTCCACCTACCATGCTGGCTGGAGAATTCTGGGAGTTGAAGTCCACATATCTTCAAGCTGCCAAGGTTAAGAAAAACTGATTTAGATGTTGACATTCCACAAACAATATCCCTACCAGACAATTGTGTTAAAAAGAGCAGTCCACTAGTGCTTGAGCCAGGAGAATAATGTGCTGGCATGAACCTCAGGTCCTAAGTGATCACACATCTTCATCATATCACTTAGGTGGCCACACAGCTAGATGAGACAATTTATTGTCTCTCCCAATTTTTTAAAAAATCCTATACTTTTTCCAGCTACTCCTGGACCAACGAAGCTGCAACTCTCTTGCATAAACCATTGAATCCATAAGAAAATAATAATACTTTTTCCAGTTAGAATTGAACAACCTATCATCTTCCAAAGTCCCTCTGCATTGCCTGTTTTTAGAAAGAAGAGTCAGCCTTGGGTCACCTACAACCTTTGAAGAAGGGGTGACGGTTTCAAAGTATGTGAGGTTGGATTGGGGCAAACGGGTGATGTTTCTTTGATCTCTTAGAAGGAGATATTTGAGAGTAAAGCTTTGGATTACTATTTTCAATCTTTGGTGGCCTCATTCCAAAGATTACAGCTTCCTGCTAGATGGATAGAGAAAGCATTTCTATGAGGCCACCAAAGATTGTAAAAATGATTGTTGAAGGCCCACACATGGCCTGTGTTGAGTTATAAGGTTGCCAAAATCTGTGTGGGTTGAGCTATAAATGAGCATTGGAGATTAGTGGAGTTCTATAAATCCCTAACAACTCAACCTTATGCCAGCTGTTTTTCTATGCAATGTCCTCATGACATCTCCTTTCCCTTATCCCAAACCATAGTGGAGGTACCTTAAAGTGGTCTTCAGGTATTCCCCTTCCTCTCTTAGTTGTTTTCCTTACCATTGAATTGTGTTGGCGCACCTCAGGTTTAGGGTTAGGGAAAGCGGTGGGATACAAGATGATTTGGACCAGTTCTGGCGAATGGGTAGCTCTGATGAGCAGCTGGGGAGCGAACCAGTTCGCTCCGACGATCAGGTTGGCCCCCCTGCTCGCCCCTGCACTTTACTTACCTATATCCTCCCCGCTGATTCACGCGGCAAAGCGGATTGCCACGCCTCAGCTGTGTTACTCCCCAGAAGTAACGTGGAAGGTAAGTTTTGCTGAAATTGCTAATGCGCGCAAAGTACGCGATCACCGAATTGGTTGTTAATCTGGCAGGATCCCAACACTGGTTGGTGACCACAAATGGGGGTTGGGTTACAAGGAGAATTCCACTCATGCAGGCAACTATGGGACTGAGGAAGTGCAATAATTCTGCACACAAATTCAGTGTCTTTTGAACCCTAATGTTTTCTTATTGCTCAATCCTGAATTTTGAGTACTTTGATGATGATGATGGTGATGATGATGATGATGATGATGATGACGACGCCAGAGTCGAAGAAAAAGAAAAAATAATGAACTATTGCGACCTGGCCATCAAAACTACATGGCTATGGATGAAGCATGTCACAGTGATACCCATTGTCATTGGGGCACTTGGCACCATGTCCAAGAATTTTACAAGATATATCAACAAATTGCAGCTTCCTGCACTAACACCAGTGGAACTGCAAAAAACGGTGCTACTCAGAACATCTTATATTTTAAGAAGGTACTTGGTTGATACCTAGGATGCTGGCAGCAAACCGTATCAACCATTAGCACCAGTCAATGGTATTTGTAATGCATTTTTGAATGTTCAGTTGGCTGAGTTTCATGTTTAATGAATAAAGTAAATAATAATAATAATAATGATGATAATCATCATCATGATAATCATCATGATAATCATCATCATCATCATCATAACCATAACAATAACAATAGAAATCATCATAATCATCATAATCATCATCGTAATCATCATAATGATTCTACATAACGCTCTACATGGGGCAGCCTTTGAAGAGTATTCGGAGACTTCAACTCGTCCAGAATGCAGCCGCGCGAGCGATTGTGGGTGCACCTCGGTACACCCACGTTACACCTATCCTCCGCGAGCTGCACTGGTTACCGATCGGTCTCTGGATACGCTTCAAAGTGCTAGTCGTAACTTATAAAGCCCTTCATGGTATTGGACCTGGGTACTTGAGAGACTGCCTGCTGCCAATTACCTCCCAAAGACCCGTTAGATCACACAGGGTCGGCCTCCTCCGGGTTCCGTCCACCAGCCAATGCCATCTGGCTACTACCCAGAGGGGGGCCTTCTCTGTAGCAGCTCCAGCCCTCTGGAATGAACTCCCCGCAGAGATCCGGACCCTCACCTCTCTCCAGGCCTTCCGGAAAGCCCTCAAAACCTGGCTGTGCCGGCAGGCCTGGGGTTGATGAGTTCCCCTCCCCTCTCGACTGGTATGGCTGTGTGATTTTCGTGTATTTTAATTATGTGTACTGTTGTTTATGTTCCCTTTCCCCTTTGAGTTGTTCACCGCCCTGAGTCCCTCCTGGAGAAGGGCGGCATACAAATAAACCAAATACAATACAATACAATAATCATCATAATCATAATGTTGCCTTCAGTGCAAACTCCTGGGAATGCATCTAATTTTGAACTACTATGTTAATCGGTTTATGTTACTTTACCAAATTCCGAGAGTATCCTGTACTACGAGACAGAGGGCTAGCACTACGACTGCGACTTTGACTCCTGTTTCTGCTTCTGGAAGACCACTGAAATAAAATACAAACCATGAAACAGATCTCAGTTAAGCGGGGATCCTTTTAATGGGTAGGCTTTGCAGAAAGTAGGAGACTATTGGGGAAAAAAGGACTTATTCCTTTTTTTTTGCTATACTGCAGGCAAATCTTGTCCATTTCAGAAGGGTCCACAAGATGGGGATCGAAACAATCAAGATGGCGGCTTTCACTGTGAAATCAAAGCTCCGCCTATTTTTACGTGCTATCTTGACTCCTTTTGAGCTTACTCTTTGGACACCCCAACGTGCAGATGTTGCCACTCAGGTTGGCCATTGCTAACACCTCTGGGAATTGAACCCACATCTGGAACCAGTAAAAGTTGGGAAACACTGCTCTACCACATTCTAGACTCCAATCCCAATCGTAGCATGCAAATGATCTGGAATTTCTCTCTAGCAAGATGCTTTAAAATTTCAGCCTTCCACTTGACACACAGCTGAAATTCTAAATATTATTGCCTCTGTAATCCAATTGACAGATTGTGCTTAACCAAGGCTTGCTGAATAACTCACAATTTACTGGATTTGTACATCACACCAAAGCAAATATATAAACCCAAGTATTTGAGTTTTAGATATTTTGGCTCAAGAGATTGAGCCAAAACTGAAGGAACTGTGTTAACAGCTTAGCATAGTGCTTGAACCTAGCATATATTATATTTTTTCCAAGATGACACCCTCCAGATATGCTGAATTTCCCCCGTAGCCAGGATTCCCAGCTCATGTGGAATTCTGGAGTTTGAAGTCTCTTGTGTTTTGTGAGAGTGGTTTATGTGGGATTAGAGATTGGTTGATAACTTCAGCTGAAGGATCACTTAATTTCATGAATAGGCCATTTGATTTTAATCAGCCATTGTCAATTCAGTTAGTATTCATTTGTCTTTTGGTTCTGGGCTAGTTTTTCTTGGTGTATGCTTTTTTTGAAGGTACCTATCAGTGTTATATAAATGTGCAAGTAGAGGTAGTCCTCAACTTATGACCACAATCGATCCCAAAATTTCTGTTGTTAAATGAGACATTTGTTAAGTGAATTTTGTCCCATTTTATGACCTTTCTTGCCTCAGTTCTTGACTCCAGCGGATTAGTTAGTAACCTATCCTCCGCGAGCTGCGCTGGCTCCCTATCGGTCTCCGGATGCGATTCAAGGTGCTGGTTATTACCTTTAAAGCCCTACATGGCCTAGGACCTGGATACCTGCGAGACCGCCTACTGCTGTATACCTCCCAACGGCCGATAAGATCGCACAGGGTGGGCCTTCTCCAGGTGCTGTCAGCCAGACAATGTCGGCTGGCGGCCTCCCGGGGGAGGGCCTTCTCTGTAGCCGCTCCGACCCTATGGAATGAACTACCCCCAGAGATCCGGACCCTACCCACTCTCATGGCCTTCCGAAAGGCTATCAAAACCTGGCTATTCCGGAAGACCTGGGGCTGTTGACCTCATGACTGAGGTCCAGCCCCGACCAGATTGGGTGCATAATGTGGTTTTAATTCGTTTCCTCTGTTTTTTCATTCTTTTTAAAATTTACTCTCTGTAAGACGCCCGGAGTCCTTCGGGATTGGGCGGCCTATAAGTCTATTAAATACAAATACAAATACCCTGTTGTTAAGTGAATCTGGCTTCCTCATTGACATTGCTTGCCAAAAGGTCGCAAAAGAGGATCACACGACCTTGGGACACAGCAACAGTCATAAATATGTACCAGCTGCCAAGCCTTTGAATTTTGATCACCTGATCATGGGGATGCTGGAAAAGTCCTAACTGTGAAAAACCGTGACAAGTCTCATTTTTCAGTGCCGTTGTAACTTTGAACAGTCACTAAAACGAACTGTGGCAACTTGAGGTCTACCTGTACACCAGTGGTGGGATTCAAATAATTTAACAACCGGTTCTCTGCCCTAATGACTAGCTGGGTAGGCGTGGCTCGGTGGTCATGTGACTGGATGGGCGTGGTCAACTCAATGTCACTCAGGTCGATGGGCGCTTCGCCTTAGCTGTTACAATGGAGAAAGAGTTAACCGGAGAGGCAGTTACTGTAAGCAGGGCAATAAAGAGGAGGCTAGAAGCAACACCAGAGTGTTTCTTTCCTGCCTTCCTTACAGGATTAGCCCTGTAAAGTGGGAAAAAACAAAAGGAGATTTCTTCCAACAACCGGTTCTCCGAACTGCTAAGAAAGCTAACAAACGGTTCTCTCGAATAGGTGCGAACCGGCTGAATCCCACCACTGGTGTACACAGACACATTAAGTGGGGAGGTGGAAGTAGACTGGAAAGGAAGAACGTTGAGCATCGCTGGGACTTCTGTGTGAGTTGTAATCTTTTTCGGTCTAATGTTTCCTTTTGTGGGTACAGGATTGTTTTAAATCCCAGACTGTTTTCCTTTGGAGCAAATATAGCTAAACAATTAATTAAGTTCGGTGTCATAAATGTAAGCCGTCGTGAGCTTTTTGGATCACCTCTTTCAGAACCTCCTATGCACAGATGGGTTGCTCCCGGTTCAGCCTGGATCGGGCGAACCGGTAGCAGCGGCGGTGGGAGGCTCCCATAGTTTCTCCCATTTTTTTTCCCCTCGGGAGGCAACTGGACTTCCTTGTTTTTTTTGGAAGACGTTTCGCTCTGTGATGCGATTCCAAATTTTTTTTATTACATATGGGCGTGGCTTTGTGGGTGTGGCTTTGTGGGTGTGGCTTTGTGGGTGTGGCTTTGTGAGCATGGCAGGGGAAGGATACTGCAAAATCCCCATTCCCTCCCCACCCCACTAACCTGCTTCCCAGTCCGTTCTCCTGTTCAGGGCAACCAAAGAAGATCAGTTGGGAGGCTGGGAAGCAATGGGTAGGTGGGCGCGGCCAGCCTATTTCCCGGTTCTCTGAACTACTCAAAATTTCCGCTACCGGTTCTCCACTACCGGTCAGAATTGGCTGAATACCACCTCTGATTTCGCTTCTCATCCAAGAAGCTTCTTCAGGTCTGACAAGATAGTGAATCAATCCTTCCATCCTCCACTATCCTGCCAGAGTCGAAGAAGCTTCTTGGATGAGAAGTGAAACGTCTTCCAAAGAAAAAAACTCCAGTTGCCTCCTGAGAAACGAAATAAGCACCTTTGGGAGCCTTGGCCTCTAAGTTTAAACATTTCAAAAGCCTACCAGAGCACCTCTTTTAGTTACAGCCTCTCCCTTCACAATCACTGAGTCCTCTTCCAGGAGCGCTGGCCAGATGTGATAAGCCACCAGTGGAGCTGTGAAATCAGAATCATAGCTGCGACGGTACCTAATCAGATACAAAAGAAATTCAGTTACAACTGAGGTTGCGGGTGGGAGTTTCCCTTATGTTATCACCTGTCCATCTCGTGTTTCCCCAGGGCACTCGGAACAATTATCATATTTACTCTGGCATGAGGACGAAGGGGAAAGTGTCAGATGATGCTTACAATAAAAATGTCAAGCCTGCCATTGTATGCAAGCATGGAGGGCATAAATAATGGCTTGTCAGACGAAGGGGGAGAACTGCTAACAAGATTGTGAACCCTAACCTTTTTCTTCTCCTCGGGGGAGGGCCTTCTCTGTGGCCACTCCGGCCCTCTGGAACGATTCGGGGGAGATTCGGACCCTCACCACCCTTCTGGCTTTCCGCAAAGCTGTCAAGACCTGGATATTCCGGCAGGCCTGGGGCTGATGAGTTCCCAGCCCCACTTGAATTGCTGTGACTGTTGTGTTGTTTTTAATCTGTTTTGTGTATCTTGTTCCTGTCTTGTTTGTTTTTTGTATTTCCCCCTTCCCCACTTGTTTGTTAGCCGCCCGGAGTCCCTCGGGAATAGGGCGGCGTACAAGTATAATAAACATCCAACATCCATTCTCGCATGCCGAAATGTGTGACAGCGTGCGCGAGCATGCCCACGTCCATTATACAATGTACCCTTTCCCCTGTACATACATACACGACCCCCCCCAGCTCCCCCTGCCCTGTGCATGTGCGTGACCCCCTCCCCATGCTCCCCCGCATGCATGCAATTTCTTCCCCCCCCCCCATTTTGGGCCTCCCTGAAGCCTCCCGAAACCAAAAATGGGGGGGCGCAGCACCACCCCCACCTCCCCCCCCCCCGTGCATGAATGTGTCGTCTCCCACATGTGGTGGATGGTGGATATGACCTAGTCAGCCTCCTGCACCACCGCATGTTTTTACTCTTCCTGGGCTCCCGAGCGAAAAAAGCCTCCCCAGGCTCCAGAGACCCTCCCAAACTTCTGCTAGGCGTGCTTTTTGCTCCCCCCCAAGCCTCCATGTGCGCTTACCTGCATGCAAAACGGGCTACGTGGGGACTCCTGGGAAAGGAGGGGTGGGCAGGGCCAGCCAGGAGTGGGATTTGGGTGGGATTTCTGAGCTGCACAGAAACTTAGCTAGAGGTTCTCCCACCACCCACCCCCCCTGCAAACCCCCAGCAGCCAACCTCTGGTTGAGTGTGGTTTTTAATTGATTGCATCTCCGTTCAGGGAGGTGAATGTGTTTCCACATCTTTTTGCTTTTTTAAGATTAGGTATGGAAAACATGCCTGATTTGTTTCCCTTACTTGTACTCGCTGAACAGCTCTCCATCTGTACCAAAAGAAACGTCAAGGGGCGGATCTAAAGTTTGCATGGAAAAAGCTATCCGGCATAACTCTCGTATCAAGCTACTGATCATGATGAAATCAACGCCTGGGAGAGAAATCTTAGGACTGATGTTCAGAGCGCAGATGACTTCCTAAAAACATATAAAAATATGGGCGGTTATTTCCTAGAAAAAAATAATTGGGAATTACCCCCACCCCCAGAAAGTAACAATTGCAGATAGGCCATTTAAAACTGGAACCCAAAATGATGGAATGACTATGTTAAGACCAAGTGGCTTCCTAAACTCTCCCCCCCACCCCCCCAATTCACATCAACATACTGGCATCCATCTGTGGGAAGTTATCATCCAGCCCTCTCCCAGAAAAATGAAATATCCTAGGAAATATTGAACATATGGGGCACCCCCTAACATATGGGGTGCCGCAGGGTTCGGTCTTATCCCCCCTACTATTCAACATATACATGAAACCGCTGGGCGAGATCATTCGGAGGCACGGGATAAAATACCATCAATACGCGGACGATACTCAACTGTATCTGTCCGCCCCGTGCCAACTCAATGAAGCGGTGGACGTGATGAACCGGGGTCTTGAGGCCGTTAAGAACTGGATGAGCACTAACAAACTGGTACTCAACCCAGACAAGACCGAGTGGCTGTTGTGTTTCCCTCCCAACAATTTGGCCAGTGTTCCATCGCTCAGGCTGGGGGGTCAAATTCTACACCCCTTAGATAGGGTTCGCAACTTGGGAGTCCTCCTGGACCCACAGCTGACTTTCGACCATCATTTGTCGGCTGTGACCAGGGGGGCATTTGCCCAGGTTCGCCTGGTCCGCCAGTTGCGACCCTACCTGAACCGGGAGGCCCTCGCAACAGTCACTCGAGCCCTTGTGATCTCTAGGCTGGAATACTGCAATGTGCTCTACATGGGGCTGCCCCTGAAGTGCATCCGGCGACTGCAGTTAGTCCAGAATGCGGCCGCGCGAGTGATAGTGGGAGCACCGCGGTTCGCCCACATAACACCGATCCTCTGCGAGCTACACTGGCTACCTGTTGATCTCCGGGTGCGCTTCAGGGTGTTACTTACCACCTATAAAGCCCTCCATGGTAGTGGATCTGGGTACTTGAGAGACCGCCTCCTGCCGATTACCTCCCTCCGACCAATTAGATCGCACAGATTGGGCCTCCTCCGAATTCCATCCGCCAGTCAATGTCGACTGGCGACTACGCGGAGGAGAGCCTTTTCAGTAGCAGCTCCGACCCTGTGGAACGACCTCCCCGTCGAGATTCGCACCCTCACCACCGTCCAGACCTTCCGCACAGCCCTTAAGATCTGGCTATCCCGGCAGGCCTGGGGATAAGTTCATAATTCGCCCCGCCCGAGTGTTGAATGTTGAATGAAAGTTGTGTTTTACTGTTTATTTTTATTCACATATTGTTATGTTTTATATTGCACCCCCCTTTCCTATGAATGTAAGCCGCCCTGAGTCCCCTCAGGGAAAAGGGCGGCCTATAAATTCCAAATAAATGAAAATGAAAAAAGGCAGAATGTTTCTCTGGATGTGAAAAGAAACATGTTTTAAAAGACAGAATAGTTGCCTGTAGCTTCCTGCCCATCCCAACTGTTAATAGGCCATTAAGACTAGCCAGGCTAGTCCACTTTACATAATAAAGACTTCACCAGCAGCTACAGAAAGGCATGATAATATTGGAACTTTACTCAACTGACCACATGGCATCTGAGACCTCATCCATTCCTGGATTCAAAACAGAGCCTAGAGAGTAGCCCCTGCATGGCCCCATGGGAGTCTGACAACCAATCAGAATACATTTCTTACACAGGAACAGGAAACAGAGAAGTGGGACTGAACAGGTTATAAAAAGCCTAGCAAGCCCCTCCTTCAGCCCTTCTCTTCTTCTCCACCAACATTGAAGCATGTGATCACCTTTTCTGTTCAGGGCTCAAGCCATGTGGCCCTGTCCACCAATAAACCATCTTTCCAAGTAGCTTCCATGTCTCCAGTATTTTTCCCCACTTGGAGCTGAACCCAGAAGGACATTTCTTTCAACACATCATAAACCATCTTGTAACACTTCCCATTTAACTTAATTAAATGAATGAAGTGGTTTAATTATGTGCTATTTCACTAACATTTTATTTTAGGGGTTGATTTAAAGATTTTCTGCTGCCCCAGTGACTCAGTTGGAGAAGCAATGGAGAGACATAATTAGGAATAGATTTGTTTTCAGAGGTACCTGAAGGGTCAAGATGGCAGCCATGAGTACAGAACTGAAGCCCTACAACCGGCCCTGAGGTTTTTCAACGTCTGAATGGAACTGCTGGACAAGCAAATCCATCCGTTTGGGAGATATAACAACAGTATGCTGACGATATCCAATGATATAATTCTAGCCCAGACTACCATTCAGGATCCATAATTTCTAGTTAGAAATCAGCAGGTGGTATTCTGACCTAGGTTTCCTGATAAAGCATAAACTACACGCTTAGTCCCCAAAACCCTGCGAATTATGGTCATTCACAGCCTGTAATGATTCCCAAACAGTCTGTGAAGAGTCCAGCAGAAGTCTGCCACAGTCTTTCAGGGTAATGCTGATAAGCACCCGCCTTCATCTCCCTTGAAACACTGCCAGAGAGCTAATTGCCAATTAGTTTTGCAAGGCCAAACGGAGCACAGAGTCCAACAGAGCTTCTCAGAGTTTGAACCGACCAGAATGAACAAAATTGCTTCCTGCAAAAGCTCACGTCTGTTTGCTCCTCTTTTATGTCTTATAGGAGGGGCCAATCCTCTCCAAGCCTTACTCCCAAGTTGCCCCTTTTTGTCTTAATTGTTCTTGCCTTCTGGAAGCTCTGCGCATGCACACAGTGGGGACAGGCTCATACAGTTCTTCTGCTTTGCTCAGGGGTGGGTTGCTAATCCCGTTCCAACCGGTTCGGTTGGAACAGGGCTGGCGGCGTCCTCGTGCATGCGTGCAGTTCACGCATGCGTCTTAGCGCCTGCGCAATGCTCCAGCTGCTCGCGGAGACTTGCGTAGGCGCTGTATGTGACATCCAGCTGCTCGCGGAGAATCGCGCAGGCGCTGTATGTGCCATGCGCCTGCGTGGAAGCGCAAAAGCCTTCAAAGACCGGTAAGGAGTGTGGGCGGGCGGGTGGGCCCTTCGCTGTTCCCGGAAGTTACTTACTTCCGGATTCGCCGACCAACCGGTTCGCGGGGACCGCCACGAACCGGTTGAAACCCACCCCTGGCTTTGCTGCTATGAGACTCCCGAGGCTCCGGATGGCCCTGGCCCCCTCTCTGCCTCCAATGCAGAGCCCTCAACTGAGCCTTCCCCAGACTCCAAGACTGGCCCATGTTCCTCCCCAACCTCCTCACTGTCCGACTACGCAGGCCGGGATTCAGCCGGTTTGCACCTATTTGGGAGAACCGGTTGTTAACTTTCTACGTAGTTCAGAGAACCGTTGTTAGAAGAAATCTCCTTTTGGTTTTTCCCACTTTACAGAGCTAATCCTGTAAGGAAGGCAGGAAGGAAACATTCTGGTGTTGCTTCTAGCCTCATCGTTATTGCCCTGCGTACAGAAACTGCCTCTCGGGTTAACCCTCATTACATTGTAACAGCTAAGGCGAAGCGCCAATCAACGTGAGTGATGTTGAGTTGGCGGTGGAGGCCATAGCTGGGAGAGATTTTGTCAGTCTTGTCTGATACGCCAATTGTGATTCTTCTCAGGGAAGATATCTTGACAACAATGACTCATGCTCTCAAAAGTAAGCTTGGAATACTGTAAAACGGTCTGTATGGAATTGTCTTTGTAGCTTACTATGAAGATGAAGAGCCGAGGTGGCGCAGTGGTTAGGGTGCAGTACTGAAGGCCACTACAGCTGACTGTTATCTGCAGTTCAGCGGTTCTAATCTCACCGGCTCAAGGTTAACTCAGCCTTCCATTCTTCCGAGGTGGGTAAAATGAGGACCCGGATTGTTGGGGGCGATATGCTGACTCTGTAAACCGCTTAGAGAGGGCTGAAAGCCCTATGAAGCGGTAAATAAGTCGAACTGCTATTGCTATTGCTATAAGATGCACGTTATAAAAACAGCAGTGTTTTATTGAGCAATATAACTTTGGCCCAGACTTACACTGACGCTGGACTGAACATCATAGAGGTCTTCCTGACGAATTATATACTCCATCACCATATCTTCAAGTGGTTCAGACCCTGAGTAACTGAGGGCCAGGGTCTTCCTAACACGCATTTTGAACTGTCTGAAGGCCTTCTTTGCTACATAGAAGGACTCCTGCAAATGAGAAGAGAGCAATTAAATTTAGACGCCCAAGCAATAGAGATAAACTGTAGCTTGTAATAAAATAGCTGATCCAGTTGTTAATCTATGCTATTTTAAATTCTGTTAAACTGATGCAATGCTTTAAAAATTCTGATTAATAGTATAAAATATATACAAAGATGTATTCTGTGTTTTTTTATTTGTGCTGATAAATAAATAAAGGGATCTATTTCAAGCTATTTAGCTCTCATTAGCTAGCCATACCCTTACTGGGATTTGAACCTGGGCTATATTACATACTAGGCAGACGTCTTAGCCATTAGGCCACAGGCTCTTATCCGTTATCAGCGAAGCCAGGGTGAAAGGTATCTATTAGATTTTTACAACCCCTGGTAAGCCCCAATTATGGGAGGAAGCTAACTGCTTCCATCATCTGTCTATCGGCTCGTCACAAGAGATGTATTCATATCTACAGAATGATGCACATAGGATTAGTGGTTGCAAAACACCACATATATACTGTAGATGGTACGTTTACGGAGAAAGAATAAGCATCGTCTTTATTTTTTGCAATTAATGATTAATGAATTAAAGTTAACTAAATTAAAATAATCTAATTAATAAAACAAATTTATATTCTTGTTTTTTTCCCCCCAAAATCTTGTAAAGATAAAGTATCTATGCTGTAAACATTGGACCACCATTCAATGGCAGTAAAGATACAGAAAATGTTCTTTCCTGACAGCTAATGGCCATCTTGATTTTTTCAACTCAAATGCTATATATTTTATATACCACCTCCAACTGAGGTGGTGTATAACTTGTGATGAACATATCCAAGGATAGATACTAGCTATTGGTGGCGCAGTGGTTAGAATCAGTGGTGGGATTCAAATTTCTTTACTACCAATTCTGTGGGGCATGGATTGGTAAGCGTGGCTTGGCTTTGTGGGCGTGGCTTGGAAAGGATACTGTATAATCTCCATTCCCACCCCACTCCAGGGGAAGGATACTGCAAAATCCCCATTCCCTCCCAATCATCTGGGACTTAGAAGGCAGAGAAAAGATGTGGGTCGGGGCCAGTCACAGGTGGTATTTACCAGTTCTCCGAACTACTCAAAATTTCCGCTATCGGTTCTGCAGAACTGCTGATTACCACCTCTGGTCAGAATGCAGTATTGCAGGCTGACTTTGCCTATAGCCAGGAGTTCAATCCTGACTGGCTCAAGGTTGACTCAGCCTTCCATCTTTCCGAGGTGGGTAAAATGAGGATCCAGATTGTTGAGGGCAATAGGCTGACTCTGTAAACCTCTCAGAGAGGGCTGTAAAAACACTGTGGAAGTGGTATATAAGTGTAAGTGCTAGGTGCTATTCTTTTTACCGGGAGTAGACAATGTGTTTTGAGTTTTTAAGGGCTTGTTTCAGAGAGATTTCATGCAGCTGCTAATGACTTCTGGGTTAATTAATCAGAGGAACAAACCATGGATCTTCTTTTAAGGGCACAAAAAAATACGAGTTCACAAAATAAACTCTAAGCAAGCCAGCAGTGGCCACTTATAAGTCATCTGGTGGGAGACTTCATGTGCAATTGAACTACTAATTCTTCATAAAACATCTCCAATCTGTGATAAGCGTATTGCTGAGCCAACAACATCAACATTTCCGAGGTGGCGCAGTGGTTAAATGCAGCACTGCAGGCTACTTCAGCTGACTGCAGTGCTGCAGTTCGGCTGTTCAAATCTCACCGGCTCAGGGTTGACTCAGCCTTCCATCCTTCCGAGGTGGGTAAAATGAGGACCCGGATTGTTGTTGGGGGCGATATGCTGACTCTGTAAACCGCTTAGAGAGGGCTGAAAGCCCTATGAAGCGGTATATAAGTCTAACTGCTATTGCTATTGCTAAATTTCCGCAACGAGACCAACACTGAAGCTTCTAAGCAGTTTATGATCCATTTACACTTATCAAATTAATGAGTATGAATGGCATTAAAAAAATAAATAGCTGTGTGTCTCGTACCACAACAGCGGTGTAGATAATTCTCTGCGCCGTTTCCAGATCATCGGTGTAGCTCCTCAAGAGACTTTGAGCGTTTAGGCGTTCCTGAGAATAAACGTTATTGAATCGTTCCACGAGGCGAGTGTGGCGCAAAGCATGAGTAAGTCTTCCCCAGCTGGGCGAAAAATTTTGAGGCGGACTTGGAGATCTACTTCGGGCAAGTCTAGGAGAAGGAGATCGACCTCGTGCAAGTCTGAAACAGATTTGCCGAATGGCAGGAAGGGCAGGTTTTTACCGCTACAAACACTTTGCCCCAAACACAGACAGTCCTCGACTTACAACCGTTCATTTAGCGACCGTTCGAAGTTACGGCGGCACTGAAAAATGTGACTTACGAACGTTTTTCACAGTTACAACCTTTCCATCATCCCCGTGATCAGGTGATCAGGATTCAGCTGCTTGGCAACTGGTTCGTGTTTATGACCGTTGCTGTGTCCCGGGGTTGTGGGACCCCCTTTTACGACCTTCTGTCGAGCAAAGTCAACGGGGGAATCAGATTCCCTTCACAACCAAATTACTAACTTATCAACTGCGGTGATTCACTTCACTAGCGTGGCAAGAAAAATTGCAAAATGGAGCAAAATTCACTTAACAAATTTCTCACTTAATAACATAAGTGTTGGGCACAATTGTGGTCATACTACCTGTAGTCAGAAATATAAATTTGAGAATATAATGTTATTGTTTCTATTGGTCTTACTATAACACCAGCCATTTTTATTATTACAATACAATAGCAGAGGGACCTTAAAGGTCTTCTAGTCCAACCCCCCTTCTTAGGCAGGAAACCCTATACTGTTCCAGACAAATGGCTATCCAACTTCTTCTTAAAGACTTCCAGTGTTGGGGCATTCACAACTTCTGAGGCAAGCTGTTCCACTGATTCATTGTTCTAACTGTCAGGAAATTTCTCCTCAGTTCTAGGTTGCTTCTCTCCTTGATTAGTTTCCACCCATTGCTTCTTGTTCTACCCTCAGGTTCCTTGGAGAATAGTTTGACTCCCTCTTCTTTGTGGCAACCCCTGAGATATTGGAAGACTGCTATCATGTCTCCCCTAGTCCTTCTTTTCATTAAACTAGACATACCCAGTTCCTGCAACCGTTCTTCATATGTTTTAACCTCCAGTCCCCTAATCATCTTTGTTGCTCTTCTCTGCACTCTTTCTAGAGTCTCCACATCTTTTCTACATCGTGGCAACCAAAACAATTATTGCTTACTAGTTGATAACCTGGCATTGCCCGGGTATTTATTTATAGGGGGAAATATCCAGACCAAATATAATTTCTAATGTTGGATTTTCCCATTTACCAGAGGGAGCCTCCTTGTGGAGTACTTTGAAGCCGTTACCATGGCAACTCCACTGCGCTATACAGTAGAAGCTATTTTATGGCAGTACGGTAGAAGCCATTGTAAGGCACAACAGGCTGTATCTTAATAGAACACCCCCCAAAGGGATGTTAGGGGTGTCTTACTCCCCACAGTATTTGTTTCCAGAGAATAAGTCATCTGTGTACCAAGTTTGGTTGAAATTGCATTAATTGCATTCCAGAGTTATGCTGGAACACACACACAGATGATAGATAGATAGATAGATAGATAGATAGATAGATAGATAGATAGATAGATAGATAGATAGATAGATGATAGATAGATAGATAGATAGATAGATAGATAGATAGATAGATAATAGATAGATAGATGATAGATAGATAGATAGATAGATAGATAGATAGATAATAGATAGATAGATAGATGATTGCTAGATAGATAGATAGATAGATAGATAGATAGATAGATAGATAGATAATAGATAGATAGATGATAGATAGATCGATAGATAGATAATAGAGAGATAGATGATAGATAGATAGACAGACAGACAGACAGACAGATAGATAATAGATAGATAGATAGATGATAGATAGATGATAGATAGATAGATAGATAGATAGATAGATAGATAGATAGATAGATAGATAGATAGATAGATAGATAGATGGATCTATGTTAATGATAGTGAGATACTTTACTGCTTTTGATTCTAGTACACTTTGATACATCAAATAAGTTGCTTGAATATTCCCAAATTCATGAAATGTTTAATGATTTTTTTTTAAAATGTAGATACAATTCTTTCTCTTGACAGGCTGAACACTGGGCCCTAAGCTAACAAAATGAAACTCAATGTAGAGAAAAGTAAAGGCATACACTTAGGCAAGAAAAATCAGAAGTACATATATAAATTGGGAGAAACCAGACTTAATAGCAGTAACTGTGAGAGGGACCTTAATGGCCAACCAATTAAACATGAGCCAACAGTGTTCAGCGCCAGCCGAAAAAGTCAATGCAATCCTTACAGAGGGATACAATCAACATCAAGTGATAATACCACTCTATGAAGCTTTAGTAAGACCTCATCTAGAATACTGCATCCAATTTTGGTCACCACACTATAAAAAGATGTTGAGACTCTAGAAAGGGTGCAGAGAAACCAGGATGAATAGGGGACCGAAGGATAAAACATACGATGAACGGTTGCAGGAACTGGGCATGGTAGTCTAGTGAAGAGAAGGACTAGGGGAGAAATGATAGCAGTATTTCAATACTTGAGGGGCTGTCACAAAGAGGAGGGGGTCAACCTATTTTTCCAAAGCATCTGAAGGCCAGAGAAGGAATAAGAGATTCAATCCAGAAATAAGAAGAAATTTCCTGACAGTGAGAACAACCAGCCAATGGAACAGAAGTTGCCTTCGGAAGTTGTGGGGGCTTCATCACTGGAAGCTTTCAAGAAGAGACTGGACTGCCTTCTGTCACCAACAGTGTGGGGGGTCCCCTGCTTGGGCAGGGGGTTGGACTAGATGACCTACAAGGTCCCTTCCAACTCTGTTATTCTGTTATCTGCACATTCTTTCTTCATCCAGTAAACATCTAACCATTTCTCCAGTCCATCACAAATAGAATAGAAGAAGACCCAGAATCTCTTAATGAACGTAGAAATCAATCTACTTGAAGAAGACCCCCTTGAGAAAAGAAGCTTGTTTTTGGCTGTCCTAAGCTGCAAAAAAAAACAACCCAAAAAACTTCACTGGTGTCCTTACCTGCTGTGAAGAAGAGACTTCTCAGCCCGAAGGATAGCAATTTCATCCTTCATCCTCTGAAGGTGATTCTCGTACTCCTCCAGCTGTTCTAGAGTCGCCAAAGTGCTATCTGATTTTGCCCGAGAAGCATTTAGGCTTAACCACAAAAAAAATAAATCAGATAAAAATGAAATGTTGAAATTACGTTCTGCCTTATGTGAAACATCTGCATGAGAGGTTAAAAAAATGGTAATCAGGAGGAATTCAAGAGTTTTTGCTGCACAGACGACAATTATCCTCCAAGTAAGACTTAGCCTTTTTTTAAAAATCTCTTAGCCACTCATAAGTCATGTGGAACTTGCTGCATTATTAGCTATAAGATTATTATTTTAAAATTGGCTATTAAGCTATGCTCGTGCTCACTATCATTCTGTACTATCAACACACACACACACCAAAAAAAAAACACATTTAGGTTACAATATTAAATAAGCTTAACTAGAGAATAAACCTGAATCAGCATAGTGGCACAAGATTCTGGATAAGAATTCTGGATAAGTTTGATTACACTGTTAAAAATCAACATGAAGCATTTTGAAAATGCCATGCCATTGTTTAAATGCACTATCCTGCAAACCTGTTGACTTTCCCCACACATTTTTGCTGATTTTTCCCTACCCACTTGAATTCAAAGTAACCACTGACAATAGAAATTAAAAATAAATATAATACAAGTATATGCAACACTGCACACATCACACAGGCAAAATTGTTCAGAAGATTCAGTACAACGGCTGCTAAAATCACAGTGTGGAATATCATGAACAGAACGGTGTGAAAACTTTCAGCATGCAATCAGCCCCTTGACAACTCAACACTATACACCAATAAACTCACTCTAACCCTAATCTTTAAAAATGTGAAAGTCATAAATATCTAAAGATAAATAATAGAAAAACTTTCAGAGCTCTCTGACAATAACAATTTCCAATTCCATTCCAGCTATATACAGGTTGTTTTTTTTTAATGTAAAAAATACACCACTACCATCTTTGGAATGGGGTGTCATTATAAGTAAGGCCAGCCTAATATTAGAAGAATAAGTCTCACTTGGTTCTTTTTTTGCTTAAATTCATGAAAATTATTACAGGCACTCCTCAACTTACATCCACAATTGAGCCCGAAATGTATTTCGCTAAGTGAGAAATTTGTTAAGTGAATATTGCCTCAGTTTATATCTTTTCTTGCCACATTTGTTAAATGAATCACTGCACTTGTTCAATTAGTAACATGGTTGTAAAGTAAACTTTGGCTGTCAGGCCTGCAGCCATCTTGTCTTTTGGCCTGCCACACTTTCTATTATTCTACAATGCATGTTCTATTGTGGGAAAATGGGAGGGGGGATTGTATGGAGTTAGATGCTACGTAGCCATAGCAAAATTCTTTCTAGAAAGCCAAGGTCATCCTTTGTCTTCGCACCTCTGCACCTGACCGGAACTGGATGGGTGGAAGCTTGCCAGCATGGCAGTGGAAGATTGGACCATGGGATGGACTTGTGGGTGTGAGGGGCAAGATCTTGAACTTTCAACTGGGTGGGGAAAAACGGGAAGCTTTCAGATTCGGGTTTTCCCAGAGGTGCCAACATGGCTCTCTTAATAAATTGGAACTTTGAGGAATCTTTTGCCTTGGACTCTGATTTAATGTTGGATGCTCTGACATTGGCTTCCCCTTTGACTTTGCTTGTTAGGAGGTTGCAAAAGGGGATCGCGCTTCATCTTCATTGTGGATGCTCCATCGTTGGGAGGTTTTTAAAAAAAGACTGGGAACCATTTGTCCATGATGGAATAAGGATACCTGCTCTGAACAGGAGATTGGATTAGAAGAACTCCAAGGACCCTTCCAGCCCTATGATTCTATGAAGAACTTTGCAGTACCTGTTTTCGCTATCTGTTTGGTCAGAAGAGAGTAAGGAATGTACAGAATATGGCCAAATATTTTGGCCAATCAAGTATGTATGACTCCCTAAGACAGAAACCTAATAAAACTATGCTTGCTCTACTTAAGAGCTGAGGTGGCGCAGTGGTTAGAGTGTAGTACGGCAGGCCACTTCAGCTGACTGCTATCTGCAGTTCGGCGGTTCAAATCTCACCGGCTCAAGGTTGACTCAGCCTTCCATCCTTCCAAGGTGGGTGAAATGAGGACCCAGACTGTGGGGGCAATATGCTGACTCTGTAAACCGCTTAGAGAAGGCTGAAAGCCCTATGAAGTGGTATATAAGTCTAACTGCTATTGCTATTGCTATTAAAGGTCATAGAGCACACAAAACCTGCTCGTTTGTTTGACCTGGTTTCTTTTAATCAATCTAAAATAGGGCTGTCAAACTCCTGCCCCATGGGTCGGATGAGTCACGCACTGATCACGCCCACACCCGGTTTAGCGAAGGGGGGAAAGTCCCGATACGTCACATGATGTCGCCATGTTGACATGAGTTTGCCATCCCTGATCTAAGATTTGCAGACTGTACTGAGGATTCAAAGTTGAGATTGAGTGTACGTAACCCTGGCGCCTTAATTAGTAAAAAATTGTATTGTAACAAAATTGCTCCCTTTGTTTCATTCGAGAAGGAAGGCACCGTATATATTTCTTTTTTACATACTAAATATTAAAAAAAACCAGGTACTTGTAAGAAGAGTCACCTATATCTGTCCAAAAGCAACTCAGATCAATAAATTATGACCATTATAGAATGAAAAATCTAAAAGCTATAGAAAATTTTTGACAAATAGGTAATAGTTATAAATAGCCCTGCACGATAAGGGTTTTTTTTTTCTTCTCTTCCTTACTCTGTTTTTAGCTGAACAATTTCATCTTCTGCTGCCAAAAGTGTAGTAGCTGATTTGGTCTTTGTGTCTTCAAGAGACAACTTGGCTTCTGCCAGACTGCAAGAGAATTTAATACCCAAAGATATATCTTTTAAATGTAAAGACACTGTTTTCTTCTAGTTTGAAAAAATATGATTCCCCACCACCACCAATGAAATAGGGAGCAGTGCCCACTCCAATAAACCCCTTGTGAGAGTTTTGAACAGGCTGTCTTAATAATATTAACAGGCAAAGTGCTTTATCAAAATCAAAACACAGAAGTAGCCATCAACCAAACCAAATCTACTTTCTGGGGAAACATCATAATATAACAATCAAATTTACCTTTAATGATTGTTAAGTACATGCGAGCAAAATATATGAATGGCCCAGGCATGTGTAACTTAAATCAGTGGTCACCAACTGGTAGTCTGGGGACCACTGAGGGTCCACGAGAAAATTTTGGTGGTCTGCAGAAAAATTATTTGCATTTTTTTATTATTGCACTAAATCGGGGGTCCTCAAACTACGGCCCCTGGGGCGGATATGTGCGACGAACACTTGTGTTGCTGCAGAGAGTCTCCTCCTTTGGGGTCTTTTTGTGAGGGTTGGAGGGGGGGAGAAATTCCAGGTTGGGGTCTGCTTCAGCCTCCTGGTGAGGGGCTTTGGGTGAAGGCTGGAGGGAAGTGCCGCTGATGGCAAAGAGCCAGAGGGCCTTGTTCCAGTGGGACTGCATCATGGCCTGGAACTGGCTGACCATCTCAGCCCACTGAGCCTCCAGGCGCCGGCACCTGGCCTTGAACTCCTGCAGGTCTTCCCTCTGCTTGGAAAGCCTATGCTCGTAGTCCTCAGCGAGGTGCCTCTACTGAGGTGAGTCTGGTGCTGAGGAGTCTCCTGCGCAGCGTGGCTCTCCTGCGCTACGCGGCCAGCTACTCACCTCACTGCGCAGTGACGGCAGCGGGAGGAGGAGTCGCTGTTCCTGCCGCCATGATCCTGGCCCAGGAGGGTATTTTTCTTGTGCGCATGCGCGCACAAGAAAGAGATGAGAACGAGAAAAGGGCTGAAGCTCTTCCCAGCACTGAGTTGACTGCGAAGGACGCGGAATCGCAAAAAGCAGCCGAGAGGCTCATGGCTTCTTGAGGCGGACACCATATCTTGCAACCGGGTCAGCAGGGAGCCGCAGGAGAGGGGTCAAAGGGCCACATGTGGCTCTCGGGCTGCAGGTTGCCGACACCTGCGCTATATGGAATTTAAGTCTATATAATTTGATTTATGTTTAGGTCAATTTTGCTCGCATTATAAATGTATAATTCAAGATGTTTCTGAATATAATATAATATGCTCCGAATAAAATGTGTAATATAATATACAGTCAGGATAAAAAGAAAACTAAAAAGCACCAGAATTCCCAGGTCCTAGCCATGCTGGCTGAAAATCCTGCCTGTTGTGTCCCATCATACCTGCTTGTAAATAACTGCAAAGTTATTTGTATACAACAGGATTCAATATTTTCAACATATAGAAGGATAAAAATAAAGGGTTTTTTTTCCCTCCTACTCTTGTTGCACCAAATTCAGCCGTAACCGCGTGGCACTCAGTTCTTTTTCCAGCTGTTCAACTTCAAAACTCCGAACGCTGCTTAACTCCCTCAGCAGTCTGTCTTTCTCGAGGGATTCCTACAAGCAGATATACATAGTCTAAAAATTATAAATGAAAGGGCATTTGAATATATCCTAGAAGTGTTGTGAGAAATTATACAGATGTCTTGAATTAATTTTAATGTGGGGTGTGCAAGGATGGCCAAGCAAAAATTCATATGTTGTGAGGTTGCAACACAATCACCAGCATTGGTTTTTCATCCAGGCGTTGCAACCCCTGACACACCAACATTGTAGCGGGCATTTCATCATCTTCACCCACTCGAAGCTTGATTGCAAACATATTTTTTTTAATGTGCCAGAAAAACAACAGAGTTATGGGAGCTATATCTGTCTTACACACTTGGAGAGGAGCAGTGGTGGGATTCAAATTTACTACCAGTTCTGTGGGCGTGGCTTGGTGGGCATGGCATGGCTTGGTGGGCGTGGTATGGCTTGGTGGGCGTGGCAGGGGAAGGATGCTGTAAAGTCTCCATTCCCTCCCCACTCCAGGGGAAGGTTACTGCAAAATCCTCATTTCCTCCCAATCAGCTGGGACTCGGGAGGTAGAAAATAGATGGGGATGGGGCCATTCAGAGGTGGTATTTACCGGTTCTCCGAACTATTCAAAATTTCCGCTACCGGTTCTCTAGAACTGGTCAGAACCTGCTGAATGCCACCTCTGAAGTGGAGGAGAACCCTTGGAATAATGCTAGTGTCACCAGTAACTTCCAAGTCTTTCCATCAGGATTTCCCAAGTCTGGCAACTTCCAGGGAGGTAGACTTCAAATCCCAGAATTCCACAACCAATATGGCCACTGACAAGAACTCAGAGAGTTGAAGAAGGTAGAACTAGGAGGTTCTCTCTTCTTCTGGAAGAGAAGGTGTGAGACCTTTCACACCACATACTCAGCCACGTGTAAAGGAAGACTCAATCATCCAGGCCAAAAGTATCTATAAGGATTAAATCAGGGCAACTGGAGCACAGTTTATTAAAACTGAGCCGTTTGAGTAAATTTATATGGATGAGTAACAAAGCATCTCAGTTTCAATAAACTTTACTCCAGTTGCCATAGTTTAACCTTTTTTAGATGCTCCGCCATCAGAGGTGATATTCAGCCTGTTCTCTCCGTTTCAGGTGAACTGGTAGTGGTGGGAGGCTCCGCCCTCCTGCGGGAGGCTCCGCCCACCTGCCTCAATGTAAAGCACGAGCACTGAACATATGCAGAAGGCGGTGTGCATGCACAGATGAGGCGCATGTAAGCAAAGCAAGTGCACGGGCGTGCTCACATTTGCAAACCAGTAGGGGAGATAAGTGAATGCCACCTCTGTCCGCCATGCCACATTAATCTACGTTAGGGGTAAGGAACCATGGCGCTTTTGTAAACTTCAACTCTTAGAGTTGGCTGGCTCAGGAATTCTGGGAGTTGAAGTCCACAAGTCATAAAAGGGCCCATCATTCCCAGCCCTGATCTAAGTAAGATCCTCTGTCATTTGAAATTATTCTCCTGCTTCATACACTTTATCCAGCTTTTTCAAATTCATTTTCCCAACTATAAAATTGCATTTCCCATTAAGATATTCAACAAGAATTATATAAATATGAAACCACAATTGCAAAACTAGGGCACTCTTCCACAAAACAGCCATGTATAGATTTGTTCTGAGTCTAGGCTTCGCCAAATCATGAAAGAGACTCCTTGTCCCGGAAAAAAACCTTTTTATTTGGCTAATGTGAATTCTTAGCATTCGCATCCAGCAAAGTCCAGGCAAACAGCCTTTCAAGGGTGAATTGCAACCTTATCAGTCCTTGGATAGTTGCCAGGCCGATAGCTCCCAGGCGCAACGCTGCACAATGAAATACTTGGCAAGGAGTGTCTGTGAGGCATGGACTCAGATAAGCAAATCTCCACGCTAATAAACAAACTAATTTGTCTCCTGCAAACACCACTCCCCTTTTGCTCCTATTTATTCCCTATAAATAGGGAGGGTCCATTCAGCATCCACTTGTGGGCTTTACTCCCAAGTCAACCCCTATTCCTTAATTGTTCTCTCTGTGCATGCACACATCGGGAACAGGCTCCAGCTGTTCTTCTGCCCCACTTATCTCCGACTCCGAAGGCATCTGATAAGTGGCCTAGGGCTCTGGCCCCCTCTCTACCTCCGACACAGAGCCCTCATCAGAGCCTTCCCCAGACTCCAGGACTGGCCCGTGTTCCTCCCCAACCTCCTCACTGTCTGAGTCTGCTGCCAACTCCTGGCTGGCTGTTGGCGGCCCACAACAAGATTAGAATAACATATACTTCTAGAACTTTGTGTAATGCAGGGGTAGTCAACCTTTTTATACCTACCGCCCACTTTTGTATCTCTGTTAGTAGTAAAATTTTCTAACCGCCCACCGGTTCCACAGTAATGGTGATTTTATGAAAAGCTAATGAAAATTTTTAAATAATGCTATGAATTTTTTTTAAAAAAAAGTTCAATTAAATTTAAAAAAAGGAAAGTGCTTCAGCATCGGACAAAACCCCTACCGCCCACCATGAAAGCTGGAACGCCCACTAGTGGGCGGTAGGGACCAGGTTGACTCAGCCTTCCAGCCAAGGTGGCGCAGTGGTTAAATGCAGCACTGCAGGCTACTTCAGCTGACTGCAGTTCTGCAGTTCAGCTGTTCAAATCCCACCGGCTCAAGGTTGACTCAGCCTTCCATCCTTCCGAGGTGGGTAAAATGAGGACCCGGATTGTTGTTGGGGGCAATATGCTGACTCTGTAAACCGCTTAGAGAGGGCTGAAAGCCCTATGAAGCGGTATATAAGTCTAACTGCTATTGCTATTGCTATTGCTACTGGTGTAATGTGTTCATTGGAGAAGCAAAATGACTTTAAAAATTGCCTTTTGCAATACAAAACCTTTGACAGAAAAAAAAGATCCATTATAAAATTGTGTTTTCAACAAGGATTCCTTCCTTCGGGTGTGTTAATTTTTGCAATTAATTTCAAATTCTGCATTTGAAGTCTGAACGCCCAAGCACATTTTCAAAAACTGACGATGAAACATACCATTTCGGAATCAAAACCAGGCAAGCGTTTTGGTTTAATTTTTATATTAGGAAATATATATATATATATATATTTTAAAAAATTACCTGTAATACAGAAGAACATGTGTCCAGGGTGCTTCCAGAGGAGGGGCTAGAAAAGCAAGTACCCAACCATGGGAGGAGACGAGATTTTATTATTTCCATACTTTCATAATTGCCACCTGAGTTGATAAATTAAAAATATATATATGACAAAATGCTTTCAATGATTGGGTATGAATCCATTTCAGAAACACATGCCATATATGTACAATACAGAGTAGGCTTAATATTGACCTCAAGCAGAGGTGGGTTCCTTCCGATTCGGTTCGGCCAAGTACGGAGTAACTTGGCCTGCTGCGCCCCCGGACTGGTTCTATCGGTGCTGCCATAGGCACCGCCATCTTGTTTTTCGCTTCTGCACATGCGCAGAAACAATTTTTTTTACTACTGTGCATGCGCACACGCTCGAAGCACATCCCTGAGCGAACCAGCAGTAGCAGAAGCCAGAACCCACCCCTGACCTCAAGGATTGATGGCATTATCCAAAGAGTTGGGAGTCAAAAGGGGGAGCCGAGGAAATGACTATGGGGCCAATAGGAATAAAAGAGAATTTGATAACTAGACAGATTATTTGGGTATTAAAGTTTCTTTACCATGTGGAATGGGAAAAAGGAATAATTACCCTTAAGATTAGTTGTTCTGTTTGCTTCACCTAACTAAAACAAATGAAGCAGGATATTGGTATCAATACCCCCTGTGGGGAGGTGAATGAGTAATGAATGTCCTGTCCCTGTTTTGGGAGATTGTGTACGAGGTCTACGTGACACAGGAAGGCCAGGTACTTTGGGATGATCGATACGTTGGCTAAGAGTATAAAAGACTGTAAACAACTGCCCTTCGGGGGTTCAGATTTTGCTTGACCAATCGCTACTGAACCTTTGTGCAATAAACTTTTCCCTCTGACAAAGAGCTGGTCTTGTCTCATTTTCTGCTACAGGAAGAGACTAAATCTGGAACAGCAGCTTGACTTACTACTAAAATTCACCAATATCCCAATAATATCAGTGCGAGCGATTGTGGGTGCACCTAGGTACACCCACGTTACACCTATCCTCCGCGAGCTGCACTGGCTGCCTATTGGTCTCCGGACACGCTTCAAGGTGCTAGTCGTTACTTTTAAAGCCCTACATGGTATCGGACCTGGGTACTTGAGAGACCGCCTCCTGCCAGTCACCTCCCAAAGACCTATCAGATCTCACAGACTAGGCCTCCTCCGAATTCCATCTGCCGGCCAATGTCAGCTGGCGACTCCTCGGGGAGGGCCTTCTCTGTGGCTGATCCGGCCCTCTGGAACGATCTCCCCGTGGAGATCCGGACCCTTACTACCCTCCCGGCCTTCCGCAAAGCA
This sequence comes from Thamnophis elegans, assembly GCF_009769535.1. Lineage (NCBI taxonomy): Eukaryota > Metazoa > Chordata > Lepidosauria > Squamata > Natricidae > Thamnophis > Thamnophis elegans. The sequence continues at coordinate 67,619,791 of NC_045549.1, forward strand.
GTTAAGACCTGGCTGTTCCGGCAGGCCTGGGGCTGTTTAATTACCCAGCCCCATTCGAGGTTACGGCTGTTGTAGAATTTTAAATTGTTGTCTTTATTTTATTTTTTGTATCCCCTCCCTTTTTATTGTGAGCCACCCTGAGTCTCTCGGGAATAGGGCGGCATACAAACTTAATCAATCAATCAAATCAAATACAATCCTTGGTTGACATTACAAATGCATCAGATGTATTCTTCCCATTACAGGTAGTCCTCGTTTAATAACCATTGCAGCATACCCCAATGGTCATGTGATTAAAATTCAGCTGCTTGACAACTGACTCATATTTATGACAGTTCGGTGTCCTAACAGGGTCAGGTGACCCCACTTTTGCAACCTTCTGACAAGCAAAATCAAAGGGGTAGCCAGATTCACTTAATGACTGCCGTGATTTGCTTAACAACTGCGGCAAGAAAGATTGTGTAACGGGGCAAAAATTCACTGAACAAATGTCTCGCTTAGCAATATACATTTTGGGCTCTGTTGTGTCATAAGTCGAGGACTACTGTAATGACCACAACAGTTTCAGTAAAAAAGATTATGTCGAATCTTACCTTCTTCACATTTTAAATATTGCCTATTTTTATAAAGTCCTAATTATTATGGGTGGGCAATCTACAGTAAGATTCATACTCTAAGACTGGTGGAAAAATTCAAGTCCTAATTGAGGAGGTAAGAATTATTAAGGTAATGTCTAAGGACATAGGCAGTTCCAAGATGGGAGGGATATTGTGTGTGTGCATCTGTGTGTAAAGGTAGGGAGTTCAGGTCTGACAAATTCAATATTTCCAGATATTCTGGGACTCCTTTAGGTAAGCTCACCTTCTCGACAAGCTTGATTGAGAATCGAAAACAGCTGTCCCTGGATCACAGAATTCAGCTCCATGATTTCGCAGCACTGAGTCAAATTTTTATTACATGAGTTAATCTGAAAATCAGGTAAATGTTCTTGATTAATCCAGTTTTATCCATATTATTCCTTCACCAGTCATTCTTAGCAATAGAACAAATCTGAGTCAGAAATACAATTTTACAACATACACCAATGGTGGGTTCCTACTAGTTTGGCCCGGTTCAGCCGAAACAGTAGTGGCATGCCGGCCTGGGTCACAGGGACTCCATGCCTCTAAACTGGTTCCCTGGTTGCCCCAATCACCACTGCCATCTTGTTTTTTAGTTCTGCGCAAGCGCAGAACAATTTCTATTGAACTGCGCATGCGCACACGCAGGGGTGAAATCTGGCAGGTTCTGGAGAACCGGTAGCAGAAATTTTGAGTAGTTCGGCGGTTAGAAAATTTTACTACTAACAGAGATACAAAAGTGGGCGGTAGGTATAAAAAGGTTGACTACCTCTGGTGTAAATAATAAAGATGGGACATTAATAAAAAAAAATTAAAATGATAAATAGATTCCATTCTTTACCATGAATAGCTTCTGTATCTCAGTCTGCCTCAGAGGACTGTTGCAGGAACAAAAGGGGAAGTGGTTGGGGTTGAAAAGAGCTAGTTTCCAAGTTACCTTGATCTGAGCATCTTGGAGGATCAGCAGAATAAAAATCTTAACACCTAAAAAGCTTTTACAGGGTATCATTCTAACCATGTGAAATGCAAAAGGCTAAAGGGAGGAGGAGGGGAATGACACACTTGTGGAAATATAAACTAAGGGTGTAAATCTGATCCAAACTGGGCTCAGTATTTGCCACCTGATATTATAATAATAATAATAATAATAATAATAATAATAATAATAATAATAATATTGTAATAATAATGTATCCATAATGTATCCATATCCACTGTATCCATAAAAAGGGGCAAAATCACTGCATCTGAGGGAGTTGAAATGCCCAATGGCCAATTAATTAAATGCAAAGAAAATGAAGCCTACAAATACTTAGGCATTCTGCAGTTGGATAACATCAAGCATGGAGAAGTAAAAACTATTGTCAGGCGAGAGTACACCAACAGAGTTAGGAAAATTTTGAAATCTAAATTGAATGGTGGAAATACAATCAAGGCCATAAATACCTGGGCAATACCAGTTATAAGATACACAGCTGGTATAGTTAACTGGACACAAGCTGATTTGGACCTTTTGGACCGAAAAACCAGGAAACTAATGACAATGCACTACAGTTTACATCCACGTGGTGATACTGATAGACTATATCTGCCCCGAAAATCAGGTGGCAGAGGATTATTACAAGCGAAGCAAACAGTTGAAGAAGAAAAACATGCACTGGCTGATTATTTAAAAGAAAGTCAAGAACATCTATTAATCGAAGTAAAGAACAAAAATCTACTGAAGGCCCAACAGACGAAACAAGAATACAGAAAAGATGTGATAAAATCAAGAATGGAGAGTTGGCAGAACAAAGCACTGCATGGCCAATTTCTGGAAAAAATAAAAGATAAAGTGGACAGTGAACAAACTTGGTTATGGTTAACAACAGGTACATTAAAGAAAGAAACAGAGTCACTAATCCTGGCTGCGCAAGAACAAGCTATCCGCACAAATGCCATTAAGGCCAAAATCGAAAAATCCTCTGATGATGCCAAATGCAGACTTTGCAAAGAAGCTGATGAAACTGTTGATCACATAGTCAGCTGCTGTAAAAAAATCGCGCAGACTGATTATAAATTGTGGCACAATTCAGTAGCACAAATGATCCATTGGAATTTGTGCAAAAATTATAATATTAAAACAGGAACAAACTGGTGGGAGCATCAGCCTGAAAAAGTCACCGAAAATCAGATGGTCAAGATCTTGTGGGATTTCCGTATACAAGCCGACAAAATACTGGCGCATAATACACCAGACATCACACTGGTTGAGAAAAATAAGGTCACAATCATAGACATCGCAATACCAGGTGATAGCAGGGTCGCCGAGAAGGAACATGAAAAAATCGCAAGATACCAGGACTTAAAAATTGAAATTCAACGACTATGGCACAAACCAGCAGTGGTAATTCCAGTGGGAATTGGCACACTGGGTGCTATTCCAAAAGCACTGGAATTACATTTAAAACAGTTAAAAATTGACAAAATCACCATCAGTCAAATGCAAAAAGCCGCACTGCTTGGATCTGCACGCATATTACGAAAATACGTTACGACGTCCTAGGCCCCTGGGTGGGGCCCGACTAGTAACCAATGCCAAATCCGGTGAAACAACTGGCCACTGTGATACAATTGTATAATAATAATAATAATAGTAATTATTATTATTATTATTATTTATTGTCAGTGCACAACATATGTACAATGAGATTGGTTGAGCTCCCTCAGTAACCCCCCCAACACACTACAAATCACAGTGAAGACAAAAAATATATATCCCTAACCCAAAAAATCATATTAACAAACACCCAGTCTCATTACACCAGTGTGAACATGTTACACCTGCAAGTCCATTGTGCTGCTTAATTATGATATTGCTTCGCATTCAGGAGTTTGACAGCCCACGGATAAAAACCATTGTTCAGCTTGTTTGTGTGGCTGCCTCTGCTTCTATATCTCCTTCCAGATGGTAGGAGGGTAAAGAAGGAGGGACCAGGGTGTGAGTCGTCCCTGAGGATTTTCCTCACTCTCCTAAGGCAGCGAGTCCTAGTGATCTCATCCAGTAGTGTCAGGGGGCAGCCCACAATGTTTTGTGCTGTGCTCACCACCCTCTGTAATGTCTTTCTATCCGCGGCTGTCAAACCAGCATGCCACCCCGTAATGCAATGAGTGAGGACACTTTCTATTGTGTAAAAGGAGGTCATCAGTTGTTGTTCCACCTTGTTTTTACGTAAGACCCTAAGGAAATACAATACAATAATACAATACAATAGCAGAGTTGGAAGGGACCTTGAAGGTCTTCTAGTCCAACCCCCTGCCTAGGCAGGAAATCCTATTCCGTTTCAGACAAATGGCTATCCAACTTCTTCTTAAAGACTTCCAGTGTTGGGGCATTCACAACTTCTGGAGGCAACTTCTGTTCCACTGGTTCATTGTTCTAACTGTCAGGAAATTTCTCCTTAGTTTTAAGTTGCTTTTCTCTTTGATTAGTTTCCACCCATTGCTTCTTGTTCTACACTCAGGTGCCTTGGAGAATAGTTTGACTCCCTCTTCTTTGAGGCAACCCCTGAGATATTGGAACACTGCTATCATGTCTTCCCTAGTCCTTCTTTTCATTAAACTAGACATACCCAGTTCCTGCAACCGTTCTTCATATGTTTTAGCCTCCAGTCCCCTAATCCTCTTTGTTGCCCTTCTCTGCACTCTTTCTAGAGTCTCAACACCTTTTTTACATCGTGGCAACCAAAACTGAATGCAGTACTCCAAGTGTGGCCTTATAAAGGCATTATAAAGTGGTATTAAGACTTCACATGATCTTGATTCTCTCCCTCTGTTTATGCATCCTAGAACTGTGTTGGCTTTTTTGGCAGCAGCTGCACACGGCTGGCTCCTATTTAAATGGTTGTCCACTAGGACTCCAAGATCCCTCTCACAGTTACTACTATTGAGCAAGGTACTACTTATACTGTACCTGTGCATCTCAGGGACATCTCCATGTACTACGGGTACCAAAGTGATTTTTCCACTGGTAGCACTGGGAGATCACACACACACACCCCATTTTCCAGTCCAGCCCAGCCCAGATCAGCCCTGGAATTTCATCCTATTGTTTTTCCCCACCCACCCAGGTCGCCTTTTCAGGTCAGCCAAGGGCGACCGAGGGCGATCCGTGCCAAACCGGGGCGTGGGAGGAAGAAAAGAAACTTGAGTAATCAATAGTTGCAAATAATCGCTGGTCCGAGATGTTGTCGGTACAGTATCCCATTACATTCCGTTACCGTGGCAGCCAACCACGTTAACTCCCTCGCTCATCTTGGCGCTGAAATCCAGCGTCCTTGGTTACTGTTTTCCCGGGAAATCACTAGAGGTCTCCAAGGATCCATTCATGTCCGGATCCATCTCCCGCCATAAACTTGCTCCTCAAAGCTCCATTCGCGAACCAGATGGTGGCGGGGCTTTTATATTTATTTATTTATATTTATTTTGATCTCTCAGTCGTTTACGAGGTAATAGGTGTAAGAATAAACATGAGTATGAATAAAATGGGGGGGGCGAATAAATGGAGACAGGAGGACGGGGACGGTAGGCACGACGGTGCGCTTATGCACTTTTCTTTCCCTTAAGAAGAGGAGTTGGTTAGCAACGTCCTTCTCCTAAAACATCTCGTTCTTGGGCAGCCGCCTTGGAAGCTTATTACCCCGAATGAGTGAGTGAGTGAGTGAGTGAGTGAGTGAGTGAGTGAGAGAGAGAGAGAGAGAGAGAGAGAGAGAGAGAGAGAGAGATGGAGAGAGAGAGAGAGAGATGGAGAGAGAGAGAGAGATGGATAGAGATAGATAGATAGATAGATAGATAGATAGATAGATAGATAGATAGATAGATAGGGAGGGAGGGAGGGAGGGAGGTAGGTAGGTAGGTAGATAGATAGATGATAGATAGATGGATAGGGAGGTAGGGAGGTAGGGAGGGAGGTAGATAGATAGATAGATAGATAGATAGGTAGGTAGATAGATAGATAGATAGATAGATAGATAGATAGATAGATAGGGAGGTAGGGAGGGAGGGAGGGAGGTAGGTAGGTAGGTAGGTAGGTAGGTAGGTAGGTAGGTAGGTAGGTAGATAGATAGATAGATAGATAGATAGATAGATAGATAGATAGATAGATAGATAGATAGATAGATAGATAGATAGGGAGGTAGGGAGGTAGGTAGATAGATAGATGATAGATAGATAGATAGATAGATAGATAGATAGAAATAGATAGATAGATAGATAGATAGATAGATAGATAGATAGATAGATAGATAGATAGATAGATAGATGATAGATGGAGAGAGAGAGAGAGACAGACAGACAGATAGATTTCCACTTTCCTGCCCTTGATTTCGCCAGAAGGGAAAATAATATTGCATTACGTTCAAAAAATAGAGAGGATGCTAGACACTCAACACAAAAATACACACAAACACACACACACACACACACATACCAGCCGCCTCCTCGCCCCTAGATGCCTTCTGGAAAGGCAACCCTGCTTATGTAAATCAGGAGTTTTTACACACTCACGTAATAGTCTTTATACCAACTTTCCAGCTTCTCCTGCAAAATCCTGCAGGTCTCATTGTGGATTAGTCTTCTCAAGGTGTCAGCCATGCTTGCCAGAGATGGCGACAAGAAAGGGCGAGCCAAGGCTGCTCTTGGGGCTAAAGAAAAGGCTTCTTTCCCCAACGAAGCGAGGGCTATTTCTTCCTCTTGGGGCTTCTGCTGATCTCCACCCCGGAGGTCCCAACGAGGAGTTGTCCTTAAACGGAGGGCGGCCTCCCAAATGGGCTCAGCCTGGGATTTGTCCTTGCAAGCCTCCTCTATGATTGGAGCATTTTTATACTCGGTGATTGTTAAACAAACTGACGTTTGCTTTGCTCGGCTGTCAGGGACGCCACGGCTGCGCGGAAAGAGCCCACTTCTTTCGGTTGTAGCAACGCCGAAAACCCCACCTTCCCTTCTTCGCTTTCTGCTTGACGGGCTCCTTTTGCTCCAACCCCGGGGGGATGCGAGAGAAGCGCGGCTGGCTTGAGCAGGCAAGAGCAGCCCGGGAGGAAAGCTTTGGGAGGAAAACATGATGGGAGATCGCTCCCCGAATCGCTCGATCCCCCCGCGGGATCTTTCCCATCGCAGCCGACCAACTGGTGCCTCGCCTTGGTTTCCAAGGAGGGAGTCTGGGAAGCGCGCAGAACGACAAAAACGACTTTTATTACGTGATGCTGCGGACAGAAAACTGACGTGGGGAGGGGGCGGCGGGAGAAGAGAGGGGACCCCATTGGAAGTTCAGGTCATGAGCGAAATATTGCAAAGAAGAGCCGCTCTCCCTCGGGTCTCTGGCGGCTCAGGCGTTTCTTCCCGCTTTCCAGGCAGGCTTTCGCCACGGCTAGCCCGCCCGCGAATGATAGGGACGCGCGTGTGGCGCCTAGGTGACTCTCCTCTCGCGTCATTCTAAGGACTCGGGTTCCTTTTTCAAAATAATGCATTAATTTTCAGATCACGATGGAATCTATATATTACAAGGGAGCGGAAAAGGAACCCACTTCTTGTTCTGATCATTCTCTATATCTTGAAAGTATCCATCCATTCATTCACTCACCCCCCTCATCCATCCATCCATTCAATAGCAATAGCAGTTAGACTTATATACCGCTTCATAGGGCTTTCAGCCCTCTCTAAGCGGTTTACAGAGTCAGCATATCGCCCCCACAGTCTGGGTCCTCATTTCACCCACCTAGGAAGGATGGAAGGCTGAGTCAACCTTGAGCCGGTGAGATTTGAACTGTCAAACTGCAGATAGCAGTCAGCTGAAGTGGCCTGCAGTACTGCACTCTAACCACTGCACCACCTCGGCTCACTCACCCACCCACCCACCCACCCACCCCCATCCATTCATCCAACCCCTCCATTCAGCCACCTACCCCATTCACCCATCCATCCATCTACCCACCCACCTTCATCCATCTATGCATTCACTACCCACCCCCATTCATCCATCCGTTCACCTCCATTCATTCATCCAACTCCTCCCACCCCCATCCATCAATCCATTCACTCCGAAAAGAGTGCAGAGCATCCCCATCATCATCATGTGATCAAAATTCAGTTGCTTGGCAACTGGTTCATACTTATGACCATTGCTGTGTTCCAAGGTCATGTGATCCTCTTTTGCGACCTTCTGACAAGCAAAGTCAATGTGGAAGCCAGATTTACTTAACCACCGGATTACTAACTTATCCACTGCGGTGTTTCACTTAACAACTGGGCCAAGAAAGGTCGTAGAATGAGACATAACTCACTGAACAAATGTCTCACTGAACAACAGAAATGCTGGGCTCCACTGTGGTCATAGGTCGCGGACTACCTCTAGGGACTATGAAAAAGAGTGGACAATTTTACTGTATCCCAGGGTCATGTCATCCTCTTTTGCTACCTTCTAACAAGCAGTCAGTGTGGAATGTATGCATCTGAACTAGACCGTGTTGTTTCTCTGTGTCATATATGTGGATACGTGCACAATTTTGTATTTATTTATTTATCTTGTCATGTTTAGGTCTATATTAGAGGTGGAAACTCTTTGAAAGTTGCATGTCATGTAATTTCATTTTAATGTATGCTGATTAGTGTACATTCAAAGTGACAATAAAGTAATCTATTCCTATTCCTATTCTATTCTATTGCATTCCATTCCTATTTCTATTCTATTCTATTACTATCCTATTACTATTCTCTTCTCTACTATTCTAATTCTAATTCTTATTCTATTCTCTATTCTATTATCTATTCTATTCTATTCCATCTATTCTATTCCTATTCTCTTGTCTACTCTTCTAATTCTTATTCTATTCTATTCTCTGTTCCATTCCATTCCTATTCCTATTCTTTTCCCTTCCATTCCCATTCTATTCCTATTCTCTTCTCTTCTATACTATTCTAGTCTATTCTGTTATATTCTATTATATTTTCTATTCTCTATTCTATTCTTTGTTCTATTCCATCCTATTCCTATTCTCTTCCCTTCCCATTCCTATTCTATTCCTATTCTCTTCTCTAGTATTCTAATTCTTATTTTATTCTCTATTCTAGTCTCTCTTCTATTCCATTTTATTCCTATTCCTATTCTCTTCCATTCCCATTCCTATTCTATTCCTATTCTCTTCTAGTCTAGTCTATTCTCTGTTCTATTCTATTCTATTTTCTATTCTATACACTATACTATTCTATTCTCTATTCTGTTCTATTCCATTCCATTCCTATTCTCTTCCCTTCTCTACTATTCTATTCTAGTCTATTCTCTGTTCTATTCTATTCTATTTTCTATTCTATATTCTATTCTATTCTATATTCTGTTCCCTTCTGTTCTCTTCTACTATTCTATTCCTATTCCATTCTATCGGAGGCCAGATTCACTTCACAACCGGAGTGCTAATTTATCCACTGGAGTGTTTCACTTAACAACGGGGGCAAGGAAGGTCGCTGAACGGGGCAAACCTCACCAAACAGATCGCTCGCTTAACAACAGAAATGCTGTGACCGTACGTCGAGGACTACCTGTATTTTACGTCCTTTTCGGCCTGCGCTGCTTCCCTCCACGGGGCTCTCTGGGAGACCCACCCCCGGCCTTTAGGGGCTCTCTCCCTTCCCACCACCCGGCTGCGCCGGCCGGAGGAGGAGGCGGAGGAGGCGGAGGTGGAATCCGCGTCAGCTTTTCGATGAGCGGCCTCGCCTCCCAGCCTCGCTCCCCCTGCCGGCCAAGGAAGGGCAAGAGCCGAAGATGGCGGTTCTTCCAGCCGCTGCAGCGGCCGCGGCAACTTCCGAGCAGGTCGGTAGCCAGGCGGAGGGAGGCAGGGAAATTCGGGAAGCCGCCGAGGCTGAACGTCGGGCGGAGATTTACGCGGGGCGCGTCTGGCGCCAAGCAGAGTTGCGGCGGAGGGCAAGGGGACGTTGACGGGGCGGCTCTCTCTGCCGCCCCAACAACCGTATTTTGGGGTTCAAGCGGCGGGTCTGAGGTGGCCTCGGGGGGCTCGCAGCAGCCCCCAAGGGCGGCGGGAGTCCGCCTTAAGGAGCGCCAGTCGGCGGCCTGAGGGAGGAGGGACGCGGGCGGCGAGACAGCTCGCCTCAGCGGCTCCCTCACCGAGCGCTCCTTCTGAGGCGCGCCTCGCCTCCCCGCCCGTTAGATTTTTCGCTTTCTGAAGGAATATTTAAAATACCTTCCTCCCCCCCCCAAAAAAATTATTATAATTATTAGTGTTCGGGGATTTAACAGTAATAATAAATAAATAAATGGCGGGCTTGGGTTGCTGCCCCTGGGTGGAGGGCGACGCCCGGAGCGGCGTCCCAGAGGGTGATTCCTGCCCAAGTAAGCGCGGCCGGCCCTCCTCCGTGCAAGCAAAAAATAGACCCGCTACGAGGAGTGGCGGCCTCTCGCCAGAAGCACCGCCCGGCGCCGGCTGCTCCTGTTGCTCCCGGGCTCCCTGGTGGAACGAACTCGGCAAGATTGGTTTTTTTTCTCGCCCTGTTCAAGTATATAACATCCGGACCTGGACTCTGTTGTTTCTCTGTTTCTTATAATATGAGTGGGTGTATACATAATTTTCTATTCCATTCCATTATTTGTATTCTATTCCATTCCATTCCATTCTTCTGCATTCCATTCTATTCCTCTGTATTCTATTCCATTCCATTCTATTCCATTCTATTCTTCTGTATTCTATTCTATTCTATTCCATTCCTTCTTCTGTATTCCATTCCATTCTTCTGTATTCTATTCTATTCTATTCTATTCTATTCCATTCATGTATTCTATTCTACTCCATTCCATTCTTCTGTATTCTATTCCATTCCATTCTACTCTATTCCATTCCATTCTTCTGTATTCAATTATATTCTATTCCATTCCTTCTTCTGTATTCCATTCCATTCTTCTGTATTCCATTCTATTCTATTCTATTCTTCTGTATTCTATTCTATTCCATTCCTTCATCTGTATTCCATTCCATTCTTCTGTATTCTATTCTATTCTATTCTTCTGTATTCTATTCTATTCCATTCCTTCTTCTGTATTCCATTCCATTCTTCTATATTCTATTCTATTCCATTCTTTTGTATTCTATTCTATTCCATTCCATTCCATTCTTCTGTATTCTATTCTATTCCATTCCTTCTTCTGTATTCCATTCTATTCTTCTGTATTCTATTCTATTCTACTCCATTCCATTCTTCTGTATTCTATTCTATTCCATTCTGTTCCGTTCCATTCTTTTGTATTCTATTCTAGTCTACTCCGTTCCATTCCATTCCTCTGTATTCTATTCCATTGCATTCTATTCTATTCCATTCCATTCCATTCTTCTGTATTCCATTCTTCTGTATTCTATTCCATTCTATTCCATTCCACTCCGTTCCATTCTTCTGTATTGTATTGTATTGTACTCTACTCTACTCTACTCTACTCTACTCTACTCTACTCTACTCTACTCCATCCCATTCTTCTATATTCTATTCCATTCCATTCTATTCCATTCCATTCTTCTATATTCTATTCTGTTCTGACGAACACACTTGTGACATACAAATCTTATTTTACTCAAAAAGTGAACTCTACTCACGCGGAGGAAGCCTAAAAGGCTATTAACTTGGTTTCCACAAGGTTCAAATTGCCCCCATTAAAAATCAAATTGCCCCCCTGTGGGGCCTGGGCCCCATGTTGGGCACCACTGATCTAGACTGTGTTGCTTCTCCGTGTCATATAATATATGTGGGTATATGTGTAATTTTGTATGTATGTGTGTATTTATTTATTTAGTCCTGTTTAGCGTATAAAGGAGGCAGTGACCCTCTCTAGGAGCTGCATGCAGTTTTATTTTAATGTACGCCGATTAGTGTCCATTCAAAGTGACAATAAACTTATTCTAAGTCTAAAGTCTAACAAGGATGGTGGAGGAGATGTGGAAAGCCGGGTGACCCAACTGAGAAAGGTCAACCTAAGAACAGTGATGGCAAACCTTTTATCCACCGAATGCCCAAACTACACCCATGGGCATGCCCAAACAGAAAGGGGTGTGTGCGCAAATGTGTGCATGCGAGGACATTTGCATGCGTGGGTGGACATGTCCGGACATGTGTGCATGGGCAGCAGAGACCAGGTGGCCAGCGGGAGGCGGGACATCCCAACACCAGCGGTGCAGCAAGAGGTAAGATATTTTTCTTTGTGAGCTTCTGTTTCGTCATTTGCAGGGAAACAGAAGCTCATGAAAGAAATATCATGGAGATCTGACCTGGGGTGACGACGCATGTGCCAGCAGAGAGGGTTCTGCTTGCCACCTCTGGCACATGTGCCACAGGTTCGCCATCACAGACCGAGAATAATGTCGAAGACATTGTTGGGAGGCTGAAAAGATTTCCTTTTCACAACATTAAAAAAATATATATATCAAGAGTATGGATAGTCCTCAACTTACGATCACAATTCAGCCCAAAACTTCTGTTGTTAAGTGAGACATTTGTTAAGTGAGTTCTGTGCCATGTTACAACTTTCTTGCAACAGTTGCAGTGGTGGGTTGCAGGCGGTACACCCCGGGACGGGCGTACCGGAGCCTGCCCGGAGCACCGGGTACCGCTCCAGTACGGAGCTCTGGAGGGCCCGCCCACCCGCCCAAGTTCCTCACGGTGTTTTAAAGCTTTTGGCGCTTCTGCGCACACGCATAACGCATACAGCACCTGCACGATGCTCCGCCGGGAATCTGGTGCGTCGCAGAAGCTTGCGGAAGCGTCATTTACAGCTACAATGTGTGAGCGTGCTGCGTCCATGTGGGCGACGCCGGGCGTTAAGTGAATCACTGAAAACAGTGGATTCTGGCTTTATGACCACTGCAACAAAAGACTATAAAATGAGGTCCGATGATGTGGTGATCTACATTATGTCCGTCATGACTTAACAACTGAAATTCCTGGGCTCAGTCATGATCATAATTCAAGGACTACCTGCTCTGTAAGGATCGTTGACATATTTTTCAACTTCTGCTCCCTTTCGCCAGGATGTAATCGTTTTGTAAATAAAATCAATGGTATGCTCCATGTATATGCTTTCTGGTCATTTTAAAACGTTTAAATATTAATCGGCAATTCTTTCTGCGATCATCATATCACGGCAGAAATGAAATATTATCTATTCCGATTCCCATATTTGTGTCTTTGGCTGAAATTTTAGCAAAGCTCAAATGGCCCCATGAAGAAATCGATGCGAGAAAAGGCCGTGGAACGCAGAAATATTAACAAAGAGCATAACAGTAACTTCAAGGCTGGATACATCCCGATTGATGAAGATCGTCTACACAAAACTGGTTTGCGAGGCAGAAAAGGCAATTTGGCAATCTGTGTTCTGGTCCTCCTTTTCATTTTGGCTGTTGTTAATTTAATCGTAAGTACAACATTCTATAAAATGCATTCTAGTTGACAATATTAAGTTAGAACTCACGAGCAGCACCGTAGTAGTAAGTGCAATGCCCACAGATCTGGTTGGCTGGTTCCTACTTAAAAAGAGATGGGCTGCTGCATTTTGAACCAGCTACAAAATTTGAGTGGTCTTTAAAGACAGCCCCCCTGTAGGATGCCTTGTAGCAATACGGTAATTGAAGTAATTGCTGTATTTTTCAAACTATAAGACACACTGGAGTATAAGACGCACCATGATTTTGAAGAGGTAAATTTAAAAGAAAAAGTTTTTGCACTCTGCAAGCCTCCCAAACAATCTGCATGCCTTTTTTTTTTCAAAAAGGGGGGGGGCATGCAGAGCTTTGGGAGGTTTGTAGAATGCTCCTGGGGGCTGGTGGGGGGCAAAGATGAGCAAAAACTGCCTGTTTTTTGCTCGTTTTTGCCCTCCCCAGCCCCCAGGAGCACTTTGCAAGCCTCCCAAACCCTCTGCATGTCCATTTTTGCAAAGGGGGTGGCATTTTGGTAGGCCAAAAATGCTGTATTCAATGTATAAGACCCACCCAGATTTTCACCCTCTTTTGGGGGGGGGGAGAAATGGTCTTATACTCTGAAAAATACAGTAATACAGGAGTTAACAAATGTACAAGTCACTCACTGTTATCAGGTCTTCCAGAATTTCATCTAGATTCTAGAACATTTACATCTTCTTAAGATTGATAGCTAAAGTATTGAATGCAAGGAGATGTTTTAAATATACCTTTCATTTTTCATTTTATAAAAGAAAGAATCTTAGCCATTCTTCATACAGATAGTCCTCAACTTATGACCACAATTGAGCTCCAGATTTCTGCTGCTAAGTGAGACAGTTGTTAAGTGAAAATAATCGTGTAATTTCAGTGCCCTTGTAACATTGGCCACTAAATGAATGGTTGTAAATTGAGAACTACCAATAGATTGTTTCCTATACTGCTTATAGGAAGCTGCCTTCCATGGACATCATTCAAGCTTGCCGTACCACAGTCATTTCTCAAAAGTTTTGGAGAAGGTCAAAACATTCACAGATGGCTCAAATGTTGATTTGTTTTCCGAGGGACATAAATCTTTCAGAACTGTACAAACGATGTTTATTTTCTTAGATCACCTTCATAATTTGGGCTGTAATTCGTATTGGACCCAACGGCTGCGATAGCATGGAATTTCATGATAGTGGATTACTAAGATTTAAACAAGATTCTGACATGGGAATTATACATCCGTTGTATAAGAGCACAGTGGGAGGCCGGCGGAATGAAGATTTGGTGATTGTTGGAGAAAATCAACCAGTAAGTGTGAGCCTCCTGGCATATTACATTCAGTATCTCAAGTTTGGTGCCATATTGTCTTGCTGAATTATGTTTGGCTGGAATCTAACCAAGAGGAGAATCTTCTTCATAATGGTACTTGTGGCGTACCCTTATACTGGCAGGGGTGGGATTGAAAAATGTTAGCAACTGGTTCTCTGCCCGGTTGCTGGGTGGGCCTGGCCATGGTGGGTGTGGCCTACTCGGCCTCCTGCATAGCAGGTGAAGGGGCATTTTCACCCTCAGGCTCCGGAGGCTTTTGTCGAGCTTCCGGGAGGGCGAAAAACGTCCGGAAGCCAGAAACAGGCCCGTTTTCGGACATGCGGTTGGCCTGTTTTTCGCCCTCCCCAGGCTCTGGAGACTTTCCACAAGCTGCCAGGAGGGTGAAAACAGCCTCTTCTGGGCTCCGGCGGCCAGAAATGGGCCATTTTCTAGACTTCTGGGAGGCCCGTTTTTCGTCCTCCCAGAGCCGCCGCATGGCCCTGCACTTATCTGGCATGATGAACGGGCCATGTGGAGACTCCTGGGAGGGGCTGGGCAGGGCGGGGCCAGCCAGTCCTGGCAACAACTGGTTTGGCGAACCGGATACAAAATTAACATTTGGTTCGCCTGAACCGGTGCAAAGTGGCTGAAGCCCATCCTTGCTGATACGATATATCTCTGATAGTCAAAAATCTGTGTTTTAGTTGTTGGTCACTTGTTTGCTTTGCTGGTTAGTGAAATTCTTTTGCTTGTGGACTTTTATTTCTATGATGCTAGATATTGCAGTTTTCTTTACTTCAGTTTTAATGGTTTTGTTCGCTGCAATTTGTTGGATGGTGTCTTGCATTTACACCTTTTAAAATTAATTGATAAATTGAAAAAGCACTACCAATTAATAATTGAAGCATAATAAATTCTCTGTTATTAAATTCAGCACCCTCTTTCTTTTTAAAGATTGTATTTCAGCAGGGGGAAACAAAACTTAGTGTGGAGAAAAATAAAACTTCAATTACCAGCGATATCGGAATGGAATTTGTTGACCCACGAACTCAAAACACTTTATTTAGCACTGACTACAATACCCATGAGTTTAATTTGCCAAGTGGAGTAAAAATTTTAAATGTTCAAAAAGCATCTACAGAAAGGGTATGGATTACATTTTGCTTACTTTCAACGTACAATATGTTTGGTTTTTTAAATAAATGACATCTAAAATTCATAACGTTATTTATATTTTTATTGAGATTTATATACGTTTGCAATGTTCTGCACATAGAACAAGCAAGCAAACAATAACTAAGATGTATATAGTTAACGAGTTAACAGAAAGACTTGGAATAATTGTACATTTAAACCACCGATTAGACCTCTGTATTCAAACAGGTTACTTACAACTATATTCTACAAGTACTTTTACATGCTATTTACTTTATTAATTGCAATTAATTTTTTCGTAAAGACTGGGCAGTCCATGACCAATAAAAACTGCAGATAATCCTCCACTTACGATCATTTATTTAGCAACTTTCAAAGTTGCAAACAGTGCTGGGAAAAATGTCTTAAGAATGGTCCTCACAGTTACGACCATCTCAGCATCATGACCCCAATTTGGGCACTTGGCAATTGACATGTTTCTACAATGGTAGATCATCATTTATGCACTTCCCACCTTCCTTCCGACCAGTAAGAGTCAATGGGGAAGCCAGAATTGCTTGATGACAATGTGATTCACTTAACAACTGCAGCAAAAAAAGGTCATAAAATCAGGTGCAATCCATTTAACAATTGCATTGCTTAGTGAAAAACATTCTGGTATCAATTATAATCGTAAAATGAGGACTATCTGTAAGGGGAAAACTATAGAGCAATAAAAACAATGATTTACTTCCAAAAGAGGAAACATTTAAACCAGTGATGGCTAACCTTTTTTGTCGTTGCGTGCCAAAAGCACGCATGTGCGACAGAACGCACATGTGCCCGCACACATCATTCAATGTGTGTGACACCCCACCCCCCACATGTGTCCCCCTGCGCATGCGCTCCTGCCTCATTTTTTGCTTGGTGGAGGCAGCTTTCTGGGGCCAAAATAGGCCACGGGGGTTCACACACAGCGCCTGCCTGCCCCATTTTGGGCCTAGAAGCTTTCTGCACCAACCTGGAAGCCAAAACAGGACACGAAGGAGCCACGTAAGGCTCAAAAATGCAATTCTAGCCCCCCCCCCCCATGGATGCGTCCCTCCCCGTGCATCCAGGCACGCGTCTCCCGCATCCACCCTGTCCCCCCACACATGTGCGGCAGAGACCCAAAGACCAGCTGGCCAGCAGGAGGTGCGCACGCATGCGTGGTAGAACTGTGCTGGGCCAACGGCTAACGGGCCCGCAGAGATGGCTCTCCGTGCCCACCCATGCCATAGGTTCGCCATCAGAGATTTAAACTAAGCCACCACCACCCCCAAACACCCTTGCAACAGACTTGCCATGCACCCTAATGCAAGACTCAGAAAAAGCCAAGTTTTCATAGACCTTTTAAGGGTAAGAACAATTCAGATCTTGGGGGTGGCAGGTATCGCGATGATACTAACATGGAGGAACCCAATTCTAAGCATATCACTTAAATCGAAGCCATACAGAATTCAGTTAGTGCTACTCTGTAATGTTTAGATAAGGCTAAGTTTCTGCAAACTAATAAACAAATTTTGAATAAACTAATATTCAAAAGGGGGTCAAATTATTCTCCAAAGCAGCAGAGGGCAGGACAAGAAATAATGGTTGGAAACTGATCAAAGAGAGAAGCAATCTGGAATTCAGGAGAAACTTCCTAACAGTGAGAGCAATTAACCAGTGGAACAGCTTGCCACCAGAAAGTTCACCAGCGGAACAGAAGTTGCCTTCAGAAACTTTGGGCGCTCCATCCCTGGGGTTTTTTAAAGAAGAGACTGGACAGTCACTTGTCTGAGATTGTATTGGTTCTCCTGCTTGAGCAGGGGACTGGACTAGAGGACCTCCAAGGTCCCTTTCTATTCTATTTTATTCTATTCTATTTCTAATTCTAGTCTATTCAAGAAATTTTGATTCTAGATAAAGCTACTAAGTTTCTGTAACAAGAATGCAAACAACCAATAAAAACAGCAGACGAATAAGTAGAAATCTAGAACTTTAAAATTCAGATCTCAGAGCATTTCTAGGTAAGCCTAAACAATAATTTATGTTACAAATAGTGAATAGTGTTTAAGAACAAGGCATCTTTTATACAAGATGTTTTGATTTTTTTAAAATACAAATTTGATACTAGTTGACTAAACATATAGCCGTGTTCTCCCCCCACCCCCCCTTCAGATTACAAGCAATGCCACCAGTGATCTCAATATAAAGGTTGATGGGCGTGCTATTGTCCGTGGAAATGAAGGCGTGTTTATTATGGGCAAAACTATAAAGTTTTCCATGGGACGCAACTTGGAGCTGAAAGCCGTAAGTAATTCCAGGATTTGCAGCTATTTTATAATGTGGTCACTTGGCTCAGTTTTGTCATCTGTGACCTTAAACTTGCGCTCACACACACACACACACACAATATTTTTTATGTTTCAGTTGGCCTTTAAATCTGTTCTGTGCATAAATGCTTTCTACTTCATACACACAATGCTCTGTTGAATTCCTGAATAAATTGTATGCACTCAAACGCTTGCAGCTATGTTTTGAAGCAAATGCAGGATATTTGAATATTAAAACTAAAACTAAATAGCATCTTTGCAGGAGACTAATAAGGCAGTGTCCCAAACCAATGCTTGTAAGTCAAATACTATCTGTATTGTAAGTAAGCTTAATATTTGGAGTACAATGCAGGTAACTAGAAGATTGCAGCGAGGGAAGGAATACCGTATAAAATAAAGTATTGCGATTTCAGGCAAACTGTTCTGATTGAGGCTTTCCAAGAGCATGAAGCAAACTCCTGGTCCAGACAAAAATGCCTTTATTAATTTATTATGAATTCTGCTCCTTTACATCTAGCAAAGTCTTTCAAGGGAGAATTTACAGTCACAGACCTTAACAGGCTTGGAGAGCTGCCAGGACGATATCTGCAAAACTCCAAAACCTGTAGTCTCAGAGAGTCAGTTAAGGGAAATATTTGTTTCCACTCCCCTTTCGCTCCTCTTTTATGTCCTCTGGGAGGGGCCATTCATCATCCACCTGTGGCCTTACTCCCAAGTCGATCCCTGTTCTTTAGCTGTTCCCTTTGTCTGGCAACTCTGCACATGCACACACTGGGAACAGGCTCCAGCTATTCATCTGCCTAACTGAAGTCTGACTCTGAAAGCAGCTGATAACTGGCATACGGCTCTGGCCTCCTCTCCGCCTCCGACACAGAGCCTTCATCAGAGCCTTTCCCAGACTTCAGGACTGGCCCATCTTCCTCTCCAACCTCCTCACTGTCTGAATCTGCTGCCAGCTCTGAACAAAAACATAACATTGGATTGGCTCATTTAGACCATGAAGTCCAAGCCTCTTTAATTTTCAGGAGTCCAAATTAGTCGCCCCAGATGGTTGCTTCCACTTGAACACTTTCAAAAAAAGAAAAGAAAGGTTGGAGACATGTTTTGTTTCTATATTTAGTTGTAACTCATATTTCTGTCCTGATGAGTAGAAAATAGACAACTACTAGACAGTAAGCTGCTTTAAAAATCCATCTTGAATAAGGATGAATGTCTTTATTTTGCTTGTGTTTACTGGTAAAGCATTCTTGTTTTTACATTTTTACATGTGCTTAATAATTGCACAACAACTGCGTACAAATAATGGAAAATTACGTTTTATAGTATTGCTTCTTACTTTAAAAAAAATTAAAAGTGCTTCATATTATTTCTGTAAAATATTTAAAATATTGTCTCTTGCAATGTATAATTTTGATACTACAGGTAGTCCTTGCTTAATGACTGGTTGCTTGACAATTGTTCAAAAATGCAACACACCCCAAAAAGAAATTTAGGATCCACCCTCAAAAGTTATGATTGGTGTCTCCTTTCCAGATATTTTTGGTGCCTGGCAATGGGTGTAATTTATGACTGCAATTTCCATCACTTTTTAGTTGGTTTCTGGTGGGATTTTATCAGCTTCCCACAATTTAACAACTGTGTTACTTAATTACCTGGTGACCAGTTATACATCCATAGTAAAACCGGTTGTTACACACTAAGGTCACATGGTAACTACTTAATGACTGCAATTAATTATGAAAGCAATTCTGGGCTCAAGTGTAGTCTTTAAGCGAGGACTACCTGTATTTTAAACTGTGAACACCCTTATAGTACTCAGAAAGCATGAAGACTGATAATTCTCTTGCACACATTAATCCAGGAAATCCAGAGCAGGCCAAATTAGCGCCAGATTATACTATGAACGTATTCTTAAGCATCCCAACTGTATAAACAAGCAGAAAGATTACAATCCAATGATTAGATCTTATGCTCTCTCCCTTCATTGCTGTTTAATATTAAACAGAGGTGGGATTCTACCAGTTCGGACCGGTTCAGGTGAACCAGTAGCTCTGACCATCAGCTGGGAGTGAACCTGTTCACTCCAAAGGTGAAGTCCACCCGCCTGCCCCCCCCCTGCGCTTAACTCACCTGTATCTTCTCAGCTGAGTTGCGCAGCAGAGTGGATTTCTGCACCTCAGCTGTTTTCCTCCCCAGCAGTAATGTGGAAGATACTTTTTCTCAAAAGGAAGTGCGTGATCATCGAACTGGTTGTTAAACCAGTAGGATCCCACCACTGATATCAAGGGATATTATGTAGTAAGTTAGGAAAGTGTTTCTACTCTTAAGACTAGAACTGGATGAAATCTTCCATTGATGCAAATTGAAAAAGGATCATATGATCTAAAAGTTTCGACAATGTTGTGCAAGCACTTGAATTAATGTTCAGTTCTTCTTGATCCACAGCCCTCACCCCTGCATTAAAAGCTGCATTCTCTTTAAATGTTTCATAAAAGTGACAGAAATTGGTATGAAAGCTGCTAAAATAAAAAAAACAACAAATCCACATAACACTGTAGTTGCTTCGGTTCTATAGTTTGCATACATTTTCATCTGTGCAAGAATTTAAAGGCAACTCGGAGGCTAAAAGTAGATAATATTAAAAGAAGACTATGAAGACTGTTACATGTTCATTGATTTAGACATATTCTTTTCCTAGGACAACTCCATTATCCTAAATGGAAGTGTGATGATCAATGTATCCCGACTGCCAAATTCTTCTCACAAGGAACAATTTAACAATGGTGACTGGGAGCGTTACAAGCTTTGCATGTGTTCGGATGGGACATTATTCCGTATTCCAGTGAAGAGCCGTAATATGGGTTGTCAAACCTCTATCAACCCATGCAATACGTATTAAAGGCAAATGTGGGTACTGTGCAAAGAAAAAATCACTATATTTAAGTTCAAGCCACTGCATGTTTGGAAGGATGTTTTTAGTTATTTGTAGAAATATTAAATGAAGCACTTCTCGCACCCAGATCTCCACATATAGCACTGTTGATTAGGCCAATCATGTTTTAAGGTACGTTCCTTGAGGCATAGAAGGGCATTTTAGTAAGGCAGTTAAACAGAAACACAGAATGTACTTCAGGGTATTGTTGAATAAAAATTAACAAATAGGCCGATGTATGTTTCAAAAATAATTTGGAAGAATTGTTTTGAAGTTTGCCGAGGGAAGCATCCTTCCGCTGATTTGTTAATATGACCACTGGAGCTGTTGGCAAAGATCCCCTGTGACATTAATACATTAATTCATTTTTGTTTCTGGTATTTTTGCCTTTGCAAATGTGTATTTCTCAGACATTATACTTATACTTGCTGCCACTGTGTTGAAGCACTTGAAATTTAGATGCACTGAATTCCATGTTCTAATATTGTCTGGGGAATTCAAGTCATTATGGAAACTGATTATGGAAATAGACTGTGGTTGAGCAGCTGCAGGTTGTTGGACTACCAGAACTCTGGTGGTACAGTGGTTAGAATGCATTACTGCAGGCTAATTCTGATGACTGCCAGCAGTTTGGCGGTTCGATTCCCACTGGCTCAAGGTTTGACTCAGCCTTCCATCCTTCTGAGGTTGGTAAAATGAGGACCCAGATTGGTTGGGGCAATATGCTGACTCTACATATCGCTTAGAGAGGGCTATAAAAGTGAAGCAGTATATAGGTTTAAATTCTATTGCTATTTTTCTTCTTCTACCAAGTTAAAAAATCATGTTTTTTTTTCCAAGTAGTACTTTGAATAATTTTGAGTTTGGCAAAACTCATAATAAGATTACTAACTTCTGCTTCTGCCCAAACAGCCGTTTGTTCATTTTGGAAAATTCCCCATGTTTTAGAATGTTTTACGTCTTTTGGTTTGTCAATTTCTTAGGCATGGCATTTGAAAATGCTTCTGGCAGAGGTCCCATGAAAACCGAACAAAATTAAAAACATTTAAGCCTGACTTGTGAGAGTGCATGAAAACACACTGGTTTACTGCAAATAAAATTCTGCTTTTTTGCTAATTGAGAACAAAGCAGTTTGAAGGTATCTTCTCTGCTTATGTTGCGTCCTTCTTCACTCGGACTTTCCATCCCCACCTTCAGTTTTGAAATGGGATATTGTCAATGGAAGGTCGTGAATGAGAAGCTCGCTGCAAAGCTTCATCTGCAACTTTGACTATATGCTTAATAGGCAACCTACTTGACACTATCAGTTATGGGCTGATGGAACGGTGGCCGCAATTTTGCTTTAGAAGCACTGAATGCCACTGCTGCAGGAACAGAGAGAAGGAGATGTAGCTGAGGGCACAAGCAAAAGGCACTGATCCTTCTAAGGAATGTGGGATATTTTAAACTGCTAGACCAAAGCTACTGTTACCTCAAATATAGCAGGATATCTTAGCAAGCAGTAGAATTCAAGTATTTGTACTGTTATCTATATATGCATTTCTGAAGGGGGTCAGACCTCTACAGTAGAAACTCTGGTCACAACCATAATTCGTTCCATAACTTTGGTCGCAAACCAATTTGGTTGGAACCCGATTTGGTCATGGTCAGAAGCGTTTTGTGACCAGAGGTTCTACTACTGTATTTGTTTATCATGTTTCACAAATGGTAGAGAAAAACCTTGGTCTCGTTTAGTACATTTTGTTAAATCTTAAAGATTCCTTTTTTCCCCAATCAATTTCTACGCAGAGAATATGTTGAAAGTTGTTGGTAAAAGTAAATGGATACTAGATATCCAGACTTTGGACCTTTGGTTGACGTATTCAAAGAAATGGTCATTTGGACCCAATTATCATGGAAATCGGATAGCTGCTCAACTGTCCAATGCCTGAATGGTACTTGAAGTGAGAAGTTGGTAAGGGTAATAGTATGCAGGGAATTGTGGTTTGCTTGAAGCAGGGGAGAAGCGATAAATGGAAATGTGGTGCAATAAAATGCTAGACAATTTGCAGTTTTAATGGGAATTCACAGAGAATGTTTAATTTATAGCCTCACATATTTTGTGGCATGGAGTTAAACCTTGTGAGCAATTCTCTGTCCGATTCTTAGTTCTGTGGTCCTATTGTTATGCAGCAGTATTAATACACACAGAGTCACTGAGAGCGAATAGGCATTAACCTGGGCAAATAAATTTATTGAGCACCACATCTGCTATGTTCTATTGTGGCAGTTTGATTTAACCCTAATTTAATTGTAAGCCACCCTGCTGGACTCCTCCAGAAAGGCAGTACAGAATAGAAATTGTAATAGTGTTGTTGATGTCCATTATTTTGAAATCAGAGTTAATTTTAATTGGAATATGTGTATATATATGTGTGTGTGTGTATGTGTGTGTATACATACATACATACATACATACATACACACACACACACACACATACATGCAGACACACACACACACACACACACACACACACACACACACACACATATATATATATATATATATATATATATATATATATATATATATATATATATATATTTGTTTTCATAGATTTTCACGGGTGTAGGTATGCTGGTCTTGTTGTATTTGGGAAAAGACCCAAATACAACAAGACCAGCATATAGTGTATGTGTTTGTGTGTGTGCATATATATATATATATATATTTAGTGTCACAACCCCTGGTAACCCCCAATTATGGGAGGAAGCTAACTGCTTCCATCATCTGTCAATCGGCTCATCACAAGAGTCCATCCAGTAAGGGTATGGCTAGCTGATGAGAGCTAAATAGCTTGAAATAGATCTATACTGGTCTCCCTTTATTTATTTATCAAAAACATACATATACATATATATATATACATACATACATACATACATATACACACACACACACACACACATATATATATATATATATACATATATATATATATATATATATATATATATATATATATATATATATATATATATATATATATATATATATGCATGCCATATAGGGAAGAGACAAAAATTAGCATTCCAATGTTACACAAGCTCTTGAATTAATGTTCATTTCTGCTCAATCCACAGTCCTCATCTATGCCTTAAAGCTTGTTTAAATGTTTCATAAAGTTACAGAAATTGGTATGAGAACTGCTAAAATAAAATAAAAATAAACAAATCCTCAAACCGACGTAACACTAGAGGTGCTTCTGTTCTATGGTTTGCAATCATTTTTATCTGTGGAAGAATTGAAAGGCATCTCGGAGGCTAAAAGTAAACAATATTAAAAGAAGAAAAGTTGAAAGCCTCATGATGTTTAAGACTATTCAAAATAAAGCATTTAGATAGTAGTTGCAAAACATTTTAAATGCAAGTTTATTGTTCCATTTCTTAACATATGAAAAAAATGTATTTGGAGGAGTATTTTGTTATGTACATGCTTTAATGCAGGGTTTCTCAGCTGGCTGGGGGATTCTGGGAGTTGGAAGTCCAGACATCTTAAAGTTGCCAAGGTTAAGAAACATTGCTTTAATGTCACAATGAAAATTTTAAGTTTAACAACAAAATTGTTAACAACAAAAATGGTATCTGCCACTAGGCTTTGACGACTACTTTGACAAATTCTAATATTTGATGTTGATTATCTTAATTGTTTTATATTTAATTGTTCATAATTAAATTTAACATATTATACTTGTAGATAATGATTTTCCTTCAAAGGGTGCTTTCAAATATGAGTAGATAGTCCTTGAATTATGCCCACACTTGAGCCCAAAATTTCTATGGCTTAGAGACAGTTGTTAAATGAGCTTTGCTCCATTTTACGATCTTTCCTGCCACGGTTGTTAAATGAATTACTGGTTGGTAAATTAGTAACACAGCTGTTAAGTGAATCTGGTTCTCCCCATTGATGTTGCTTGTCAGAAGGTCACAAAAGGGGATCGTGTGACCCCGGGACTCAGCAACTGTCATAAATGAGTTGTCAAGCATCCAAATTTTGATCACACGACCGTTGGGACTCTGCAGTGGTTGTTAAATGTCAAAAATAGTCATGTCCCTTTTTTCAATGCTCTTGTGACTTTGAATAGTTACTAAAGGAATTGTTGTTAAGTTGAAGACTACCTGTATATGAAGGGTTTTGAATATTTAGCTCAGCAGTGGGATATACGTCTCATCAAAATTCACAGGATATACATAGTAAACATGCCAAGGTTAGGGTTAGGGCAATTTTTTAATTATTGTTATTATTCTGGTCTTATGGCTTCAACAGGCCATATGAAAGGAAAAAGAATTGCAGTTAAGACTTGCAAGGAAACTTTTGGCTCCCAGATATTTACAAAGGAAAAATTAAGTGACTGGTTTGCTGTGCCAGGTTCCAATATTTAATACTGGATTCATAACACATATAATCTCCTTAGTAACCCAATGTGCAGTACTAATAAAAAGGCCATACATATATTGAACATGTTCTCAGCAGAGTATTGGTACTGTTGTGAAGACTGGATGAATAGGAATGTGCAGTGTTTCAGAATGAAGAGTGTAACAACCGTATCAGTCTGAGTCTCATTAAAGCAACTGTGTCTGTTCCCAGATTTTAGGCAATTGCAGAAGCCTCCCCCAAGTTTCCTCACTGCAGGTGAGTAAACTGGGAATCAGATATAGCTGCTTTCACACTCCTATGAATTCTGTTAAATTCTGAGGTAACACTTCTAAATTTAATCTGAAGCACTGGCCTTATAGGACAAATTCTTCCTCATGCTTTTGCGGGAGGACATTGGCCAGGCATTAATGGGATCAACTTTTTAAATGAAATATTGGGATTAAAATATTATTGTACTTATTGCTACAACCTATTCATTTTAAATATTGGAGCATATTGTAGAGTAATATTTTGCTGTTTTGCAGCGTTATACTGACAGCTTAGAATGACAGTTACTATTCCAATTAACTTAAAACTTCTGGACTTATTCAAATCATCTATAGGCACACAATAGATAACAGAACAAAATTCAGAATCTTTTTAGATCTGATTAATGGTATTTAATAATATCTAGTTAAAAATTAAACTGAAAGATCACTTACCAATTTATTTTTCTACTGTGGTGCTGCTCTTATTTGAGGTTTGCTACTAATAATTTATATAAAACGGAGTATTTAATTGTTAAAACTGTGCTTGTTGTGTATGTTTCAAAGCAGGGTTTTTAAAGACTGCATTTAATGCCTTAGATTTCATTACGCCACTATGAAGTTTGGATTTCCAAGTGCCAAAGGAAGTCATCATGTATATTTGTAAAATGTCCATTTAAATAAACAATATAAATCGATCCGTTTTGTTTCTTAACTCTGAATTGTCCCCAAAGTTGTGGTGCATGGGGATGTGCGTATCTAAAATGATTCTCTTTCCCACTGCCCATGTCCTGTGTAATAACTGTTCTGTTTAAATAGCTGCCGAAACATTACTCAGCATGAATCGGAAGCATTGGGAATATGAAGTAGGCTTCACTTGTGATCTTCAAATTAGAACAAATAACATCCTATAGACGTACTTTAGGATTGACCAATTCCTGCTCTATCCTTGGGGGAAATGGCCTGGCATAGACAACTGTAGGCACAACACAGATACCTCTAGACTAGAACAATATGTGTTTTTCAAACTTGGAAGGTTTAAGATGTGTGGGCTTCAACTCCTGGAAATGGCTGGGGAAGTCTGGGAAAACTGAAGTCCACGGCAGGACTTTACAGTTGCCAAAAGGTTTCAAAAACACTGCTCTAGAATTTTTTTATTTTTTTAATGCATGTTATCAAGACTGAATCAGGTTTTTATTAGTGAGATAGTATAATTTAATACGCAACTACACTATCAAAATTCCAAGGAGGTGACACAACTGCAGTAAGCCAAAGTGCCATATGGAAACTTTAAAGACAAAAAAAAGGCAGGTTAACTGCTTCTGTCACAACAGTGTGTTACAGAACACTTTTTTTTAAGTTTCCCAGAAAGTCAGTGTAAATCGGTGAAGTAACAACACATTGACACAACCATATGAGGAGGACAAAGTTTAAGGCTCTCAGTAGGTATTTTAACACTTGCCAATTACTCAGAGACAAACCAAATCTTTATTACTACGAAGCACTTAAGAATCAGTAATTAAATATTACCAAATTTTAAGTATTGTTAGCAGTTCTGCCATTTTGAATTCAACATTATTATATGCTGGTTTCTTTAAAAGCAATAAGGGAGGTGGGAGTTGCCAATATTTAGACAGTAGGAGAAAATATTAACTACAAGCACAGAATTAAAAGGATAATGTGTTTTATGTAGTAAAATGTACCTGCGAAGCCTCCGCACGAGACTGATATGAATTGTTCAAAAAGGAAAGCAGGAAACTATTCACGTTTAATTAAATGCTTTATGTAAATTTATACTATAGTAAATTTATGGAACGCTTTCACAATTTGGTTCCTCACGTTTACAAAAAGCACAGATCATTTGGTTTTGTACAAACCAAAAAAATTTCCGATGGTTACATTTTCAGTATTCAATTTGAATTTATCTGACCCAACCCCAAAACGAAAATGGTACAAATAATAGTGGGTATTAGAATTGATAATACCGTTTCTGACCCTGAAAGGTAAAAAGCATAAAAGATTCATCAGTCTTTGGTACTGGACAATATAGACAGTCTTATGGGCCATTTGACCATTCATGTATCTTTATTCACTTGGTCATCTAAAAAGCTTATCGTTTTAAGGATTTCACATTAGAATATAATGCACACACATCTTGCTAGCATTTCTGTAGAAAAGATATTTTCAGCTTTAACCAATTCAGTGTACAGCCTTTTTTTTCCCTTTTACAACAACAAAATCAATCATACTATTTTAAAAATGCTAAAAATTCAAAACGTATGAAAAAGGAACAACTTTGATTAACTTTACTTGGACAGCATTACATAAAGAGTTTTCCAGATAATGCCATGGCCCTCCCCCCTGGAATCAGGGTCATTCTGAGCATGATTGGTTAAATAAGGAGGTCAGAATTTCAAAAACACACAAAAAATAACATTCTGACCCATATATCAAGTGGACCTTTCTCTCATTTTCCTTTGTATATCACAAAAGCTGTGAGCACAGTGTCCTTAATAATTACATTTTAGATTAACCTGCTTTTACAGGCAAGGCCAATTCTCTGTGTGTGTGTGAAATTGTTGAGAGCAAAACGTAAGACACAGTCTCTTGATCAACTTTGTAATAGAAGCCATAAACAGATAAACGGAAGAGGCCTGTCATGGACAAAGGAAAACAGATTGCAGTTTCTACCCTTTGGCCATTATTTAACTGAATTCAATTGACACTTCATTTTTAAATGGAAGACAGTACAATTTTGAAATGTGTCCTCTCTTGCTCTCTACCACTTGATCAGGTGTTTTTGCTTTGTGTATTAATGTTCACATGTAAATAGAAAAAGTGAGACTCAGTCCCAAGAATGAACTAGACATAGATGTGTTAACCTTATACTTTTCTTTAGCAAAATTAGATCGCATAAAGCAGTGTTTCCCAACCTTGGCAACCTGAAGATGTCCGGACTTCAACTCCCAGAATTCCCCAGCCAGCGAAGGTTGCCAAGGTTGGGAAACACTGGCATAAAGTTCTTTGGCTGTTACCTTTGTCACTGAAAGTCCCTTTATGTCTCAACCAAATTCGCCTATAATCTAGTATTTGTATCTTCCCAGTTGGACAGTTATTTTTGACTATGGCTATACTAAATAATAGGAGGTATTGGAGGGAGCACGAACTGGCTCACGGCCTGCCTGTTCTCAACAGAGATTGACTAAAGGGGCCTGCACAGCCAACTTCCAGCTCTTATTTTGGGGGGCGAGGGGGGAATGGACAACAGAAGTGACAGCCTATGAAAAGTCCAACTAAGTACTGTAACTGCGTCCATTTCCAGTCTTCCTACCTGGTCAGCAGCTTGTGTAGCTCTGCCCCATTCAATCCCTGCTCCCAAGCTCAGGAAGACATCAAAAAAAGAAAAGCTCCATTCCTAGGCAGAATTCACATTTTCATGTGGATCTCTTTGGATCCCAGCCCTTTGTTTTGCTGATTTTACTTCTTTAGAAGTATCCAATCCTAAAGAAGCTATGTGTGTTTATGATATACATGTTTTTTTTTTCCTCTTTACAAATATCTTCAGTATTTTGAAAATAAAAATAAGTGGTTTGTACTAATTTGTTATTGAAGCTTAATTTGGATGAGCCATGGTGGCAAAGTGGTTAGAGTGAAGTACTGCAGGCTACTTCTGCTATCTGCCGGCTGCCTGCAATTTGGCAGTTCAAATCTCACCAGGCTCAAGGTTGATTCCTCAGCCTTCTATCCTTCCAAAGTGGGTAAAATGAGGACCCAGATTGTTGGGGGCAATATGCTGACTCTGAAAAACGCTTAGAGAGGGTATATAAGTCTAAGTGCTATTGCTAATTTATATTCCTAAATTCTGAATGTTCATTTAGCTTTAACTTTCTGTAAAAGAAAAGGCAAGCTCATGTTTTATTGCAAATTTCACGATGAACTCTTGGCTGATTGAACAAAGACTAATGGATTTTTGAATGCATTTTCAATAAGTCTATAAGCTACCTTAGTTAAAAAAAAGAAAAGAAATGTACATTGAACTGTATTATGAAGACTGATGAAAAGGTGACACAGGAAGTTACTTCATTCATCTACTTCTTTGAACTTTCCAGTCCAAACAGATAAAATGATCCCAAATAAATAGTGATGCTGCTTGATTAGAGTAGATGTTGCTTGTAATTGGCATTTTGCCAGGAAATTCAATCCCTGGAACATAAATGCAGCCATGCCGAATTTTCAGGCTAAGCTTTGATTCCAGTCTCTGAAATATATTCATACATTTAGGCTGTGTTTTGAAACAAGACTTCATTCTGTCTTTATCCAGATCATCAAAACACTCCGGGAACAATAATAGTAAAATAAAAGAATATGCCACGTTTACAAGTCTAAAACCCTTTTTAATCAGATGTTTAATTCGATTAACCTGAACCTCTTTGCAAACTACAGCATCTGACTATAAGGACATCAGCATCATCGCCAAAGGGAAAATGGCATGTACAACTCTGTTCAAGCTGTAACAATTTCTTTAAGAGCTTCTATTAAAACGGTAGCCAATAATTGCTTATTAAATAAAAATGAAGTTGGGCAACTGGCAAGAAAACCATTCTGCAAGATTTTTCTTCAAAAACTGGCATCCTAAAACAACTATTACTAAACAAGCAATAGTTCCACCTAGGCAAACTCCTCCTCCCACATCCCTTTCCCTGAAGTGCTATGCCCGAGACCAATTAAAAATTAAGTTACATGGTTACCTGAATGTGACAAAATTATTTTTTATAATACCTTTCCTGCTGAAATCATTCCTAGATGAAGCTTTTTTTTTTATACACATATACAAAGTTTAGACATCAATATTCACATTAGTCACAGTGAGGATGCTGGCAAATTCACCATCTGTAGTGTAGAGACAAAATGCAAAGCAGCCTTCTGGAGAGAACAATGGTACACAGCAAGCAGAGCTGGCCTGTTAAACAGCAAACACCCCCCCCAAAAAATCCCTGAAAATGGGATACAGTGCAGGAAAAGCCTCATGCGCTTTATATACAAAGAGAAGTTTATGGCTAATGGTTGACATTAACTGTAGTACAAAGGCTCTTGAGCAGCTGTGCATAGTTAAAATTCCTATGTCATTTGTTTCTCTTTATACCACTCCACAAATTCATCCAGCAACACTGGCCCTTTAAAGAAAGAAGGAAACATTTTTGTAAAAAAAAATATATGTATTACAAGAACACAAAAAGGCAGAGGGAGATCACAGATACGATGTGAAATGAGTCTTTGTCTTTCCTGACCAGATATATACGTACATGCTCCGTCTTCGTCATAATTGCTGAGGTCAAGATTAATGGATCGGCTGAATTCCAGAACATTGCACCATTGGTCCTTGTTGATAACTTTGTACTTAGATTGCTACTTAAAACAAAAATAGCAGTTATTCAAAACGCCTTTGGAACAAAGTAACTGGGGGACTAAAAAATGCAAAAGCTCATTCTGCAAATGTAATAGAAGGTGTGATAGTCTATAATATAAATATTCTAGCCATAACGTTTAAGGCATCACGCACTCATGCATCACGCACTGGTCACGCCCACGCCCATTTTTTTAAGGGGGAAAAAGCCACGATACGTCACGACACTGCCATGACGCCATGAGTTTGACCCCTCTGCTTTAGAGAATGGAGTGTCTATTAGATCCAAATGTCCATCGTTTACACCTACTGCATTTGCATCATAATTACCTAACTGATGTAAAAGACATCATTACAATAAAAACACAATTTAAGAAGGAAACTAAGTTAATGGACATTGCTCGAAGCAAAAATTCCAAGCAATATATATATATATATGTTGTGACTTTAAATATATACCTTTCACCCTGGCCTGGCTGATAAGGAGTCGAGCTCTGTAGCTCAATGGTTAACACATCTGCCTAAGAGGCAATAGAGCACAGGTTCGATTCCCAGCAAGGGTATGGCTAGCTGATGAGAGCTAAATAGCTTGAAATAGATCTATACTAGTCTCCCTTTATTTATTTATCAGCACAACATACATACATACATACATACATACATACACACATATATACATACATATATATATATGTGCTCTGTAATTATAAATATATAAATATGTAATTATAATTATATATATATATATAGTGTCACAACCCCTGGTAAGCCCCAATTATGAATTATGGGAGGAAGCTAACTGCTTCCATCATCTGTCAATATTTATCAATATTTATCAGCACAAATAAAACACACACACACACACACACACATATATATATATACACACACACACATACATACACACACACACACACATATATATACACATATATACATACATATATATATGTGCTCTGTAATTATAAATATAATTATTAGATAGCAATATTTTCAATTAATTCACTGTGAATTCTCAATTTTAGTGCTGCGTTTAAAAAACACAATAAAAAATTATTTTCTACATGTACCTCTAAGAACTGATGAAATACTGGGAAGAGGGGCCATGTTTTTCCTAAGAGGAGTCCTAGCATACACTTGGCAGTATTCATATCTAGGCTTCGCTGATCTTTTTCCTGTCAGAAGGAACAAAAAAAAATAATACTTGCAATATTGCTTAGTTGTGCTAAGACCCGTATCAATTTATTCCTCAAAAAAGTATAATCCAGCCCTTATCTTTATCTAGCATTCCTTTGCTTTTTGTTTTTATCAATGGATGTGCAGTCAAGCTAGACTTCCTAAAGATTTTAATTAATTGTTCTTACTTCAGGAAATTCCTCCTTTGTCCCAGATCTCTTCCATCCATTGCTTCTTGTCCTGCAATCTGGTACTTTGGAGAATAAGTTGACCCCCCTCCTTCCTGTGATAGGCCCTCAAGTACCAGAAGATAGCTACCTAATCCTTCTCTTTATTTGATTAAGCATACCTAGTCCCCTTAAACATTAATGATACTGGTTTTGTTAAACTATTTAATGTTCCCTTCAGTATGAAGACATACTTCCAACCTCAGGAAGTGACCTGTTCACATACTAAGAGACACATTTTTATGTGCATGAATTATACCATTCCATTCTATGATTAAGATAATACAAAGGAATAGTGACTTTTTTATTGTTACAATAATCAACTTCAAAGAGAGGGATATATAATGTCTTAGTCTGAAGGCCTCTTCTGGACTCCACAATCTCAAAAGCAGGAAGAGTCAAGAGAAAGCATTTAAAAAATTAACATGTATTTTAATTTTCATTTAACACATCATATGGCAACTTCCCATCTATTTGATACTTTCCTTCCTGTCCCATTAAATACTGGATATATGAAAATATTTCAAAATACCATCACTTCATGACATACAAGATTGATTTGAGGACAAAAACCACGGGTAGAACATTCTATGACATTATTAACTTGATTTTTACTATGTTTCCCCCAAAATAAGGCAGGGTCTTATTTTATTTTGACCCCCCCCAAAAATAAACCCTTGGTCTTATTTTTGGGGAGGTCTTATTATTTTTGAGGTGCAGGAGGCGGAGAGCGTGGTCACCTCATGGCTGCTGCTGTGTTGCAATATTTTTAGAGGGGGCTTATTTTTGAAGGAGGGATTATTTTTTAGAGTATAAGATGTACCGGAGTATAAAATGCACCAAGTTTTTGAAGAGGTAAATTAAAAAAAAAAGTTTTTGCACTCTGCAAACGTCCCAAAAATGGCCCGTTTTTCACAAAAACGGGCCCATTATTTTCTCCAAAACAAGCCTTTAGGAGACTTGCAGAGTGCTCCTGGGAGGTGGCCCCCGCAAAAAACAAGCAAAAATGGCCCAATATTTTGCGAAAACGGGCCCGTTTTTGTCAAACAAAATGGAATGCATAGCCTTTAGGAGGTTTACAGAGTACTCCTGGGGGCTGGGGAGACAAAACTGAGCAAAAAATGGCCCGTTTTTCACTAATTTCTGCCCTCCCCAGCAGCTCTCAGAAAGCCTCCTAAAAGCTATGCACAGCCATTTTGGTGAAGGGGCGGGATTTCGGGAGGCAAAAAATGCTGTATTCAGTGTATAAGATCCACCCAGATTTTCAGCCTCTTCTTTGAGGGAAAAGGGTGCGTCTTATACTCTGAAAAATGCGATATTTTAGCGCATGCTCTCAAAAGCCCGATTGGGCTTACTATCCAGGAAGGTCTTATTTTCGGGGAAACAGAGTAAAAAGTACAATTTGGGTAAGGGAAGATTCTGGGACAACATGCATGGCTTGGATGGGTTGTATTTTCCAAGTCCTGGTAGTTTGCAAAGGGTGAGAAACAGAGGTGGAGCCAATACTTGAGTTCCTCCTCACTCTATGCTTCCAACTAGAATGTAATGTATTTTGCCCTTCAGGTAAGCAAGGTTAACTTCCTCCCTCGGTTGCCAATCAAAAGTATTTCTTTTAAAACAAACAATCGAGGAGAGAAAATAAAGCACCCTTGTACTTTATTTTCAGGCTACTCACACGTGCGAAGTCAAATGCATATCTATAAATAAGCTTAAAATTCATAGGCTCGTTTAATAAAGATCTCAGGTAATCCAAAGAATTTCTTAGCTTCTCTGTTGTGTCACACCTGTAAAATTAATAATGGTCATGAATAGCGATTAAAATGTAATGAGAGAGAGATTGCTGCAATCACCCCACCAGTTGTAAATCCCTTGTTTTTAAAATGTGAAACGTCTCTTTCCAAAACAACTCCCACAAAATTACAATGCACAGCAGCCTTTCTTCACTTAGTGTGTGAGAGAAATCCATCTACTGCACCCGAGGGGAAGGTCTAGGGCAGTCTCCTAAGGCATGGGGGGCATAGTAAATTGCTCCACCCAGAAGGAGGGAATGGGCTTTAACCCCCATGACTTGAGACCTAATGGGAGAAGGATTTCAGGGGACAGAAGGATCATTAGCTGCTATAGGTTCTGGAGGCAGGCAGTGTATAAGTGAGTGCAAGAGAGACAAATGGCAAATGGGCCAGGGAGGGGGGCATGGCGATGGCTATTCTTGAGACTCTGACTACAACAGGAAGTCCTTAAAAACCAGTTGTTCCACAATGTTTTAGGCCCCAAAGTATTCCTGTTAAGATAAGCTTTTAAATACTGAAATGCTCCCAATTTTATTGACTATATTTCTTTTCTTCTTTGTCATCCGCCTCAAGTCTTGTGGAATGAACAGTAAATAAAATCACATAAATATTCAGAAAAAGATAGCAATAGCACTTAAGACTTATATACTGCTTCACACTGCTTTATAGCATTCTCTGAGATGTTTACAAATATCTGCATCTTTCCCCCAACAATCTGGGTCCCCATTTTACCCGAACTGGGAAGGATGGTTGAGTCAACCTTGAGCGGGTCAGGATCAAACTCCTGGCAGTGGGCAGAGTTGGCCTGCAGTTCCAACTGCATTCTAACCACTGCACCGCAGCTCCTAGATGTTACATACATCTTCACAAAATTATTGGATAAGACAGTACAGTTTTTTTTTTAACTTTATACAGACATGCAAGATCAACTTTACAAGAGGACAATGATCGCTATTTCACATTTGTTAATAGAAATAATACTTACTGCAAGGATGTCATTCCTTTTAGCCATTCTTGCAGTGTAAAATAGCCCATATTCTGAGCATCCAATTTCCAAGCCAACACAAGCATGGCTACCTGGTTTAAAAATAAGCAAAAGATTCCAAAGTTCATATAAGAATTTTGATTTCTTCAATGCTTTTCTTAATGCATCTCATTTTCAAAACCTTATATTGGCGACCAGTGATAGGGCAGAAGGGATACACAGCTCCATTTTTTCCAACTATTTAGACTTCAAAAAGTGCAGGGAATATTCCAGTGCTGGCATTCAAGGGATGAGTGGAAAGACAAAAATATCTGAACCATAAAAAAGAAAGATGACTGCCAAAAGTTTATTTCTTCTGTTCAGCAAAACGTAATAAATATAATATCGAATCATTTCAATGGGCCACTTTCATATCATGATTAGCGTAAAGCCGTCAAATGGTAAATGCATCTAATTTCTGCCCCATATATGCCCAATGTTCCGTCTCATTGGTAGGTAAAGAAGTGACTTTCTTGTTGTAGCTTGTTAACAGAGCAAATTTTTAAGTATGCCATCCAAATGCAAGTCAACAATGTTTCTGGATGTATTCCTAAGCAAACTGGAAAATATACATCCATACACTATAACATACATCTTGCATGCATGGACACATGGAACCATTTGCTACAATTATCTAGTCACCACTGGAAGTTGTGCACTAGAGCTGCCCACGTGCTAGAGGAACCATATTTGCCATTTAATTACACAATGGATAAACACACTGCGCCAGCACTATCAATGAGCTAGGTTTAGGATAGAGCGACAGAACAAACAAATCACAAGGTTCTTTTGTTAAAAGATGGAAATGGGTGAAGCACAAACTGATTCTCTCCTACCAATAAATGAATTTGAACGTACGTTTTCTGGCTCAACCCCTATGTCCTCACAGAACTTCTCCATTCCTTCAGGACCCACAACGTCATCTGTCCCTACAAGTAAATGACAAAGATTATTTTCTACTCAAAAGTTACAATCACTTGATTATTAAAGTCCAAATGACTGGACCATACAAAAAGAGCAGCTCTTACAAGGATGGGATTTCTTGAACACTGCTTAGGCACACAGCAGGAAGTGCAGGTCCAAAGATCAAAAACTCCTTTCTCTATCTCAATCCCACAAGATACAGCTGTCACAACATGCAAATATTCAAAGAGCCCAAAGGTTCCTCAAAACAGAATCAAATGTTATTATTTACTTTATTGCAGATTCACATCCATTGCTCCAATTAACCAAAAAAGAGATACTCTTCAAATGTTTAAAATACAGCACCTCAAAGCCACTTTTGAATGTTCAAAAATGGATCTATTAAGTATCTGCAAAACTGACTATAATTTCAAGTCAAAACTAAAACTGCACTTTTGGAGAAAGGTAGAATGATGTGAAGTCATTCTCATTTCATTTAATTAGTACGTTGATATTTTAATACTTCAAATTGATTTTTCCTCTTAAATTCTTGCTTAGAAATATTTAAGAAATGTGCGGATGTGAACACTTGCCTGCATATTCATAGAACCATTCTAAACACCTTTTACTTGAAAACATATCATCTTCTGACCTTATTCTGGTAGAATCATATTTTCTGTACACGCTGAAATAAAAGAGAAAAAGCTTAAGAACATGGTATTCCCAGTTCTATAAAATGATATGCCAGTGTCATATCATTTTAGATTGCAAGCCTTTGAAGTAACTTCTTATCCCTGGCCAACCCACTCACTTTCAGAGTTCTGACACTGTGAATAAATTTTATAAGGTCATTTGCAGAACTTCCAAATTCTACACTCAAATTTAAAGCACTTTCAAAACAGGCCTTAACACAGATGCAACGGATGGCCTGATCCTGGAAAAAGACACGGCTGCTTTATGAAATCAGCTGCAACTCTTACAGCACAAGGAATTTTTTTTCTGATTTGCTCTGAAGCCCAGAAAAAAAAATTAGGCTGCTTCAATGAATAGAAATGCTGTGTGCTGAATTGAGATCCAAAACATTTCTTCCCAACTATTTTCATGTACAACCAGAAGCAGGAAACAAATCTTCCTTACCAAATCTTATTTCACTTACTTACTACAAATTAAGCTCACCGTTGTGAGATTTCTGTTTTGTAAGGTTCTTTAAACATTTTGCCACTCGCTCACCATAATCAAAGTGTGTAGACAACATAGGTCAAATTATAAAACCTATGGAGAAATCTGTCCTCCAAAATAATTTCTTATGGAAGAACAGGTAGCATTGACGATAACTCTTAAAAGAATGAGAGTATATCGTGCCAGGTATGCAGAGCGTAAGAAAGCCTAGAAATCTCATTTAAATAAGCTGCTGATGGAGTTGATCAACCACCTTCTCCTGCTTTGCTGCCCTTCCGAATGTCATGTTTCTTAATTGAATAATGACCGAATAGGAAAGATTATGTACCCATCGTGTCTACTTTTTTTAGCTGTCAGATCATCTCCCGTTGTAGGTCGCCTTTTTTTTCTTGGCGGCATCACTTTGCTGAAGCTGTCTGATGAACTGCAAGATCTCAGGTTTCCTGCAAGGGAATGTAGGAAAAAGAGACAGACATAGGTAGATGTTATTTAATTATCTTATTTCATCAAGTTATGCTTTCTCACAAAATTTTGAGGCAGCTTATCAATCAAACGTAAGACTTTTTAGACCACACTGAAACATCAGCAGAGAAAATTCAGATGTGCAAGGCTCCTAAAGGCCTAATATAATATACAAATGTATAATACATTAGCATCTGTATTGTTCGGGGGTTTTGTAGCATGTTTTGTGAACTCCGTTACAACAGTTGGTGTACTGGTGGTTATGATTTACATGTTGTGCGAACTCAGCCACTCTGATCTATTCACTGAAGATAAGTAAACAAACCATGATTAATCAAATGTTTTTAGCATAGCCTACAGCAATCTACTGTGTTAATAGAACATTTACTAGATATAGAAAGTAATTGATATAACAATATTAAATAACTGAATAGACATTGTCACAGCTTTAAAACAATTGATCACATCATTTTATAAATCCTGGGAAGAATCTCTCCTCCATTTTGATAGAAATTAGATATAAATTTGCCTAACAAATGAAAACTTAATAAGGTTTCCTTTTCACTCAACATTCTTAAAAATTCTGTGATGCATAAAAAACACAAGAACTTTACCTGTTTGGTGATCGTCTTGACTAGTATCTTCTGTCAAATTCTGGGAAAAAAATTAAATTAATTAACTGGGAGTTTGGATATTGCTTTGTAGGTTCAAATATTGACAGCAATCTCATTCTGGCCTACTACTTTCCCTCATCAGATTTAAAGGTCAAAGATTACAATCAGTTACGACTGACTCTCTTATCTGAGGGAAAACATCTGAACTTTCTGCTATAAATTATTCTGGATCAAATTTCTTAAGTGTTTTTAAAAAATGGTCATTGATATTCTTGTTTTGTTATTTCTCTTTAATTGCTGCAAAACGCATGGGTTCAACAAAGTTCTAGATTTCATCTCACTTCTAAGAATTTCAAACAACTTATGCATATAGACAAATACTGTATTTTTCAGAGTATAAGACGCACTGGAGTATAACACACACCAAGATTTTGAAGAAGTAATTTTAAAAAAAATGTTTTTGCAGGCCTCCCAAACCCTCTGCATGCCTTACTTTTTGTGAAAAATGGGGCATGCAGAGAGTTTGAGAGGCCTGTAAAGTGCTCCTGGGAGCTGGGGGCAGGGGCATAAACAAGCAAAAAAAGCCTGCTTTTTGCAAAAAAACCAGGGCATGCATAGGTTTTGGGAGGCTTGCAGAGTACTCCTGGGGGTTGGGGGGCAAAAACGAGCAAAAAATGGCCCGTTTATCACTCATTTTTGCCCTCCCCAGTCCCCAGGAGCACTTTGCAGGCCTCCCAAAGCCTATGCATGTCCATTTTTGTGAAGGGGGCGGAGTTTTGGGAGGCCAAAAATGCTGTATTCAGTGTATAAGACGCACCCATATTTTCTCCCTCTTTTTTTTGGGGGGGGAGGTGTGTCTTATTCTCCAAACAATCGGGTAATGAATAATACATTGTAGCCTGATTTTCCCCCCAAAGTCAACAAGATAAATGCAGTCTGATTGTAACTGATATTAACCGTGGGATTAAATGTTCCTTTGGATTAAAATAATAGAGGAATTGGATATAAAAGGTCTAGACTTGGAGCAACCAAGTGCCCTCCAGATGTTTTGAATTATATCAAGTAAAGGAAGGTCCAGAACAAGCTCAAGCATGTGCTAGAAGTCTATTTTAGACTAACTGTTTGAAAAGATGGAGTGAAAATCTCTGGATTGTAAGATATGAGATCCACCAAATGAACAAAGGCAACGTTGGAGTTTTACTTCCCTCAAAGACCTGCGTGCATGATTTTAAACCTATCTCCTTTTCTTGGTTCACCCATTGGAAGCCAGATGGAGTATGTCCAAGGAGGTTATTGCCATTAGCAGGAAGCATGTGGGAAAAAGATTGCTGGTGCTGGTTTAGCCAAAGAACAGAGAGTGAGAAAAGCATCTTAACAGAATAATAGAGTTGGAAGGGCTTTGGAAATTTTCTAATACAAGCCCTTGTACAAGGAGGAGACTATATCATTCTGGCTGCCGAATCTTTTCTTAAAAACCTTCAGTGGCAGAGCGCACACAACTTCTGAATGCAACCCATTCCACTAGTTAATTGTTCTCACTGCGAGGAAATTTCTGCTTAGGTCTAGGTTGGTTCTCTCCTTGATTAATTTCCATCCATTTTTTCTTGTCTTGCCCTTCACGTGCTTTAGAGAATAGGTTGGTCCTCTCTTCTTTGTGGCAGCCTCTCACATATTGGAAAACTGCTATCATGTCACCCATAGGCCTAATTTTCACTAGACTAGACATAGCCAATTCCTGCAACTGTTCTTCATATGTTTAGCACCCCCACCCACCCCCAATCATCTTTGTTCCTCTTCTCTGCACTTTTTCCAAAGTCTCTACATTTTTTTTTTAATATTGTGGAGTCCAAAACTGGACCCGATATTCCAGGTATGATCTTACTAAGGTTTTATAAAGCGATACTAACATCTCACATGATGTTGATTCTATCTCCATTAATGCAGCCTAGGATTGCATTGACCTTTTTGGGTACAGTACAATGAATTCCCTTTTATTCACTCATCTAAATCCTTATGAAGATATTGAAGAATACTGGGCCTAAGAAAGAACTTGGGGTACCCCACTCCTTATTTCTTTCCATATAGGTGTAGTTCTATTAAGGAGTACACGTTGAGTGAGGTTTGTAAGCCAGTTACAAATCCATCTGATGGCGATGCTGTCTATCCCACATTTTTCTAACTTACTAAGAAGTAGGTGGTAGTCTACTTTGTCAAATGCCTAACTGAAATCTAAGTATACTATGTCCACAGCATTTCAATGGTCCACTAATTTAGTCACTTTGTCAAAGAACGAAATAA
This sequence comes from Thamnophis elegans, assembly GCF_009769535.1. NCBI lineage: Eukaryota > Metazoa > Chordata > Lepidosauria > Squamata > Natricidae > Thamnophis > Thamnophis elegans. The sequence goes on from NC_045549.1 coordinate 67,660,347, forward strand.
AATGTGCTTGGCATGATCTGTTTTTGACAAACCCATACTGGCTTCTGATTATAAATATGACTTGCTTCTAAGTGTTCGCAGATCAATTGTTTATTATCTTTTCCAGGATCTTCCCAAGTATTGATTTCAGGTTGATTGGACTGTAGTTTCCTAGATCAATTCCCCCCCCCCCCTTTTTGAAATTGGGAACTACATCAGCTCTTTTCCAAGTCTCTGGTAGTTCTTCAATGCTCCAGGATCATTGAAAGAACTGGTTCAAAAGTTCCAAGATCACCCCTGACCACTCCTTCAGACCTCTGGGATGTAATACATCTGGTCCTGGTGATTGAATTCATCTAAAGTGACAGGTATTCTCTTACCATTTTCTTGCCTATTTTAAATTGTATTCCTAGTTCTTTTACGGTTCTGTTTTTGGCAGTTTGTGCTATTTTTCCCCTCTGGCTTGAAGACAGATGCAAATAATGAATTAAGTAGCTCTGCTTTCTGCCTGTCATCCTCACTTCCTTGCCATCTTCTCCCATTTGTAATTAGTGAATTCGCTTCATTTCTCCATCTGTGAAACCACCACAAAAATCAACACTTTGCTAATTCTCAGTTCCTGTTGTAAATGCTTCAACAAGTGACCATATCATTGTGTTAGGCTGCCTAATGCTTCCAGAAAGAAAGGGGCAGAGTAATAGCTTGATACGTGTTTTAATGTCTTATTTATATTCGATACATTTATACATGTATTTTGAAAGAAATAAGCAGCTCTGAATAACCTAAGAATCCTTATGATCAGAAATTCAATTGTGTTATATTAAAATACACAAACAAGTATATATCTAAATAATGTAACTAAATATAACTAAAACTTCAAAGTATTAAAACTTACTAAGAAAAACTTTGGCTCTGGCTTCATTCTTTTCTGATAATCCTACAGCATTGCTTATTATTCTAATATGCAACCTACACGTGGGCAAGACTACATAGGGTAATAGGAATAGCAGAATAAGACTCCTAAGGTATCTAGACTCAGAGGGGTATTTGTTTAATGGAGGAATGAATGAACATACCAGTTGCGCATCTAAAGTTTGAATATTAATCTAAAGATGAATACTGAAGAAAGGATTATCTCAAAGGAAAGTACGCACAGTTAAATTTACACAGGTCTTTGTTGCCAATTGCAAAATAATAACGGAAGAATATTTAAACATCCATTTAATGTTAAATAACCACGATTTTCCAAAAATGTAAGCAATTACCAGCCTATTAAGAGTATGGTAAATCTTGTGAATATTTGCCAGTGTTGATAGATGAGAGTTCAGCTGGAAATCTAGGAATGAAAAAACAACATAAAATGTATATTATGTTAGTTCTGCAAAAAAAATATAGGGAATATTTTTTTTAATCTCTGCACAGCTATTTTAAATGTATAAGCTAGCTAGAATTGAAGAGAATGGTCAAATTATTGTTGATGTCATAAACAAAAAGTGTCATAAGATTCTGACCTGATTTGACCTGCAGAAGCAGTAGTCTTTAGCCAAGAAGCTCTAGAGCCAAGTATGAACTTGGGAGCAAAACCGATTGTTGATACATCCACAACATTAAAAGCAACCATTAATACATTTGGAGTAATTCCCCGAATCATCTCCCCCCCCAAACCGCTCCCCCAAAAATATTCCTAAATTCAGTTGAATCATTTCCAAAGAGACTCCTAATCCCAACATGGTCTCCTCTAAATAGCTAGTTATGCCTTAAATAGATTCCGCTAGCAAAGCAAAACATGGCCTCATTATACAAAATAAGAAAATCGAAGTTGTCGGGTACCAAAAAAGATGTTAATCTGAATAAACAATTTAATTGCAAGTAAACAGTAGGGAAAAATAGCCAAAGCAAGGTGGGGTGGTTTTTTTTTGCAACATACGTTCTTTTCCTCCAGCATTCTGAAGCTTGCATTCTGTCTAGACTGAACAACAGCCATGCTTGACTTTTTATAAGTGTTTTGCTAGCCTGAATACTTTTCAGTCCCAAAGAGGTTTCCTGGACAAGGAAATATCAGCTTGAAGAGAAAAAATCCTCATAGTCTGTTCTCAAAACAAGACCAACAAATTAACATTTCACATAACACATTAAGTTTATCCAAAGTTGAACTGTTTATTAAAGGCAGGCAAAATTTAACACACTGTGTCGAAATAAATTAAGGCTACACCACTTAATTTACTAATTGTAGATATGGAGGAACTTCAGGTCGTACAAACAAGCATTTTCAAAGTAATACAGTATTATAAAAATAAGTGCTCTTAAATACCACAGAGAGAAGACTCTTAATTTAACTCGGCAACAGTCTGTTTCACATTCTTTTAAGATAAATTAAAACTAAGCACAATAAATAGTCTTATAGTACAAAACAGTATAAAACATTAGAATATCTCCCAGCAATCAACCCTAAGCCACAACTAAGTAAAAATATGACAAGCATTTCCAAAAGAGATTAAACTTCCTAATTATCAGCAATGTTGAGAAAGAGCTCTATTATGCTACGTAGACACAATTTTTATGTCAAATACAGATCCGGTAGACAAAATATGCTGTGCATTGAGTTCACACTCAAATATGTAATATTAAATCATGGTGAAGGCAGAAGCATGATTAGTTTACCTTAACCAGGATGTGGCTTTTTATCTGAAACTGGTTAAATCAAAAAAAGCACATTTTTTGTTCTATTTGCATACTGCCATAATGCCTGTGTTATACGTTATGGCAACTTTGGGTTCAACTCTCATTCACAGTTTACACTAGCCAGAGTTTAGAGTCGTTTATTTATTAATCGCATTTATATAAACACCCTTCTCATCCAAAGCAATTTGGGCAACACACAATTAGATTTTTAAAAATGAATAAAAACAAAAATATTTGTGTGTCTATCTATAAAGAGATGATGATGATATCGTCAATTCAGGCTCATGGCAATTTACAATAAAAACCACAGTGCTCGTGGCACAAAATAAATAATTAAATGTCCAGCGTAAGAACATAAAATAAAGTAAGTGGCAGGAAAAGTAAGAGACAAAGCAAAACAATGTTTCAACAGGTTATATAATCGTTACCTGTAAATGTTCTTTTAAAAACAACACATTAACCACCTCTGGTGTTTACCATCCAAAATTATAAGAAAACATTAAACCATTAGAATCCCTCCAAGTAATTATCTCTTTTCAGAAGTTCATTACGATGAAGGTCCATCTAATGTCCAAAGGGAAGCAGTTGGGTGAAGGACCAATGTTTCTTGGTTTCAGCCCCCTACACAGATAGTCGTTGATTTACAGTCACAATTGAATCCAACATTTCTGTTGTTAAGTGAGACATTTGTTGAGTTTTGCCCCATTTTATGACCTTTGTTGCCACAGTTAAGTTAATCACTGCATTTGTAAATTAGTAACACGGATGTTAAGTGAATCTGACTTCTCCATTGACTTTGCTTGTCGGAAGGTCGCAAAAGGGGATCAGGTGACCCCGGGACGCTGCGACCGTCATAAATACGAGACAGTTGCCAAGCTTCTGGATTTTGATCACACAACCACGGGGATGTTGCCATGGTGATAAGTCTGAAAACGGTCACAAATCACTTCTTTCAACGCTGTTGCAACTTTGAATGGTCACTAAACAAACTGTTGTAAGTTGAGGGCTACCTGTTACCTCCTAGAAATGTGTGGTCGCCATGACCATCTCCCGTGAAGAAGGTATTGATTGGATGGGTCAATTCAGATTGGAAAAAGTGGTCAAGATACCTTGGCACCATTATTACGAAATACACATGATGTGTTTATATAGTGGGCCCATATCCCCAAACATATGTTCTTAGAGGTTGCATATGCAGCCTACGATTTTACTACCCTAGAAAACTATTTATAAGTAAAAACTATAATAAATGCATAGAGTGCAATAAAAACATTTGTAAAAAAATGAAACATTAAAAAAAATGAATTCTAGCACTATGCAAATGCAATCTTTATTCAAACAAGAACAATGTTTCCAAAAAGTAAATCTAAGGAGCTTTTTGAATGATTGAACGTTTTTATATTCCTTGATATTTTTCGCTATGCAGAACTTCAGGTCAACCCACCAACGTTGGCAGGACAAATTACTGTATATAAATGATGTTGTCTATTGGAGTAATGTCTGCAAGCAAACAATCAAGGTCAGACATCACCAAGGGCTCACAATTCAACCTAAGCTATACAAGTAGTCCTCAATTTACCATGATTCATTTAGTGACCGTTCAAAGTTACAACGGCACTGGAAAAAAATGACATGACAATTTTTGCACATTGATGACCCTTGTAGCATTCCCCACGGGTCACGTGTTTTACATTCAGATGCTTGACAACTGACTCCCATTTACGACGGTTGCAGTGTCCTGGAGTCATGGGATCCCCTTTTGCAACCTTCTGACAAGCAAAGTCAATGGGGAAGCCAGATTCACTTAACAGCCATGTTACTAATTTAACTACTGCTGTGATTCACTTAACAAATCAGGCAAGAAAAGCCGTAAAATGGGACAAACTCACTTAACAAGTCACTTAGCAATATAAATGTTGGGCTTAATTGTGGTTGTAACTCGAGGACTATCTGTATATACATATACATGAAGGGCTTTGCACTTTAGATCTTTTCATCAAGTTCAATGCAATAATGGAAGACTAAATCAAAACAAGACTTGTGTTAATTTATTCTGCCAGTAAGGACATTTTGATCATGCCAAAACAGATTACACTATAAGGGTACGGCAGACTAGAGATTTGCTGCCACAACTAAACATTTCTTTAATACGTCTATGTTCATACAGTTTAATTCAGGATTTTTACCACAATTTACTGACTAAAGCAAAATGTCTTAGTTCATTGTAATTCTAATTTGAAACAGACTATTTTGATTAGCAAGATGTGTGAATCAAATAAGCAAACTGTTGGCTTAGCACAATCTATTTCAATTAGACTAACACATGGCTCCATTTTAAATGCAGGTAGTGCCAGAGCCAAGGACATTTTCCCCCCACCACTGTTCTAGGTACCGGAAATATCCTGAATGTGCTGTATGTTTTTAAATGGTTGCTGTGGGCATCTGAAAACAAACGTTTTCCCAAAACAGGAGCAGAAGATGTCAATGTTTATACACAGGATTCCTTGTGTGGTTAAATTGTCAACTATAACAGGAATTAGATTTGGGTAACTCAGATTGTCTGGTTTGTGTCTGTACAGCCACTAAATAGGACAGGTACAAACGTCAACCAATAGTTAGGACTGCAGAAGAAGCATCTGCAAACAGCCTTCCTTCCGTTGAGGATCTGTATACTATATGAGCTAGAAAGGGGGTTGAGGAAATATCTACAGACCCTCCCATCCTGGACATAATATATTTCAATTTCTCCCCTCAGAACGCCACTATAGAGCACTGCATTTGTATGTATACTGGGAGCTTATGCACCAGAGACAAATTCCTTGTATATCCAATCACACTAGGCCAGTGGGTATCAATCTTCTTAATGCCACGACCCTTTAATACAGTTCCTCATGTTGTAGTGACCCCCAACCATAAAATTATGTTTTTTGTATTTTTTCAAAAATATGTGTTTTCCGATGGTCTTAGGCGACTCCTGTGAAAGGGTCGTTCGAGCCCCAAAGGGGTCCCGACCCACAGGTTGAGAACCACTGCACTAGGCCAATAAAGAATATTCTATATTCCAGTGTTTTTCAACCACTGTGCCGTGGCACACTAGTGTGCCGTGACATAGTGTAAGGTGTGCCGTGGGAAAAACACCCGCCTATAGTCAATATAGGCACAGAGTTAAATTTTTTTAACATTTTCTAATGGTGGTGTGCCTCGTGATTTTTTTCATGAAAAAAGTGTGCCTTTGCACAAAAAAGGTTGAAAAACACTGCATATTCCATCCCATCGAAGTGCTTCAGCATTTTAACGGTTTCATCAGCTACAGGTCACCTGGGCAGAAATGAGGATGGAAAGATAATTGCAAGCAATGGGAGAGAAATACTTCAGCACCTCAGGAACAGATTTACATTTTGTCAAAGGATGGGCTCACGAGAGAGAAGCCTTTGAATACTTCGCATTCAGTGACTTCCCTTTCTTTCTCTCCTGAAAACCAAAGCTTTACAATGAGGGAGAGCTGCAGTTATTTCTAAGGGGCATAGGAAAAATAATTCAGTGTTACATTAGCCCCTCCAAAACCAGGCTATTTTCTCTGCTTTCCTTCTGTGGTCAGAGGGCTGCATCCTAAAACACAAATTTTCCTAATTTTCCTTAGGCAACAGATGCATTATACCAGGGGTCTCCAGCCTTGGCAACCTTAAGACTTGTGGAATTGTGGAAGTCCACAAGTCTTACAGTTGCCAAGGTTGGAGACCCCCGCATTAACTATACATGGCCTCCCAGCACCCCACTTGTGACTCAGGAGTTCCCTAAAGAAGCCAAAAGCAAGTTGGTATTTCCTATTTGGGGGTGGGGATAATGTTTCTGCAAAGGCCATTGCTTGACATTACCATCTGGTTCAAGCCTGCTTAACTTAAGCTTAAGGGTGCTTTCTTATATTGAGCTACTGGTACTTTCATTCACTGACATGCAACAAAGGTTCATGAAAAGATTTTTTTTTTAACTTGCATCGAAGTTCTGAAACATGCTCTGAAAATGCTGCCTATATCCATCTGTACTTGCCTAACCCTGTCTGCTTGGAATGTGTTTTTATTTCAATCAACCTTCCACGTATCTCCTTCAAATGGAGCATGGCCCTGATGATTCATGGATTTGTTCATGATATTTTTGTGTCAGCCAAATTGGTTTGCTATTGGCATTGCTCCACCTCACAAGCCCTGGAATCTAAATATGAATCAGAAAAGGTGCTGCTTAGCTCCCAAGCTCAAAGTCAAGCCTGTGCATCAGGGAGGCACAAAAATAAAACTTTCAGTTGAGCTGGTGACTATCTCGAAAGATCTGTATAATGATATTATGAAAATGGTGTTCCATTGCCTTCTTCTAGGGTGTTTTTGTCACCCTAGAAGAAGGTTGAAACATCAGCATTGGTATTATTTGGAGGACTCCTATCCAAATAGCAACAAGGTTAAACCATAATTAGTTTCAGAGCCAACAAGACCAACCAACCCCTGCTATCTGCTCAAAAAGCTTTATCTCCACTTATTAATTTTACTTTTAATGTATTTATGACTGGGTGCTCCAATACAATCAGTGCTCATGATGTTACCATTAAAACACCATATTACAGTAAAATAGCGTTAAAATACAAGAACATGATGAAATAGCAAATAGGCTCAAAAAGCGCGTAAGAAAAAGTGTTCATTTCAAACCATTTGCAGCAAAATTGAAGGGCTAAAAGATGCCAAATGAGGAAATAATCTGGCATCCTGTGCCAAGCAATTTGAGAACCTAGGAGTAGCCAAAGCTCCCACAAGCTTCAAACTTAAACTTATATGTTTAAGAAATGTGGCTTCTGAAAATTCTTGAAATGAAATTGAGAATAGCCACTACGAGGGGTAGACTTTAAAATAACCAGTTCCCAACTTTTACAGGTCACATATAAGATAACCTTTATTATCACTTTTTACTGTGAACACACAAACAAATGTGTACACACATACACTCCCCCTCACAGGGATAGATGGATGGATGGATGGATGGATGGATAGATAGACAGATAGATAGATAGATATAAAGATCAATATACAGTATTTCCTCCAACAATCTGGCTCTTCATTTTACTGACTTTGGAAGGATGGAAGGCTGAGTCAACCTTGAGGCTAAAATGATTAATGTAAATTATCATGAAGTTGTTGCCATTGTGTTATTTTAATTGAAGCTTGTTATAGAAACTGAACTATTCACGTACTAGATATGCTAAGTCTCCAGATAACCAGGGAACTTTTGGGGGAGAAATTGGTTCTTTGCAGGATATTTTCACACTTACATGATAGGCCTACAATAAGTTTAAGCCACATATTTTTTCCTTTCATTAAGCAATGGCATCAGTTGGGATGCCATTGCTTAATGGAATTGGAAGTGAGCCTTCTCTAGAGCAGTGCCTGCCCTCTGAAACAAGTTTCCCCTTGAGATCTTTTGCAGAAGTGGTTTTCAACTTATTTCTTTTTATAGAAAACAAAATGAACACATTAGCTTAAAATGTTTAAATGTGATGTGTTAAAATGGCACCTCAAATTAAAGATCAGCAAGGCGAAATAAGAGTACTTTATTTCTAGCCATACTTAAGTCCAATATTTCTTAATAAGCATGCTGAAGTGTGATTTTACATGTTACTATGAGAATGCATTTCTATACAGCATAGGCCCACTCAGAAGAAAATACCATCAAGCAATAGAATTACTTCCAGTCTGCCCTTGAAGTTCAGAAGGGGTTATCCCTTCATAAAAACTGTAAGGCTGCACCTTGAATTCTTAAGATAATTTATTTGGAAGTAATCTGTTTTTTTAGTGAGTCTTAATTCCGGATAAGCATTCTGTGTTCTAATCTTACAACAGAGCCATTTTCCTTTCAATTTCCAAGCATTCAAGGCATTCAGCAATAACCTGCTCAAGAGACCAGGTCAGAAGAACCTCAGATGTTCCTCCTGCACTCAACGTTTATTCTTCAACCGTTCCAACCGATGCCAGCTAAATTAGTTTACTGCAACTTATTGTTGAAAGTATTGGCCCTAGGTTAAAAAAACGAAAGAAACTTGATATAAATCTACAATGTATTAATAACGCGGAATAAGGGGTGGATAATTTTACTTACTAGTAGTACATAATTACATTTCACAGAAAAAAATTTAAGAAGTTACTTTTTTGAGTAGGTCAGTTATTTATTTTCTAAAGTGTAACTAAATCACACATATTTCAGAAACAGCTAGTTCTTACAGGACATTCTTCCAAGGTTTTTTGGGGGGGTCATTTGATACTTTTTTTAAAACGACTACAGAATATTCATAAAAATAAACTGACCAATATCATGGAGAAATATATTATTTCTGAATAAGCATTAGGGAAATTTTGTAGAATTTAACATTTATCTATAGGAGCCATCAATTGACTACTTCTTCTTCTTGAGCCATACCTGTCATTGGATGTTGGCGATCCTATTTTTATCAACACCAAATTGGCTAGCCTAATTATATTCTTAGCTTTAAAGTAAGTTAAATACAGAGTTTTCAGCCCAGAACAAACGAAAGAGAATTGTTAATTTTACATACAATGAAAAATACATTATGGGATACAGCATGGACTATCCATTACTTGCCATAATGCTAAAGAAGAATATTGATGTCCTGTACTGTGCATGGACAAGCTTGATGCAAGTAATAGCCTTGTGTTTAAAAACTCACTGGTCACCATAGACAAGAAATACATGCAGGTGGCAAGAGGCCAGAGAGGAATAGAGTGATTTGGCTCTTCTCTGCCACTCTAGTCTCTTCTCCATCACTGTTAAATGGAAGGCCCTTCTTTTTACTAACCTCAACAACCAGTTGTTATTCTGTTCCAGCTACAGAGAAACCCCTTTGCTCTATGGTTACCATGCATATTCAGTTAAGCCTCTTTATAAAATCAAGAATCTAAGTTTTCCATTTACAAAGCCAAGCAAAATCAGGATTTTTTTTTTTAAAAAAAAACCTCTCCACTGACCTAGAAAAATCTATCCAACTATTAGAACGGCCCTGATCAATGAACAATCCAATAGGATTTCTCTTTTGGAAGGGATGTCCAGCAACAAATTAAACTGCAACAGCAACTTTCAAGTTTTATCCTGAAATAAATCACTGGCTTCTGTTGACCTCAAAGAAAGGTATTAAGGGACAGGGGAAAGAATGCATTCTCCAGTTTCCACCCTCCCCCCCTTTTTTTCTTTAATCAATGTCAGCGTTTGGACACTATATATGTTGACAGCAGCAAGATTATTATATACACAAAAATTGGAAGGACACTTCGATTCCTACCATGGACAAATGGTTGCAGAAGCTGATGGGAGTTGGCTGAAATGGCAAAATGGGCTATTTTGATTAAAGAAAAGAATATAAGTACTTTTGTTTCGACACTGGAGACCACTTCTGAACTTTGCACTTGAAGTGGAAAAGAATGACTCTTTGATTTTGGGTTTTACAGATTCGATGGATAGATCTTCATAGAAATGGGTACTTTATATTATTATGAAAAAAAAAGTTGTGGTTTGATGTTAATGCCTTATTTTTACTGCAGCAGAGAATATCCGAAATCAACACTTTTTTCTTTTTCCTAACCCTTCCTTTCCCCTCTTCCTCCCCCACTGCTTTCCTATTTATTTTTGTTTTTGTACCATACAGATTAACAGAATTGGAAGGGATCTTATAGGGCATCTAGTCCACCACCCCCCACCTCAAGCAGGAAACCCTACACCACTTCTGACAAATGGCAGTCCAATCACTTCTTGAAAGTTTCCAGTGATGATGCTCCCACAACTTCTGTTCCATTGGTTGATTGTTCTCACTGTCAGGAAATTCCTCCTTATTTCCAGGTTGAATCTCTCCTTGTTCCATTTTCATCCACTATTCCTTGTCTGGCCATTCGGGTGCTTTGGAAAATAGCTTGACCCTCTCCTCTCTGTGGCAGCCCCTCAAATATTGGAAGACTGCTATCATGTCTTCTCTGGTCCTTCTCTTCACTAGACTTATTTTATCTTATAACAACTCCATTTTTAAAAAAATGTTAAATAAAAAAACCATGGGGAAGTTTGTCCAGGGCAAAACCAAACCCTAGGAAACGTCCAGGCTTAATAAACGAGACGAAGAGGCAAAAGCACAGAGGAAAAAACACATTTAAAGGGGGGGGGGGGGAATCTCCTCCCCAGCTTCCTTTCCCCTCTCACAAAAGGGGGAAACCTCCCCTCCCTAAGCCCATGCAATTGCCCCACATGCCTTCAAGGGGAGTCAATGCAGAGACCCCCACCTCACCCCACTCCTACCTGCAGAGGGGCAGGGCGCTCCAGTTGCACCCCCCTGACCCAAAGAGGGGCGAATGGTGGAGAAGGTGGGGGTGAGAGAGAGGCAGACAGCTGTCCGCGGGATGCATTCTGGGAGCTGTAGTCCGCGGGGCCAAGCCGGGCCTCACAGCCACGGCGGGCGAGAACTCCAACTCCCACCATGCAACGAGAGTGAGGAGAAGGCGAGTTGGGGGGGTTGTTCCTTTCTTCCCCCTCACCGGCGGCCCTGGATTCCACCCTCACCCACCCCTCGCTCGCCTCAACCCGTCCGCCGTTGAGAAGGGGAACGGAGCACTAAAGGGGCCGGCCGCCGCCGAAAGACTCCTTGGTCAAAGTGCGTCACAAGGGAGCCTCCCCCCCCACCTCTCCTTTCCCCCCCGGTTCAATGCACATCTCTCCGAACTCTCCGGCGGCACCGGGCGCTTCCTCCCTTCGTCGCCGCCGCCGTTCTCCTTCCGCCGCTTGACCAGGCCGCGACCCACTTACTGACAGCCGCGGCATCCGAGTGCATTTTTGGGCAGCGGCCGTAGCGCGTGTGCGCACCCACACAGCCTGCCCCGCGCGGGCGCTCCAACCGCCTCTCGCCTCAGCTCGGCTCTTCTCTCTCTCTATCACTCCCCCCCCCCCCCGCAGCCCCCACAAGGCAGAGAGGCCAGCCCCGTGCGCCCCGCCCCTTGCCAGCTGCCATTGGATGCATGCTCCCCTTCGCTCCGCCTCTTTCCCCCCCCCCAAGCCGTCCCCGACGGGATTTCTCTCGACTGCCCCTCCTCTTCGCCACGCGGCCCCGCCCACCGCGGGGTCTTCGCGCCTCCCGATTGGTCGGACGCTCCGCGTGCCTTTGGTCTCTCACGGTCCCGCCTCACCCGTTGTTAGGGGCGAGCGGGCAACCGCCTCCCCCGCCAATCAGCGGAGCAAGCGCGTGCGGGGGGAGGAGGGGGAGTGGAACCGTAACACGGGAGGAAAAAAAAAAAGGGAGGTCTGGCTTTTGATTGGACAGGGGGAAAGGACATGGAGGCCACGCCCCCATCCCAGGATTGGTTGGCGAAAAGGAGGGGAGCGCGGACCATGGATGGAATTAAGAGGCGCCTGGGGTTCAATTGACAGGGATCGCATTTAGTTGGGAAGATCTTGCTGCGTTTTAAGGTAATTTAGAATTTTTTTCTTTTAGAAAAAAAAAATTGAAATATAAATGCCCATGGAGATTCTCAATCACCAGGTCATAGTTGTCTAGGGTTTTTTTCCCCCAGTCCAGACCATGAAAGATATGGAAGAACCAATGTGATAGTATAATACGGTATTGAATGGTAAGTATTTAAGTAAGCACGTAAATGCCATACTAGAAAAAGTTGAAAGGATCACCTTTAATTTACACAAAAGCTGGGACATGATCAGTGAAGTAAAGACAAGGATAGCTCAAAAGTTCAATCTTTTATTTTCTTTAAACAATCCAAGGTTTAACTGGTACATGCACGAATTTTGTTAACTGATAAACTTTGTAGAAAAATCTATTATCTTTTTATCTGTCGTGGCAACGAAAGTTATGTTCATTCAGCTAAAGCCCATCTGCTGAATTGTTTAATTTTTCTTTGTACTGTACATTGGGGGACACTATTATGTTACTTGGCAAAGAATAGTGTCATTATATACCATAGCATTCTTCAAAATGAAAAAGGTCTTCTGCAGTCACGACATAAGCCTAAGACTGAAACCCAGGCTTGTCCGATGTTGCATCTTTTCTATCCTGCTCTATGGAGTAGAGACTCGGTCTCTGACAGAACACCACTCAAAGAGACTAGAAGCATTTGAAATGTGGATTTACAGATGGATGTTACATATAAGCTGGGCTGACAAAATCACAAATGAGGAGGGGCTAAGCCGCCTGGGAAAGCCAAGGGAAATCATCAAAGCAATTAAAAAGAGAAAGCTAGAATATCTTGGGCACGTGATGCAACACCCAGAAAAATACGGCATCCTTCACTTATTCCTTCAGGGAAAGATTAAAGGCAAATGAGGTCCAGGCAGAAGAAGAACATCATGGCTTCAAAACCGAAGGGACTGGCTTGGACAAAACTCAGCAGCACTTTTTCATGCAGCTGTTGACAAAAATAGGATTGCCAACATGATCGCCAACGTCCGAAGATGGATATGGCACAAGAAGAAGTAAATATGATAGTATTGTAAGTAACTCCATGGCCCTCTCCCTGTAACTCCCCAGGACCCAAAAAAAACCCTCATGGCATGTTTTGAAGAAGGCTTGATGTCAGCTTCCTGTGTTTGAAGAACAGTCATTTAAAATTTGCATTAAAGAGACATAATTGTGGGATTATTTGATGATATGAAGGGGGGTTTTTTTCTCCTCAAAAGTGGAATGTGCTATTTTGGTCACTAGCTAAAAAGCTGACAGAGTACTGGAAGAGCGCTGGAAGAATGGAGATATCAGATCTTATAGTCCAACGTTAAGTATTCATAATGTGTGTCCTGTAGATGGCCCTGAGGGTGTGAACAAGCAATCTTTCTTTGGCCTAAAGCTGAAAGAAACTGAACACTATAGATCAAAGAGACAATTAGACATATGGAGGAGGGGGAAATTGGCAAGAGTGTTATGAAACATTCCATCAAACATGCGTTGATCGCTAAAACATGTAGACAATAGACTTTAATCTGCACACAAAACAGGTACCGATAATTGTAAATGCATAAAACAAGATTACGTACCTTGCCTTACATAATTGCAGGTTCTTTCTAGTATTTAGAATTGTGTCCTAAAAGATATGTAATTGGGCTTAGTTAAAAATCCTTTGCAGTAGCTACATTATCTTATATTAGGGTTGATTGTAAAAGGATACTATGGCTTCCCCGATCTGTTATACCATCCAGGTGTCTACAAGCTAGATTCCAATTCCTACAGTTTTCCAGCCAGTGTGCCAGGCCTGTCTCCATTCAAAGCAAGCATGTATCAAAATAGAACCCCATCGAGATCTGGCTGACACAGTGCGGCATTTGGTTATGGGGAATGGGCAAAAAAAGGGGGGATTGCAATTCAAGACATCAAGAGAATATCAGGTTGGGGAAATAGTGACTGCGATATAATCATTAGTGGCAATATGTGATACAGTATCCTAAGCTAAACAAAAATGTTTATAGAGAGGTGATATGCATACATAAAAATGAAAAAGGGTTTATAAACAGTGTGCAAATGAGATGTTTTGATTAATTCAAATTTTCAGTGACTTACAGGCCCACTTCCCACCACCATTTTGTCTTCAGTACTAACTGCACATTTATGAAAGAATGTCATATGTCCAACAAGATTATGGCCCGTTAAAATTTATTCTATCATGGATTCACTACAACGTGATCTTTTAGTGCTTATTTGAAAACAAAACAAAACATCACCTTACTAAAATTGATAAACATGTAAACAGGTCTTCTTTTGGGCTAGAGCCAGAGGTTAGTGCTGCCCTCACTTCTGAATTATTCCAAAAACCATTCTAAAAAAAGCAAATATTTGCGTTAATGAGAGTTGGCGCCATTGGTCAGTGTGGCTTAGGGGCATCATATGCTCTTCCTCTCATACATCTTCACACTTTAGATGATGATATACTTTGATGACATATTTGCTTTAGAGGCTCTCAATTTCTGTTGTTCAGCTTTAGGCTCACTCTTCGATTCTCTGTTCTCTCCCAGTGTTATTTTATTTTATTTATTTAGTTAATTAGTTAGTTTGTCAAACATGTACGAGATAACAGGTATAAGTATAAACATGGACATGACCACAGGGAATGGGTACGAATAAATGGAGACAATAGGACAGAGACGGTAGGCATGCTCCAGAGTTTAGAACGGCCCCTACTCTAATACTCTTCCAGAAGGCCCTGAAGTCCTGGTTCTGCTAGCAGGCCTGGGGAACTCAAGTCACTTCTGGTTTGCTCGTTGGGCCATTTTTTGCTCTCCGGAGCCTTCAGGGAAACCTCCTGCAGGCTCCTGAAGGCTTCAGGGGGCAAAAAACGGCTCTACAAGCAAACCGAAAGTCTGTTCCCAAACTTTCAGTTTGCCCATAGGGCCAGTTTGATTTAATTTGATTTGATTTATTGCATTTCTATGCCGCCCTATTCCCAGAGGGACTCAGGGCGGCTCACAAACCAAAGTAAGGGGGGGGGGATACAAACAGGAGGAAAAAAACAACGGACAACAACTACAACAATTTAAAAACAATCAACAAGCACACAATTCGAGCGGGGACGGGAACTCGTCAGCCCCAAGCCTGCCGACACAGCCAGGTTTTAAGGGCTTTGCGGAAAGCCTGAAGGGTGGTGAGGGTCCGAATCTCCACGGGGAGCTCGTTCCAGAGGGCCGGAGCAGCCACAGAGAAGGCCCTCCTCCGGGTGGTAGCCAATCGGCATTGGCCGGTAGATGGAATTCGGAGGAGGCCTAGTCTGTGGGATCTAATAGGTCTATTGGAGATAATTGGCAGCAGGCGGTCTCTCAAGTACCCAGGTCCAATACCATGAAGGGCTCTAGAGCGCGAAAAACAACCTTAAAAGAAGGCCAAAGTCAGCTGGCCAGCATGTGCATGCGCGTTGGAGCTGACAGGGCAATGCCCTATCAACGCCCTCGCGTGCCCTAACAAATGTCTCCGCATGCCACCTGTGCCATAGGTTCGCCATCACGGGACTAGCACATATGTGCAAGGGGAACCTTTACCTTTATGTAATAGCAATGACAGTAAAGTTAAATGCTTAGAAAAAAAAAAGAATTACTGAGCTTAGATGTAATTGTGTTGCATACTATGTATGATTAGAACAGAGGGAAAATGTTTAGAATGTTCTGTGCAGCCAGAAGAAAAAAAGATTTCATGCCTTTAACTGTTCTTGCTGTGGTTGTGCTGGGACCGAAGAGGGCATTTTAGGACATGATCTAAACAGTTAGTGAATAGTTGAGCTGGCAAACGATTCCCAAAGACCACTGCCAGCTGGAATGTCTTCAGAAGATCTTTGGAGATTCAGCTGCACACTCATAGCACCAATGTCTTGCTTTTACAAGCATAAATGAAGTAAAACACAAAACGGCAAACAAAATGTTCTTCTTACAGCAAAGGACTTGTGAAGAGAGCTGGCCCCACTCCTAGCCATTGCAGCCAGAACTTATGATCTGGCTTCTGAAGTATGCAACCAATTTCTAAGCACAGAAATGCATTGTCTTCTGCATCCTGTACTCCCACAGGGTCTAGGACAGGGCTGTCAAACTTGATTTCAAGTTTGTTGTACATAAGATCCATTAGATTGAGTGACAGGCTTTCAATCTAATCTTCCAATCCTTCCATTAACCCCCCTGTCCTGTCAGAGCTGAAGCTTCTTCTGATGAGAAGCGAAATGTTGACTCCTGAAAAAGCACCGTTGGGAGGCTCTTGAGAACATTCCCAAATACAGAAGTGCTCCAGAGATGTTGTTGGGCTTCAACTCCTGTTAATCCGCCACCAGCAATGAACCAGGATTAGAGGTTACCTAACTGTGCAGAAAAATGCAACACACTTTTTTCCCCCCCAAATATGTTTTATTTTCATTTTCATTTTCATTTCATACAGTCACATATATACTGTGCATGACCGGGGCCATATAACATTGAGCAATAAACACAGCCATCCTTGTCAAAAATACTCCCCAAAATACAAACCCAATATACCACTTCAACCCTCCATACACCCTTTCTTTCACCCCCCTCCAACTTTCCTTTCTCCCCTCCAACATTCCCCTCTCCTACTTCCCCTCCCCCTCTATCACTCCTTTCTCCCAATACACTCCCTCCCTTCCATCTCACCCTCCTTCCGATCCTCTCTCCCACCCTCTCTACCCCTCTTTCTTCTTTCCCTCTGCTCCTCCCTTCGGTGTATTTCTACTATCTATCAATATATTCAGCTTCTTATTTTTACACTAGAATTAAAAAGGCAACAGTATACAAGTGCAATCATATTACTTTAAAATCTGGCACATACTATATTTCCCCCCTCCCCCCCCTCCCCCTATGATCCCACCTCCCTTCCCCCCCCCCCCGACTTCCCAGAGCCCATACACGGTATAGCTTTTTATCAAACACAGTCTAAGATATATTAAAGCCAAAGAAATTAAAAAAAAAAAAAGGAAAAAGAAAAAAGAAAGAGAAAAAAAAATCAGTAAAATCTCTGCGTTGAACTCAGCTTCAACGCAACACACTTTGAAGTATCTCTGGAGGCATCCACAGAGGTGAGAAGTCAAGAAAAGTCAGGATGGGGACGATGAGAGTCACCATTCTGATAATTTTGCCCCCCTCCCCAAACCTTGCTTGGGGCTTCATGCGAGAGTTAATGATTGCAGATTAAAGTGTGGATGAGGAAATCAGGATGAGTCGATTAAAGGTAATCCTCAATTGACATTTCATTTAGCGACCATTCAAACGGGGGGGGGGGGAAGCGACATATGACCGTTTTTCACACTTAAAGACCATTGCAACATCCCGATGGTCATGGGATCAAAATTCAGGCCGTTGACAACTGACCCATGCTTATGACGGCCGTAGTGTCCCAGGGTCATATGATTACCTTTTCTAACCTTGAGACAAGCAAAATAATGAGGAAGCCAGATCCACTTCGCAACTGTGTTACTAACAGCTGCAGCGTTTCTCTTAACAACTGCGGCAAAAGGTCGTAAAATGCGGCAAAACTCGCTTAACCAATGTGTCACTTAAGTATCAGAAATTCTGGGCCCGGTTGTAGTTGTAACTCAAGGACTATCTGTACTGTAATACCCCAAATGGGCTTTTTGTTCAAGAGGCAACCAGCAGAAGCTTCTTCGATGAGAAGCGAAACGTCCTCAAAGAAAAAGCAGAAAGTCCAGTTGCCTCTTGGAAAAAAAAAGCACCTTTGAGACAACCACGACCTGGATGACCGAGGATCTCCATAGACATTTTAGCTATCTGTCCTGTAAACTTAAAACCAAATGCGAGAGATTAGATCAGAGGTGGGGAAGGATGACCCTTTTATAACTTGTGGACTTCAACTCCCAGAATTCCAGAGGCAGCATGGCTGGCACAGGAATTCTGGGAGTTGAAGTCCACTAGTCATAAAAGTCGTTTCCCCACCCCTGGATTAGACCTCATAGAGTACAGAACCCCCTTTAGAGATGGAAAGGGACCCTGGAGGTCTTCTAGTCCAACCGCATGTTCAAGACCTGCTACCAGACCTAGGTGGGTAGCTGCATATTTTCATAAGCCCCCGACGCAAAGCGGGATGTACCCAACCCACTCAGCCCGTTCACCCCTCCCTGTGCCAACCTCTCCCCGCCCCTTCACGAAGAGACGCTGCAAACGACCCTCCTCTTTAACCAATCAGAGAGACGCAGCTTTTCCGCCCCGCCCCTCGGGCGCCCTCCGAGCACGGCCCCGCCCCTACACAAAGAGACGCTGCAAACGACCCTCCTCTTTAACCAATCAGAGAGACGCAGCTTTTCCGCCTCGGTTGCCCTCCGAAAGGGGCAAAACCGCCTGAGGGGCCTGGCCTAGCGGCAAAAGCGCCTTTTCTCCACAGGCAGGTCTCGCTGTGGGTCGAGGCGACCCCGGGGGTGGAGGAAAGCGACGGAAGAGGCGGGGAGAAGCTAGCGGGCACCCGGGAGAAAGGTAGGGGAGCCGAGAGAGAGAGACAGCAACAGTGAGGGGTTCCCCGGATAAGCCTCGCCCTTAAAACGCAAGAGCGCCCTTCCTGCCGCCTCCTTTGAGGCGGGGAGTGGGCTGAGTGGAGCGAGCCTCCTCGAAAGCGGCACCTGCTTCTTCCCAGCGTGCCAATATGTAGGACGCATATCTCATATTCCCATAGAGCAGGGATCGCGGGGAACGACAGACCTGCGGACTGCAACTCCCAGAATTCCTCGCCCGGCCGTTCTTACTGAGCCCCAGCTATTCCTGCGGGCTTGGGAATTCTGGGAGTTGAAGTCCAGAAATAAAAAAACATGGAGGATTAGCCTTCCCCACCTCTGCTGTGTAGAGCAACGTTGTGGGACGCTGCTGTTGAGTTAAAATTGGGCCCAGGAACGATTACTCTGCAAAACAAATAATTCCCTCAACACTGTCAAACTATTCACTGTATTACTATCACTATTACAAAACAATACAATAATACAATACAATAGCAGAGTTGGAAGGGACCTTGGAGGTCTTCTAGTCCAACCCCTTGCCTAGGCAGGAAACCCTATACCATTTCAGACAAATGACTATCCAACATCTTAAAGACTTCCAGTGTTGAGGCATTCACAACTTCTAGAGCAAGCTGTTCCATTGATTAATTGTTCTAACTGTCAGGAAATTTCGCCTCAGTTCTAAGTTGCTTCTCTCCTTGATTAGTTTCCACCCATTGCTTCTTGTTCTGCCCTCAGGTGCCTTGGAGAATAGCTTGACTCCCTCTTCTTTGTGGCAACCCCTGAGATATTGGAACACTGCTATCATGTCTCCCCTAGTCCTTCTTTTCATTAAACTAGACATACCCAAGTTTCTGCAACCATTCTTCATATGTTTTAGTCTCCAGTCCCCTAATCATCTTTGTTGCTCTTCTCTGCACTCTTTCTAGAGTCTCAACACCTTTTTTACATCGTGGCGACCAAAACTGGATGCAGGATTCCAAGTGTGGCCTTATCAAGGCATTATAAAGTGGTATTAACACTTCACCAGATCTTGATTCTATCCCTCTGTTGATGCAGCCTAGAACTGTGTTGGCTTTTTTGGCAGCTGCTGCACACGGCTGGCTCCTATTTAAATGGTTGTCCACTAGGATTCCAAGATCCCTCTCACGGTTACTACTATGGAGCAAGGTACCACCTATACTGTACCTGTGCATTTCGTTTTTCTTGCCTAAATGTAGAACTTTACTCTTTTCACCATTGAATTTCATTTTATTAGATAGTGCCCAATGTTCAAGTTTGTCAAGATCCTTCTGTATCTTAAGCCTGGAGTCTTGGCTATTCCTGCCAGCTTGATGTCACCTGCAAATTTGATGAATTCCCCATTTATTCCCTCATCCAAATCATTGATGAACATGTTGAAGAGTACTGGGCCTAAAACAGAGCCTTGGGGTACTCCACTGCATACTTCCCTCCATGTAGATGCAGTTCCATTGAGGACTACACATTGAGTGTGGTTGGTCAGCCAGTTACGAATCCATCTGGTGGTGATGCTGTCCAACCCACATTCTTCAACTTTATCTAGGTGTAGGTTATGGTCTACCTTATCAAATGCCTTACTGAAGTCCAAGTAAACTATATCGACGGCATTCCTCTGGTCCACTAATTTTGCCACTTTGTCAAAGAATGCAATAAGATTAATCTGGCATAATCTGTTTTTGACAAACCCATGTTGGCTTTTGGCTATTACTTTGTTTACTTCTAGGTGTTTGCTAATTTGTTGCTTGATTATCTTTTCCAGAATCTTCCCTGGTATTGAGGTCAGGCTGATAGGTCTATAGTTTCCTGGATCTATTTTTTTTCCCCTTTTTTGAAGATGGGACCCACACCAGCTCTTTTCCAGTCCTCTGGCAGTTCCCCGGTGCTCCAGGATCTCTGAAAGATATAGTTCAATGGTTCTGAGATCTCATCTGCCAGTTCCTTCAGAACCCTGGGGTGTAATCCGTCCGGTCCTGGTGATTTGAACTCATCTAGGGTAGACAGGTGCTTACTTACCATTTTCTTCCCTATTTCAACTTGTGTTCCTAATCCGATTTTTGTGGTGCTGTTTTTGATAGGTTGGACTGTTTTATCCCTTTGTGTAAAGACAGATGCAAAAAAATGAGTTAAGTAGTTCTGCTTTCTCCCTGTTGCTTGTCACCTTCTTGCCACTTTCTCCCAGCAATGGACCAATTGTTTCCTTAACCTTTTTCTTGTTTTTAACATGTTATTTTTTTTGTGTGTGTAGGATACTCACATTTGTGGGTTTTGAGGTTTGCTAGAACCACGGACGAAACATGGATTCTACTCCAGTAGATACTTTGGCCTCTTCAACAGAAAATAAGACTCAGGTTGGTCCTTTCTTCTCTGCAAAGATTCATTTCTGCTGTGGGTCAAAGATTGATCAACCTTTCTTGCTATGTTGTGTCACACAATTGTAATTGTATTTTATCAGCAATATAATAATACATGATTGTTATCTTAACTCTAAATCAGGGGTCAGCAACCTTAAACACTCAAAGAGCCACAAAGATCCTAACCAAGTTCAATTCTGGAGCCAACCGGAAGTCCTATTCCCCCACCATAGAGTCTCCTCCTAGCACAGCTTCCTTTTTCCTCTACCTATCCTAACTGAAATGCCTATCAATTGTGGAGCCGACCGGCGACAGGGAGCTGCAGCAGAGGGATGAAAGAGCCACATGCAGCTCCAGAGGAAGACCCCTGCTCTAAATCGAACTATTTTTTCCCAAACTTTTAACTTTTTAAAATTTACTTATTTTATGATATTTTAATAATATTCAACTGAAGAAATGATCAACTAAATCATAGATCATAATGCTCTGCACATTCAAGAATTTTATGTTTTGGCATAGGAAAAAAACACTCAATATTTTTATTTTTTGTAGCTCAACATGCTGTTCTCATACTATTATTTATTTAGGTTTTTATTTCCAGAATCTACTCAGTTATCCAAGAAGACTCACTGGGGCAGAGATTGAAAATATCAATCAACGGTGTAAAGAAGAAAGCTTCTGGTACAGAGGTATATTTTTTTGTTCTGGATACAAAAAGAAACATAATTGTATATTTGCTTGCATTCCTTTGTTCTACTATTGTCAAGTCCACCTAAGGATTGCTAATATTTGGAATTAAGAACATGTTTCCTTCAAAGACCATATTCCTATTTGATAGGGGCTGTAAATTTTCATGCCTTTTATTTATTTATTTCATAGATAACTGCTACAGTCTGGTAAGACTCTCAGTAATTTGCAAGCAATAAAAATATCCTTTGCACTTTTTAAAAAATTGAAACAACCAAAATTACTCCCTGAAAATAATTTGAAAACCCCAAATGAGATGAATAATAACTTTAGTTTACTATACTCAACCATAATTACATACAGGTATGCATGCAGTTATTCTTCCTCTCCACAGCCGTATTCCTGTATAAACATCTGTCTTCCAGCATTGTCCCCTTTGAATCTCTGACTCCCAGTAATATGAGTATCCTTCCATATTTCACAGGATTTAAATCCCAAACCAAGATTACATTCCAATAATGATATTTTCAGTGACTGCATTTGGAGACATATTGTCATTATCATTATAAGAAATTATGTTAGATTTAAGCAATCTATTCTACCCCACTTCCCACCACCTCACCCAGTTTCAATCCTACATCAGTCTAGCTTCTCTGTACATCTGATGAAGTGAGCTGCCACCCACACAAGCATATGCTTTTTAATTACATTTGTTAATCAGACCCCCTACTTTTTCACAACTCCAGTGGGACCGCAAGATTAGAAACATTTGCTTCAATTTTTAATTAACCATAGCTTATTCTTACTTTAAAAGGTAATTTATTTAAACTATTTTTCATTGTCTAAAGATTGCAGTTGATTTGTTTCAGCAGGCTATACCTAAGACTAGTCTCGGTTCAGATATAAACATTACAAAAAACCAAACTGGAAAGAAATGTCTCAAATCTCTTTGCGGTCATATTTGTAGAAGAAAAAGATGACTCAGGGCCTTATCTAACTCATTTCCATAAAAAGAAGTTGTAATTACTATCCCCACTGAAATCAGTGATGAATTTGGATGGTTTTTTGGTCATTTTTCTAAGTAGAGCAGTATTTCTCAACTTTGGCAAATTTAAGACATATGGGCTTCAAGTCCCACAATTCCCCAGCTTGCATGAAGTTCCCACATCTAAAAATTCCGAACTTTTAGGAACATCGAATCAGAGGGAGATATTGCTTCCAGATGCTTACCAAATCGTCCCTTCATGATAGCAATAGCACTTAGACTTATATACCACTTCACGATGCTTTACAGCCCACTCTAAACTGTTTACAGAGTCTAGCATACTGCTCCCAACAATCTGGGGCCTCATTTTATCCACCTCGGAAGGAGGGAAAGCTGAGTCAATCTTGAGCCGGTCAGGATTGAACTCCTGACAGTCGGCAGAATTAGCCTGCAATACTGCTTTCTAACCACTGTGCCACCACTGGATGCAGACAACCAGATGAAAACTTCTTAATATTAGTTTACTAAATTACTTTTATAAACTGGGCACCTATCATTAGCAAATTCAGAAAAAGCCACAATATTATGAAGTTTCATCTGCTTCCCTGGGAGTGGAGGCTCATGGGAATGAAGACCCAGATTGAAACTGTTCATTGCAATGTTTGTTTACAGCTCTTCCTCTTTCTCTTGGAAGTATGCTGATTGCTCAAGGACTAATTAGTAAAGGTAAGTAGATTTTTTAAAATTAAAAATAAGCGGTGAATTTTGAAAAATGCTCAGCTGCTGACCATTTCCATAGAATAAGTATTGGGAGAAAATGCCTAATCTATATAACAATGGAATTAAAAAACTGGACATATACAAATTTTATATGCAGAATATGTGAAATCTGTGCATATTTGTCTCGTGATTAAGAGGAACCTCATGTCTTTCAGAGGCACTTCTTAATATCAGTCATGAAATAATGACTTCTGCAGTGAATCTATCACTTAAGATTTCCAATTGCCTGTATTATTGCCTTCAACAGTTAGCAGAAGCAGAAGAGGTTTTTCAGGAATAAAATATATGCCATTTTTTATTTTTTATTTCATGTCCATGTTTAATCTGGAAAAAAAAGTGTTTTGGAAAGTAACAATTTAAGTACCATCCCTTCAATGTTTGTCTACAGGAATCATTGTAATGTTAGTTTGAAATATTTCCTTTTATCTTTTCCGTGAAAAATGTTTCATTATGTTAGTCATTAACAATCTAAAATTTTGTTTTCTTTCTTACAAATGCACATTACAGTTGGACTTCCAGCTTAATAAATGTGTTTAAGTGGCAATATTTCTCATGCCTTGACTTTTGATCAATTGTGACAGCTATTGCAACTAGAAGAGGCAAAGTGTACTTTTTTAATGCATTAGTCAAGCAAGGTTGGTTTTGGATTAGAGCAATTTTGCTTTTTCCAGTTTTAGTTTAGAGCAGTTTTGATTTTTAAAGTGGCCTACATATATTCCTTGACTTATGACCTAATTGAGAGGAATTATGGTTGTAAATTGTTGCTGTCATTCAGCAAGTCACCATGTGACTGCATCTGATTTTATGACCTTTCCTGACGATCATTAAGCAAACTCATTTTTATCCAATGGATGTTTTTTTTGCCAGAAACTAACAAAACCTGATGGTACAAACCAGTGGTGGGTTTCAAAAATTGTTCGAACCTACTCTGTGGTTGTGGCCTCCTTTGTGGGAGTGGCTTGCCGCCCATGTGACCGGATGAGAGTAGCTTGCCGCCCATGTGACCGGATATGAAGATGCCGACAACACTTGTCAGAACCACCTTAAATTACCTCACACACAGCACTGGCATGCATAAGAATATGATGTAAACTTGTTTTTTAAAAGGCATCTTTGGTTTGCGTTAAAACAACTTCAACACACGCAATGTTCTGATTGCACCACAAACGCAGTAGTCATCCTTACCTTTCACAGAGGCACTGAGTTTTATAAATATGAGCATGATAGTGTAGAATAATCATATCCAAGGACCAGTGGTGGGTTTCAAAAACTTTTGGAACTTCTTCTGTAGGTGTGGCCTGCTTTCCGGGTCCACTGGTGGAACCTCTTCTAACCGGTTCGGTAGATTTGATGAACCAGTTCTACCAAATAGGTGCAAACTGGTAGGCACCCACCTCTGGTACAAACATAGTTGATCTGTGAACCAGATCAAGAGTTCTCTCTAATAAAATGCGCAAACCTGGTATATTATATATTTCCTCTTGGCCTAAAA
Organism: Thamnophis elegans; assembly: GCF_009769535.1. Lineage (NCBI taxonomy): Eukaryota > Metazoa > Chordata > Lepidosauria > Squamata > Natricidae > Thamnophis > Thamnophis elegans. Next base: position 67,685,334 of record NC_045549.1, read on the forward strand.
ACCATTTCTTAAAAACCATTTCTTTTTCTAGGGATTATCAAGACTGCTTCTTTGAATACAGTAGTGGGTAAGTTTTGAAAGACTGTGAAGTTACAGAAGGAAAACAGGAAAAGGGCTCAATCTATAATTAGCAAAATGAACATCTACCCTGTTTCCCTGAAAATAAGACTTCCCCAGATAATAAGCCCAATATGGCTTTTGAGCGCATGCACTAAAATAAGCCCACCCCGAAAATATTGCAACCCAGCAGCAGCCATGAGGTGACCACGCTCGCTGCCTCCTGCACCTCAAAAATAAGACCTCCCCGAAAATAAGGCCAAGCGCTTATTTCAGGAGTCAAAAGAAGATAAGACCCTGTCTTATTTTCAGGGAAACACGGTATCTGTCATAGGCAGTGTTACCCAACCTTGGCAACTTTAAGATGACTATGGCTGGCTGGCGAATTCTGGGAGTTGAAGTCTTAAAAGTTGCTGAGCTTGAGAAACATTGTTCCTATATTTGCACTTGAACATAAAGCATGTGGAGAATGCACATATCAGCCCTTCAGGAAAGGCCTAGTCAGGAAACAGATCAAAGATGCCAGAAATGCCATCGTTGTTATAGGATATAGTAACCGAAGCTTGAAAACTGACCAAGTCCTGAGCAAGTTTTCCCTCTGTCTGTCTTACACCAAACTGAATCAAGACAGGATTATTTTGAGTTACTTTCTCGCACCTTTTCCTTCCCACCCAGTGAATTGTCTTTTCTTTGCCCAACCAATTCCTGCGTTCAAGTTTTATATTCCTTTTATGATCCCAAGAGAACTTAAAAACATTGAAATTTTAGCAGATTGTATACAGGCAGTCCTCATCTTACAGCCACAGTTGAGCCACAAATTTCTGTTGCTAAGTAAGACAGTGGTTAAAAAAGCTTTGTCCCACTTTATGGCCTTTCCTGCCACAGTTGTTGAATCTGAACCTTGCAGTTGTTCAGTTAGCAACACGGTTGTTAAGTGAATCCGGCTTTCCCATTGGCTTTGTTGATCGGAAGGTTGCAAAAGGGGATCGCATGAGCCCTTCAATGTCATAAATATGAGTCAGTTGCCAAGTATCTGAATTTTATTTTATTTTTAATTAAAAGAATTTTTATTTTTTAAAGATAAACTTACACAAAGAAAACATAAAAACCCCAGCATGTCGGTTGGTTACAAAACTTGTGCACCTCCCCATAGTCCTCACTTAGTTTATATAAAGTCTCATATTATCAATCTAATATATATTATCATTATTAATCTTTTATTTGACTATAACTATTATTCCTTCATTTTATACAAGATATTCTAAATTTTGAATTAATTTATATTATAACAATTAATCCTAAATCCATCCAATAATAGTACATCTTTATATTATATTCCGTGTCATTCCATTGTCCTTGTATTGCAAAATTCTCAGTCGTATTTCATTTCCATATTTTTTTTTTTTTTGTCTAACCATTGGTAAAATAAATCCCATATCTTATAAAATTGTTTTATCTTCTTGTTCTCTAATTTCAAATGTCAATATACTCATTTCAGCACATTCCATTATTTTATGAATAAGGTCCTCCTGCGTTGGTATTTTCTCATTTTTCCAGTTTTTTAGCAAATACAATTCTGGCTGCTGTTAACACATTTACTCAAGTATCTGAATTTTGATCACATGACCATGGGGATGATGAGTGCAAAAAAGAGTTTTTCAGTCACCTTTTTCAGTGCCGTTGTGTAACTGAACGGTCGCTGAACAAGCTGTTGGAAGCCAAGAACCACCTGCAAATTTTAAAATAATTGCTATTTTTATAAATTAAGACTCCGTAGCCCATGCTTCTTGCCTATTTCATTAAAAATATGTATAGCCACCGCACCATGGAGGCCTGTTGCTTCGTGCAGTGAGGCTTTAATTGTGAGCAGAATCCAACTTGAACATTAAAAGACAAATGGGCCAAGGCATTTCTAACGCCCACTCTCAAAACGACCATCAATGAAAGACTCTTAAAGCAGATTTCTCACTTTATAGTTCAATGGAGGACAACAACAAAAAAAATATGTGGAAACTTCATCGGAGGTTACTGATGCCGTTGCTTTTCCTTTATAGTGGTTGGTGCTGTGGCGTTTTTTGCTGGGAAAATGTTATATATTGAAAAATGTACGGAGAGTTTTAGAAATCTTCTCGTGCCATTCGGACCGGAACAGAGCAGGTTTGTTTGGAATCCATACTTTCAATGATAATTTGAGGAGGTTTTTTTTTATTAAGTAATCTTTATTAGTTATACATTTTTTTAAGAGTAAAACATACAAATACAAATACAATTTTAAACATACAACCCCCCCCACCCCCCCCGCAGTGACAGTCATTCACAGCCCAACTTTTTTCTTTCCTTCCTCATTGTTAGGTCTCTAAGCCACATCTTCTCATTACAAAGTTCAGGGATCTATTACAATACCCATGTTCACTTTTAACTTTCCCCAGTTCCTGCTGTTCTCCTTGTCGCCCACATATACCATAGGTTCCAGCTAAGGTAATGTTCCGTTTCTCCTTTCTCCCTCAGCCAACCCGTCATTCTGTCCATTTCTGCACATTCATAGATCTTTTTAATTATAGCATCTTCCGACGGTATGGTAGTGGATTTCCAAAATTGTGCATAAGTTATTCTTGCGGCCACAATTATGTGTAGGCTCAAATGCCATATTGAACTGCTCATGTTTTCTGGTTTAATGCTTAGTAGAAGGTTCTCGGGTCTCCATTCCATGTTTGCCCCGGTAACCTCTTTTAACCATTTTTTAATCCTTCTCCAGTATTTCGTGGCCTCAGTACAGGACCACCAAATATGGTAGAATGTGCCATCCTTTCTTCCACATTTCCAACACAATGGAGATAACCCAGGGAACATCTTGGCTAACCTCGTTGGGGGGAAGTGCCACCTATAAACCATCTTGTATATGTTTTCTTTGAATGCTGTAGATATTGTAAGTTTAATGGTCTTACTCCATAGATCCCAGGTTTTTTGTTTTTTTTAAGAGCAGCGTTTCTCAATCTTAGCAGTTTTAAGATGCACGGTTCAATTTCCGGAATTCCTCACAGCCAGCATGCTCTGTTGAAGTCCCACGTTTTAAAGTTGCTGAGGCTGGGAAACACTGCCTTACAGCAATGAGATAGTTCAGATATTTATGTGGATTATGTGTGCTTGCCTTTTGGTCTTTCAGTGAAATTGGAAGAGCATGGCAATAGCATTTAGACTTGTATACCGCTTCACAGTGCAATAGAATAGAATGGAATGGAATGGAATAGAAAAGGAGAAATAGAATAGAATAGAATTCTTTATTGGCCAAGTGTGGTAAGGTACAACACTTAATGATAGTCATAGGTACAAATAAGCCCTACAAACAAACAAACAAATGGTTTCCTGCAAAAGCCCACTTCCCTTTCATTTATTATCATATTTCCTATGGGAGGGGCCATTCACCATTCACCTGTGGCTTTACTCCCAAGTCAACCCTGATTTCTCAGCTGTTCTTTTCTTCTGGCAGCTCTGCACATGCACACACTGGGAACAGGCTCCAGCTGTTCCTCTGCCTCACTGTTCTCTAGCTCTGAAGGCAGCTGAGAACTGCCAGACGCCCTTGGCCCCCTCTCTGCCTCCGATGCGGAGCCCTCATCCGAGCCTTCCCCAGCCTCCAGGACTGGCCCATGCTCCTCCCCAACCTCCTCACTGTCCGATTCTGCCGGCAGCTCCGCTGGCTGCTAACAGGCCACAACACCTATTGTTCAAGTCTGTCAAGATCCCTTCTGAATCTCAAGTCTATCTTACATCTTATTTTATATTTTTGAAAGTAACTATTACACTTTTGACTTATTTGAGCCTGCAGTGACTTCCCTAGTGTGACATTTTGTGTCATATAGTACTGCATTGCATTCAGGAAATTGATAAGCATAGATACAGTGGCTCTTTAGGAGGGTTGGTGGGGGAAAGAATGGAAAATTGACGACTATTATCCCAACAAAATCCCATCATGCCAGAGTGGAGATGAGCTCAGGGTTATTTCCATGCTGTATTGTATGTCTTCAACTCTAATCATAGTACTGATTTGATAAAACTATTCAGAGTGAACAGAGTCAATGTAATAGAAACTTATGTAATGAGTGACAGCCACTTACCTATTACTGCTCAATAAATTTTCTGTTTAAGGGACACTTTTTGTAATTCTAGAAATAAAATTATGATTTTGTAATTTTATCAACACTTTGATTCAATCTTTTTATCTGCTCCTAATGCTTTTAGGAAACATTCTCCTACAGATGATGAAGACAAAGCAAATCCTCAAATGAAAAAAACAGATACTCCTGTTTCTTAAAGCACCTATTATCAAAATTAATATTTTACTCACATTAATGTATCCCCACTCCACGTGAAGACACTGTACAGAATTATAAATACTGGAATAAAATTATTTTTGCATATTAGTAAATCTGGTTATTTTCTCTACAGAGAATTCATATTACTTGTTCATGTTCTGTAAAATTGCCGTGAATGTTGAATTAAAAAATGCTGAAACCTCAGCTGGGAACAGCTGTGTATCAGGTGATTCAAATGATTTGCTGCTCTGCATGTATGTAAAGAAGTGTCTAAGCATTGTGATTGTGGAGTTTGTGGTAACAAATTAATTTTGGCAAGTATGAAATTTGCGGTACACATATGCCTCAATTTACAATGGTTCATTTACCATATTTTTGGAACTATAAGACGCACTAGTGTATAAATACGCACCAAGATTTTGAAGAGGTAAGTAAGAAAAAAAAGTTTTTGTCCTCCCTGACCCCTAGGAGCACTGTAGGCTTCAGCAGGGCTGGGGGGAGGCAAAAACAGCCGCGTTTTTGCAAAATCGTTTCACTTGTTTTCACAAAAATGGGATGCGGAGGCGCAGCTTCGGGAGGCGAAAAATGGCTGTATTCGGTGTATAAGACGCACCAACATTTCCACGCTCTTTTAGGAGGGGAAAAGGTGTGTCTTATACTCTGAAAAATAGGGTAGTAACCAGTGGTGGGTTCCGGATCCTATCACAACCGGTACGCTGCGAAGGGGCCGGGCGTCCATCACGGGCACGGGCATTGCGCACGCATGGGAACCCACCGCCATACAAGGTTCCAGCTGCTTGGCAGAGGTCGTGTAAGTCTACGCTGCGCGCAAATTCCTGGGTTGGCTTAAATACAGGTAAGGAACAAGGGCAGGCGGGTGGGCCTTCTAAAGCACTGTTTCAGTACGGTGGCCGCTGCTCCCAGCTATCACCGGTACACCCATACCAGGCGTACCGGCCAGAATCCACCACTGGTAGTAACCATTCGAAATTGAGCAAGTGCTGGGACTGCCCAACTCCTGTGGTAAAGCAGTATTTCTCAACTGGGAGAGCAGGCTGGCTGGGGGAATCTGGGCGTTGAATTTCACGCATCTTAAAAGTTGCCAATATTGAGGAAACACTGGAGATATAGGCCATATTGGAAAGACGGGGGAAGGCAGCGGGGATGTACACCGGTAAAAGTATTCCTGGCTTTCTGTACGTTTTGCTTTAACTGACAACTCGAGCAACGAAAACATTCCAGATGTTGTTTTTGGCTTAACTGCTGCCATTCCAGACCACTTCATCAGAACTTCCGTTCTGGGTCCAAAGCAAAAGACACTTTCCATTTTACACACAACCTCCTTCATGGAACAAACTCTTTCTGGGGGGTAAAAATGAGTGAAAATGGAAAACAAATGTATCTTTATTGCAGATGTATTACATATCCGTTTCGCAGTAAAACATTCAGCTGTTTGAGCAACAGTGATTGAGCTGAAATAATGAAGCAAAGAATGGGTCTTCAGGAAATTCAAGGTTTTCACTCTTCCCAAACATCTCCATACTTATTTAGCTTAGCTAAAAAGGGGTGGGAAAAGAAAGAAGAGAGTCATGTGCATAAAATCTAAGCTGGTCTCCCACTTTACCAACAAATGTAAAGACCTGGGGAACGGCTTGCTGAAGGAGCAGGATCTAACACTCTACACTACTGGCCAACGTGCCAATGCTATTGTATGGTTCTACTGTATAGCCAAGCGGTCAGCAACCTGTGGCTCTGGAGCCGCATTTCATCCCTCTGCTGCGGCTCCCTTGTCCCGGTTGGCTCCACAATTGATAGGGCTTTCGCTTAGGACAGGTACTAGAAAAAGGACGCCGTGCTAGGAGAAGACTGGTGGTGGAACTGGACTTCTAGTTGGCAGAGGAAAAAGGGGTTCACTGACAAATGCGTGCTCGACAAAAGCGCGCCGACAAAACCGCAGGGAGAAAAGCGCGAGTTTGAAATCGCGCCGACGAATGAGCACAGAAGCACGCCAACAACAGCGCGCCGACAGAAGCACGCTCTAACCCTAACCCTAAAGGTAACCCTAACCTAACCCTAAACCTAACCCTAACCCTGAACCTAACCCTTACCCTAACCCTTACCTTAACCATAATGGCGCTTCTGTCGGCGCTCTTTTGTCGGCACGCTTCTGTGCTCATTCATCAGCGCGCTTTCGTCATCGTGGTTTTACCGCCGCGGTTTTGTCAGCGCACTGTTGTCTGGCGCGCATTTGTCAGGTCACGGAAAAAGAACACTGCGCTAAGAGGAACAGGAACTCCATTTGGCTCCAGAAATGAATGGGGGGCTTCTGGTTAGGACCTTTGTGGCTCTTTGAGTGTTTAAGGTTTCCGACCTCTGGTATAGTCATAGTTTTCACTAGGTTTAAAGCAGGGGTGTCAAACTCAAGGACCGGGGACCGACTCTGGCTGCTTAGATCTGGCCCACAGGGCAGCCTGGAAACAGCAAAGGACTGGCCTGCGGTGCCTCTGCCAGTGAAAACGGAGTTCTGTTTTTGCTGGCAGAGGGTTGTAGGAGGCTGTCACAGCCAAAAACAGAGCCTGCAAGGGCCGCGTGCAGCACTCCTGAGCTCCATTTTCACTGGAAGAGGGTTGCAGGAGGCTGTTGCAGCCGAAAACGGAGCTCAGCAGCCTCTTCTCACTAGCAGAGCATTCGGGACACAAGCGCCCCCGACACAAGTGAGGTCGAGCTGGCCATGCCCACCCCGGCCCCCTGAGGTCAAGCACAACCCTGATGTGGCCTTCAATGAAATCGAGTTTGACACCCCTGGTTTAAAGCATCACTGCCAAGTACCCTCACTTACTACCGATAATTATTTACAGTTTGAAGCTACAACAAGGCTAAATAATGAGAGTTTATTAACTAGGTCTTGAAGTTGTAGCTGTCATTGTATCCCTCAGATCACATAACTGTGCTTTGGACACTTGGCAACCAGAATGCATTTACGACTGTTGCAGTACCCCGCAGTCGTGTAATCACAATTTGCGCCCTTCACCGTGGGTTGGACATCTAGTTATTCCTTCTTTGCTCATTTTACCTATTTTTTTTTCCTCCAAACCTCTAAAGCAGTGTTTCTCAACCATTTGCTGGCTGGGGAATTCTGGGAGTTGAAGTCCGGCCATTCTTCAAGTTGCCAAGGTTGAGAAACACTGCTCTAAAGTTTCCAATTTCCCAATACGTTCCCCACTGAATATTTTACCTCTCTCCTTCATTGGAAATGGGCTTGTTCGAACTTCAGATTTCTGCATTGTCCCAGCCTCGTGTCCTTCTCTGTTTCTGTTTCTGAGTTCTTCATACGTGATTCTTCTGTTTTTAGGAACTTGTTCCAGAAGCTCAGGTTCTGAAAGAAGAAACACCACCCCATCCCCCACCCCACCAAGTAATTAATAGGGTGTTGTTCAGTGGTGGGTTTCAAATTTTTTTAGAATCTCTTCTGTAGGAGTGGCCTGCTTTGTGGGAGTGGCTTGCTGACCATGTGACCAGGTGGGAGTGGCTTGCCGGCCATGTGACTGAGTGGGAGTGGCTTGGCAGTCATGTGACTGGGTGGGCATGGCCAACTTGTAAAATGTGGTGAAACTCACTTAACAACGCTCTTGCTTAGCAACCAAAATGTTGGCTCAGGAACTCTGGCAATGAAGTGTGCAAGTCTTAAAGCTGTCAAGTTACAAGACCCTTGAACCCCTAACCCTTTAGAAAAAAAAATCCCAGGAGTGTTCAAACTTGACAGCTTTAAGACTTGTGCACTTCAACTCCCAGAATTCCTCCTCCAGTCATGTTGGCTCAGGAACTCTGACATTGAAGTGTGCAAGTCTTAAAGCTGTCAAATTACAAGACCCTTGCACCCCTAACCCTTTAGAAAAAAAACCCCAGGGGTGTTCAAACTTGACAGCTTTAAGACTTTAAGGTTTAGATAGGACTCTTAGAGGCGGGGGGGGGGGCGATTGGTGAGCCAGCCAATCAGTGAGCAGCGGACAGGGAAGCGTGGTGCGGACAGGTGTGGGGAGGGAGCTGGAATTGGTTCTAAACGGCACGGTAGATTTGTGGAACCTCTTCTGTAGAAGAGGTTAGAACTGGCAGGAACCCACCCCTGGCGTTGTTGCACATGGATAGCAAGTGTAGGTTGCAATTTTTATTTTTATTTTTAGCAGGCTTTATGATTTCCTCATGAGTTTTGACTTTGGGGGAAATTTAGAGAGACAATATTGGAATTATATTTGATGTAAATTCAAAGGATCAAACTCAGTGATGGCAAATCTTTTCGGCACAGAGTACCGAAGTAACACTAACACGTAAAACTGGCCGCTTCCTCCACTCCGTCTCCATACGTGTACAATGCTTTAGTGTTGCTACATAACATGCCCCGAGGTTTCCTATCTGAATAACCTAAAGGTGGCTAGAGCATTGAAATAACTGCAGGGGGTCTACCTCGAGCGATGCTGTCTGTAATTCCGGTCGGAGTAGATTCATTCATGGCAGAGCTAAATGGAACTGGTCTGTAGACCTGTTTGCTGCCAGTGGGCACTGTGTCCGGGGCCTGAGCCTTCTCAGAAAAGTCTGCCGCTTTTGAAGTTGCAAAGCGCGGGCTTTTGGATCTGCGGAGAGAGAGAGAGAGAGAGATGGCGAGTGCTTGGCGCGGTTTTTTTTTTTTTAAATCACAGCGTTGATATGTATGGGTAGTCCTCGACTTACCACAGTTCATTTAGTGAACGTTCAAAGTTAAAACAGCCCTGAAAAATGTGACTTACAACCACTTTTCAGTGATGGTCTTTGCAGCTTGCCCATGATCAAAATTCAGAGGTATGGCAACCGATTCATAATTATGACCCTCGCTGTGAGGGAGGAAAGGAAGGAAGGAAGGGGAGAAAAAGAGGGAGGGAGGAAGGGAAGAGAAAAGGAGGAAGGAAGGAAGGAAGGAAGGAAAGAAAGGGAGGGAGCAAGGAAAAGAAGGGAGGGAGGAAAGGAAGCAGAAGGGAATGGAGGAAAGGAAGGGAGGGACGGAGGGACAAAAGGAAGGAAGAGAAAGGGAGGAAGGAAGGGAGGAAGGAAGGGAGGAAGGGATGAAAGGAAGAGAAAGGGAGGAAGGAAGGAAGGAAGGAAGGGAGGGAGGGATGAAAGGAAGAGAAAGGGAGGGAGGAAGGAAGGAAGGAAGGAAGGAAGGAAGGAAGGAAGGAAGGAGAGAAGTAAGTAAGTAAATAAATAATTCTTACTGTGATTCATTCTTCAACATTTCTCCCAGGGGTGAATCCTTTAGGTTGATAAACTTCTCTTTGCATACATTTATATAAGATATCTTGCCAGCAAACCATCCACAGATTCCTGCAACTTATTTACAAAGGAAGGCAAATACTCTTTTAGGTGTTTGACAAAATGATATTTTAAACAAAATAATACAGTTCAAATGGAATCCATGAAAAGTCACACACACACAAAACAATCTCGTCCTTAAAACATGCTTTTAATCTTCTAGGCATTTCCTCTCCATTTCTTCATGACAACGCACGAAGAACTTATAAAACTGCTAAGTAAAGAGATCGGCAACAAAACATTCACATCTATTTTAATACAAACAAACAAACAACTTTTAAGCAAACACTTCTACAGTATTCTCTCTCTTTTGTGATGAGTAAGAGCCGAGGTGGCGCAGTGGTTAGGGTGCAGTACTGCCGGCCACTTTAGCTGACTGTCATCTGCAGTTCAGCGGTTCAAATCTCACCGGCTCAAGGTCGACTCAGCCTTCCATCCTTCCGAGGTGGGTGAAATGAGGACCCGGACTGTGGGGGCAAGTTGCTGACTCAATTTGCTAAATAAAATTTGTAAACTGCTTAGAGAGGGCTGAAAGCCCTATGAAGCGGTATATAAGTCTAATAAATAAATAAATAAATAAATAAATAATGATAAATTCCTGACGAGATGCCTCTTACAAGTCGAGAGCCAAAAACCTCACTACAGTTTAGATGGCAAACCTTTTGGACGTCGAGAGGCCAAAGGGCGCACATGAGCATTCCAAAATGGAAAGGCGCGTGTGCGCATGTGCAGCAGAGACCCAAAGACCAGCTGGCTGGCGGGAGGCAGGCATCCCAAAACCGGCAAGATTCGTTTTTTTTGTGAGATTCTGTTTTGTCGTTTGCAGCAAAACAGAAGCTCGCAAAACAAACGCCACGAAGATCTGACCTGGGGGGACGGCGCGCCAGTGGTGGGATTCAAATAATTTAACAACCGGTCCTCTGCCCTAATGACCAGCTGGGTAGGCATGGCTTGGTGGTCATGTGACTGGGTGGGTGTGGCCAACTCAATGTCACTCAGGTCAATGGGCGCTTCGCTTTAGCTGTTACAATGTAATAAGGGTTAACCGAAGAGGCAGTTTCTGAAAGCAATAAAGATTAGGCTAGAAAAAACACCAGAATGTTTCCTTCCTGCCTTCCTTACAGGATTAGCCCTGTAAAGTGGGAAAAAACAAAAGGAGATTTCTTCCAACAACCGGTTCTCCAAACTGCTTAGAAAGTTACCAACCGGTTCTCCCAAATAGGTGCGAACTGGCTGAATCCCACCACTGTGGCGCGCATGCCAGCAGAGAGAGTGCTGCATGCCACCTCTGGCACCCATGCCATAGGTTCTCCATCACGGGTTTAGATGTATAGACAAGTCTACGCGGACAGGGTTATATTACAGCTTTCCTATTTTTCCTATTTGTATTTCTATTTTTTTCAGAAGTTAAAGAAGATGAGAAATAAATCTACCTGTCCACCCACAGGCCACCGGCATCTAAATTTTGAACTTTGATATTATTGTCCTATTACATTGACCTGATTCTTATAGAATTTGTTAAAAAAGGTGGAAAATATTGTCTCTTATTAAGTAATAATGAGAATCCTCACCCTCGACTCTGAGCCATTAAGTACAACGGAAGTCTGATATGAATGAAAACTCACATGTCATTTTGGGTATAGAGCCGAACTTTGGATGAGATGTAAGGACTCCTGATAATCAACATGAAGAGGGGGGGAAAAAGAAAAGTTACTATATGAAACTATTAAGTAAAAAGTACCCAGGCCATTATTTCATTTTCAGCATATCAGTTAGGTTCATCCCCCCCCCCCCCGCAAATTAGACATATAATAATAAAAAAGTCATCAATAAAGATTTGCAAAATATGTCAACCTAAGAATGGATTCCCGCCCCGCCCCCCCAAATTTCTAAACACCATATATCAGTTGAGACAGCGGGTTTTCAACCTTTTTTTCACCACATGCCATCTTTTGAGGCCACAGATGCCCAAGGCTTAACTCAAAGTTTAAATCATAACATTTCTTCAATCCTTCGTGGACCCCGTGATGAAATCGGCCCAGGGGTCTGCGGACAACAGGTGGAGAACCACTGAGTTAAGATACAGTATACAGATTGCAAGGTAGTGATGATGATGATGGTATTCGTGATGCATTTTTGAAAGTTCAATTGACGAGTTTCATGTTTAAAGAATAAAGTATAATAATAATTTTTTAAAAAAAGACAGTGATACCCATTGTCATTGGGGCACTTGGTACCATGTCCAAGAATTTTATAAACACATCAAGAAATTGCGGCTTCCTGCAATAACACCAGCGGAACTGCAAAAAACTGCACTGCTCGGAACATCCTATATTTTAAGAAAGTACTTGGTTGATATCTAGGACGCTGGCAGCAAACCGTATCAACCATTAGCACCAGTCAATGAAATTTGTGACACATCTTGAAATGTTCACTTGACTGAGTTTCATGCTTAATGAATAAAATAAATAAACAAACAAACAAACAACAATAATAATAATAATTTAAAAAAAAAAACAGTGATACCCATTGTCATCGGGGCACTTGGTACCATGTCCAAGAATTTTATAAACACATCCAAGAAATTGCGGCTTCCTGCAATAACACCAGTGGAACTGCAAAAAAACTGCGCTACTCGGAACATCCTATATTTTAAGAAAGTACTTGGTTGATACCTTGGACGCTGGCAGCAACCCATATCAACCATTTAGCACCAATCAATGGTATTTGTGACAATAGACAACAACAATAATAAAAACAGCTGGGGGAAAAATAACAAAATATGGCTATCTGCAAATTGAAGTTGAGCTATTGTGGAGGAAGAAATCAATGGTTGCACCAATAGTAATAGGAACCTTTGGAGCAATACCCAAAGGGCTGCTTAGATAATGGAAATGTTGAACTTATTAGGCCTGAGTATCCTGACTTGGCAAAAATATACCTTACTCAGAACTGCCTATGTATATTCAGACACTACTTTAACAGCTCATCATCATCATAACTTCTGAGGTACCGTTCAATAACAGTAGAGTATTTCATTCACCAGCTTGTTAAGAAAAGAATATTGTATTAAACAATGCTACAATCAAGAGCAGAAGGCAAAATAGTGCAAATGAAAAATGGCAGACTTTCAAATTTAAAGGTATTTGGAACATACCTCTACGGACTAATATATGGGTGACCATTATGGCAAAACTTGAGAAGGGCAAACCTAAAAAAAGGGGAGAGAAATGAACATTTGTAGGCAGGTGAAATTTCAGTACATCCTGAACAACAACCACTAAATCTGTAAATATGTTTAAGACGGTACAAATCAGAAAACTTTCAAGTCATTAGCAAGGGAACCCAAGTACCAATATATATTGATATATTTTTCTGACCATTAGATGATTTCTCACTCAATCACATTATTTCACAGAGTTACAGTAAGAATCCTAGTTGTTCAATCTAAGCTTCTGGAAATGTCTACCTTTTTCTTAGTTTCCAGAAGAAAAAACAAAAGAAAAACACAACACACAAACTGGGTTGATATACTTGCTAAACCGTAATGTGACTTAATTCAGGTTATCATGTTGTGGGAATCCAGTCACTGTAATCTATCAATGAGAGTCTATGGCTCAGCATAATGTATGTATTGGCACAAAGTATGGAATAGGAGATATATAGACTAGAATCTAGACAGCATAATAAAAAGCAGAGACATCACCCTGCCAACAAAAGTGTGTATAGTCAAGGCTATGGTTTTCCCAGTTGCAATGTTTGACTGTGACGTTTGGACCATAAGAAAGGCTGAGCGCCAAAGAATGGAGTCCTTTGAACTATGGTGCTGGAGGAGACTCTGGTGAGTCCCTTGGACTGCTAGGCGATCAAACCTAGAGGAGATCAACCCTGACTGCTCTTTAGAAGGCCAGATCCTGAAGAGGAAACTCAAGTACTTTGGCCACATAATGAGATACATCTTATTGTGCCTTAAAATGGCTTCTACCATACTGCCGTAAAATGGCTTCTACTGTACAGCACAGTGGAGTTGCCACGGTAATGATACTCTACAAGGGGACTCTTTCTGGTAAGGGGGAAAATCCAATATTAGAAATTACGTTTGGTCTGGGATTATTTGTGAGGACAAATGTATGAATTAAATACCCAGGCAATGCCTGGTTATCAGCTGGTTACTTATAAAATTAATTATTATTTGGTGGACATTGCTCAACTACAAAAAGCACAAGCAAGGAAACATTTTACTTACATCTGTAGAGGAAGCTCTCTCTAATGCATTCTCGGCTTACTCTGTATTCTTCTGGTGTCAGTTCATATGAATGATCTACCTTCTGCTTTTATTAAAAAGAAAACAAAAAGAAAACACTAAGCATTCACATTCTAAGTATCTCAGCTGTAATATATATCAGCACCAAGAAGTATGTTTTCCTATTATTTTAACAGTGTATATAAAATTTTTAAAAAATTTAAAACCATATTCATGGTAGATATCTTAAGACATTTGGACCCGTTTCCCACAAAAAAGAAAACACCGGGAGCCACAAAGGTCCTTTTTAGATCTTGGGGCGAAGGGAAAGGACGCGACAAGAAGTATGAGGAAAGTGACTTTTATTCAGCTCATAGTGGAAACGATTCAACGAGGCGTATTTCGCGCCCTACATTTATACCTCCAGGTTTGAGTGAGGGACCAATGGGGCGTCGAGTAGCTCGACCAATCAGGGCGAGGATTGGACCGGCTCTGCCCGGGAACCAATCAGGAAGAGTCCTTTGTAGCTCGACCAATCAGGGCGAGGATTGAGCCGGCTCTGCCCGGGAGCCAATCAGGAAGAGTCCTTGTTCGCGCGCTTGTATTTCCCGCGCTAGTATTCAACACCCCTCCCCCCCCAGTCATAGAGTTCCTTTAGGAGGGGCAAACATAGTCTTGTAGGTAGGCGGGACGGTGGCGTTCTCGTCCCGATCTCCGTGGTTCCCCGGCGGTCGTCGACGGGGGGGGAACCGCTGGCGGAGGCGTGTCCGTGGTGGGGGCTTGAGCCGACGGCGCGGCCCCGCGAGAGGGCACTGGCTCCGGGTCCCGTGCCCGATGTCCGTCCGCCTGGGGTAGCGTCTCTGTGGCCAACGGGGTGTCTGGTAGGGGCCCCGTGCAGTCCGGTTGGGGTGTAGGTTCAGAGTCTCGAGAAGGGCTCCGCGGAAAAGAGTAACCAGCTGGGGTGCGCCTGCCCGGAAGGTTCGCGACGGCTTGACCCCCGTTCGCCGGGTGGAAACGGTCCGTGGGGAAAGGAGTCAATGGGGGTGGCTCCTGTTGAGAGCAGATTTCTGGGAAGCTGGGGCCGTCTCTTTCCGCAGGGAGGCGACGCCTTAACTGGTCCACGTGTCGCCTCCATTGTGTCCCGTCGGCCAGGCCGACCCTGAAGGAACAGGGGCCGGTCAGAGCTGTGATGGTTGCGGGAACCCACCGTGGATCCCCGGAAAAGGAACGGGCCCATACAGGATTCCCTAACTTAAACGCGTGGGACGGAAGGGCCCCCAGGTTGCTTGGCGGATCTCCTGCGTAAAGTGGATGGAGCCTGTCTAGGGGGGTTCGCAATCTCCTACCCATCAAGAGCTCCGCGGGACTTTTGTTGGTCGTTGGGCAGGGTATGGAGTGCTGGCTCAAGAGATAGGCCGCTACTCTTTCTTGCCAGTCGCCCTGGTCCATGCGGCCCAAGGCTTCTTTTGCTGAGCGAACTGCGCGCTCCGCCCGGCCGTTGCTAGCTGGGTGATAGGGGGCTGTGGCCGCGTGTCTGATCCCCTGTTCGGCCAGGAATTCTTGGAACGTGGTGGAGGTAAACTGGGGCCCGTTATCGGAGACTATCACATCCGGTAACCCATGGGTAGCGAACATCTTACGGAGGGCCCTTACTGTACTCTCTGCTGTGGTGGAGGTCATGATTACTAGCTCCACCCACTTGGAGTAAGCATCGACCACTATCATGAAGTTCCGGCCGTGGAAGGGGCCGGCAAAGTCGATGTGTAAACGGGACCATGGGCCTCTAGGGATCTCCCACTCTCGAGGGGCGGCTATGGGGGGATTCGGCCTAGAGTTTTGGCAGATCCTGCATCGGCCTACGTAGTCTGCGATTTCTGTGTCTAACAAGGGCCACCATACGTAGCTACGGGCTAAGGCTTTCATTCGTGCTATGCCTGGGTGGTTTTTGTGGAGTGCGGGCAGGATTCGTGCTCGTAGGGCTGTAGGGATCACTACCCTATCCCCCCAGACAAGGCAACCCCCGTGAAGGGCGAGTTCGGCCTGTCGCACTTTGAATGGGCGGAAGTGTTCCACTACCTTTTCCGTGGGCCACCCCCTCAAAACCCATGAAGCGACCTGAGATAGGACGGGGTCAGCCTTTGTGCAGGCTGCCACGTCCGTGGCAGAAACGGGGAGGTCGGATTCGGCAATGGACAGAACAGAGAGCGCGGGCACGTGGGCTGTGTCCGTCTCTGGCAGGGGGCAGCGGCTCAGGGCGTCTGCGTGTCCTAGCTGTTTGCCCGGACGGTATAACAGCGTATACGAGTACGCCGTTAGGAACTCTGTCCAGCGTGTCATGCGGGGGGACAAGATGGGGGGAGTCGGCTTGTCACCCGCCAGTAGCCCCAGGAGGGGCTTGTGATCCGTGACTAGGGTGAACTTTCTACCATAAAGGTAGTCATGGAACCGCTTAATGCCGGACACTGCAGCCAGGGCTTCTTTATCGATTTGGCTGTAGTTCCGCTCCGTGGAGGAGAGTGTCCGGGAATAGAAGGCTATGGGGGCTTCTGAGCCGTTTGGGAGGACGTGGCTCAGCACCGCCCCTACGCCATAGGGGGAGGCATCGCAAGTCAGAATTAGAGGCATCCTATCGCTGTACTGGATTAGGACTGCCGATGAAGTTAAAATATCCTTTATAGCCGCGAACGCGTGCGCTTCACGGCTACCCCATTTCCAGGCTGCTGACCGGTCAAGTAGACGGTGCAGCGGCTCAGCTAGTGACGCCTTGTGGGGGATAAAAGGGGCGTAGAAATTTAAGAGCCCCAGGAATGCTTGTAACTCCGCCCTAGAGGTGGGTGCGGGTGCATTTTTGATGGCGGCAACTTTGGAAGGAGTGGGGTGGATGCCTTGGGCATCAATGAGGAACCCCAGGAATTCAACTTTGGGAACTGCAATTTCGCATTTGCTGCGCTTTAATTTCAGTCCCGCCTCCCTGAAACGTGTGAGGACCTCCCGCAGCGTTTTCAGGAGCTCCGAGTGGCTGGGGGCTGCGACCAGGACGTCGTCGAAGTAGGGAACGACGCCTGGGAGCCCGTGGAGCAACCGCTCCATGAGGCTCTGGAAAATCCCAGGGGCGACCGAGACGCCGAATTGCAGACGGCGGCAACGGAAAGCTCCGCGGTGGGTGACGATAGTCTGGGCTGTAGCCGCATCGTCGTCTACGGGAAGCTGCTGGTAGGCCTGTGCCATGTCTAGCTTAGCGAAAATGCGGCCCTGTCCTAAGGAGTGGAGTAGGTGCTGTACTACGGGAACCGGATACGGGTTTGCCTGTAGGGCCAAATTGATGGTCGACTTGTAGTCGGCACATATTCTCACCGATCCGTCGGGTTTGACCGGGAGGACTATGGGGGTTTCCCAGCGGGCGTGATCTACGGGCTCGAGTACCCCTTGTTCAATTAACTTATCGAGTTCCGCATCTACCTTTGCTCTCAATGCGAAAGGGACCCTGCGTGCCTTTAGCCTAACCGGGGCGACCTGAGGATCGAGGCAGAGAGAAATGGGGGTACCCTTGTAACAACCCAATTTCCCGTCGAACACATCTGAGAACTCGTCTAGGACGCTATCTACGGGGAGGGAAACTACCCTGTGTACCCCTTCTATGGTGAGGCCCAAAGCGGAGAACCATTCTAACCCCAGGAGAGCGGGCAGGTTGTTCCTTACGACTAAAACTGGGAGTTTCCCTTTAAAATTTCCATATTCCACCCGGATGTGGTATAACCCAGCTGTGGGAATCCCATTTCCCTGGTAATCTAGGAGGGAGACCCTGGCGGGGCGCAGCTTTCTCTGGGGGACCCCGGGGCAAAGGCGGGAGAACAAAGCCCAAGATAGGAGAGAACGGGATGAACCGGAGTCCACCTCCATTTGGCAAAGCTGACCTTCGAGACGGACGGCGGTGCTTATTTTCCGGTGGCCGGCGGGAACGGGGGATGCCTGGTAGACCACGCAGTCGGCGCTGGGGGGCTGGTAGGTTGAGTGGCAGTCCTCCGTGCGCCTCGCGGGACGTGGCTGCTGGCGGCGTGGTGGTGCCGGGCGCTGGTCGCTGGGCTGCATAAACGACGGGGCTGGCAGGGGAGCCCGGCATACTCTGGCGAGGTGTCCTTCTCCTTGGCAACGGCGGCAGACGGCAGAACGGTGCGGGCAGGCTGTGCGGCTGTGGCGGCCGCCGCATCCGCGGCAAGGTGCGTTTGAGGCCGGCTGAACGGGTGCCGGTGGTTGCTGGGGTGGCCTCCGTTTGGGCTGCAGCCTCATCTGGCCGACGATTTCCTCCTCCTCCTCCTCCTCGTTTTCGGCAGGGGAGAGGTCGTCGACGAGGTTCGTCTGGGCGAGCGGCCCCGCGACGGTTTGTGCGGGGGGGTTTAGCTGGAGGCGTTCCATGTCGGCCGTGGATTGCTCGGAGAGTTCGGCAGCTCGCGCTATTTCCACGGCTTGCATCAGGGTAATTTTGTGATTCCGGAGCAATCGGCCGCGTAAGTGTGCGTCGCGGACCCCGCACACAAATTGCTCCGCAAGGTTTTCCTCCAGGTCTGCAAAATCGCACTGGGCAGCCACAGTGCGCAAGGCCTCCAGGAATTGGCTAATGGATTCATTAGCCCTTTGTACTCGGCGGCGGAAAGCGAAACGGCGTGCAAATAAAGAGGGTGAGGGAGCGTAGTGGTTCCTCAGCCTGGACATCAGCTCGGCCCACCCAAGTTTGTATGCTGGCCTCGGGGCGGCCAGGGCTCTCGCAGAGGCGAACATGGACGGCTCACAGCAGGACAGGAAGAAGCTGCATTTCTCCTCATCGGTCTGAGCCTGGTTTTTCGAAGCGATCAGGTAACACTCGAACCGCTCCATGAATCCGTCCCATGATTCTCCGGTGGCTCCGCCGAATGGCGCGAAAGGAGGAAGCGATGACGCCATCGTGGTGTGGGGCCGGAGAGGGGAGAGGAAGGACGAAGAAAAAAATTCGCGTTCGCTGCCGGAGTTCTCGGTCTGACGATAGCGTTCTGGCTGGTTCAGACGCGGTGGCAGCTGGCTGTTCTTCTTCGTGGTCGCGGGAATCGGGATCCCACCTTCGTCGCCAGTTTTAGATCTTGGGGCGAAGGGAAAGGACGCGACAAGAAGTATGAGGAAAGTGACTTTTATTCAGCTCATAGTGGAAACGATTCAACGAGGCGTATTTCGCGCCCTACATTTATACCTCCAGGTTTGAGTGAGGGACCAATGGGGCGTCGAGTAGCTCGACCAATCAGGGCGAGGATTGGACCGGCTCTGCCCGGGAACCAATCAGGAAGAGTCCTTTGTAGCTCGACCAATCAGGGCGAGGATTGAGCCGGCTCTGCCCGGGAGCCAATCAGGAAGAGTCCTTGTTCGCGCGCTTGTATTTCCCGCGCTAGTATTCAACAGTCCTAACCGGAAGCCTCCTGTTCAATTCTGGAGCTGACCGGAAGTTCAGTTCCCCCACTATAGAGTCTCCTCCTAGTGCGGCGTCCTTTTTCTTCTACCTGTCCTAACCGAAAGCCCTATCAATTGTGGAGACGACTGGAAACCCCTCCCCTTACCATAGAGTCTTCTCCTGGCGCACTGTGCTTCTCCCCGCCACCGGAAGTTCCTCTCAATATTGTGGCGCCGACCAGTGACGAAGCAGCAGCAGCGGGAGGAAAGAGCCACAGGCAGCTCCAGAGCCGCAGTTTGCTGATCCTTGCCATGGAGCAGTGACGGCTAATCTTTTTGTTGTTTGGTGCGAAAAATGCAAGCGTGTGCGCAATAGCGTACATGCGTGCCGGCACCCATAATGCAAAGCATGCCCCCACATGTGCATGCACGCACAACCTCCCCCAGCCATGCTCCCCCCCACCCCTACACGCACCACACTGCTCAGCTCCAAGCTAAACTTGGTATTTCTTCCAAGGGGACTTCAACTCCCAGAATTCTCCAGCCAGCAATGCTCCCTAAACCACCTTAGGGACTATGCTCTAAACCAGAGGTAACCAAACTTGGCAACTTTAAGACTTGTGGACTTCAACTCCCAGAATTCTCCAGCCAGCTATGCTCCCCAAACCACTTTTGGGACTATGCTCTAAACCAGAGGTAACCAAACTTGGCAACTTTAAGACTTGTGGACTTCAACTCCCAGAATTCTCCAGCCAGTATAACTGGCTGGAGAATTCTGGGAGTTGAAGTCCACAAGTCTTAAAGTTGCTAAATTTGAAGACTCTACTCCAAACGTAGGAAGGTTGGGATTGCTCTGATTCCTAATCAAATCTTCTGGATCCGCATTATAAAGGGGGGGGGGAAAGAACCTCAAGGTCATCGGACCTTCTCTTCCAATTGCTCGTCCGATATGGAAGAACCAGGCGGGAGAATAAAACAGACGTTCGATCCTTCGCTTCCCGCACCGTCTCCCGCGGCATTGAGAAAGACTAAAGATACCTTTGCAACCATCCCGTCCATGCGACCGTAGGATCCGGGACCTCGCGACTGACCAGGCGGCTCCATGGGTCGGTCTCTGTGGCGCAGAAGCCCCAGCGACGGGAGAAAAACAAAACACGCCCTCCCTCAACCAGTCCCACTCAGGGGACTCTGACGCCAGAGGGCAGAAGGCCCCACAAGCCGGAAGCTTCAGCTCCGAAACCGGAAGGACGCTAGGAAGGACGCATTCCGGGCAAAAGTGTGCTTTCCATAGACAAAAGGCGGCTAGAAGGACCCAGGGAAGAGAGAGGCGGGGCGAGAGAGGCGCTGCGGAATCTCACCTTAAAGCTTATGGAGCCGAGTTTATGTTAGTATTATATGATAACTGCTGCAGGCGATGCTTTCAATCCAGCGCACGCTCGACTCCAAGTGGATGCTTTTTTTTGGGGGGGGGGGAGTTGCACGATTTAACCCTTTAATGTCCCAAATGTGTTTCCCTCCCCCCCCCGCAAGAGTCAACTGGGCTTTCTGGCTTTTCTTTGAAGACGTTTCGCTTCTCATCCGAGAAGCTTCTTCAGATCTGACTGGATGGTGAGGAATGGAAGGATTGATACTCCCTGTTTACATCAATTCATCTTATCCTCAACTTCCAAAAAGGATTATTGGCTCTTATGCTCTCCATACACCATATTTGTACCTTATCTATTACTTTCTTCTCCCTCTGTTCTCCTCCTCCCTACCTCCTTTCTTCCCTCTGTCACCCTCCCCTTCTCTACTTCCCTTTCCTCTCTCCTTTTCCCCTTTCCACTCCTCATTTCTCTCCTCCTCTTCCCCCCCCCCACTTGCCCTCTCTCCTATCCCTCTTTTCTTCCCTTACCTCTCTCCTCTACTTCACACACTTCATCTCATTTACTTGGTGTATTTCAGCTTCTGAGTGAGCTCCATTTTATGTTGATGGTATTTATAATCCCTTTTCAATATACATATTTAATTTTAACATTATTCTACTTTTTTAAAAAAAAATAGAACAAAAAAGTATACATATATAGTGCTTTTAACACACACACACACACACACACACCAATCTAATTTTGGCCAAGATGTAGACCTGGTTGGCTTCTGTAGACATTCTTGTCCATATTAATTTAATAATCTTGTCTGGCAAAAGCACTAGTCATCCCAACTAAGTTTCTCTCTAATATTCCTTGCCTATTGGATATGATAAGGGATGTGGCCAAGGTGTGAGCTTGATGATCAGGAAGGTCGGGAGTTTGGCTGTTAGAATCCCTAGTGCCGCGTAACGGAGTGAGCTCCCGTTACTTGTCCCAACTTCTGCCAACCTAGCAGCTTGAAAGCATGTAAAATGCAAATAGAAAAATAGGAACCACCTTTGGTGGGAAGGTAACAATGTTCCGTGCACCTTCAGCATTTAGTCATGCCAGCCACATGACCATGGAGACATCTTTGGACAGCGCTGGCTCTTCAGCTTTGAAACAGAGATGAGCACCGCCCCCTAGAGTCAGGAACGACTAGCACACATGTGGGAGGGGAATCTATCTTTACCTTTATCTGATATGATATCCCTACTGGTCCCCAAATTAACACTGAATGTAGCAGAATGAAACAAAAATTAATAAGCGATTGACTAATGTCACTAGCTTTCTATGGATATTCTTCATGGTTAATATATGCTAAAAATAAGTCTGGAAGTTGGAAGTGCTGGACCAGCTTTGAGGTTTTGGGGATTCCCCTCCATTTGCTTGAATACCTTTGAATACCACCTGCAAGTTACAACTGGTCCAGAACGCAGCAGCAGGCATAGTGATGAATTTACCTATGCAATGCCTCTCTTGTGTGTTGTACTGGTTCCCAATTTCTTCCAGGTGCAATTCAAGGTGCTGATTATCATCTTTAAAGCCCTGCATGGCACAGGTTACCTGCAGAACTGCCTATCTCGAAAGACATCTACTGTACCTGTCCTACCAGATCAAAAAAGGGGAGCACATTCCAAGTCCCTTCCCTTAAACAATGCCACCTTGTGGGAGCTAGGAAATGTGCCTTTTCCGTGGTAACCTAGGCTCGATGGAACTCTTCCGCCTGAAATTTGGCAGGCCTCTACTTGTCTAGCCTTCTCAGAAGCACTGAAAACCTGGCTGTTTCCCGCAAGCGCTGGGACAGGGTGAGGTGGGGGAGAAGATTTTCTTGAGGAACTATCAGTTGGAAGTTTAACCTTGATTGTTGTTCTTAATTGCAAAGTGGTGTCCGATTCATCTCATGGACAACTTTCCTCCAGGCCTTCCTGTCCTCTACCATCCCCTGGAGTCCATAAGCTCACACTGGAGACTCCATCCAGCCACCTCATTCTCTGTCGTCCCCTTCTTCTTTTGGCCTCCATCATTCCCAGCATGAGGCTCTTCTCCAGGGAGTTCTTCCTTCTCCTTAGATGGCCAAAGTACTTGAATTTCATACTTCAGGATCTGGCCTTCTAAAGAGCAGTCAGGGTTGATCTCCTCTAGAACTGACCTGTTTGATCTCCTTGCAGTCCGAGGGACTCGCAGGAGTCTCCTCCAGCATCAGAGTTCAAAGGCCTCCATTCTTTGATGCTCAGCCTTCCTTATGGTCCAACTTTCACAGCCATCCATTGCAACTGGGAAAACCATAGCCTTGACTATATGCACTTTCGTTGGCAGGGTGATGTCTCTGCTTTTTAGTAAGCTGTCTAGATTTGCCATAGCTTTCCTTCCCAGGAGCAAGCGTCTTTTAATTTCTTGGCTGTAGTCCCCATCTGTGGTGATCTTGGAGCCCAGGAAAATCAAACCTGTCACTACCACCATTTCTTCCCCAACTATTTGCCAGGAATTGAGAGGGCCGGATGCCATGATCTTAGTTTTCTTAATGTTGAGTTTCAAGCCAACTTTTGCACTCTCCTCCTTCACCCGCATCAAAAGGCTCTTTAGTCCCTCTTCACTTTCTGCCATTAGAGCGGTATTGTTAACTTTGATGCCAGATACTTTCTAATGTTGATTATTTTAATATATTTAGGCATTATGTTGCTTTCTTATTAATACTATTGTAATAGATTTTTGGGAGCTTCCCAGAGTTGGATATAAAATATAAATGTTTTAAATAAACAAACAGGGAACAGAATAACCTTTTCTACTAATCAGGGTTTATTGCAGAAAAGTTATTTTCAAGCATTGGTCATTCAGATCTTAGGAAAAATCACACATAGTGTATAATTGGCCAATTTGTATGGAAAGAAGTGATCGACATTTCTTTGCTCCAATGTATTTTTTAAAATTATCTGAAGAATAAGAACTAAATTATACAGCCAGAATCCATCAAAGCTTCTTGTTAATTCCCGAGAGTATAATATTCCTCTTTGTGTTGGTCCAATAGAGATCCTTCTAGCTGTGTCAAACCTACACAATGCTATTATTATAGTGTAAACATAAATGTAATATTGTCACCTCACTTTTCAATTAAATCAAAAGGATACACTTTGACAGGTAAACCCAGATATATTTAGGTGATGAGTAAAGCTGCTCACTATTTATGAACTATTGCAAAAGAAGCATAATTCAAGCCATTTAAACTACTGGAATTACATGAAATTCCAAATATGAATAGTAATCTAATAAGGAACCAGTTAGTGACGTACTTTCCAGAATACCTATAAATAGTATGAAAAAACAAAGCTGCAGGCAGATGTAGCTGATATGAGTAAGGAATTTCCTTTTCCAACAGTGGATTCACCACGCTAATTATGAAATTCGTACCCCGAGATTTTTCAGTTTAAGTTTTTTGCTACTTCAGTTGAAGTTTATTACTACCAGCAATTTTCCCTAAACTTTAATTTACCAAATCACCTGATTTGTTTATTTCATTTGCTTTGGCACATTTGTTCCCTTGCAGTTGCATACAGTAAGGCATTTTAAGCCATACTATTTTCAAAATACCCTGAAGAACTGCCCCCCCCCCCCAGGGCATTGGGTTGGAAGGTTTTATGACTCTATGGACTGTTTTTGATTTCTTTTAGGTTTTGAAGTGGCCTCTAGAGCAATATGTTTTATTATGTAATAGGTAAATGCACTTTGACTATTTGGATAAAAATTAACAGAGTTGGAAGGGACCTTGTAGGTAATCTAGTCCAACCCTTTACCCTTTACCCAACCAAATTTGCTGTTTAAATCTGAATTGCTATAGAGCTATAGCTAAGGTAGCTATATAAATAATCTAATGAATAAATAAGGCAAACCACCTGCTTTAGGTATGAGAGCATAGTAAGACGAGGGAAGCAATATAAAATTGTTGGCAAGTTCTCCCAAGAGCTATTTTAGAAGGCTTATCTCACACCAAAAAGGTAAAAAAAAATCAGAAGGAATGTGGTAGCAACCTTTTGCCACTAACACATTTTATTAAAAGGCATAAACGTTTGTGAGCTGTAGCATTATTACTATCTGTGTATGTCTGCAGAGAGAAAATACTTTCTTTAAAAGAATAGTATTTGTTGGTTTCTTCTATTTTCACTTTTATTTTCCAAAAAACTATTTCCATATTTTAAGATTCTTATTTTGATTATTTATTTTTATTGCAATTCTTCAATTTATTTATTTATTCTGCTTCTATAATGTATGGAATGAACTCCCCGCAGGGATTCGGACCCTCACCTCTCTCCATGCCTTCCGAAAAGCCGTCAAAACCTGGCTTTGACGGCAGGCCTGGGGGTGATGAGTTCCCTCCCCTCTCGACATGTATGGTTGTGCGACTGTTGTTTACTTTTATTATTTGTATTTTGTTTTTTATGTTCCCCTTTTTCCCCCTTGAATTGTACGCCGCCCTGAGTCCTCCCGGAGAAGGGCGGCATACAAATAATAAAATTCTATTCTATTCTATTCTAAGTGAAATATGGGAGTTACCATGACAGGAATTTCTGCACTGCTAATGAAACAGTCACCAACCATTTCATTCATTGACAGAAAATTCTAGTGACAGATAAATAGTTGTACCCAATGTTGATCCTAGTTCTTCCACCAATTGTTTCTGTTCACTTGTTCTCTCCCTAAAGATAATGCAAGGCAGAGGCTAACAGTCTTGCAGCTATCCAGGGATGACTACTTCCATACCAGTATAGCTAATTTATACCAGTCTCATTCGTAGACTAAGGATGAGATAAAGGCAACCTTATGGGGACAAGGAGAAAAAAAAATGTTGCTAGGTCATGTTGGGACAATGCTTAAGTGCAAGTGGGCAAATTGTCCATACTCACGAATGAACTGACAAAGTTCATTGCGACAAGACTTTCCTATGTCCTAGAACAGGGGTTGGCAACCTGCAACTGTGGAGCCGCATGTGGCTCTTTCATCCCTCTGCTGCAGCTCCGTCGCTCAAAATATGTGTCACAACTGCCAATGTGCGACACCCGCCAGCATGCAATTTATTGAGCTTTTCAACCCCTGGTAGGTTTTGTGGTTCCTGGTCTTTTATTCTCTGTGGGAAAATGGATCCAAATGGCTCCTTGAGTGTTTAAGGTTGCCGACCCACGTCCTAGAATCATGTGGCATTTATTTTATTTGCCCTAATGTATCCAATAAATTGATAGTAATTTCCTTGGGTGCTCAGTGAAATAAATTATTAGGGGCCAGTCTAATCTGCCCTGTTTGTCTCACTGCCTTGATTGCCTAGCTCTTTACTCCTCTCTGGCTCTTGTATATATTTAAAGGTTATTATCATTTTGGGAGGCAGCTATAAAACTTATGTACAAAGTCCAACTTAGTTTGCACATGACATTAAGCTGCTGATGAACAATTATTTAATAAAGATGCCACAGTTGGCTGGCCAGCTCAAAACCCTAATACATAAATCATGATTTACAAGCTAGGGCACCTTGGTTCCCCTTTCACATTAATTACTTCCTTTGGTTTTCGTTTACTTAGCGTGACGTGTGAACCTTCCATTAGAAAGTAGAACTAGAAACTCAGCATGGAATACTACTTATTCTAATTGTGACAGTAGACACAATTCATAAAATATACACAGTTCCATTTTTATTTTGGTTACTAGCTGATAACCCGATGTTGTCCGGGTATTTACTTATAGGGGCAAAATGTCCGGACTAAACGTAATTTGTAAAGTTGAATTTTCCCCTTTACTAGAGGATGCCCCCTTGCGAGTATGTGATGCCGTTACCACGACAACTCCACTGCGCTGTACAGTAGAATCCATTTTAAGGTACAACAGGTTGTATCTTAACAAAACACTCTCCCCGAGGGGTGTTAGGGGTGTCTTAACCCCACAGTATTTTTTTTCCAGAGGGTAAATCATCTGTGTAAATGTTTGGTTGAAATTGCTCGAGGTGTTTCAGAGTTATGCTGGAACATACACACACACAAACACCCATTTATAGATGGATGGATGGATGGATTGAAAGAGATAGATAGATAGATAGATAGATAGATAGATAGATAGACAGACAGACAGACAGACAGACAGACAGACAGACAGACAGACGGTCCAATACTCAAATTCTTTGATGCAATGCAAAACAAAAACAACTATCAAAGTAGGATATGACTCATCAAGAAAGCTATTTAAAAGTTCAATACAACGGAAATTTGGTTAAGAATTTTGTGTGCTAGGAGATGCTCATTAAATATGGACTGAATACAAAAGTATGCTGAAGTGGCTTAGTCAAGGATGAATTAATGAGCAAAACAGGTATCTGAAGAAAGAACAAGCAGATCCCGAGGGAGGGGAAAGCGGGGCAAGGTGTAATTGAACAGAACAAATCAGGTTCTGTGCGTAAACTTAATAGAAGTCATGATTATTTGCAAGAAAATATGAAGAGTTTAACGAAACTTGTTTATATTTCTTTTCTTGCCTTTGATTTCTTTCAGAGTTTTGCATAAAATTGCTCTGTTGGATAAATAGGTAGGTAGGTAGGTAAGAAAGTCTGTATATTGTAGTGGTTTTTGTTTTTGCTGCAAAAGTGTAATACTGCAACTGCCCTGCAGAATTCGGCCAAAGAGGAGATAAATATCTGTAAAAAAAAAAAGAAAACCAAGGCAATTTACTCTTTGCCTATCAGCAAGAATTATTGTTTAGCTGTCAATCAGTTAAGACACCTCTATTTTTTTTTACATCAGTTTCTCAATCTTGGCAAATTTATGACGTGTTGGACTACAACTCCCAGAATCCTCTAGCCGGCCTGCTCACCAGGGAATTCTGGAACTTTCAGGTCCGCCCGCCTTAAAACTCGCCAAGGTTGAAAAAAAGACTCCCTTTACAACAGGAGCTCCACTCATTTCACGAGCCCGTGGACAGGCTGGTGAAGCTTAGGAGTGGCTTCCCTATTGACCAATGGCAGGGAAACGAAAAGCGCCGAAAGCACCAATGGCGGCGAGCATTGCCAATCCCTTCCGATACGATTGGGCGTCCGGGCGACCCCGCCTTTCGCGTGCAGCGCTGGGCGGTCGAGACCCGCTCGGTCCCCGCCACCAGCCAATCGGAACGCGGCGACGGGGGAGTAGCGCGTCTCCGGGCGAATGAGCGAGCGCGATGTTTATTCCTGTTTGAGAGAAGCCCCCGCCAATCGGGGAGGGCGCCGGGGCGGGGAAACGGTGCTGGGCTGCCGAGAGAAAGAGAAGGGAAAGGAGCGAGGCGGATAAAAAACAAAAAGAAGCCCCCGCGAACCTTCCCGTCGCTCTCGGACCTGCAAAGGACCCACCGCAGCAACAGGCGGCGCGAAGGGGGGTGGGGGGGTGGCGGCCTTGCTGGTCGCCGGCATGGAGGGGGAGTCCCTGGGCTAAATCCCCGAAGCATCCAACCACCCCTGCTGGAGGAGGAGGAGGAGGAGGAGGAGAAGAAAGCGCCTTCTTCAGCTCGGAGGAGGACCGCCGCCAGGTAAGGCGCCACCTCAGCGGAGAGCACCTTCCGAAGGGGGGCGGCCGTGGTGTTTTGAGGGGAAGCGGCGCCGCGATGGGGGAAGTCGGCCCCACACCTGCTGAGGAGAAAGAGAAAGAAAGAGAGAGAGAGAGAATCACCTCGTAGGAGCCGGGCAAATATCGTCTCCCTCAGCTGCAGTCCGCCTCCTCCTTCTCCTCTTGCCGCGCGGCTTTTGTTCACAGGGCCGGCCGAGAGGGACTGCGAGGAGGGGTTGGTTTTTTTGGGGGGAGGGGGGGAAACGAAAGGTTGCCTTGAGGCCGTTATTTTTGGCCCGCCCCTCCGTTGCCCCTAGAAACGGGAGGAGGGGGGGGCAGGGAGAGGCTCTCCCCTTCAGTCAGGCCAGCTGACCCCCCCCTCCTCCTCCTCCTCCTCTCTTCCCCCCCCCTCCCGCCTCGCGGCGACTTCGCTCTGCAGGGCGCGCGCGGGTCCTTCCGTGGCGGGCCGGCGCGAGCGTGCGAGAGGAGGACGCCGCCCCCGGGCCGATCCCTTTTCGCGGCTTCTTCGTACCGGGAGGCAGACGCCGCCCCGCGAACTTTCTCCTCCCGGAGGGGGCTGAAGGGCGGGGTGGTGGGGTGGTGGTTTGGATCCGCGAGACGACTCTCTCTCTCTCCCTCCCTCCCTCCCTCCCTCCCTCTCTCTCTCTCCCTCTCCCTCTCTCTCTCTCCCTCTCTCTCTTTCTCTCTCTCTCCCTCCCTCTCTCCCTCTCTCTCTTTCTCTCTCTCTCTCTCCCTCCCTCTCTCTCTCCCTCCCTCCCTCTCTCTCTCCCTCTCCCTCTCTCTCCCTCCCTCTCTCTCTCTTTCTCTCTCTCTCTCTCTCTCCCTCCCTCTCTCTCCCTCTCCCTCCCTCTCTCCCTCCCTCTCTCTCTCTCTCCCTCCCTCTCCCTCTCTCTCTCCCTCTCTCTCTTTCTCTCTCTCCCTCTCTCTCTTTCTCTCTCTCTCCCTCTCTCTCTCTCTCCCTCCCTCTCTCTCTCCCTCTCTCTCTCTCCCTCCCTCTCTCTCTCCCTCTCTCCCTCCCTCTCTCTCCCTCTCTCTCTCTCCCTCCCTCTCTCTCTCTTTCTCTCTCTCTCTCTCCCTCCCTCCCCCCTTCCTCTCCCTCCCCTCTCTCTCCTCCCTCTCTCTCTCTCCCTCTCTCTCTCTCTTTTCCCGGCCTGGGTTTCTTCCCAAACACCCTCCGCTCGACCCAACCCCCCCCCCCGCGCACGCCCGGAGACACGCGTGTGAGGATGTGGGCGTGACCTTTCCTCGCTGGCCCCGTCGTTCCGGCTGCGGTCGCGAATCGCCTCGATTGCCGGCCACTCCCAAAACGGTGGCTTTTCTTCTTCTTCTTCTTTCCGGAGCGGAACGGCGGCAGCAATCTCCCCCCCCCCCCCTCCGCCCGCCCGCCCGCTTTGCCCGTGAGACTGCGGTGGGTGGGTGGAAAGGAGCGCCCGAGAAGGGCAGGTTGGACCGCCTGGCGTTTGGGAGCGTGGGTACTGCGCGACACGTGTGGCGGGGAGAACAAGGGCTCTCTGTGGAGGGCGAACGGGAACGGCGGAGACAATGGGTCTTTCTTAAGGTCGGCCGGCTCTTCTTCCACAGGCCTGACTGGCGAAGAGTCTTTTTTTTCTGTTGGGGAGGTCCTTGGTGCTCTCTCTCTCTCCCAGCTTGCTTGTCTTAACAGGTAACAGAGTTGGAAGGGACCTCGGAGGTCTTCTAGTCCAACCCCCTGCTCAAGCAGGAGACATTATACCATTCTGGACAAATGGCTGCCTAGTCTCTTCTTAAAAGCCTCCAGTGATGAAGCACCCACAACTTCTGGTTCTTGCAGAGGTTTCATTTACCCTGACTAGGTAGGATCATCAGGGCTAGTAAGGAATGGGATTTGCTGTAGTTCATAGCCTGGTGGCTTCCCCTGCCAGTAAAGATTCCAATAAAGGAGAATGTTTATAGTGAAGGGTCCTTCGTGCGCTCTGAGCTTGCTTGTCTTTTTGCAGACATTTCACTACCCTAACTAGGCAACAGTTGTGAGTTATAGTAAGGAATGGGGTTTTCTGTCAATTCATATTCTGGTGGCTTCCCCTGTCAGTATTAGTGGGGATGGTCTTGGAGGTTTCAATAAAGGAGAATATTTGTAACTCAAGAGTTGACCTGATGTCCTCTTGCATTTTATTACCCTAACTAGGTAGCAGTCATCAGGGCTAGTAAGGAGGGCTGTTTGCTATCAGTTTATATTTTAGTGTCATGCCTGGGTGGGGGCGGTTTTAGGGATTCTTTGCTTGGGCTGTTTACTGATGGGATCTTTGACAGTTTCTTGACTGGGGTATTACTTGATTGTTGGTCTGAAGTTAACCTTGGAGTTAATCTATACTGATCTGGGTGCTGATGACTGGTGGAGAGGTGCTGGGGTGTTCTTCGTTCTCTTTTGGGCTGGTTGATTGTCTCTTTTGCATTGTCTATAGATGTTAATGTCTATGTGTCTATTGATTCTTTTTTTAATTTTTTTTTTAAAGCTGCAGGGACAAAGCATGACTCATTCTAAAGAAAGACCCGGCAATCTTTAGGGTTCGGGTGCGATTTGTTTTGGGTCTGGGTGTGTAGTACAAGGATACATAAGATGCTAATTGTGACAAGTGGAAATGAAATGTTTTAGCAAACTCTCCTCTATTCCTTCCCCTAAACAGAGAGTTTGTTCCTTCCTCAGTAAATAGACATCTATTGCGGTTGTTGCATAAATAGACACTCAGAGCAGATTTTATAGGAAATATATGTTCTAATAAACTGGCAGCTGTCTGCAACTCACCTGTAGGAGAGACTTGAAGATTTCCAAATATGGACTCAAAGCTTGGTTTCAGATTGTTTTGTTTCTCATCTGTGATGCTACCATTTAGTGGAAATGCTGTTCTCTCTGTAGAACTTATTCACAGTTAGAAACTTTAAGATGTCTATTACTGGCATTACAGTTCTTGTTTTGATATTGAAATGATGTATGGGTGGTAATATATGAACAAATTATAATAAGAGGTGGGGTTTATTTTCTTGAAGTCTTTGCTTCTTTCACCTAGAGAAAAAAATGTTTGAAATTGTTGGTGCTTTATGTTTCTTCATAGATTTGCTTAGGATAGGAGTTGCTGGCATATTTTCTCTGACAGCTCTTGTATGGTGTATTTCTTATGAGAAGAAATATAATGTCTTCTGTCCCCCCATCCCACCTTGTCTTCAGTTTAATGATGCCCTGATGTTTTACTTTTATTTCTTATGGGAAGAAAGATTGGAATTTTAGTACAGTAAGATCTGGAGATCTATATATTTGCTGAACTTCAAATATCAGAGACTGTACATTAGATAATTGTTTTAAAGTGGATTGGTGTATAAACACGCACACACACACACAATAATAGGTGGTGTTATAGACAAGAATGTATTTGGACTGAGCAAATTTTTGTTTCCACATTATGTTACTATATTGCAGGGCTCTTACTGCAGTTGTAACTACAGTAAGCTATATAATAGCCTTCCAGAATCTCAGAAAGTAACAGAAGTACTAGAAACAATAGCAAGGATCAAATCCAGAGATGTGTTGGTTGGGTATTGGTAACATTAATTGATACAGTGTTTTTATAGCTATGAAATGATACAGACATTATATTTATAGTAAGACATTCTAGTTTTTAGGGTGATACTTACCAATATATGAGGAGTTATTTTTCAGTTGACAAAAAACGATGTGAACACTATAGTTTTAAAAAGGAAAATGGAACTAGGGCGAATAAACCTCTTTATATTGTTTGTACAGCTCTTCCTCACTTAACAACCACTTGTTCAATGACATTTAAACAGCAATGGCTCTGAATGAGTGGTACTTCAGACAGTCTTATAGTTACAACAATTGCAGCGGCCTTGCAATCATGTACTTATGATCTAGGTGCTCAGTGACTGGCTCACAATTACAATGCAGTGTCCCACAGTCATGTGATTGCCATTTTTGACCCTCACTGTTGGTTTCTAACAAAGTCAATGGGAAAGCTGTCATCACACTTAACAACTTTGCTTAAGGATGACAAATGGGAGTGATGTTGCTAAACAATGTGGTCACATGATGTCACATTTTACGGCTGCGTTACTTAGCAACAAAAAAAATCAAGTTCTAATCACCATCATCCTTGAGTGCTACCTATTTATTACATTTAAATAGTCTTTCA
Organism: Thamnophis elegans; assembly: GCF_009769535.1. Taxonomy (NCBI): domain Eukaryota; kingdom Metazoa; phylum Chordata; class Lepidosauria; order Squamata; family Natricidae; genus Thamnophis; species Thamnophis elegans. Next base: position 67,717,837 of record NC_045549.1, read on the forward strand.
GCTATTGTCACAATAACTTATTAATTTAGTATGCCATGATAAAGTGATATATACTACTTTCAAGCATATTGCCATACATATAATTTGATATTTATTTTCAAATTAACTCTATTTTATATTTCTTATTGGAACATCAAATCACCTCAGGACCCAACTCCATAGCCATCATAAATATGAGCCAGTTGCCAAGCACCTGAATTTTGATCATGGAATGCTACAACAGTTGAGTGTGAAAATCATAAGTCACTTTTTTCATTGCCATTGTAACTTCAAACAATCATGAAATGAATGAATATAAATGAAGAACTACCTGTTTCCTATTTTCCTGATATTTACTTTCCTAATATTTATGTCTCATATCCTTTAACAGTTCTAGATTTCGAGTCTGCTCTAGATATTAGCATTAACCTTTGCTTACATATTTTCCTGTATTCATATTGGTGCAATTGTTTATAAAATCATTACAGATGATAAATCACTGTCTACTTTTTCTCTGTTTAAAAGTGATTGAAGGCAACAATGTGAGATCATTGATTATATAATGCTTCGTATATTCATGCCATAGTCACAAAATTAAGAAATGCCAAGCTAATTCCATCATAATATTGACTTACTCTACGATATTGAGTAAATTTGGAGAAATAAGGCATTTGATAAGGCATTAGCGTGCATGGAAGAATGCTCTATTTCAGGAAATGCTGTTCAATAATAATTTGCAATGCAAAATAGACCTTGACTATGTTAATTCAATGGTTCCCCCAGAACTATAGTTCCTAGGCAAATATAAGCAAAATACCTAATTTGTTTAACATTTTCCATTGGAAATGGGTATCTCCTTTGAACATTGCTTTCACTGGAAAATACTTTGAGTTCGCTTACATCATATTTATGAAAATGAACTTGGTTTGTATACAGAAATTCTTACATGGTTTGCTTGTAGTTTGTGGAGCTGTTTATTTTCAGATTTTTCATTTAATTATATGATTAGGAGCCATGGTGGCACAGTACACAATATTGCAGGCCAGACTAACTCTGCCTGTAGCCAGGGGTTTGATCCTGAGAGGCTCAGGGTTAACTCAGCCTTCCATCCTTCCAAGATCAGTAAAATGAGAACCCAGATTCTTGGGGGCAATCTGCTGACATTAGTAAACTGCCCAAAGAGTGCTGTAAAGTCTACATGCTATTGCTAATGCCATTAATCTGATTTATAGAAAAATGCATGAATTGTGCTTAAAAATGTCTGACTGTATAGGCATCACTTAATCATAATCTTTATCCCACTAATATTGTCCAAATCAGGTACAATTGTAGTACAAGGATCTGGTTACTTTAAGTAAGTAACCTACCATAGTTACTTTGGATTTTTCTTCTAAGTCTAAAGAAAATGGTTAGTACTGTAGTTTAAATTTTGTATTGAGGGGAGGTCATATTGTCTCCCACTTTTAGAGCAGAACTTTAAAGAGCCAAGGTGGCGCAGTGGTTAAATGCAGCACTGCAGGCTACTGCTAGATCAGCAGGTCAGCGGTTCAAATCTCACCGGCTCAGGGTTGACTCAGCCTTCCATCCTTCCGAGGTGGGTAAAATGAGGACCCAGATTGTTGGGGGCAATATGCTGACTCTCTGTAAACCGCTTAGAGAGGCCTGAAAGGCCTATGAAGCGGTATATAAGTCTACTGCTAAACTTTTCAATTTATAAAAAATGGATCAAAATACTATAAGAAATTCGTATTTTGCCAATAGCCCACAAATAAAATTTAAGAAGTAATAACTTTTTTAAAAAAAACTAATGGCATCACTGAATGAACGCAATGAGTTAAATACTAATTACTGCTTACAGCATTTTGCTGAAGCCCAGTAAAATCCCCCCCCCCTTTACTGGATACCCCAGCACTGTGGCTAATATGGAGGCATATGTAGAGACTACAGTGGAAAGAAGGTACAACAACTTCAATTAAGTATAATTGATAACTTTAATAATATAGCTGTTTCTTGAAAAACATTGAGGATAAACACTCGGTATTCGTCACATCCTATCTTGTATCTGGTAAGCTGCTTTCTGTATTTTGGAGAATGAATGTGCCTAATCAGATACTTACTAGATTATTTATTGTATTTATATCCCATCTTTTCTCAAAGCAGCTCAAGGTTGTGTATATGGCCGTCTTCCCTTCAAATAAGGGAAGAAATGACATGAAGATTTTCTCACTACAAACTTCATTTCCTGATATTTGGCATATGCTATGCAGTCTTGAATTGGTTATATTAGTTCTCCATCAATTTGTAAGTATCTCTTTGTAAACTCTGAACAATTTTGCCATACAGTCCCAAGGAAAAGTAGTATTACTTTCTGTTCCTGTCATGGCAATCGGAAATTGTCTTGCCAAATTGAAACAGAGGTCCTGAGTAAAAAGCCCGAAGTTGTCTCTAATCTAGACAGAGAGAATTAATACTGTGGTTGAATAAGAGTTGGGGGGTGAGGTTGAGCTAGGCGGCTGTATGGTCTGGAGGTTGTGAGCTCCTTAGGATCACTGTATAGATGGGTAGCCATATGTAGGTAGTCCTCAACTTACAACTGAAATAGAGCTGGGAATTTCCACCAAATTCCAATTTTATATCTTTTTTTTAAGCAAATGTGATTGTTAAAACGAAAGCAGTGGTTGTTCGGTGAATCCATTATTCTATTACCCCCCTCCAGAAGTGGCTATGTCCATGATCCATAAAAAACATTAATAAAGTTAATAAATAATTAATCTAGACCGTCTTACAACACTCTTTGTTGTTTTCAAACATGCACAGATTCTTGTAAGAATGTATACAACTTGTATCAGAGAAAACTTAAACGATCAAAGAACCAACACTTTAAGAATACTTAAATCCCATTAAACATCTTAATGCTAGTTTTGCTGGAATTACATAAATGGGAATATCAATTGGAAGCCTGTGAAACAGATTATACTACATATAATGCAACACTGTAGCTGTCACATCTGCCTTTGTGACAGGATAAGATAATTTAGAAGCTTATTGGGGAAGGGGGATAACAGAATTATATAAAACAAGGAATTCATTTATGGAACATACAAGTACTCCTCACTCAGCAACTGGCCATTTAGTGACCATTCAAAGGTACAACAGACCCCTCCAAAAAACTGCATATGATGATGTTCTGCAGCTCCAATAGCAGCAGTATGCCCATGGTGCTGAGCACATTTTGATCACTTGGCAACCTTTACAGCCATCACCTTTTTGGTTGGTTTCTGGCAAAAAAACTAATGAAATTTACTATAATTAGAGCAATAGTTTATTTATTTATTTATTTATTTATTAGACTTATATACCGCTTCATAGAGCTTTCAGCCCTCTCTAAGCAGTTTACAGATTTTTAGCAAATTGAGTCAGCAAATTGCCTCCACAGTCTGGGTCCTCATTTCACCCACCTTGGAAGGATGGAAGGCTGAGTCAACCTTCAGCCGGTGAGATTTGAGCCGCTGAACTGCAGATAACAGTCAGCTGAAGTGGCCTGCAGTACTGCACCCTAACCACTGCGCCACCTCGGCTCCTTAGTTATGATACTGGCATTCTTTCGTTGAGTGCATTAAATTTGATCTATGTTTAATTCATGAGAAATTGTAATACATTTCTTACAGTACTGAATTCTAGTACAATTACTTCCTAATAAGTTTTGGTAAAAATCTTTGGAAATTGAAATGTTTTCCCATTGAGTTTGCAATCATTTATTATTTTGCATAGAGATTGGTTTGCTGGTAAAGTGTAACATAGATGAACACACCGAAGGATGAGATTCATTTCTTTCTTTAATAGTACTTTATTAGACATTATAATTAAAAAGCTATAAAACTAATACAAACTAAAATACAAAGAATATAGAATATATTCAGAATATAGTTAAAAAGAAGAAGAAATGGCTTCCTGTTCATCACAACACATAGTATTGTGTAACTTGCTAGACAATAAATGACCATTGGGTCATTTATTTTAGAGATAATTCCTTATCACAGATAGGTAAGGAACAGTGGGAACAAAGTGACGTCCGGCTTCCCCATTGATTTTTCTGATAAGGGACCATTGACAATAACAATCATGCCAGCATGGGTAGTAATGAAGTAGCTACAACTTTGCAAAATTTCAATACCATGGGAATCATGGCTCCTTTTGGACACATTCTGTAAGCCAGCCCATTTGAGCTACTTTGTTGCCCTATGATATACCAGTTTGCCCAGTTTAAGGTATAAACAAACACCAAGAGTTTTAGTAATAAATTGCCTTGTCTTACAATGTAACAAATGATCACTTCTTACTATATTTCATCTTTTTATAAACAATTTCTTAAAGTCTCATCAAATAATGTCCCAGGGAGTTTTTCTTCATACCTTTTCACAGAATTCTTTAAAGATTTAACAAGTCTGTTTTGTAAATCCAATATAAGAAAGTTATTCAAATCACTCTTTGTTATTTGCATTTCCCTTTTAATTATTAAGACATCTATCAGTTTCATTTGCATGTCCAGTGTAGCATTTTCATATTATTCTTGTAACCTGTCATTTTTAAATCTACTTTCAGTCTCAGTCTTGTCCAGTACAACTTGCTCCTCTTCCATAATATCGTTTAACGTTTAAACGTTAACGTTTTAACATTTAAACAGTCTATCTTACAAGGGCAGACACTTTTAAAATACCATCCAGTGTTAAAGTGTTTTGCTCCATTATCCAAGCATTCTTTTCCTTTAATTGCAATCTTAGTTCCTTCTAAATTTCCCCACAGCCCAACCTTCAAAGTCCCATCTTATTGTATTTCTTTTAAGAATTCAAAATAAAATCATTTTCCCATGAAAAGGATTCTTATAATTTCAAAATCTTACTTCAAATCCATCTGGACCCTTCCTTCCTGTATAACTTTCTAAAATAAACATTCTAATCCTGTTTATTAAAAAAAACCTAAGTCCTAAAATTTACGTTTAGAAAGTCTTTTGCTATAGATTAAAATAGGCTTATCTCTATTGTAAAACCTATGTAGCCAGGCTTCCTAAAATAGCTGAAAAGCATTAATAAGTCATTTCCAAAGTTGATTAGAAAAGAAAGTGTGTGAACCCAGTGGTCTTTGAAAGCTCTGTCTGGGCTAAAATGTTGTTCCCTTATCTCCCAGAAATCTAAACTCCCTGGAGACTGTTGTTTGTGTTTCTCCTCCTAGGGAGCAACTCTGGAACATTTGTGGGTGATCCTTTCCTTGTTTGGAGAGGAATCTCGCAAAGAGCCAGTCCACGTTATTCTGTCCCAGTCCTCACCATTTCCTCTCGTAAGTCCAAGAATGAGATTTATTTCCAGTAATGAGGTTGGTGATACTGTTAGATCCTATATTTCTAGAATGGTTTGGTGGATGGAACTGGTATAAAGTCTGTGACTTTATATCAAAGTTACTCTGAAGAATATTGGTCAAATCTGATTTTCTGTTCGGTACCACCTGTAACTGAAGATATTCTCATGCTTTATTTTGGATGTTTTCTGGAACTTTTTTATTCAACAGTAATAGTTTAAAGCTGTTAATACTACAGGATCACATACAATAAATCTTTGGGCTCCCTCGGTTTTTGCCCATTCTATGTTCTGAAACAGATTTTTATCTTGTTTCTGAATATTCCCAATCAGGAAGTAAAATCAATTGTGCATAAAATGTGGAGGATGATTAAGAGGGAGTCAGTTTCCCATGTTTAACGGTTTCCCATTGTTTACTGCCAAAAGGAAACCAGTTATTTCTTATATCATAATGCTTGTAAAAGTGTTTTGAGTATAGTTTTGTTTATATCTTAGCTTTTTTTATAATAACAGTATTCTGGTTTTGTTTCCTTAAAACTAAATAAGATGTAAATCCTGTTGTTGCATGTTAGAACCTGAATTGTTATAAACAGTCAAAATGCTTGAGGGTGAAATTACTATGCTTTAAATATGAATGTGATTTTATCTCCTAATAGAAAAGAGGAATAGAGAAGGAGGTTCTTTGCAGTTTTAAGTAATTAAAACAAGTATTACAAATACTATGTGTGTGTGTGTATGTGTAGAGACACAGTTCAAATAAACATGTATGCCATGGAATTTGAACTGTGATACAGTGTATCTTTCTCATTGATTGACTATTCTGATTAATTAAATTAAAACTACCTTTAAGATAATAAAAAATAGGTTTTAATTAACACTTTTTTTACACTTCTCTAAATAAATTCAATTTAATCTTTGCCCAGATTACTATGAAAACTTCATTTGTCAGTTTTATTGCATTCTTACATAAACCTGACTTCTGAGGTCATAATTCAATTATAGTTTCATCTCGGTTGGCCCAGAAATTCTGTTAGTTTTCCTTAAGTATTTTCCTATCTTCAGTTATGTCTACTACTGTAGTATGTCTATGAGTACATACTTTATTACTGCAAATTTTTGTAGAAGATCGGAGAGCAAGAATATCCTACCTATCAACCCCACATATGTAATTCTTGGAGACATTCTACTGGAGACAAAACTATTCCTTTGGAAAGGGAAAAATCCCTGGGCCAACCCTTCCAAAATTGAGGAATTCCTTCCATTAGTCTTACGAGATTATACTAAACTTCCATTTATAGAATGGATTGTAAAGGACCAGTAACTTAGTATTCCAAGTCTTTCTCTGGAACATTCTATAAAATCCTGCATTAATTGATCGTACATTTGAAGAGTGGTTTGTTTATGCATATATGTGCTGCATATAACCACCTTAATACAACTTTAAAATTGACAGCAAACAGTTGATGTGTGTTTTAAAAAAATCCTATTTTTTCCTTAAAGGTAGAAAATATGAAAAGTGTATGTTCTAACACTAACACAATACCACAATAAGGGGAAAAAAATCAAAATAACACCTGTAGAATTTCAGAACACCTCCCTTACACTTAGGCCTGATTACATGATATGACCTCACCCCTTTTGTGGTCCTCAGCTTGCCCAGAATTGTTAAGTATAGAACTTTGTTTTCCTGCCTGCTTTAAATGTCTCTGAATTCCACTTTCTAAGGGAGCAAGCAGTTATTTTACTTTGAAGTTGCTTCCCTATTACTTGGTATGTTACAAATGCATTCCTGAAGATCCCTGGAGATAATAAATTTAGAATGTAATTTCCCAATTTGTGCCCATGAAAAGAAAGAAATGAGCCTAATTTTAGCTGTTCTGTCCAACTGAAATAAAGAGTATGGCTTACTCTGAGCTTATGTTAATTATCTTTTTTTGAAATAAACCAAATGAGAACCAAAGCTTCTGATCTTGACAGAAAATAGACTTATAGTAGCAATCAAGATTGCCTTGGGTGTAGGGCACTCTTCCGAAAAAGTACAGTTGAATATCTACTTACAGTGACCCCAATTTCAATATCATATGAACATTACAGTGTAATTCTTGAGTACATAGGAACAGGCCTATCATTTAGCTCTCAGGCTGTGGCATGTACTTCCTAGGGAGTCACATTTGACACATTGTTTTCCTGAGTTTTGGAAGATAGTAAAAATTTCTTCTATCGGGATTTAATAGTTAATTCGTTCCAATTATTACTTTTAATTTCTTTTTAATTGATATGATGTAAACGTATTAAAATATTCCATATTTGTATATTATAATCTTGATAAGAAGGTAGGAATTCAGTAAGAGATCTGATGTTTTTGGTCTGTTTTGGGGACTATTCTCAACCATCCTCAAGAAGTATATAGAATAAAGAATTGCTGACCATGGCTGTAAACCTGGAATCCAAAAATTCAAAACCTTGATGAAGACAAAAGGTACCATCTTCTTAATTACAGATTCTATAGGCCTCATTTCACATCCCCTAGCATCATCACTATGGAGAATAGAGCCACCACTTGCAGAATTGTTGGTGGATTTTAAGACTATCATATGTTGTTATCTCAATGTCTGCCTAAAGGTTTCTGCATTAGTCTGTTAAAAGTTTGCCTTCAGAAAAAGCTTCTGAGTTTTAAATTAATATTGGGAAAGCATTTTTCAAATATATGCTGTCCAGGAAAACAGAGGCAACACTTACAGGGGTAGAGGGTTATTTTTTGAGATTCAGAAAAGTAGCCTTTGTAAAGACTGATGTTTAAGGCCAACTTTAGGAAGAATTCAGGGTATCTTTTTAATACCCATGAAAATATACCTTTTCTCCATCTGTCATACAATTCCTGAAAAAGATATGACTGCTTTAAAGAATTACAAATAGGTGTTATATTCCAAAGAACATTTTCTGAAACTGAACCAGAAGCATGGACAGCTTTAGTATATGTTGTGGCCAGCAATTTTAAGGATAGATTTCTTTCAGTTCTTTTTTGGAGATAGATCTTCTTTGTTGGGAATTAGGTTTTGCTTCCACCGTGAAAAACAGCCAGAGTTGTTGTTGTTTGCTCAAAATCTAACTAGAATTATTCACCTGAAGAACAAGGCAAGCCAAGTTTTAATTTCTGATACTGCTTATAGTATTAGCTGCAGACTTAAATATACACATTATTGAGAAAATCATTTAAGACTACATTGGATTGTAGTTGAACCTGAAGAAAAATGAAAAGTTTTGCATTCCGAGTCTGCTTCTATGAATTGATTACAGAGTGTTTTGCTTTTTGTAATTCTTTCTTTGCTTTTGAAAAGAGAGAACATTCAGCTTCTGTGTTTCCTGGCAAAAACATTAGAATGCATAACAGGGTAGAAAACTATCCTTAATAGGAAGGATGGATGGGAAAGAAAAATTGGAAGTCTCCTTATGAGGTCTTGATCCCAACACTGTTTACTTTGGAGAAATGAAAGAACTTAAAAACAAATGTCTGTAAAAGGCAAGCTTTTATCTTAGAAACATTACCCAGAAATCTTAAATACCTATCTCTCTCTAATCCTGTTTGTCTTGAATCCAGTTGCTGTTGCTTCAAGGAACATTGGTAATGGATGAAAATTATTTCTGTTCACCCTGATTTGTTGCAGTCTTATGCAAGAAAATGAAGTGCGTATGAGGAGTTCTTTCTGAAAGTTCCATGGAACAGAGATGAATTAATACTGTAGATGAACTTGTCCTACATGTTGAGCTTTGTAAAAGGTTGTTAACATAGTTTGCTGGTTAATTGTTTACTGTTCTGAAGAGAGAGGAAGCTGTAAGATTTTTTTTTAAACTAGCAAACCCCTAGTAAGGAATATCAAAGTAAATTATTTCTGAAACGTAATATTTAATATGAGAAAAGCAAACTCTTAAGCATTATAAGTTTTCTGTGGCTATAATCCCTTTTATAATGCAAACTAGCAGAAATGGGTAGGGAGAATATCTTTTAAGAGAGATTTGGAATTGCCTGTCTAAAAGAGTATTAAGAATCTAAATGAAATTGAATATGGTACTAGTGTTACATATGTTAAATACAGATTTTTTTAATGTGATAGCAGGATTGTGAACCTAAATCTGCATGCAGTCCCAGACCCTATTTTGCAACTTTCAGAATAGCCCCAGATTATGGCGGTGAAATTCAGTTGCTTGCTCTTGTTAAACAGATGTAGAAGTCTCAGTATTGTTTAATGAATCTATTTTCTATAAACATGCCATCAGAAAGGGGGAAAGGATCCTGAATTTTTTTTTCATGATGTCACTAACTATGGCCCTCACAGTCTCTAAAGCCCAAAACCATAATAAAAATGTAGAACTTAGAATGTGCCTCCCCAATTTTTTATACTTGCACTATAGCAGCGATGGCGAACCTTTTTTGGCTCACGTGCCATAAGGGGAGGGAGCGCAGCGGGGTCGTGCGCAGGCGTGCCGCACTCATAATACAACTTGGACTCCCCCCCCCCCCCAGTCACTTCCAGTTTGCTCATAAGGTCGGTTTAAGCCCTCCGGAGGCTTTAGGGACCTAGGGCTTAAACCGACCCTATGAGCAAACCGGAAGTGACTTCTGGTTTGCTCATAGGGTCCTTTTTAGTCCTCTGGAGGCTTCAGAGAAGCCTCCTAAAGTTCCTTGAAGCCTCTGGAGGGCTTAAACTGACCCTAAGAGCAAACCGGAAGTCCACTCCCAAACTTCCGGTTTACCCATAGGGCCGGGTTTTTTTTTTTTTTTTTTTTTGCGAGGGCCTCGGAGTGGTGGGGGCTCTTTTCGCCCTCCCCAGGCTCCTATAAGGTCTCTGGAGCATGGGGAGAGCGAAAAATGCCTTTAAAAAAGCTGAACTCAGCTGGCCAGCGCACGCATGCGCACTGGCCAGCTGACAGGACAACGTCTTGCATGCCCTGACAAATGGCTCCACATGCCACAGGTTCGCCATCCCGGCACTTACAGAGTCAATTCATCTAAACTTATTTTGTTTTTAAAAATCTAATATACCTCGTATGTATCTCTAATCCCAACAATAGATTGGAAATGCTTTCAGTCAAGAGCAAAACTATGATGTAAACGGATGCTAGTCTATTAAAGAATGTGTCTAGTTTCAATGAAGCCCAAATGTGTGAAGGATCGTAGCTTTAATTGCTGCTCTATTTCTTGCCAGAATGGAGCTGCAATAAGACAGGATCGTAACATGAGAACTGGCCTCTCTCCAGGTACAGTTTATTTCCAGCAGTAGTTACTGTCATCAGCAAGTATGAGGCTTTAGAAAGTTAATGAGTGACAGATTTTAGTAATTGTAAATACTTATTTAGAATTTTCCTAATGAATGCAGCCCATAGGATGTAGGAATATGTAAGATACAAGAATACTTGTTATATTCTCAGTGCCAAGCTATCTGTGCCTTAAAAGAAATGAGAAATTGATGCAGCTTTGTCAAGGTAGTAGAGTTATTCACTTTTTCTTATTTGAACTTGCTCCCTTTCATCTGCTGTTAAAACACTTTGATTGGGAAACATGGCTATTTTTCCGTCCTTCAATGTTTCTCAAGAATTGAATATTTGTTTGGCAGTTACATCATTTGAGAGATGAAGTCATTTTCTTCATTGAACCCTGTTATCTGATTACATTCCTTTCCCTTTAGTTCTTTAAAAACAAAAACAGGAAGTCCCGGGTTGGATCTTTGTATTACAATTAATGCATTAGCGTTGAGTGAAAAAAGTGCTGTCCATATTACACCATTGCTGTGCAAACTACCCTGGCTTCCCATTTCTTTCCAGGTACAATTCAAAATGCCGGTTATCACTTTTAAATCCCTACACGCATGAGGCCGGCTTGTCCAGGCAACCATCTCTCCCTGAGGGTTCAGTTCCTCCCTACTACGTTGGATAGGACGGACACGCTTCAGGCCCCTTTCTGTTAAATGTTGCAGGACCTGGGGCCTTTCTGCCCTGTGGAAAACCCTCACCCCACTTCATGTAGCAGGTTTAAAAACTGGCTTTCCTCCGGGCATTGAACTAAAGTGAGGCTAAGGGGTTGTTTAATTATTGAAGAGTTTTACTTTACTGTGCCACTAATTGTCTTTTAGATGTTGTGTTTTTATTGTTTCTTTTACGTACCACAAAGTTCTGTCTTAGGACCAGTGTTCTTCAACATCTTCCTAAATGATTTAAATGAGGAGATAGAAAGGGAACTCATCAAATTTGCAGACAACGCTAAGCTGGGTGGAATAGCTAACACTATAGATTCAAGATTCAGAAGGATCTTGACAGACTTGAACACTGGACCGTCCGTAACCAACAAAATGCAATTCAGTGGTGAGAAAGGTTTCACCCTTAGGCAAGAAAGAACAAATGCACAGTTATAAAATAGGTGCTATGTGGCTCAACAGCAGTAACTGTGAGAGGGATCTAAATATCCTAATGGACAATTACTATTTAAATATGAACCAGCAGTGTATTGCATCTGCCAAAAAAGCCAGTTCTAGGCTGCATCCACAGAGGGATGTGTTAGTACCACTTTATACCGTCTTGGCAAGACCATGCTTGGAATACTGTGCCCAGTTTGGTCACCACAAAACAAAAAAGATGTTGAGATTCTAGAAAGAGTGCAGAGAAGAGCAACAAAGATAATTAGGGAGCTAAAAAGGATAATGAATGGTTGCAGGAACTGGGTAAGTTCCTGAATGTTTAATGAAAAGGAAGGATGAGGGTGACATGATAGCATCTTCCAATATTTGAGGGGCTGCCACACAATTTATTTCCCAAGGCACCTGAGGGCAGGACAAGCCGTAAGGGATTCATCCAATCTAGAACTAAGGAGAAATTTCCTGGCAGTGAGAATAATTAATTAATATTTAATTAATCAGTGGAATGGCTTAGGTCCATAAATTGTGATCTCCATTACTGGATTTTTTTTAAAAGAAAGATTGGACAGTAACTTGTCTGGAATGTTATAGGCCAGGGTCTCCTGCTTGAGCAGGGGATTGGACTAGAAGATTTCTGAGATCCCTTACAACTCTTATTCTGTATTTTCTGTTTTTATTGTTGGTGGTATGATGTACCTAGAGTAATGTACATAAGATAATGGCCATATAAATCTCAGAAATACACATATACTCTTTGCTCAATTCACATTATTTAAATTATTTTTTAGGAAACACAGCTTCTGATAAAAATAGGCTTGTTGCAGTTATCCATAGTTTGTTAGCTTTTGGCTTAGATAAAGATCAAGAAATTCACTAAAATAACTTCTATTTATAATTTATGGAATTATAAATGGGAGAAAGGAATGGCTGGGTTATTATGTATGTCTTTAGTTCTGGATAGGATGTGATGCCTCTTACATTCTTTCCTGAAAAGGTACTTCAAGGTGTGCATAAACATGCGTGTTCCAACTAGCAGTTTTTCCTTAAAGAATCTTTCATGGGCTTGCTTGATAGCTGCATAAAGCCAGGAAAATATATGCATGAGGAACTGGAGGAGATATTATGCTTTGGAGCACATGTAAGTTTGCTATTTTTCTTTATTTACAAGGTGACTCTGGATGGCATAAAAATGATCTACAAAAAATATTCTACTTTTAAAAACTAACTAAAGTAATAAAATGGCAATTGGACTAAAATACACTGTGACAAATTGAGACTCCAGTCACCCAGATCCAGGTCTTGGGAAAAGAGCCCAGTTTTGACAGCCTTAAGGCCTGCTGGATCATGACCCAATCATATATCAGAAGGCAGGTTATTGCAAAAACAGGGGCTGCCACCCAAAAATGCCCCTGAGGTCCCATAAAATGAGATTGAGATTGCCTCGGTGAGGGAGAAAGCAATCTTGCAAATAACCCAGTCCTCCGCCACAAGAGACTTCATTTGTGATAATTATCTTGAATTCCACCCAGAAGCTTGATGAGAACCATTGCACCTTGGAAAGTAGAGATGTCAGGTGGGTATAATGAGGAACTCTTAGAACACTACCACCACATTCTGAGCCCATTGAAGGTTGTGGATGTTCTTCAAGAGTAGCCCCATGTAGAACATGTTGCAATAATCCAGTCGGGAGGTGTCTAAGACATGAGTGATTATGTTGGTGATTTCTTAATTCAGAGACCACTCATGACCAGGCAGCTACTTGGATGAAACTGGAAAATATGAGGGTATTTTTTTCAAGGAGGTGTTGATGGGTACAGTATGCATGCCTCTCTAGAGTAGCTTTTTGGCTGCAGATGCAAAGGGTTGTACAGAGGAACTGCAGATGAAACATTTTAAACTTTAAATTTGTGCATTTCCTATGATGGTTGTGTAATTTAATTGGCCCTTCTCTTGCCCTTTAAAGTACCTCTTTATTGCCAGATTCTTGCTTTCTAACAAAAACTTTTGAATAACTTACTTTGAAGAGAAGCCGCAGTAGGGCTTGGGTTCAGATTCTCCCATTTCTTTACTCTAATGTAAGTTGCACAGTTGTGGTGGATTTCATGCTGCTTGTAATGGCTTAACCTGTAGGAAATCTTATCCCTTGCTAAAGCGAGGGGGCGGAGAGAGAAAAGGAGAGAGAGAGAGAGACTGACTTTATTATAGGTTACTGACAGACTTCATTAAATGAAAGTATTAATTTTTCAGATCATTTACCCCCTCATCCTTTCCTTTAGCTTCTTTTGCATTCCATCTTCTATTTCATTCACAAAAGGAAGGCAGAGAAAGTTTAGCAAAAACCAACAGTGAACTGTATTGAAGTTCTGAAGTGAAATCTGACTGGGCAAATTGGAGATATAGGCAGGATCAAAGGCTTGTTCAGCGTAGAGCAGTGATGGGCAACCTTTTTGGCGTGGTGTGTCAAAAATCGGCAACAAATCGAGCATAACTCACGTTGTGTGTCACTTCGACAAAAACATAATTTTGCGCAATTTATAGTTGCTGCTAATGGCGCTCACAGTTCCCGTTGGCACTCTGCTGTTCCCTGCTGTGGTACGGTCGTAACCGACAGTCCCAGGAGTAGACTCTCTGTGCCGGCCTGACTGGAGAGAGGCGCGCACTGTTCCCGCGCTCCTCTCCTGCGGGTCCTCCCTCGCCGCGCTGATGACATGTGTGCGCACGGCACGCACGCCTTACCAGCAGCCCCTGCGCTCAGAAAGGGGCGGCGGCGATACAGTAAGTGAGTGTGGGCGGGGGAGATCACACGTCCCGCCCCCCCGTTCCTCCAGCACAGATTCTTTCATCCTCGGCGGCCGTGCAGGAGCCGAGGATGAATCGCATGAAATCCTGTGCGTGTCACCCCAAATGGCTACACGTGTCAGCACTGACACGCGTGTCATAGGTTCGCCATCACTGGCGTAGAGGAAGCTGGTTTCCTCTTTATGTCTTTACTGGGTTCATTTGCTGTGAGTAGGAAATAACAAAACAAACTTTTTTCTCATACATTGCTAATTGTTATCTGGTAACTAGCTGGGACCTAGGAAACTGTAACTCTGCTTTATAACCACAATTCAGTTTTGAAAGAATTTGACAGCCTATTTGAAAAGCTGCATCTTAAGTCATGTTCTAGCTGTAGTCATGTATGGACAGAGCCCCATTTGATAATTATTTTTTTTATAAATTAATCAAGAGTATAAAGTGGATATTTCCTCACCAGGTCCTCACTGGTGCTAAGTGCTTTCATTTGCTTTGCAGTATTCCAAGCAGCATAAGGCTTGTGATACAAAACATTTTTTTGGCTAGAATATCTGATTGTAGTTTACATTATTCTTGTTTGAAACTACAGATTTTTTTCATTGTTTTCAAATAAACTGAAACAATTATCACCTGAATATTTAATTGTTGTGGCACAGCTGCTTCAAAGAATTGCTCAATTGTCTCATTGTCCTCTTCACATACTGAAGCCAGACTTTCGACATAGCACAGTTATAATCCTTAATAACAGTCTTAATGCATGGGAAAGTGTATTTGTATTGTGACAGACAAATATTTGGACAAAGCTCCTGTGAGCCTACAGGAAAGGGATGGGTCAGATGTTGAGAGTTAGAAAGAGGCAGAAGAAAGGGATGAATCTCAAAGGTAGTAGAACACTACCTCATATACAGCTAATCCTCAACCTACGACCACAATTGAGCCCAGAATTTGTTGCTAGGTATGTTGTTAAGTCAGTTTTGCCCTCCCATTTTACGACTTTTCTTGCCACTAGTGTTACGTGAATCGCTGTAATTGTTAAATTATTAGCAGGGTTATTAAATGAATCTAGCCTCCTCCTCAACTTTGCTTCTCAGAAAGTCGCAAAAGGGGATAACATGATCCCACCACACTGCAAAGGTCTTAAATATGAGTCAGTTGCCAAGCATCTGCATTTTGATCACATAATGGTGAGGATGCTGCAACGGTCCTATGTGTGAAAAATGGTCATAAGTCATTTTTTAAAGTTTTAAACTGATGTAACCTTGAACGTCACTAAATGAACTGTCATAAGTCACTATATACTCATCATAGTCTGATTTGCTCAGAAATGTCAAATCAATTTGCTTCAATTCATCATGTCCTGCATCTTGCTTGGACAAAATTTACCCACAGGATTGTGGCAACCCTCATTTGGGTTGCATCCCACCACTAAACAAAACAGAAAGCAAATATGACATATCTTTTAAAAAATTGCATGTAACTTGAAGTAATGAATACTTAGATATAATTATTGTATGCTTAATTTACACTGTAGACCTCTTTATTCATGTACCAAGACTTTATCTGTGTTTCTTTTATTGTAGACCACAAGGTCTGCGAAATGGCCTTACTTGATTACTTTGCTATGCAATATGCTTACTTTTCATGTTGTATCTCTGTACATACTGTTCACCACATCAGAGTGAAAGCAAAAAGGTATTTAGTGGGGCAGAGGTGTAGCTGAAATGTTTGGATAGCACCTGTCAGCAGCTCCTTAAAGCAGCTTCATGCTGTAAATAACTATGTGAATTTCCTGTGCAACAGCATAGTCCCTGGGAAAGATGCATTTGATTTAAGATGTCGATAAGCCCTATTTGCGCACACACATCCATTCTTATATGAAGCCCTGCACAATTCCAATGGCTACCTAGTAGATCTCTGCTTTGATCTCAGCATGAGTCCTAATTGGAATGAGGCTGTTCAGGATGGTTTTGAACTTAAAAGCAGGACAAAAAGTTGGCTAACGTTCAGTGTCTTTTTCAAAGCATTCCAGTGTTGTCATTGTTCAAGTGAAAAATAAAATTCTTGTGCCCTTAAAAGAAAATTAAAGGCATAGTTCAGTAATATCAATGAATATAATATCATTTTGATGGATTTCCCTCCATTCTGATTTTAAACAAATTAAAATATATCTATTAAAATATTTCTAAGCTAGATAATGCAAAAATGAAGCCTTGAATTTCTAGAATTGGGCATCTGATGGAACAAATTATTGCCAGGCTATAGACAAGATGGGCAATTGACAGCAAAATGTGAGAGGCAGCTCTTATACAGACCTAATTGCCATATTAGAATTGGCACTTGTAAATTATCTCCTTCAAAATTTCTCCTCCACTCTGAGGTGTTACAACCTATTACCAGAAGATGTCAGCCTAGCATCTTAACATACAGCAACAATATTTGTCAAAAAATGTATATGCCATGCATTGTAATACAGATGGTCCTCAATTTATGACCATTCCTTTAGTAACCATTCCAAGTTACAGTGATGTTGAAAAAAGTGACTTAAGATTGTTCTTCACACATATGACCGTTACAGCACCCTGTTAAGTCATGTGATCTTGATTTGCTTACTTGGCAATCAACATGTATGTGTGATGGCTGCTGCATCTTGGCATCATGTGATCGCCATTTGTGACAAGCAAAGTCGATGGAGAAAACCTGATTTGCTTAAAAACCACATGTTTCACTTCACAGAATAGCCCTAGAAATCTGCAATTCAAGTAGAACAAGCTGGACTCTGATTGTAGTGATGAAGTTCTTGCATTAACTTCCTGCCTGGAGAATGGATTCCAAAAGAAAATGAAAAATGTCTCTTTCATGACCTTTCAGCGGCTTTCTCTGGAGAGAAGAGCTTCTCCTGAAACTAGTCAAGGTTATACTTTGTCACAACATCATTCTCTTGATTGACAACATGCTGAATTACAGGCTATTTCAAGTTTTCACAGAACTTGACAAAAGCGGATGTCACAAGTTGAATAATGGACCACCACAAATATCAGTGCTATCCCCTGCACTTTTAATTTATACATCCATGACCTGCCTGAACCTGTTTCTTGGAAATTTATTTATGCCAATGATGTCAATCTCACAGTCCAAAGAATCAACTTCAGTGATGCAGGTGACATCCTTTTTCAAGATCTTTAGATGCTGGATGAGTAGTTCAAAAAACAGCGCCTCCAACCAAGCTTAACAAAAACAGAGGTAGCTATTATTCTACCTCAGCCACAGATATGCAAATGACTAGCCCTCCCCGAGGTTCTGGAGTCATGTTTTACCGTGCAATAACTCTCTGAAGTATCTGAGGGTAACATTGGACAGACCACTAACCTTCTGACAACACCTGGGAAAAACAGCTGCAAAATTGAAAAGACGCAACAGTTTACGGAACTGCCTGGCTGGAACATCTTGGGGACAACAATAACAATCATATTTTAATTCCCTTCATGTCTTGCAAGGACAGAATTTCAGACCAATTGCTAAGGCCTCATTTTTTATTTTCATGACATGACATCTGTGATAAAACCTTGCCATTTATGGGATTATTATGCATGCATCCTGCTACCTTGTTTGCTTTAGATTGCATAAGCTCCAGCATATTAGATTCATTGTGTTTTTCCATTAATTTTATTACATGTTCCTTTCCAACAGTCCAAAGTTCATTTTTCAATAGCATTTTACAATACAATGCTTAAGGTAACATAAACTTAGGTAATTTGCCTCCAATTTGGATAGCTGAGTCACTTTTTGAAATATATTTCTGTTTTCATTATGATTTATCAGTTATTTTACTTCACTGCTGCCTTTTCCTTGTATGTCAATCAATATCCAATAACTAAATTAATTTTTTCCTGGTAATGTTCATCTAGACTTATAAACACATCTTTTTTTAACTGATATGTTGATGCACCGATATCCAGCAAGAAATAGTTTCTTTTCAAATTCAAAATTATGTTCAATATTAAGTAAGAATTTATTTACTAACAAAAACAGTTTCTTTGCCTGTATTTTGTTGGTTTTGCAATTCCTGTGCAGACATATTTTTTTAATACATTGATCTAATCCAGGGGTAGCCAACCTTTTTATACCTACCGCCCACTTTTGTATCTCTGTTAGTAGTAAAATTTTCTAACCACCCACCGGTTCCACAGTAATGGTAATTTTATGAAAACCTAATGAAAATGTTTTTAAATAATGCTATGATTTTTTTTTAAAGTCAATTAAATTTAAAAAAAGGAAAGTGCTTCAGTATTGGACAAACCCCTACCTCCCACCATGAAAGCTGGAACGCCCACTAGTGGGCGGTAGGGACCAGGTTTACTACCACTGATCTAATCTCTCTCTGTTGTATAGGTCTTACTTCTGTAAACTACATTATACTTTAATTATATGCCCCTTTCTGTTGAAGTAATGACAGATTATATTTCTCCCTTTTAACTTTGTTTAGAAAATTCCCTTTATTTTTCGGATCAGGCTGGTGTGACAATTATATTCTCAAGATAAACATCCATCATGAAGTTTGATTCACTCTACAATATATTTATAGTTTTCTGAACAGTTTTAACAGCAGTTCCGTTTGTGACTGCAATGCTATAGGTGCCCAGAGCTTGACCGTGGCTTCCTGATGGGCACACAAACTCCTCATTGGAAAACCATAATGGGAATTTTCTTGTTTAGTTTGTGCCTGGTACATAACATTTCCAGTCAATCTTTATATCCAGATCGGAGCAAACACACATGCCACTCAATACAGCTAAAAAAAAATAATACAGCTAGATGTTTATTTATTAAACATTAGCAAAGTTCACAACAGAGTTAAACTGGCAAACTGAAATAAAAACCAGGCCAAAGCAGAAAAAGAGAAACATGAGCCATCACCATCCCAAAAGGGCATGGCTTTAATCCTTTTATGTTCCTAGCATAAAGTTATATCCTTAACCTTTTGTGTAAATAGCAGTAGCAGAAGGGAGATGGAAAATGGAATTCCAGGTAGTCTCTCCTCTAATATTTAGCAGGAAGAAAGTATTTAGGGGAGATGGGATGATGTGTTCAACAACGGAGACACTAGTTTTCTTGTTTGATTATCTCCATATGCATTCCCATTCCCTACCCCCAAGCAGGTAAAAATCTTTATTAGCAACAAGACAAATATTTTGAGTTGCCAAGATCTCTCAAATTATATGGATTTAATTCAAGCATGGAAGCAAAGTCAAAAATGAACAAAATGTTTTGGTTGTGTGGTTTACATTTCACTTCTTTGGCATTGTGGATTCTGGCCAGACCCCTGCTGCTTGTATGACAGTTAATCTTTAAGAACAGAAGTGATCCAGAGACAACTCCAAACAATCCTCTTGTCACACACAATTAAAATGTTTAATCATTGAAATCAGTATCAACTAGTGCAGTTTTGTCAAAGGTTTGAACACTTCCAACACATTTTTGCAGCTTGCCTACTCATGGGGAAGCATAGAGAAAAGAAGTCATCAAACCTGGCTTTCCTCAACCTAGAAAACGATTTTGAATGTGCTTCATATAACCTGATAGGTATTCGCTATGTGACCATGGTATGCCCAAGCTAATTGTAACATGAATCTGCTGAGTATTATGTGCCACCAGCCCAGTAGAGGGTTCCTTACTGGTTCGCTGAGCACGTACGCATGCACAATTGAACAAAAAGAGAGACCGCCTCCTGCCGATTACCTCCCATAGACTGATTAGATCTTACAGGTTAGGTCTCCTCCGGATTCCATCTGCCAGCCAATGCCGGCTGGCGACTCCCCGGGGAGAGCCTTCTCTGTTGCAGCTCCAGCCCTCTGGAATGACCTCCCCGTGGAGATCCGGACCCTTACTACCCTCCCGGCCTTCCGCAAAGCCACCAAGTCCTGGCTGCTCCAGCATGCCGGGGGGCTTGTGAAACATCCAGCCCCACGGAAACTGTGAATGTTGCATTTTTTTTAAGTGTTGTCTTTGTCTATTTATCCCCCTTCCCTTGTCTATTGTGAGCCGCCCAGAGTCCTTCGGGAGTGGGCGGCATACAAGACAAATAAACTAACTAAACTAAAAAATTACTTAGAACAAAAGGAAAACAAGAGCGGCAATTAAATCTGCCGCTTCGAGTCAGCTAGGCTTCGGAAGCTAGAATAAAGGTAAGTATAACCCAGGGGCGGGCAGGCCCACTTTAAAAAAAGACAAAAACAGAGAACCGGTTCCCTCTCTGTTTGAAGGCAGCACTACCAGTTCGGGAGAACCAATCCAAACCGATAGAAACCCACCACTGCCCCACCTTTCTGATAGCTTTCCTGCAAAGGTTGGCTTTGTGTTATCACTCTTGCTGTTCATTCTCTTCATGGATACCATCATGCAAATGTCTGCATCACGGTGCATTCTGCTCTAGACTGGTGATATCCTGCTTATGGCTAGTACCAGAGAAGAACTGCAGCACTTTACCCAGACACGGAATGACCACATTAGCCAATCTAATCTGCATCACAATATCAAGAAGATTTGAGTTTCTAAGATTAGTCCCAGTACCTACAGCATCCAGGTCAGCTGTGAAGTTCTAGTGAAGACAAACTGCTTGTGTTATTTTCCGAAGTAAAGGGCAGGAGGCTCCAGTAATGGTATTATCACGCCCAATTGGCCATGAGGCTGGGATGAAGCTGAAGCCACGCCTCTGGGCTCCACCCTTGACTTCCAGTTTCATCTCAGTCCAGCCACAATCGAGACTTAAACTTTTTTTTTCTCCTGATAGTACTTCTACTGGACCCTCCTTGCCATCTGCAGCCTCCTTGAAAGCAGCTCCCTTGGAATCAGCTCCCTTCTCCTGCTAGCAAGTCACCTACTGTGGTTTCCATTCTGACCAGCAGGGAGAGTGATTTAGTTGCTGGGGGCTGGGAAGGTTCGGTTGCCATTTTGAGCCGCACCAGCCACATGGAGGCAACCCCTGGCTCCTGGGCGATCGGGGGGGGGGGGATTGCAGGCTCGGGATTTCCAGCCCCATAGCCCTCTGGCGCTCTGACTGGCTTGCAAAGGGCTTTGGCGGCTGGAATCGATGGAGCGCTTGCAAGAGCGCAAAGAGTTAATTGAGGCTGCAGGCAAGCCGCGGAGCGGCGAAACGGTGCATGGGTGTTTGGAGCCGAGGCAAGCCTCTGCGGCAGCCCCTAAAGCACACCGTGCTTGACATTGATGTTGGGGCTGCCTGGAAACTGGGAGACAGATATTCTTTTCCATTTTTCCTTCTCTTGCCTGCTGCAGCCAAGGAGTGGAGTTGGAAGAGCATCGAAGAGGCTTCGCAAGGAGGGCGTGAGTATTGCCACATGGCAAGATGGTGAAGGAGACAGAAAGGTTCCCTTTCCCCCCACATTCTCCTGGGGAGGGCCCATCTTCCAGACAGTGCCCCACTGCCTCGGCTAGGGCACAAAGGGCTGCTTCTGTCTTTCGTCCCTCACGTGCCACCCAGAGGGATGAGCTTAGGAGACATAGGGCCATCTCCAAGACCTTTTCTAGGGCAGAGAAGTTAAGGGCCCAGGATTCCCTCCCCCCTCCAGGATTCCCAGCTTCCCTAGGGAGATTTTTGGGGGAGGTTTCCCCTTTAGCACCCCTTTCCCTGGAAGACCAGGATCTGGATTTGGGGGATTCCTGTATGCAGGTGGGCCCCATTGGGGATCAGCCTTACCTAGGCCTGTCCTGGCTCCCCAGGCTGGGACATCTCAAGACCCAGTAAATTCCTGCTGGGATTGATTGGATGTGGACGATCTTCCTAGGGAGTTGCAGAGTCTTATTGAAAGGGCCATTTCCTCTGGCATTGCTGTTGGCTTGCAGCAACAGGCCGCTCGGTCCTTTGCAGCGGATCAGGGCAAGACCCTTAGGCCAGCTGCTCTCAGGCACGTCCTCTCACTGGTCCCGTGAACCGCCCTGTGTCTCCTTCCCTGGCTAGTAAAGGTTCAGTGTCAGGGGACAAGGCCCAGAGGGACCCTGACTTGTCTGAAGATAAGGAAGATTCCAAGCCTCCGGCTTTCACTGGCCTTTTCCCTCCAAATTTATTTCGTTCCCTTCTGCGCAAGCACGTGCCACTGCCCAGCTAGAAGAGGGTGAAGGGGCTAAGGAGGGAGCTAAGAAGGGGGTTACAGTGGAGAAACCTCAGGGACTGGTCTTTTCTGATCCCAAGGCCGTTAAAGAGGATATCCCTGCTCCTCACCTATTTCTGGAGGTGGTGAAGAAGCAATGGGAGAAGCCTGCAGCCTTTCCCAACCCTGGCAGTAATGATAGACATTTTTATCATATTGAGCCAGATATCTCCCAGGGCTTACAGCTGCCCACTGTGAAACCCCTGTGGTCGCTTTGGCGTCTCCTACCTCTCTGGTTGCCAGGGATGTGGCTGACCACCTGAAGGCAGATGACAGGAATGCAGAGATGATGCTGAGGAAGACATTCCAGTCTGCGGCCTGGGCCATCAAGGCAGCGACATCTGCTTCGTTCTTCAACCACACAGCTATCCTGTGGATGGAGAGGATCCAGGAGCACATCCCTCTGGAGGATGTGTTGCTTCACCAAGACTTAAACAAGTTGGTGGCGTTGGCGCAGTTTTCGGCAGATGCCACATTGAATGCCATGAAGTTTGCTTCCAGAGCAATGGTGTTGTCCATTGCCTCTCAGGGATAGGCCCCGTTTCCAACAACAGAGTAAGTGCCCCTTTCGAGGGGGAGGTGGTCGCCCTTACCGCCAGGGCAAATAGGTCGTCTTTGATCTCACCCATTGGTGTTTGCCTGGCTCTTTTTTCTGAGGCCTGGGAAGAAATGTCAACTGACGTTTGGGCGCTCAGCACAGTTACATATGGGCTTCATTTAGAGTTCCTTTCTATTTCCCCGAACGTCTTCCGCACGTTTCCCCCGGCTCAGAGTGTAGAGAAATGCAGTCTGATGCGTCAGGCTATTAAACATCTGCTTGACATAGCTGTGGTGGAGCTGGTTCCCAGCGGGCCAGGTGGGTCGGGGGTTCTATTCGAATCTGTTCCTTGGGCTGAAGGCTTTGGGATGGGTGGGTTGGAGAGCTATTCTGGGCTTGAAGTTTTTGAACCAATATTTAGTTTATCGCAAGTTCAAGGTGGCTTCCCCTACATGGCCTCTATAAATTTCACGGAGGCTTACCTTCATATTCCCATCCTCCTAGAACATAAGCGGCTCCTCACATTCTCTTACCTGGGCATCCATTAAAAATACAGGGCCCTACCGTTTGGTTTGTCATCAGCACACAGGTCCTTTACCAAGGTGCTGGCGGTAGTGGCGACATACTTGAGAGGTTTTCCCATCCAGCTACATTGTTACCTGGGTGACATCCTTATCCAAGGGGTGTCGCCAGATCAGACTAGGGCGGACCTTATGCAGGTCATAGACACCCTTCAACGTTTAGGTTTTTCTTTTAACTTCGAGAAGAGTTCCCTCAACCCGTCCACCAGGATCCTTCACTTGGGGGCAGTTATTGATTCCTGTTCAGGGAAGGTTTTCCTCTCCCTGGACCGTAGATCCAGTTTGGTTAGAATTCTGCTCATTCACATCCAGTAAAGTCTTTCAAAGGAGGATTTACAGTCACAGACCTCATCTGGCTTGAAGAGCTGCCAGGCCGATATCTGCAAAACTTGGCAAGGAGTCTTGGAGACTCCGAACCAATTAAGCGAACTAATTGTCTCCTGCAAACTCCACTCCCCTTTCGCTCTCTTTTTTTCCTCGGTGGGGGGGCATCGTCCCATCTGTGGCCTTTTCTTTAGCTGTTCCCTTCATCTGGCCACTCTGCTCATGCACACACTGGAAACAGGCTCCAGCTGTTCGTCTGCCTCACTGATGTCTGACTCTGAAGGCAGCTGATAACTGACATATGGCTCTGGCCCCCTCTCTGCCCTGACACAGAGCCTTCATCAGAGCCTCCCCCAGACTCCAGGATTGGCCCACGTTCCTCCCCTACCTCCTCACTATCCGAATCTGCTGCCAGCTCTGCTGGCTGTTGGCAGTCCACAACACTGGGCATGTATGTTACTTAGGATCCCATCTGCAAAGTGACTCATTAATGAGGTAGTGCATGTGAAAATAAATGCAACATAGGTGCGTAGAAGGAGACCACTGGCGTACTCTGCGATAGGTGTATGCCAATTTACCTAAATCAATAATCCAACCAGTAGCATTGTATGGAGCTGAATGCAGGCCACCCACCAAAAGTGCTGAGCACCCTTTACATGCCATGGGGATGTGGATGCTTGTTTAGTCATTAGGGGTGTTTTGTTTTTTTTTACTTTCTTGACCTTGTCAACAGTGGTAATAGTGACGCACAGATGGACATTGCACCAGTAATAGAAAATGTGGGAAAAACACATACAACGGTATGGATATTTTCTATGCATCTTTACCTGTACTGCGAATGTTCAAGTATTAAAAAATCAAATCCAAATGTGCAGAGTTCGAAGGAACTGAATTATCTTCTGCCTATAATGCAGGAATCTCTCCAGTCTGGCAGCCTTTTGTGGTTGCACAGAGACTCTAGACCAGCCACGCACTTGATCCCTTCTCCCTACCAAGCTAGATGTTTCCAGCATCATAACTAACACTGATGGCAAATGCCCACACAGAAAACCAAAGCAAAGGTGGCAGGACACGATTAACACAAAAATGAAAATCATCTCATTTTAGACTGTAATTTCAAGGAGTAAACACCATTTTCATAGACCAGATGTGTGTCCAACCTTGATAAAAAAGACAGATTGTTGGACAAAGTTTGTAGCAGTAAAGAGTGGTTAATTTTAAGGAATAGATCATTTGTGAAGTAGTGTATTAGTATTTGGAGGGAATCAGGACCTTTAAAACCAAAAGATTACATTCTGAAGAAGGAAAAAAAAAACTTATCCGTTTTACAGTTCCAGTATTGTTTGCATCACTTTTCTTATCAAGGGATTTACCATCAGGCAAGGGAAATATTTGGGCCTATTATTATTATTGCATTATTATTATTTTAGTGAACAGTATTACAAAACTGAGGAAAGACTTGGTAATATGTATAATAAAATGCTAAGAAATAGAAACTAGCATTACCAACATGTATGAAGGGTTTCTCTTTTAAGTTTGAAAAAGTAGCTATTAATTTGCATATATTCCTAAATTTAGGTAGAGAATGTTTGGATTTGTGACTTAAGTTTCTGTAACAAAATCTCATACCTATATTGTATTTGTTTTGCCATTGACTTGTTTACTAAACTTCATAATACTGCATTTTCTTAATTCTTGAATGGAAACTTTGTGGTTTTCTAGGTTCGCTGAATAGGCTTGTGTTTCTTATTTAAAGTGCGCACTCAGCACTATGCCATTAGATCTCGTGCTAAGTAAGGACATTGCTTTATCAGCACAAAAATAGAAATTTTTATCAGGTTAAACTCAGGTGACATTTGTTACATTTTAGTACTATATATAGCCTTTTTTAGCAATTGGTAAAAAATTTAATAGAATTTCAAAGATGCTGTAACATGGAATTACTGCCTTGGAATTTATTGTAAAATATGGCCTTAGCATTCTCAATATGTTGCAATGTAGATGCCTTTTCTCAGGTATCCTATTATGTTGTAATAGGGTCTCCTGATTGTGCAGAGTGTTGGACTGGAAGATCTCCCTTCCAATTCTGTTATTCGGTTATCATCCAGTTCTTATTTGTTAATTTGAGATTTGCCAAAGATAGTTTATTCTGGAAGGGCAATGTAAAAGAGCATAGATAACTTCAGTGGTCAGCTGTGTGTTACAGGACCCTCCCTCTTCTTTCCAACAATATAAGTTTTAAAAGGAAGATGCTACTATGTATGATAGCTTTTTTTCCTTGATTCAAAAATTTTGCAGCGTTTTGAAACTGACATTGTTTGCTATTCTAATCCATTTTTATAAAAGTTCAAACCCAATCTTTAAGTAGCTTTGAAAAGTTCTACAAGGGTCAATAATCTGCCATTTTTGTATTTATTACAAATTCAAGAGACTAGCCTGCAAATAATGTGCAAATTAACTATAGAGAAAGATTTCCAGAGGAGATTACAGTAAATGAGTAATCTTATTCAATAAAAATATTACATGCTAAGTTTTGAGACTTCATTTTATCATTATATATTGATAGGATGTGAACAGTGCTGCTGAATGTATAGATACATATATTCAGCTATTGCTCAGAACTGTGGTTGGCAAGAATCAGGAAATTGTTGCTAGCATTTAAAGTAGGACTTCCATTCTGTCTACTTGCTTTGAGAAAGCCATAGTTCCGGTATACTATGAAGCCTCAGTGTTGCCTAGGGATGTGGTGGTTCAGTGGTTAAGACGCTGAGCTTGTGAATCAGAAGATCGGAAGTTCAGAGGTTCGAATCCCTAGGGCCACATAACTGAGTGAGCTCCCGTTATTTGTCCCAGCTTCTGCCAACCTAGCAGTTTGAAAGCATGTAAAAATGCAAGTAGAAAAATAGGGGCCATCTTTGGTGGGAAGGTAACAGCGTTCTGTGCGCCTTCGGCATTTAGTCATGCCAGCCACATGGCCACGGACAGCACTGCCTCTTCGGCTTAGAAACGGAGATGAGCACGGTCCCTAGAACCGGAAACGACTAGCACGTATGTGCAGGGAAACCTTTATCTTTACCTATTATTGTCTAAACAGGACTGTGCTTTTTATAAGTATCAGTGGGCAAGACCTCAGGTTAGGGGCAACTATAAATCTCTGTTTTTCCAGAAACCTGCCCTGAGCAAGGAGCTAGCATACCTGACATTGCTAGATAAGCTCCTTTATTGTACATAAGAAGCCACACAGCTGTACAGGTACTGTACCAATGACCTTCCTACTGCATAACACACAAGCTGTCTATATATATATCATCTCCAGGTTTTAATGCTTGAATCTGTTCCTTGTCTTTTCAAATCAAAAGCTTTTTGGCTTTTCTTTTCCTAACCTTGAGGTTCAAATGTAAATTCTCTGTGTTCCCACAGTGATTCTCTCTGGCTCTAGCTATGCTAGTTCCCACCTCTCCTTTCAGTCCTAACCTAAGAAACAGTCTCTTGTCACATTTTATTGAATCCATTATATAGCACATAGCTAACTTTTCTGGGTGGTATTGCTGAATTTTTCATAGACAAACTGTTGATGATCTGTGAATAAACTCAATGCTAAAACAGTTTTCCACCTGCATCTTTTAGTTGGAGTAACTAGATTCAAGTATATAAACCCCAAGTCAGATATCTTTTTCTTCCTCCTTCTCATGTAAATACCAGTGTATGTACAATTCTTGACTTCATTAGAGATTTTGAATACCTGGGAGGGGGCAAAAATGGCCCATTTTTTGCTCTTCTTTTGCCCTCCCCAGCCCCCAGAAGCACTTTGCAAGCCTCCCAAACCCTCTGCACATCCATTTTTTGCAAAGGGGGCGGGGTTTCAGCAGGCCAAGAATGCTGTACTCGGTATATAAGACACACCCAGATTTTTACCCTCTTTTTTGAGGGAAAAGGGTGCGTCTTATACTCCGAAAAATACAGTGTATTCACAACCACTACACTGCCCAGGAGTAAATTCAGAAAACAAGGCCTATAAGACCTGTAAACAAATAAAAGCAAATATGTTAGAAATAATAATTCACAGAAATTAAAGATATGAGAGACATGTAGTTAAATCTAGTTTGCCCAAAGATTGTGTTATTCATTTTGTGTATGTGACATTTGTACTGGTCCCTCTAGCATCCAGTCCACATTCATTTCCCATTCTTGATCTATTTCTTCTTGTCATAGGTCTTAAGCAATTCATTCCCATTGCAGTCAGCTTCTTCTTTTCTTGCCATACATAACCATCACTTTCCTCACAAAATGAGCAGAAGCATGTTCTCTCCTGTTTTCATGCGTTTACACAAATATTGGTTCCTTGAAGCAGGTTATGTATTATCCCTTCATATTTTTACCAGCATTTGCACATCTTTAAATGTTTCCATTCATGTGCTTGGTCTAGGTTTTTCCATTTAGGAATAACTTGGAACAATTCACTTTGTTACTTCACAAACACAACAACTACCTTAATCTTGACATTTTAATTTTAGAGCCAAACTCCTTGTTCCATTGTGCAGCTTCATAGTCATTGCAAATCATTTGAATCCTTTGCAGCACAAATTGACTGCACACAAAAAATGCATGACCTCACCATCATATCTCTGATTTCACCACAAGCTGCCCCTGTAAATTTATCCATAAATACATTAATCACAAGGTAACATCACAGTTCTCTGGTTAATGTTGAACCATTTCCTGAACTTTCTTTTTATTTTCCATGAGGTTTATTTTCATCATGTACTATTTTTGTTTCATTTAGCAGCATATCTTCAACATATTTGTACAAAACATTCCACAATGAAAACTAATTAACTTTTGTCATATGCTTTTTCAGTATAAGCAGTCATACAATAAACGTTTTTCTCACATCAAACACTTCCTAAAGACTTATGAAGAACAAAAATATGAACTACCCACTTCTATCTTGCTATGTTTCATGTTACTTTTACTCTTGAAAAGAGTTAAATGTAAGCTTAAAGATTTCTCTGGAAATAATATAAGTGACATTTCATACAACTATGTCTGACTAGTGGTTATTAGTGTTCCTGGCTAAGATATGACCCTCCTATGTGATGGTATGTATGTCAGAATTCAGCTCATTCAAATTTTTATAAATAAACTGAAAAAAAATGGTTTTTGGCTGAACTATATAGTAAATATAATTGCTGGAAATTTCTGCCTACCTATCTACCTACCTATCTAAAACTGGTCTGAACCAGTCCTTAAATACATATAGGCTAAAATTCTTCAAAGACACCTGTCTTATTAATTTGAAAAATAGGTTATATAGAGTAGTAAATGTTGCTTTGCACATTCTTTTGAAAAGTTACAGACATGCTTTCTAATTTTCTCTATGAATATAATATAAAAGATGCAGTATTACAGGAAATACCTTGTATAAAATGCTGTGACTTAAATTGCCATTTTTTGACAGCCCTTCTAAGGGAAAATGGTCTTTTTAAAAAAAGTAATTACAACTTTATTTGTGTTATAACCTGACTGAATACTTAGCACAGGGTATTGGAAACATTGGTAACTATATTCACAAGGGCCACAAACATTTCACAGTGATAACTCTTATCTTTCGAGTGCAGAAGTATACTCCTCCCTTACAAGATAAAACTAAAACTTCCAGCTAATTAGATAGAAATATACTTTATATGTATGCATTTGTATGTTTTATGTTCTTTAAATTATCATTCCAGTTATTTTTATTGGTTTATGTTCACAGTTTTACAGTCTCAGAGTATTTCTAATAACTGGGCTGCTTTAGTTTGTTAAAATGTACATCTTTAAAACTTTTCTCAGTTAGTTGTTAGCTTGCCGGTGTTTGAACTGCGCACCACCCAAGTTTAGTATGACATCATTATGCAAAGTAGCACAGACCGGCTTGTAAAAGTTCTTCAAGGAAGTTTGCACAAGCATCTGGACTTCTGCTTGTGCCATTAAACAGAAGACATTAATCAATGTGCTAGGAATGGTAAAACTCAAACATGGACTTCTTTAAAAAAATTGTGCCTTCTGTCATGTCAGACGTTGGAAATACCGTCTCTGAAAATTCTCCGAAACTATTGAAAATGAGGCGCATCAGTTTGTTTTCATTAGGACAGACTTTAGATGAAGATGGCATTCATTTTCTGCATTCCAATTACAGTATGTATTGATGTGCCTTGATTATGGGAAATTTGAGAGCTAGTGTAATTTTTAAAAGATAGTGCTATTATTTGAGCTATAGCAATCAGTTTTCTTGCCTTGAAAATGAATTTGTGTACCATTTGCTGAAGAGGTCATTTATTTAAATGGTATTCAAATCGTACATCCTTCTGTGAAAGGTATCGGGCTGCAGTTTGTAAATTACAAGATGTAATGTGGAAAGTGTATTCAGTATTGATACTGAATATAGTATTCTTTTTCTGTTTTTGTTTTGCTTCCTTAGGTGTAAGATAATATTAAAGCCCAGTTTATGCATTTGTTCTGTGCCAATCAAAGAGTTAATTATTTTTATTTGGAATATATTTTTAATCTATTTCTGTGTATTTTTTATTTTGTGCTTTGTTAGCTACCCAGAATTATTTGATTAAGATATCCATATAGTTTTTAAAAATAAATATTTTATAACTTTTGTACAAGAAAATGAAAGACATCTGAGGAGATTACTGAAGTAAATACAAGAAAACATTTCCATGTGTATTATTTGTCAATATTTTTGGGAAAAGAGAACAATTTACTAAAGCAGTGAGAGCTATAGTAGAAGGAAGAGGTTAGTAAATATAATCCCCTTTTTTTATTCTAAGGATGCTTGCGCGATTTAACCTGAAACATGTTTCTCATAAGATTAGGGAACAAACAAGGTGAATTTGAAGTATTAGTACATGAAGGTAGTTATGATATAGTTGCCATTACTGAAACTTGGTGGGATGAAACTTATGACTGGAATGTACTTATGGAAGGATACAAACTATTCAGAAGAAACAGACCTAACAAAAGAGGAGGTGGAGTTGTATTATATATAAAAGATCACCACATCTCTACAGAAGTACACAAAACCAAGGATAAAAATCTCCTAGAATCCATGTGTCAATATAAAAGAGGGAAAAAATGACATTGCTAGGCCACCCAACCAAGCAGAAGAAATAGATGAACTCTTTGCTAATCAATTAACAAATGTATGTAGTAATGGGAGACTTTTAACTACTCTGATACAAATGGGAGACAAACACAGGAAGTAGGAGATTGGATTTAGCTGTCAATTTTTTCAACCAAAGGTAGATGAGGGAACTAGAGGAAAAGCTATACTGGATCTAATTCTTACTAATAGAGAAGAAATGATAGGAGTTGAAGTTGCTGGAACCTTGGGCGAGAGTAACCATGCCATATTGAAATTCAGTATAATGCTAACACAAGCAATAGAATATAATCCAACCTGTGTGTTAAAGTATAAAAGAGCTGATTTTAACAAACTCACAAAGAGCCTAAGAAAAATTCATGGATAAAAATGGCAAGGAAGTGATCGGCAGTAGAGAAATATTAGTGTCAATTTATAAATCCTAAGTAAGACCACATCTGGAGTGTTGCATCCAGCCTTGGTTACCACATTACAAAAAAGATGTTGAGACTTTGGAAAACGTGCAAATAAGAGCAAGTAAGATGATTAAGGGCCTGGAGACATCAACACATGAAGAATGGTTGCAGGAATTGGGTATGGCCAGTCTAGAGAAAAGAAGGGATAACATGTTAGCAGTATACTAGCAGTATTCCAGTATTTGAAGGGCTGCCACAAACAAGAGGGGTACAATTTATTTTCCAAAGCACCAAAAACAAGATAAACAATGGATGGAAACTAATCAAGAAGAGAACAAAGCAACTTGCAATTGAGGAGAAACTAACAGTGAGAACAATTAAACATTGGAACAGCTTGCCTTCAGAAGTTGTGGCTGCTTCATCACTGGAGGTTTTTAAGATGCTGGACAGTCACTTGTCTGAAATGGTATAAGGTCTCCTGTTTGAGAAGAAGGACTAGAAGACCTCCAAGATCACTTTCAGCTCTGTTCTGATTGATTTATTTCAATTAGTATATCTTAAATTTCTTTTTCATTTTGTAAATAATACACATTGAATAGCTATTTCCTGGTGCTTTATCTGATTCTGGAATTGCAAATAGAGACTAGCTCTGAAAGTGTGTGGATTATGTTTTTCCTTCTTAAACAAGATTATACCAAGTAATATTGTTAATGTAATTCCCATTTTTGTTAATCTAATTATCATATTTGAGCTCTTTTCTAAGGAAGAGCTGTCCAACAAAACTGACCAAGCCATGAATCATCCAAACAATTTTGGCAAATTTTCCTTACATACAGACTTGACATTCTCCTATGGTAATTCTAATAGCACTAAAATATAGAAACTGATCCAAAGTAATATTTGAATTGAGGACTTAAAGTTCCCAGGCTAGTTTTAATTTTGTAACTTGGTGAAATGAACATGCTTGGATTTAAAATAAAATGTTCCAGTCATACATATTATAAATGTTGGAAATGATGAATCATTGAGCATTATAATAGGTTCAGTATAGTTCTTGATTTAAATGGCTAGCTAGAAAGAAACGTTGTGGTTTGAACTGTCTGTTGATAACATTAATGTATACTTAATTCTAGTGTAATGCATTCTCCAAAATAGCCACTCTTGAGTTAGCTTGTTGAGGTGGTTGTATAATTTCTTTTTTAATTATAAAAAAATAGTAATAGGCATTTTAACAGAAATATAGCCATTATGTTCTGAGCACTGTCCCCACAATCAAAAAGTAGAAATTCAGGAAATTTTTGACGATTACTTTAACTTTTTAAATGAGCACAGATTTCCTGCACTTCAACTAGCGAACGAACTTACTTACTTACTTACTTACTTACTTACTTATTACCTACTTACTCACTCACTCACTCCCTTCCACAGAAATCTGAAATTGGATTGGAATTTTAAATATAATTCCTTCAGGTGCATTTTTTTTTACTCCATGAAATACAGCCTACCCCAATTAAATACTTCACTCTTTTCCCCAGGCCTTTCTGCCTTGTTAAAAAGTGATAGGTGATTGACGCTACATATGAGGAGATGTAATGAGTCCTTTGTGCTCTCCGAGCTTTGTTATTTCCTTGCAGATATTTCATTACATTACCCAAACTAGGTAACATCATCAGCACTAGCACTGATAATGTTACATAGTTTGGATAATGGAATGTCTGCAAGAAAAGAACCAAGCTCAGAGAGCACCAAGGACCCGTCATTTTAATGAGTTGCAAATATTCTCCTTTATGGAGATTTTGTCTGTTTGATTGATTGATTTCTGTAGCCATTCACCTTAGGAAATGATTCTGGGTGGCTTACAAGTCAAAACATATATTACTATTAATTTTTAAAAAAAAAAACATTTAAAACAGTAATTATAGTAAAACAGTAGAAAACATTAAAACATTTAATTCAAAGTACACACAAGAGCAAGATATCTGGCCCGTTAACATTATAGCCAGGAAGTAGAGCCCTTGGCACATGTGACACCTGGACTTGTAGCCTAGCGAGGTTTGTAGAGGCCATTCTAATCTGTGAAGGAAGGATGTTCCATTGAGCAGGGGCCGCTGCAGAAAAAGCTCACCTTCTAGTTCCCGCCAAATGACATTCTTTGACTGATGGGGTCTGCAGCATGCCTATTCTATTTCAGAATAGAATGGAATGGAATTGAATTCTTTTTTGGCCAAGTGTGATTGGATACACAAGGAATTTGTCTCAGTGTACATAAAAAGACGAAGATACATTTGTCAAGAATCATCAGGTACAATATTTAATGATGGTCATAGGATACAAATAAGCAGCCAGGAAACAATATCAATATAAATAGTAAGGATACAAGCAACAAAGTTACAGTCCTGCAGTCATAGGTGGGAGGAGATGGGTGATAACACCTTGAATTGTACCTGGAAACACACTGGTAATCAGACACGTGGCAGCATTCCGCACCTGTTGAAGTTTCCAAATGGTTTTCAAGGGCAGTCCTATGTAGAGCATATTGCAGTAGTCTAATTAGCAGGTTACAAGGGCTTGAGTTACTGTGAGCAGGGCACAACAGATGTACCACCTGAAGGTGTGCAAAGGCCCTCCTGGCCACAGCTGCCGCCAGCTCTTCGAAGCCACAAGGCTAGGAGGGCCTCCAGATTGCACACCAAGTCTGTTTGGGGTAGTGCCACCCCATCCAGGACCAGAGATGGAAAATCTTGGTCTCCAGGGAGGTCCAGCTACCCATAGCCACTTCGTCTTGCTAGGGTTGAGTCACAGTCCGTTTTGCCCCATCCAGATTGCATTTTGATGTCTTCATTTGAGCTTTTCATAACTTGTTGGGACAAAACATTTGAATGGAATGCAAGGATTTAACTAAAAGAACTAGCCAGACCGCAGAGGGCAGGAGTATTGAAATCCAGGCATTTGAGCATGCAAGAAACTATCTTTTCTTTTTAATTTTTTTTAGACAGAATAGAATTGTTCAGAGCTATTCCAGAAAGCAGAACAGGGAACAGTGGATTGCAATGAAGCAGATTTTATATCAAAATATTTCCAAATATGTAGAGTTCAACAGCAGAACAGGCTATGTTGATTCTCTTTTGCTTGAGGCGTCTAAGCAAAATCTGGATGGCCATCTGTTGGGGATGCTTTAGTAGAGGATTTCTACAGTGGGCTTGACTAGGTGATTCCAATTTCCATTTTTTATATTTTGTGTCTATGATATCCCAAAAGAATAGCTTCTGAATTGTTGCTCAGAAAGGAAGCCACCTATTACTGGTGGAGCCAGTAGCAATCTTCTGTAGGACATGATACTTAGGGAGAGGAAGGGTAATATTTTCATCTGGGAAAATACCACGGACATAAAGTCTTAATTCCCTCCCCACCATTTCAGTGTCGCATTGCTGTAGATTAACCATGACGCAAATGGCTGTGTTTAATGTGTATGTACTGTTAGTGTTAATCTGAAAAATCTTTTAGTTTGGTTCTAAGTGCCTATTGCACATTTGTGAAGAGAATAGTGATTTGTGCAGAGCTTTTTTCATAATATCTTTGAGCTGTGGCGAATTTAGAATCAAGAAAACTTTGGGGGAAAAGTGGAATTTTTTCCCACTTTCTGAATCTTATAGTTGGTATTTCTGATTTTCAAGCTGAAATATTATACGTATGATGGGATAGCAAAACTGCAGGTGGCAATCTTAAGCAATAAAGGAAACCAAAGGTTTTTAACGTTTATGTAGGATGTAATCTCCTTGGTTGAGCAATTGAGATAAGACATAAAAGTATTCTAATTGCTTGGTTGAAGATTAATCCTGTATTTGAATTGTCTAAATGCTGCCAAACTCTTGTGTCATTAGAATTTGTCCAATTCAGTTTGCATTATTGCTAGCCAAAAACTATGTGAACTTATGAAACATAGATTTATTGTAGTCTACAATCCTGCTTTTTAGAATAGTAGACAGAAGCTGAATCCTCTTTAAATTATCTGCTTATTTCTATTTTCGTATCCTGATAATGCAATGAAATGTTCCTAAGGCATACAGTCATAAACTGCTGAATTACTAGTGAAATATTGCTAGAAGATGGGGACTTGAGACAGGTAACAAATAAAATTGAAAACAGAATCTTTTGTAATAATGTTTTAAATGTGAGAATGTAATTATTGCTGTTATGTGTGAATGGAGTACTGATAAGCAATGAAAAATACTATCTTTACTTTTGAATATGCTGTTTACATTTATTGAAATAGTGGATAAAAAAATTAAGCACGGTTTTGAATGTAGAATAGCAACAATGAAAAAAGTAACATTTTTGTCAAATTTCTCTTTGGGACATAACAATAATTTCCGCTCACTGGAAGTTACCACAGATTTTGTAACTAAGTAAGGTGTTAACTCAAATGGACTAGTTGCTTTATTGCAGGAAGAAATTATTCTGCAGAGATCTACTATGAATCAAGCTCTATGTTCATATTTTAATAGTCAAATAAAATATAATAATACAATAAAACATTCAATATTTTAACGTGAAGAATAAATTCAGGCAACAATAAAACAATTTTTTTAAAATTGCAGAAGGCCAATAATGTAGAGAACAATCTAATTTCCAGAACAAGGTGGTTCCATAGCACAGGAATCTCTACTGAAAAAAACAGTGCCTGCAGCTCTCAGCCCCCCTTTGCATTAATGGAGAATTCAAGGCACTTTCTGTTAAGAGCCAATTAGCAGATCAAATGTGCCGAAGAGGATAATTCTGCAGGTATTTGAGCATCAAGCCACAAAGGGCTTTTTGTAAGTCAAAACCAGCATTTTAGATTGCACTTGGAAGCTGATAAGGAACCAATGCAGGATGCAAATCATCGGCTTGGACTAAGTATCGTAACTTTTGCCTCACCAGCTTCAGTTTTACAGTATCTAGCTAGCTTTTAACTATTTTTTTTTAATATTTAGAGAAACAAAATCTTTTAACACATGAAATTATAAATGATAGTTTCGACTTCTCTAAAATAGAAAAAATGGTTGTATCTAATTGCAAATTGTAATTGCAATTGTATATTTTGGTTTCTTTATAAGAATGAAATATTGGATATGGATATAACAATGTCTTGCAAACCCTATAAATTAATATTGCTTATAAATTAATAAATAGTATATGTATATAATATTTATTGTTATAGATAAATGTCTTTATGTGTTTTCTATGTGTTTTTCTTTCACATAGATGTCTAAAAGAATTATTACGATTGAGAATTGTCTTCAAAATTGAGGCAGCAATGTGCAAAAAGCTCAAAGCAGTATATATATTTAAAGACAGTAAATAAAGGAGTGCCTTGGGGATATATCATTAATTATAAAGTATATTGCAAATATTTTGCATACGGTATTAAGGGAAGCTTTGTTTTAACAATGGGTTATTCAAGAAAGTAAACCTTGAAATGAACCAAAATAACTGCTCAAGGAAAAAAGCCTCTAGACAAAGAAAGTAAACTAGCCATTTAAGTATCTGTTTTTATAAATCGCTGTAAAATGGCCTTTTCTGGGGATGGAATCATTTTCCCTCCAGCTATTCCCTGGCCAATCTGGGTGATGCGCCTGCACAGAATTGTGTTGAAACCTTGCAGTGGTATGAAGAGTTTGTTTTGAAATGCGGTGGAGAAATTCTACCTTCTAATAGTTACTCATTGTCTGTTTTGGTAAAGGGTATATAGTTGAAACTTGCCACATTGCAAATGAATGCAAACGATACAAATAATTGTTACTGGCTTAGGTTGCTTCTCTCGGAGAGAGACTTGATTACATCCCATTAATGACATTGAAAACTGTTTTGGGTCACTGAGATCCTCATAACCAGTGGTGAATCTGGCAATATACGTCAGTGATGGCGAACCTTTTTCTTATGGCATGCCAAAATTGTGTGTGCGTGACCACTCAATACTCCCTGCCCACCTGTGCATGCGTGCGAGACCCCCCCATGCATGCATGCACGCACGACTGCTCCCCAGGCTTCGGAGGCTTTCCTAAAGCCAGGGGAGGGCCAAAATGGTCTCTCCCACCCACCAGAAACTGGAAACATCATTTCTGAACTTCTGGTTAGGCTGTTGGGGCCGTTTTTCGCCTAACCCAGGTTTTAGGAAAACTTTTAGGCTGGGGAGGGCAAATGGGCCCAACAGGCCAACCTGAGGTTCGGAAATGATCCATTTCTGGCTCCCAGAGGGCTTCTGGGGGGGCAGGGGAGGCTGTTTTTGCCCTCCCCTGGCTTCAGGAAAGCCTTCCAGAGACTTTTCTGAAGCCTGGGGAGGGCAAAAAACAGCCTCAACAGCCCAACCGGAAGTTTGGAAACGTACTTATGGTTTCAGAGTTTCAGAGAGTCATGAAACAATTAAGTGAACTAATTGTCTCCTGCAAACTCCACTCCCCTTTCGCTCCTCTTTTATTCCCTATGGGAGGGGGCATTTATTGTCCACCTGTGGCCTTACTCCCAAGTTGACCCCTGTTCTTTAGCTGTTCCCTTCATCTGGCAACTTTGCACATGCGCACCCTGAGAACAGGCTCCAGCTGTTCGTCTGCTTCACTGATGTCTGACTCTGAAGGCAGCTGATAACTGGCATACGGCTCTGGCCCCCTCTCTACTTCCGACACAGAGCCCTCATCAGAGTCTTCCCCAGACTCCAGGACTGGCCCATGTTCCTCCCCAACCTCCTCACTGTCCAAATCTGTTGTCAGCTCTGCTGGTGGGCCACAACAGTCTGGGTTTTTTTAAATGAACAATTTATATATCCTTCTAGCAGTACATTCCAGTCATGGGTTCCATCCCAGCAAGTTTCTGTAATGGCAACAATATTGTACCTGCCCCTATGTCCTACCTAGGACTTTCAAGTTCTCCTTGTTTGTCCCCCAAACTCTCAGCATTGACTAGTAGGCATTTGAGCTCTTATCCTGCATTTGCTTCCTACGTCTTCTGTTTTATACCCAAGATCTTCCTTCTCACAGCTCCCTTCCTCATTGCCTGATTTGTTGCCTTGGGGTTTATGCTTGGGGTTTGGTCTTAAAAATTAGTCACCTCCCCTTCCATTTTTAGTAGAGGAGCAGGGGTGGATGGCTGGGACTGCTGAAGTGCCTGTGCCTCTAACTTCAGCTCCAGCACTATTCCTGAGGAGCGCTGCCTCAAGCCCCACACTGCAGTCAGCTTCCATAAAGCAAGGCTCCAGTAATCCCCACTTCCCTGTACTCTGCAGCGCCTCCTAGGCCCCCAGATGGCTTTACCCATCTTCTATCCACTGCTGAGGAGGCAGTCCTGACCTGACCCTATCTGAGGCAGCTGCTAGCCATGCCAGACCTTCTTTCCAAGGCCCGCTTATGCCATCCTCCAAATCGCATCTGAAACGCTTGAGAGAACGGTGCTGCGTAGGGCACTCAAAAGGACAGAGATGGGGAGATATGTGGGTGAGGATAATTGAAGAAGAGGCAGAAATTCCTACTTATTGACTGGTCGCATAGAATTTTGGACTTGATAAATGGAAGAATAGTGATTCTAAAGTTGGGATCACATAATGTGAAAATGTTTTGTTTGCAATTTGCAAACAGAATAGCAATAAGAGCTATTACAGTAAGTTGCCATTTGAAGTTTTCAAGAGCAACATGACTAAAAGCTTCGGCTTCAGCTGCATTTTATTTTTTATTTTTATTTATTTTGTCTTATCTTGGGACCAGTGTGTGTCATCAAGAAATATGAGTATCCTGAAAGATGTCCTTTTGTGACAAGCATGGGAACTTTATTTTCCTTACTGAAGGTCATCTGCATTCAGCAGCATTTCTACTATAGTGGTGCGTCACTCGAAGGCTGCATGGTAATGAAATACTGATGCTATGGGCCAAAACTCTGTTGGTCTGTGAGCAAAAAAGGGATGACTGGTAGACAAGATACACCAACAAAATTACAGCTGCAGCAGCTCTGAAACATGATGTTGAGCCTACAAGACTCTGTGCTTTTTGAAATTAACATTAAATCCCTACTAAAGTTATGGAACAGCAGCTGTAAGTATATTGCTTTGGATGAGGCATCCACATCATGAGAGTTACCTGCATGCTAATTTTTGAATGTTAAGTTGTGGAAATGGGAGATACAGTCAATTGCAGCATATTATTCTTCTTTTTTTAAAAAAAATAACCCTGCAATTTATGTATATATTTCTGTGTTTTAAAAAATGTAGCAGTTTCTTTTAAAGGGAAGTGACAGTTTAAATCCCAGGCTCTGCAGGGTTCTGCGTCTTGTCTAATGCTATTCCATAGTTCAATTCAGGACAAAATATGCTTTGAAGCAAAATCAGCTGTACTGTTTTTATATGTTAAAATGTGTGCATAATTATATAATTGATGTTTATGTTTTCCAAAGAATAGTTCTATCCCAATTCTTGGGATGCATTTGTCTAAATCAAGTAATGGAAGGGGAGAAAAACCCCTCTTGATCTTAAAAACCCCTCTTGACCTCATGGCTTTGAGGAGCATAGATACTCTAGATAAAAATTGGAACTCCAGAAGAGAAAGTGGAATGTACCAACCTTTCTAGTTAGCATCTAAATAGATTTACATTCACTAAACCAAAATAGTCTTAGACAAAAAAGCAGTGCTGTCAGAACTCGAGGTTTTGATTTTCTGATTTGCCTCTTAAGTTCCTCATGACTCCCTTGAGTGGTTTCAACCTATCGTTTGAGAACCCCTGTTCTAATTTTATGCTAAATGCTCTTCATATCACAAATTCAGTTCATTCAATTTTTGAATCTAATGTTTAATATTGATGATATAACTTTTAGATATATTTTAGATTGCCAGCTGGTGGGAAAGCTATTTATAATGGCCTTTTGTTAAAAGTAATTTTTAAGAAGTAATACAAACTTTTCCATGTAAACCCACAATTCTTTACCATGTATGACTTACGGTTGGGATGGAACAAAGGCCAAGGGTATGGGTTTCTCCACGCGGTGACTAGTTTTTTGATATAATCCAAAATCAGAGTTACAACCATGCACTATCCTTTTTTGCATAGAGTTGTGATTAATAGGAGCACTAGCAATTTAACATTTAGTATTTAGGATAAGAATATTTAGCAATCCTTAATATAAAATTGGTCTCAAGGATGTTTGGATAGTTAATAGTTGGGTCTGCAGTTAAAAAGAATTAATTGCTGTTTTCTCAAAAAGACAGACATTTGTACAGTTTTCCTGCCAGAGATAGATTAATGAACACCTTGCATTATTGAATTCTAAGCTACTAATTTTAAATTAAAAAACAACAACCGTTGACCATTGGTTATGCATTTAACTTAAAAGTGTATACATTAGACAAGGGTGTTTTTCCCCTGTAATCTATCTACCATAAAATATTAGTTTTGTCTTGTTATTGGAGAACTATAACTATAAGCAGTCATACTATTTATTGAAGCTTTGTTTGCTAAGAAACAGCACTGATCAGTGTGGTACGAAATGAGACATTGTTTAATTTTAACTTGTATACCTTTACGACTTTATCATCTTAGTCTTTCCAGAATTTCTCAGGAATTTTTGTTATATTGTAAATGTAAAGGCGCTATAGAAATTTGTACAGATTCTATAATTATCTATGCTGAAATGACTGAAGGTATAAACTCAGGAGCATTGTTCCATCACTTTAAAAAAAAAGTTTGCTTAGCTGGCAGAACTTTGTGGCCAGGCTAGGCTGGGGTTTGATTGTAGTTGCACTTTTTTTTCTCACTTATAACAATAGGGTGGTATTCATAAGGCCTAGATTCAGGATGCTGCGTCTCTGCCAGCAATTCTTTTTGCATCGGGAACATTCTGTTAAACAAGCTGAGTATTGCGGCTATTTAGCAGTTAAGCTAGCCCTTTATTTCATTCATAAAATTGGAAGAGGGTGGCATCTTACTAATTTTTATTGTAACGTTATCAAAAATGAAATATTGGTGAGAATTTTTGTACCAGCCTTTGCTTGATGTTGATGTCAATCATATATCAGCATTAAATTGGTGCATCCTGGGCTTGATTCATTGCTGACTCCTGGGAATAATGTGATACTGCACTTGTGCAAAACAGGATGAGGCCAGGCTGAAAAGTCAGCATCTGTTAAGCCCAAGAAAACCTGAGATTTGCACTGGATAATCAGAATAATAATTATCAGATAGTGGAATAGGAGAGAGAAAGCAAATGGATCGTCCAAGCAACATTAACAAGTCAGGAAATGGACAGAAAAACACTAAGGCAGGCATGCTTTTTGTTGTGAACAGTAGGCCAATCTAGGAAAATTTTCTATAGTCCTCATAACAGCATCCATTTGGCAGCTCCCTAGATTTCTCAACCAAATTTCAGGACATGGCATCTGCCAGCTTTTCCAGGCAACCAGTTATAAAACTACGAGGCCCTTAAGAGGCTACCTTCTGCTTTCCCCTCCAGATACTGGATGTTTTAAAACATCTGTAAGGATCATGTGAATTAATACTGCCTTTATATTTGCTGCACAGCAATATCTCTACCTATGGGAAACTCAAACTATTTGAAGAAGGAATTAATCAATCAATCTGGAAGTTGAATTTAGGGCTATAGAAGGGGAAGGGATTTATATTCCACTTTTTCATTCAGGGGTGGTTCCCATTTTTTTTGCCTACAACAACAATCCTTTGAGGTAGGTTGGGCTGAGAGGATGTGACGGGCCCAAAATCATCCATTGAGCATCTGTGGCTGATTTATGCATCCATGCCCAGGGAAGCATAATCTTTGGTGAAACAATTGTTCTCTGTTGTATTAAAGAACACCAATGCAAAACCGTGTGCTATTATCCCATATGTATAATACTGAGAGTCCATGAAGAATAGTGACATATCATTTTCTTGTGATTCTTTTATTCATTTAGAACAAAACAAATGATATTGATCTTTCTAAAAAAATTACTAATGCTTTTATTCTGTTTTTTTATTTAATTCTTTCTTCATTCTTAGACCAGCTACAGAAAAAATTCAAAACTTTATATCCAGGGTTCTCAGGTGATCATGTTTCTAGGCACATACCAGATTAGCCACAGCAATGTTACATCACACCCTTGAAAAATTACATTAATTATAAACGTATGTGATGAATGCGCATCAACCAGAACAATACATGAAATAATGAAGTATGTTCTTCCAGAATTGTGTAACATACAGAAATTTATTTTCATAAGTAAATATTCCTGTAGAATATAATAATGGTATCTGGTGAATATATATTGCATAGGCTGAAGATACAAGACTGACTGTAAATTTTAACTCTGTGAAGGCAAATAATACCAAATTCAAGTTCTTCTGCTAGTATTTCATGAAAGTTATTACCACTAATTTTCATCTTAAAATAATAATGCATGAAGTGATCTTACAAAATAAATAGACAAGAGATATAAATTGCAATAACAAGAATACCTTGAAGATTTATCTAAAAATTTATTGTTGCTTCCAATGAGCTGTTCATTTGTTGAATTTGACCTTTATTGAAACAAATAAGGCTTTTTCCTCTTTTATCCCCCTTCCCTTTCTTTTTACATATTCCCTTTCTGTCAGTTTTGTTTTAATTTGTGCTTGTTTATGTATTTATATAAGAAAATTATTTATAGAAAGAGATTGGGTCAATTAATTAGGAAGTAGGATGCCTTATTTTTCAGTTAATTTATTTTAACATATCTGTTAACTCAATGAATACTGTATTTTTCAGACTATAAGAGGCATCCAAATTTACAGGAGGAAAACAAAAAAAATATAGTTTTTGGCCTCCGTGTGTCACATCCCCCCCCCCCGGGCCCCAGAAGCACTCTGCAGGCCAAAAACAAGTGTTTTGGCAAAAACAGGACCATTTTTGGCAAAAACGGACTGTGTGGAACACTGCAGAGTGCTTCTGGTGGCCAGAGAGGGCAAAAACATGTTTGAGAGGCCAAAAATGCCTGTATTCGGTCTATAAGATGCACCTAAATTTCCCCCCACTTTTAGGGGGGAAGATGCGTCTTATACTCTGAAAAATACGGTACTTTTTTTGGTCTTTCGCTATTTACACACACACACACACACACACACACACACACACACCTATATTTACCATTAGGCTGCTGTATTGGATAGGGGGGGAGAATCCCAAGAATGGTTTTACTTGCTTTGTGGGTTGATTATAGCGATAAGGAAAAAAACATTCTGTGCACAAAGGATTTTGAACATGGTACAAACTAGTTGTAGCTGGTCCAGGTCTACATCAGATATTAATGTTGTTCCAGTTGTATCTGAAAGTGACAGACAGCAAGAAAAGCCAAAGACACCACTGGGACCATCAGCTAAGGGGAGCTAAGAAAGGGAGACATTGGAAAGATGGGTCTATCAATTCCCATGCCATATGAAGGAGAAGGGGATGGTATGCCAGTCCTTCCCTATGCTCTCCATAAGCTAGAATCAAAATGTTCTATATTTGGTTCTGCTGAACTGCAGCTTTTCTTGGGATGGTTCAGCAGAACTCCCAAGCACAATTATCTTCATTTCAGGTTCATATCCAAATATACTTCCACTCAAAGTTAATGAGGTGAAAATTGGGCTTGGCACAGAGTAGTTCTTTCTCTCCTATGTCTTTTTTTAATAACTCAGAATCATCTTCCTACGTCACCCTTGATGAGGCTTCTTCACTAAGTGTCCTTGCTAATTGCCATACTTTAGGCAGTTAAAGAACATTTAAGATTGGGCTTTCAGTCAATCAGAATAGAGTTGGAAGGGACCTTGGAGGTCTTCTAGTTCAACCCTCGGCTCAAGCAGGAGATCCTATACCATTTCAGACAAGAGACTATCCTGTCTCTTTTTAAAAACCTCCAGTGATGTTGGACCCACAGTTTCTGGAGG
Source organism: Thamnophis elegans (assembly GCF_009769535.1). Taxonomy (NCBI): domain Eukaryota; kingdom Metazoa; phylum Chordata; class Lepidosauria; order Squamata; family Natricidae; genus Thamnophis; species Thamnophis elegans. The sequence goes on from NC_045549.1 coordinate 67,762,432, forward strand.
CAAACTGGTTAATAGTCCTCACTGTTAGAAAGTTTTGCCTTAATACCAGGTTGCTTTTCTCCTTGATTAGTTTCCATCCACTGTTTCTTGTCTTCTGGTGCTTTGGAAAATAGGTACGTGCGCGCGTGCACACACACACACACACACACACACACACACACACTTTGTGGCAGTTTCCCTGTGTAGAATGCACCCTTATCCCCTTATTGCCGGTTATCTGAATCATGCATCTTCTTCAAATATATCAAGTGATACCTTTTCTGAAACTTCTAAAAATATTTTTGACTGCACAATTTAATGATGCTTTCAAATGCCATTTGAATAGATTTGGTATATAGTATACTACATGACAGTTGGTCTCATTTTATCTTGAAATTTAGTTTGTTATAAGCTATTTTTGAAAATTAAAGAGATATTTTCTTACCTGATATTTTATGAATCCCTAAAACCATATAGAAACGTTGACACCTGAATATCCTTTTATGAGCAATAAAGTTTTAGTTCCTTTGCATGCATTGCCTTTACTCTACATTGCAATCAACATATAATCAATCATTAATAGGCTTCATGGCTCCAAATTTATGCTTGCTGTTCATGCAGATACACAGTTTATTTTCTGCTTGTTTAAAGTGTTAGTGTAACAACTCCCTCAATGCTAAGGGTGTTGCCACACCAGATGACCACTCTGTTGGCTCCTGTTCCCAACCGTGAAGTAATCTTGTATTGTTTCCAAGTTGATTATTTTATTTCTAAAATTGCTCTTTTGCTTTACTGGAAGGAACTTCTCAGAAGTGTTGGTGCATTTTCCACCTGCCCTTTCACATTCGGCACAACTACAGAAAGAAAACTTAGCTTTCTCTTTAAGGAATTGGTTTGCAACAGAAATTTCACCACATGACACCGACTGATAAGCCTTTTTATAGCAGGCCAGCCATATACAGGGACTTCTCATTTTATAACCATTTGCTCAGCGACTGTTTGATGTTATAGCAGAGCTGAACAGATTGTACTTACCCCTGCACCAAAAATTACAGCAACAGCAGCACCTACATGGTCAGGTGCTTAGTAGCCCACCTGCACTTGGGATCTCAGAGGACATAGAGATTGGGCAACTCCCCCTTCTCTCATCTGACCTTTTGTCTTCTTGCTCCCACTGCTGACCAAGCACACCTGGCTCGGCCCTTCTGCAAAGCTGAGGTCACCCTGCCCTTAAGCAAATTGGCCCCCCCCATAAGGTTTTGGAAGGCTTCTGGGGTGGAGTGGAGGGTCTTCAGGACAATTGGGAGTGGAGCCACTAAGCCAGGCTGCGGCTCCTTGGGTAGCATGCAAAAAAACAAACAAACCACCAGATGCTAACTTTGGGAGGGTGCAGAAAGTAGCTATATAAGTGTCCTGTCCTAGGAGAAGCACACACAGAGGTAGTTAACAAAACTTGAATGGTAAAATAAATGAGCAGCAAGAAAAACGTCAGTGCAAACACACAGGCTCACCGGTGGAGAAACAAGTCTTCCAAAGTTAGCCCGTTTCCTTTAAAAAGTTCCAATCCAAAACCCTGGACAGAAAAATGGTCCGGCTACATCCAAGAGTCAAAACTTTGTAGAAGGTTTATCAGCCAGTCCAGATCCATAATCAAGGTCAGGAGGCTTGCAGGTGCAATGAAGGTGCATGGAATAGGAGTTTAGGGACGGTTATTGACAAAGCAGAGGCTCTTTAACTGAAGCAAGCTCCAATGTACTTATCATTTGGAAGGGTGAGGTTCACAGAGCTCCTTTGTTACTTATCCACTCAGCGTGGCAAGTCCTCGCGCTGGGAAGGGATGACAGATCAATTTCTTCATTTTTAGATGATTACTGGACAGCCTACTGCCTCTGCCAGCACCTGCTCATACAGTAGTTCATCCAGTAATTCTGGAAGTGACTACTCATTGTTGGTCCCTTCCTCTGAATGTCAGTAGGGGGCAGGATGGCCAGAAGGGTAGAGTTGGAGGAGAACTGATGGTTGGGAGAATGGAAGAGAGGCAGTCCCTTACCTAAGAAGAACTGAGGCTTGGGAGGGAATGGCTTGGGTTGAGTTGGGTCCTCAGCTAATGATTGGTGGGTTTCAGTTAACAATAGCAATGGCATTGTGTTTTATAACCGCATCACTTAGTGACAGAAATGTAGTCCCCATTGCTATTGTAACCCAATTGTCTATATGTATTGCCTGTTGTTGAATATAGAAATCAAAACCAGTAAATACGTGTCATTCTTGGGATTAAAATTCTAGGCCGCCGCCTTCTTAGTCTTGAGAATAAGAGATACTTGTTCAGTATTTATATATTGTTTCTACTTGACTTAAGAATCAGTGGTTCCCAGTTTCTCTGTTTCCATTTTTACGCCATTTCACAAAGATAACATTGCTCTATTTAGACAGCAGGAATAGTTCACTGTAGATTTAAATTTTTTTTGATAATGTTTAATTTAATCACGGGATTTGGATCCCAATTTTAATAGAGTTGTTGAACAAATTAAAATTTTATATATTATACTGCTAGTCAGTTCTCACAAAACAATGAGGAAATGCAGCCTGCCCAGCCCTTAAAATAGCAGCAAACATCCTAACCCATTGCCAGCCACCATCGCCACCACTGCCATTGCTGTCGTAATATCTACAAATATCTTGTTTGAAAGTAAAACAATTGCAGGAATTTATTGAGTTGTAGCATTGTTCTTTCTAATAAACATCATTATCAGATCTCTTTTAGACTTGCTATTTGACTGTTTCCTAAGTTTTTGAAGAAAACACTATTCATAACATGTCCAAAGTCAAAATTGAACGAAATGCACTATGGCTTAGTATAATGTATGAAGCTATTCTCAAAACCATTCTTTGATGAATAGCTGGAAAATAATCTGTGGAGTACACTAAATTTTTATTGAACTGTATTGCATATTAAATATTATATAACATATGGTTTAGAGTTCAAAACAATGTACACCGAATTGCAGATATATTAAATAATTGTGTCTACATATAACTAAACTGCCTGATTGTACTGTGGTTACACAAGCAGGCTGTAAATTAGAATTGCAAATGTAAAAAGCATAAAAGAAGTTAGGTATTAAAAAAAGATATTTATATCAAAACATCTTCCTCTTGTGCTCAGGTTATTTAAGAGTGTCTTATCAAATTCTGAATAGAGAAAGAAATATGATTATAGTAAAATATGCTAGTCTTATGGTAAATCAAGGAGGGGGGGACTTTAAAGTCTATGAAAGCTATAGACAGAGAAAAGATAGAAGAAAAATGATTGGGCCTATGTGATAATCTCTCATAATGGCTTTTTAGATTTTTTAAAAAATAATGTTTTTCAGAATTATTGGTTACTGTTACTGTTTTTGCCATTCTGGCCTTTACAAAATGCTGGATTTTGTGATAATGATGTTCGTTGTTTTCTACTGGTAGTGTAATTTTGGCAAAAGATAGTGAACCCCCAAAGGCCAAGTTTGTATGCTGTCTAAAATGCATACATAATCTATTTCTGTTTTAACTCAGCAATGTATATGTAGAAAATTTTATGTCTATTGTGCTTTTCCATTTCCTGCCCTATATATTATATGCCCTTTAAAAAGTGTAAGCATTTCTTTCAACAAAACTAAGTATATTTACTCACATCTTGACTTTGTTTCATTCTTGGTCTCCTTGAGGTGTTTTTTTTTTAACACAATGAAAAGGCAGAATCATGCCTTTAGGAATACTGCTTGTTCCTTAGTCATTGTTACAATGCCAAAACAAAAATAAAATAAGCTGGATGTCTTCTTTTCCTAGTTCTTTATGCATTCATATAGACATATATACAATGTATAATATATATTTTATGTGCATGCATTTGTGTAGATGTAAATATCTAGATATAAGTGATAGACAAATGATGTATAGTATACATTCACTATAATTGGTAAATGTCTACATTCTATTAATACATATACAGATTAATACTGGTATGATTCAATATAACAATATTTCAATTGTATTTTTCTGTGTTTGTTTTATAATTTATATTTTTATTTGTTATAATCCAGTTTGAGTATTGTCTGACCAAAAAGAAAGGATACAAATTTAAAAATAAATGACATAAAACCACGCGCGCGCGCACACACACACACACACACACACACACACACACACACACACACACACACACACATATATATATATATATATATATATATATATATATATATATATATATATATATATATATATAATTTGCGTTAAACATATCATCAACTGCCATTGCAGTCATTCTGTGCAAGTTATTTATTCTGGACGACCAGTATATGATTATTGAAGCAACACAGGTTCTTTTAACATAAATGCAATGCAAGTACCCCACCCGTAGGTGCTCCCCCTGCGCACATTGGCCTGCTTGTTTGAACTATCTTTGGTTTGCAGTTATTAAGTCTTCTCTATTCTTTAAAAAAAATTCAATACAGACCTGCCACAATTACTTGCAAAGCAATATTGGTAGAGCAGTATTTTTGACAGCAAAACAATTTCAGGCATAATTTATATTGGAAAGTCATGTCTAATTCAGCAATTTGTTACGATGGTGAATTGCAGTCATCGGTTATTGCAGCAGTCACCATTTTTATCCGGGTTGACCAAGTCCCCTTATTCATCTCTTCTTGGCTCTCATCAAATATATATCAAATAATGCGTATGTTGTCCTATGGAACAGCATCTTGAAAGTTTTGTGCAAAAGGAGTTGAAAATGTTTAGCTTGTTCTATTTGAAAAGGGGTTCCCCCCCCCATTGTAAGAAAGTCTTTTCAGTTTGAAATGAGTGGATCCATAGTTTCTGTTACTTCACTTATCAGTTGTCACTTATCTGTTCTATCAGAGATAGAAAAATTACACTTCCAGATTTTCTACCCTAATGTAATATGAATTTTCTTTAGATTATTGGAATCAAGACAGAAGAATCACATAATGCTGCAAAGGAGAAGCATTCACCACCACCATGGATAGGAGTAAAGAATGGGTTGAATGCTGACCCTGCCCCCCCCCTTTTAATATATTTTTTTATTTTTAAACAAACAAGAACAAACAAAAATGTAAAACACATACATCCTTCTTCCATTTCATATAGCGTGTGGTTTGGTTACAAGATTTTGTGTGTCTTTTCCGTGATCACCACTTGCAATTATATATCGAGTCACAAATTGTTCATTTGGTAAACATAGATACATTATTGTTATGTGTTCAATTTTTCAACTATAATTATTATTCCTTCATTTTAAACAAGGTATTCTAAATATTGAATCCATACATACAACATCATTTTGCATCAATAATTCAACTCCAATTATTCCTACATTTTAAACAGAATATTCTATATATTAAAAATCATACATCCATTACATTTCTAATCTGTTTAACAATGCTAGACCCTTATAATATTGCATGTATCATTCTATTATTCTTAAAATATAAAAAGTTCTCCCACTTTTCCCATTACCATGATTTTTTATCTTAACCATTCATAAAACAAATCCCAAACCTTGTAAAATTGTTCATCTTCTTGTTGTCAATTTACTCATTTCCGCACATTCCAAAAAATTTTGAATAATTTCCTCCTGCGTTGGTATTTTCTCATTTTTCCACTTTTTGCAAATACAATTCTAGCTGCTGTTAAAACATTTACAATCAAACATTTCAAATCTCTATTGTATATTTCTAGTATAATTCCCAATAAACAAATCTCTGGTTTTAAGTCTATATGTTTTTGTGTCATTTTCTCTAACCACTTGTGAATCTTAGTCCAATATCTTTTAGCTTCTGCGCAAGTTCACCACATATGGTAATATGAACCCGATGTCTGATGACATTTCCAACACTTTTCTGATTTATTCTTGAACATTCTGCTATTCTTGTCGGGGATAGATGCCACCTGTAAAACATCGTATACAAATTTTCTTTATATGCTGCTGACATTGTCATTTTATAATTTTGAGACCACAATTTCTGCCACATCTCTAATTCAATCCCATGCCCAAAATTTTCCCCCAAGCTATCATAGTTCCTTTAACTGGTTCTTCTTCTAACTTAACCTCTAGTAAGTGTCCATAAAGTTTTAAAATTACTTTTTCATCAGTACCTATCAAAATTTTATCCAACTCAGTTATTTTATCATAAAAACCTTCCTCTTTACGATCCTTGTCATATCTAAATTGTATTTGCACATATGAAAAACCAATTCATTTTTATATCTTCCTTTTCCAGTTCTTGCATAGATTTAAGTTCACCCTCTGCATTCAATATTTCACCATATCTGTTTGTTCCTTTTTGTATATTATTGCGTATGAAAAGGCTTACCTGGCCCCCTTTTTTTTCCTGTGGTATTCAGAGCATACAGGATTTCACCCGCAAAATCTAATGCAAACTGCTGAGTCACAGTAGGATAGTTCTTGGAACTTATAAGATGTAATAGAATCTTGATAGGGCTATAATAACAGAATCTTAAGTACCTGCCAGCGTTTCCCTCTGTGTTCTCTTATACCGTGTTTCCTTGAAAATAAGATAGGGTCTTATTTTCTTTTGACCCCCCCCCCCCAAAATAAGCGCTTGGTGTTATTTTCGGGGAGGTCTTATTATTTTTGAAGTGCAGGAGGCAGTGTTCACCTCAGGCTGCTGCTGTGTTGCATGTTGCTGGGCCTGCCACTCTTTTTGCGGCAGTCATTAGCATAACAGAAGGGGTGCGGTGGCTAGGGTTGTAGGAATGGCTGTTAGGTAAGGGTGTGTGGAGTTCATGGGGCATGTTCCCGCTCCCTTCCCCCCCCTCCATCCTCGCCTCCTCACTTCATATTGTTTGCGTGGCAAGCAACCAGAGGAAGTGGTGGGGACCGGCTGTGCATGTGTTTAATTTTTGGGGGGAGGGCTTATTTTAGCGCATGTGTTCAAAAGCCCGATCGGGCTTATTATCCAGGGAGGTCTTATTTTGGGGAAAACAGGGTATGATGTGTGATCAAGGGTGTGTGGGTATGTGCGTGCATGATATTTTGAATCTCTTCTACTTACCTCTTTCTCAAGATTTAGATTTCCTTTACTGTCTCTTATCTGTTAAGGGCTTTCATGGGTGGAACAGTATCTCAGGCTTGTTAAGTTTGTTTTTGTTTCTTTGTTTTGTCTTTTTTGAACAAAAGGTACTGGATGTTGACTAGGCAGCAGTGTTTTGATTTGGTATACTGTTCATGAGGACAAATATTTTGGGCTTGTGGAGTCTGCTTCTGGAAAATGAGGACTGGCTCACTCAGAGAGAAAATTATGCACATCAACAAAAGACTGACTCCTTTCAGTTTTTCAAGCTGTCATCAACTGTTGCTGAGAGTGAGATGGGTGGTCTCAACATTTAATAAACAGAAATAAATTTACTGATCCCTTTGATTTGTTGTACTGGAGAATTTGCCAAAGTTGAATTGCTCAATTCTGGGAACCAGGTGGCCATTTTGCTGGTATCTTGGCTGTTGGAGCTGGCAACATATAACATTAATTTTGCAGAGTCTGCAATTTGCTTCCAATTTAAGGTTCACCTGTAAAAGTTTCATGACCAGACTGTCCAATCACTTCTTAAAATCCTCCAATAATGGATTTTCCCAGAGGTGGAGGAAGAAGTATAGTTAGATAATCCTGAACATATCCTTGATAGTTTTTAAATCTTTTCTGCTTTTACCGTATGTATTGATAACACAATAAGTACTGGAAAAAGAGCACCAACTGCCTATGTTTATCCCTGGTATCTTTGGCTTAGTTGCATATGGCCCCAATATCTTTCAGTTATATTTCTCCTTCATTGAATACATTTTTCTTATGCTTCAATTGGAAACCAACTGAGAACTTTCTCCTCTCCTAGAGGTCTTCCTTAAATTCTAACCACCTAAAATATTTTGTTGTTTGTAAGAAATGCTGATACTCTTGATTTACTTCATTATTAATGATCCATCTTTCTCTTCCTCTAGCATCAGCACAAGCCAGAAGCATTACTAAGCACAGAATTTCTCCCACCATCAATTCTACTTGCGAAAAGAGAAGCGTCATCATGTCTAATATTACCATTGATCCAGATGTCAAACCTGGTGAATATGTCATCAAGAGCCTCTTTACTGAGTTTGCTATTCAAGCTGAAAAGAAAATTGAAGTTGTAATGGCTGAACCTTTGGTGAGTTCTTTTATGCAGCCTTCTTTCAGTTTATGTTTTTCTTAAATTATTTAATTAATTTGGAAAAAGAACAGTGAAAAGCTGCAATAAACAATGAAGAACTGGGAAATGTTAAATTTCCTCTCCTTTCTCATTCCATGTAGCTAATTGCTTGTAAGATCAGAGTTGCCAGGGGTATTAATATAAAACTACTTACTATAGCTTACTATAAGTTCTTTTACAAAGTGTAAATTTTAAAATAGAAGTGTATTAGCCAAATGCAAATTTATTTTGTATCTGATTAAAATCCCCTTTATTTTAGTAAAATTTGAGCTCTCTGTGTTAAAAAACATACTGCCAATAAACTTTATAAAATAACCATAATTGATTGACTGCTGTATTTCCTTGAGGTTTTCTTCTTTTCAAACAGTCAATTGGTAATTGACTGTTTCTCTGTTTCTGCTGATCCATGCTGTTAAAAGCCTCCTCCTATACAGGCCAAATAAATATTTTAGCCGAAAGTGAAATTTATGTAATAGTTTTTATTTGATAAAAAAATCAGCATTAGGGCTGTAACTGTAGACTTTGGAAAAAGGCAACAGTAAACCATGGTTGCCAAGGAAATTACATGAACATGCTCATACGATTACTAGGAGTCAAGTTCAACTCAAAGGATTCTTTATTTTGTATAACCTTTGAGTACTGCCTCCTCTTGTCTTTTCTTTTTTTATTTTTTTTTTCAATGGGGAGAACAGTCATAAAAGGAAATGCACTGGGAAGGCGAAAGAAGCAGAGATAGCAGCCAGTGTTTATCAGCAAAAAAAAAAAGGAAATCTTAGAGGAATCCTACTTAATTGATTAAGGAGGGAGAGAGTTGCAGGATAAGAAAAAGCAACTACTATACGAAGACAGTAGAGATGCTTGCTTATATGTCTTCTAGCTCTGCTTTGTTTTTGAAGCTCTCCATTCAATTTTATACCTGCAAATATATTTTTTTATTTGTTGTTTGTTTGTTTACCTTTCTACTGATTCACACAACAGTGTTGTCTAGATCAGGGGTTTTCAAACTTTTTTTCAGGTAGTGAAACCTCACATTACTGGGTATTATGTAGCTTACAATTGTTATCTTCCTAGAAATAATTTTTCAAACTTAGATGAAAAAAGGAGGGAATAGCAACAAAAGGTATTTTGATAATTGAGTCACATCAACTAAGATAATCAAGACACAAACCTAAGCTTAATGGTATGAACCAGTAAGAATATAATGCTAAGATATTAATGGCTACAATGAATTTTGAATTTCTCCCTTATTAATTAATTTTAAGTAATTTAGTTAAATATTTTATAAAGTTGCAGAATATACATATGAATGATTTTTGTTTTTAAGTGTTCTTGCCCCTAATTTGTGCATTGATACTTAATTAAGAATTGGAAGGATGGATACAAAAGAACAAGAATACTAAAGGAGACACCAGGACAGCAACAATCTTTTAAGAAAGTTTATTAACAGATTGTTCCTAAATTATGTTCACAGTGGGGGGCACCAGAGCAGTCTGCTGCAGTTAGCCTAAGTGTTAACAACAGTCCAGACATTGATTCATAAAGAAGTCATATTTGCATGTGTTGTAGCTTTTTACCTCGCTTCCACGTAACCTTTGAAATGTTCACCATGGTGCTGGATTGATTATTTCACTCCAAATTATATTACAATTAATATTTGTCATTACATTCAATTAAGAAGAATGAATTACAAATAAGTAAACAGGCACCTCAAAGAAGATTCTTACTGAAAGTAATCAACGCTGCCTGTTTGCTTACCATGTTAGGTCTGGAAAAAACATAAATTATGAAATGTATTAAGGTCAAGGCAAGGATTTTGTTGGAATTAAGTTGGAATTAAGATTGCCGGGAGAAATACCAACAATCTCCGATATGCAGATGATACCACTCTAATGGCAGAAAGTGAAGAGGGACTAAAGAGTCTCTTGATGCAGGTGAAGAAGAAGAGTGTAAAAGTTGGCTTGAAACTCAACATTAAGAAAAGTAAGATCATGGCATCTGGCCCTTTCAATTCCAGGCAAATAGATGGGAAAGAAATGGAGGTAGGGACAGGTTTTACTTTCCTGGGCTCTAAATCACCGCAGATGGGGACTGCAGCCAAGAAATTAAAAGATACTCCTGGGGAGGAAAGCTATGGTAAAACTAGACAACAAACTAAAAAGCAGATACATCACCCAGCCAACAAAAATGCTTATAGTCAAGGCTATGGTTTTCCCAGTTGTAATGTATGGCTGTGAAGGTTGGACCATAAGAAAGGCTGAGCGCCAAAGAATGGAGGCCTCTGAACTATGGTGCTGGAGAAGACTCCTGCGAGTCCCTTGGACTGCAAGGCGATCAAACTGGTCAGTCATAGAGGAGATCAACCGTGACTGCTTTTTAGAAGGCCAGATCCTGAAGAGGAAACTCAAATATTTTGGCCACCTCATGAGAAGGAAGGACTCACTGGAGAAGAGCCTAATGCTGGGAAAAACTGAGGTTAAAGAAGAAGAGGATGACAGAGAATGAGGTGGCTGGATGGAGTCACCGAAGTAGCAGGTGTGAGCTTAAATGGGGGGGATGGTAGAGGACAGGAAGGCCTGGAGGAACATTATCCATGGGGTCACAATGGATTGGACACAACTTCGCAACTAACAACAACAAGGATTTTGTCCATTGGAAGAGTAATGATTGAATAGTTGGGAGGACTATAAAAGAAACATAGAATTTGAGTTTGATCACACTAAGCTGCCTGTTTTAAAAGTTAATTCTAAATTAATGATTTAAAAAGTACCTGGTAGTGAGAATGCGGCTCTTCCAAAGGGCAGTGTGTCTAAAGAGGGCCCCCCAAAAAACATCAGTGTCAATTTAATTTAAAAAGGGGGGCTTTTGCACATACACATGCAAATCAGCCATTGAATCATCCAATCAAAATCATTCAAATCATATAGCTTTCATTATTCAATCTGACCATTTGATTTGATCAGATTCAAATTGTAATCCTGAATTGCAGTTTAACAAACCATAAATCTATCTAAATATTTCCAGTTCAAATGGAAATTTCTTATTTCTTAATAAGAAATCATTTGTCTTCTCAGATCCCTGCCTATATTTGAGGCCTTGGTTATGGGCAACATAAGTACATTTAAAAAAAAATATTAGAGAGGGCCTATAGGATTTTTGTGTGTGGTTAGTTTTAATATCTGTTCTAAATAAAATGGCTTTGTAACATCTAGAAGAAGCCTTACAAATGAAAAAGTAACTAATCATAGAATATAAACTAGAGTATTTTAGACCTACAGTTTTTCTCATTTTTGCCTATCTTGGTTACTGACAATTATAGGACTTTTTAAGAGAAATGATCTTTATCATCATGAAACAATTCTTGAAACAAGGAGACTTAATAACTGCCAGCTAGATATTCTTATCTCATTTAGTAAAGTATTAGAGAAGGGACAACACCTTAAATCCAGATATTTTTAGCTGACATGAATTAACTAGATTTAAATGTTGGCAGTCAAGGCTATGATTTAATAGACATACACTGTTAGTAATTGTTTCTTATAGGCTATGAGCAGCTTTTAGTAACATTGAATATGATATTGAATATAACATTAATACAGTATAGCTAGTTGGATCAGTTCTAAAGATTAGTTGAAGTTCAATTTTTTGCTTCAGCAAGAATTTTCTCACTATTTGTGAAAAAAGGCAAGAAGTCTAAAAGAGCTATTTGGTGTTTCATAGTAGCAGTGTACTATTTTTCTTACATATCATGTACATGCTAATTTTCATCTTTCCCACTCTGTTTTCCAGTCTTGGTTTTTTAGTGAATCATAATATTATTTTTTTAATCTGATTAGCACTGTTGCATTACAATATTCATTTGTTCTGAAATTTATTTGTACTCTTGGGATTAACTAAATTAATTTAATCACACATTGTTATTAAATATTCCCTTATACTATAAACTTTACTTTTTTGTTGAAATTTGGTATTATTATATTTATCATTTTATTTTTGACTTGCAAAATAAGATGGGTCTATGTATAAACATTCTTACCAACACCATTAAAGATTTCAGTTGTATGTAGTAAATGTATATCCATATAGCATAGAACTATATTTCAAAAATTAAATCTAGTTTGAATTATTTTATATTGGGTACACGTATAATACTTGTATTATATGTAATTCAATGCCTTATTCCTATTTTAGGAAAAACCCCTGTCTAGATCTCTTCAGAGAGGTGAAGATCTTCAGTTTGATCAGGTTGGTAAATTTTCTTTTCAAAACTTACAATCCTGTATTTGACAGTGTGTTTAAATAGCAGGTCATAGAAATCCACTATGTTCATTTCCTAGGGACTGTAAGTTGGTTGGCAGAATTTGTTGCACAAGTTGGTTAAAAGCAGGTTTCTGTGATATTTTATATTTGAAATATTTCAGAATTTTTACTTAGTTTAGAAGTCTTTAGTTGCACCAAAGAAGATAACAGTAGTGCTGAAATGTTTGTAGACCTTTTTGAATTTTCAGTATCTCTGCACAAGTATTACTTAAAATGCAATCTGTTCTCCGCACAAGTCCTTTAACTAGGTAAAGAGAACCCAAGTAAACACATGAGTCAAAAACATTTTACTGATTCGTTTATTTATTGGAGAAAATGATGAAGAGTACATATGCCTTCTTATATCTTCTTATATTTTTTATACCAACCTGGGATTCTATCACTGCCTAAATGTTAACTACCAATAGAATAACATGTTAATTTATAATTTAGAAGTTGTCAAACTGTAGATTGTGATTCTGCTGGGAGATAATTAGAATTCTTGAAAGATGCCACAGGTTTTTTGTTTTTTTTTAAATGCTTCAGGGATGGGAAATGAAACTCAGATTTCCTATGTTACTGGTATTTTTCCACATGCTTTCTTTTCTTTGTTAAAATACAAGTATTCTTTAAACCAGGGACACGGTAGCTCAGTGGCTAAGACGCTGAGCTTGTTGATCAGAAAGGTCAGCAGTTCGAATCCCTAGCACTGTGTAACAGAGTGAGCTCCCATTACTTGTCCCAGTTTCTGCCAACCTAGCAGTTCGAAAGCATGTAAAAAGTAGAAAAATAGAGACTGCCTTGGTGGGAACGTAGTAGTGTTCTGTGTGCCTTCGGGGTTTAGTTATGCCAACCACATTACCACGGAGACGTCTTCGAATAGTGCTGGCTCTTCAGCTTTGAAATGGAGATGAGCACCGCCCCCTAGAGTTGGGAACGACTAGCACATATTTGCGAGTGGAACCTTTACCTTTACCTATTCTTTAAATCACATATAAAGAATTCTACATTATAAATTATCAATAAAGAATCTTATATTCTTTAATTTATAAGATGTATAAATTATTGCTTTTCTGATAAATATTTTTATGTCTCTAGCACCTGCACAAGTTGCTCTAGTAATATATCAGTAGGAAGGAGAATATCTGTAGAAGGTTACAGGATTGAAAAATCAGCATGGTTCACTATTTAAAACGTTGAGACTTTCAAATGGAAATGGGGAAGCACCATAGTGTGTGAATCACATTTTTCTACAGTTGCTGCTACACCAATCAAAAAGAAATGTGGAATGAGACATGAGTTGCTGTCAAAAAAAGAAAGGTTGATTTTTTAAAAAAAATCATGGAATATGTCATACTAATTCATTTATTAAGAATCACAGTGCAGTCTTTGAGAATAGAGATCTAGTATAATTTAGTGGAAAGTTTGGTGTTTAAGTTTGAATAAATACATGTTGAGATTTTTGCTACAGCATAAAAATGACAGATGATGCCATGGTGTTATAGCTGCACTACAGTTTGTACATCCAGCCATAACATATCTAAGAGAGAAGGTTTTGGAAAAAATATTATGTAAACTAATTACTTTATGGAAACCCTTAATATTTTCTCTTGACAGTTGATAAGCTCTATGAGCTCAGTAGCAGAGCACTGTCTCCCCTCCTTACTACGCACCTTGTTTGACTGGTACAAACGCCAAAATGGAACTGAAGATGAATCTTATGAATATAGGCCTCGGTCCAGCACAAAATCTAAGGGGTGAGTGTGCTACAGTGATAAACACCTGTGGGTAATTGCATCCTCTAATTACATATTCCTTGAATAATTCAACATTTTATAAATTTATAAATATTATTTATAAAGAATAACATGGTCTAAACATATTAGATTTGTCATCTGTCAGCTCTAAATTCTCATATAGATTAGTCTTCAGCTTCACAATTAGATAAACTTAAATAACAGATAATTCATATAGGTAGTCATAGTTGAATGGAATTAATAAAAATGATGTTATGATGAATGCAAGACCAGACCATTCTAGTCTGCAACTTAAAATTTCAGAAGACCAAAAATAATTTGTTTGGAAAAATTAAGGAAGATTGTAAACTTTCTAAAAACAACAAAGAAGTATGTGCTAATAGCCAGTCAGAACTGATCAATTATTGATAATGGAAAATGTTAGCAACTTTAAACTCAGATACTCAGGAACAATTAGCAAATTATATACTGTAATTCCTTGCTCAGTTAAATATAGTAGCAGTTCATGACTTTCGCTTTGAATAGTAATCAATTGGGTATTTCTGTGAACTTACATTCCTAATAGATTTTTTTCCTCCTTTTTTTTTCCTTTTTGCTCCTGTCAGATTGTAAGGGCAGTATGGAATTCCAGGAGGATGATGGGCATTGGTGTAGAAAGATTTTTTCTGTAACTTTCTTAGTTGTGTGCATATACATAAAAAGTTGCATGTATTTCTGTTTGGACAAAAGAGCTTGTCTTATGTCAAATATATCTGATATTTTTTTGTTTCAGAGATGAGCAGCAACGAGAGAGAGATTATCTACTTGAACGAAGGGATTTAGCTGTAGATTTTATTTTTTGCTTAGTTTTAGTAGAAGTTCTAAAACAGGTAAGCTCTTTTATTTCTGCTACATATAAGCTTTTATTTTTTTTTTACCAAAAACATCTAAATGTCTTTGTATTCTGCTTAGAATTGGAGTATAATACTGGAGTAGAAAGGGGGTTTTCATACATTGTGCATTGTAAAATATAGTTCTATTAAAATGAAATATTTCTGTGGGGTGAAAAGAGTTCAGAATTGTAGCATGTTATTTAATTTATTCAGATCCCAAATAAAAATATGCCCTTCTGTATATATTTGCACACATGTTTATCCAATAACAGTGACAATTCAAATTCCAGTAAAATGTCTAAGCCATAAAGATAAAACAGTACCTGCTCTCTCTGTTACAGATACCTGTTCATCCAGTGCCTGACCCTTTAGTTCATGAAGTTCTAAATTTGGCTTTCAAGCACTTTAAACACAAGGAAGGGTAAGTATATTTAGGATACCAAATACCTTTAAATATTTTTGACTTATGAGTGAGTACTGACTATTCCAGCATCTCAGAGAAGTTGCACTAATGCAGATGTTTTTGAATTCAACTTGTTATTTGCACTTTTTGCTAAACAACATCATGATTTAACAGGTATCATTGACTTTGTTCAAATTTGTTCCTAAAGAAATTTGTATAAAATTGAGGCCTGCAAAGGCCTGGATCCTATAAGAAAGAACATACGAAGTAATCAGATAATAAGTATTAAAATGCTGATTTAAGAATATCTAAAATGTTACAATAGTTAGTAAATAACCCTGAATGGATACCATAAAATTGGGAGTCAACATTAGCAATGGTTAATATTCTGCTTAGATGGTTTCAAATGGTTTCAAATGATTCATAATACACAACTACAACAAGTTACAATGGTAATTCAGGTCCCAATTGTGGTTGTAAGTTGAGGACTACCTGTATGTGCAGCATTGTCTTAAATTGTACCCTGTTACCCTGAAAATAAGACCTCCCTGGATAATAAGCCCAATTGGGCTTTTGAGTGCATGCAATAAAATAATCCCTCCCCCCCAAAATATTGCAACACAGCAGCAGCCATGAGGTGATCACGCTCACCCCTTCCTAAACCTCAAAAATAATAAGACCTCCCCGAAAATAAGGCCAATCGCTTATTTCAGGGGTCAAAAGAAAATAAGACAGGGGAAACACGGTGTCCTAATATCAAATTTGTGGTTTTCCTATTCATTATAGGTATTCAGGGACCAACACTGGAAATGTCCATATCATTGCAGATTTATATGCAGAAGTGATAGGTGTCCTTGCCCAATCAAAGTAAGTAACTTCTTTTTCAAGACTTACAAATGTTTTCTTTGCCACAAGTTTACAAATGCTTAATGATCACAGATAATCTATTTTTAGCATAACAAATAGCAACTATTACTATCTACTGATCAATTGTCACAGTGATAAATTGTTTTGCAAGTATCTCTTTTAATGACTGCATTCACTTTTGAGTATTTTCTTTTAAAATGTTTTTTTTCTTTCCTATCTCAAACACACAAGAATGGTTTTTGATGTTTTTGATGATGTCACTGCTAAAAGTCAAATTGACTTTGTCATATATCCTAATGTGATCTAGTATGGCCCAGTATTGTTTGTATGGTTCTAACTATATTTTTAAAACGAGGGCAATTATTTTGCTTTTCATGGGAAATCATTTTATCTATTCTTTTTTAAAACCTTGCTAATTTTTTGGCTTAGGTTTCAAGCTGTTAGAAAAAAATTTGTTACAGAATTAAAGGAACTGAGGCAAAAGGAGCAGAGCCCTCATGTGGTACAAAGTATCATCAGCTTAATTATGGGGATGAAGTTTTTCAGAGTAAAAATGTATCCTGTGGAAGATTTTGAAGCATCATTTCAATTCATGCAGGTGAGCCATTTCATTATATTAATAGTTACATCCTTCCTTAGTTTATACTTTACAGAATACACAAATGCAGGTTGTTGCTATATATTTCCTAAAATTAAATAGAAAAAAGAAATATCATATTTTTCAGAGTATAAGACACACCAAGATTTTGAAGAGGTAAATTTAAAAAAAAACATGTTTGCATTCTGCAGATCTCCCAAATCCTCTGGATGCCTCATTTTCTGTGAAAAATGGGGCATGCAGAGAGTTTGAGAGGCCTGCAATATGCTCCTGGGGGCTGGGGAGGGCAAAAAAGGCCTGTTTTTCAGTTATTTTTGTCCTCCCCATCCCCCAGGAGCATTTTAAAGGCCCCCCAAACCCTCTGCGCATCCATTTTTGTGAAGGAGCAGGGTTTTGGGTGGCCAAAAATGCTATATTCGATGTATAAGACGCACCCAGATTTTCACCCTCTTTTTTTGGGGGGGGGGGGGTGCGTCTTATATTCAGAAAATACGGTAAATGTCAGAGTGTGCACAGTGTGACTACAATTTTGAGACAACCCGGGACAAAATACAGGACATTGAGGTTCCCTGCTGACTCATTCTCATTTCACATCTCAGTTTACGGCCTTACAGCTGGTCAGCTGTTAAATCATCATTACCTTAACAATAAAGGATATTAGTGGAGACAGAGATAAAAGAACATGGAAATGTTTATGTATGTGGTTTTTCCAGTCTGATCTCCAGGGGGATGATACAGAAAAATCTCTCTTCCCAGGCCTCATTAGATGGCACTTTTCACCTCTTTGAATCAGAACATGCGCCTCCTGTTATATCTAATGGGACCCAGGAAAGGTGGTCCCTTAAATAACCCAGTTCCATACTAAGAAGGGGACTATGATGTTACAAGTTATACTGTCATTTTGAATTGAACACAGAAACATCCTGGGAACCAGTGCAACTCATAGGGTAGAGGTGTGACGTGCTAGACAGTCAAAATTTCTTCAGCATTTAAAAAGTTAAAAGAAAACCAGCAGATTAAACCTAAATTGGAAAAGTAATTTTCCCCTACCTGATTATCAGCACAAAGCTGTTGGCTAGGAATTCTTGAATTCTAATCCCAGCATATCTGAAATAAAATTCAAATTGCATAGTGTTTTATACATTATTTATTTCCTGTAAAGAATGTTAACGTATAACCCACCACAACTAATAATCTAATGATTTATGCATGGTAACTAATGAATATCCACCTAAACAAGGAATGATAGGCATATTATTAGGAGGAAAACAGAAAGACACTCTATGGAGAAATCTAAATTCAAAGAAAGTTAACCATATGTAGTCCTCTGGGAATGTGTGGATGAAGTTGACTTTAAAAAATTATTCTTGATTTCTCATAAGTTTCCAAATAGGATTTTACTCTTGAGTTCTAGGAAGCACTTCCTGAATGCATGTATCCATAGCTATAGGCTATAAATTCTTGAATTACATCATAAGGAGCAAAAATAGTGATAGAAAGCCATCATTTGAAAAGTTTCAACAATTTGGTGTTTTAATGATATTTCAAAAAAAGGACAGTTTCTTTCTTCAACTACCGTATTTTTCAGAGTATAAGAGCACTCCCCCAAAAGAGCATGGAAATGTTGGTGCGTCTTATACACCAAATAAAGAGTGCCACCCCTGGAGGCTTTTTTGCCTTCCCTCAGCCCTCTACAGGCTTCAGCAGGACTGGGGCAAGGTAGAAACGGGGGCGTTTTTCTTACTTACTTTTTCAAAATCTTGGGGCATCTTATACACTGGTGCATCTTATAGTCCGAAAAATATGGTATTTGTCCCAACATCTTTCTCTTTGTCAACAATTGAACTCAGTGTAGATTGATTGTGGTCAAGTCTACTTAATCTTAAGAAAGGAAAGCAAACAAGCTGAAGTATAATGACTTGCTTATCACATAATTAACCACTTTGATAGTAGTGTTGAGGCATTACATCCCTCAGTAAAATTTTGGAAGCCAACATTTGGCTATGTATGGCATTTTGCATACTGAAACTATATAGGATTTTTTTATCCTGAGAAAATGTTTTTGAATATGGCATTGCAAGAGCACAATCAGTACCAATTCTGGACAGTTTTTTTTAACCAAATCATTATTTTGAAGATTGTTTCCAATGACTTCAAAATAACAATTTTGCAGTGGTCTTCAAGACTTGAAAAAAATGCCTTAATATGCATAACTGCATATCACAAATAGTTGAACACTCTGTCATCATTTGGTTTATCAGAAATATTAGCAGAAGTGATGTAATGTTTTCCAAAACTTGGAATTTTGCACAGAGAAAAAAATATTTATATCAAAATCAGTTTCAGCTTATTTATAGAATAAAAACGTTGAAGAGCTGCTAATTTAAGGTTTCCAAATTCATTCCAGTTTAAACTGGACTATTTTGTTACCTGTATCAAGTCTTTTATCTGCAATAGGTTTTGTTTTCCAGTTATTTTCATTTATTCTTACTGAAGAAGATAGTGTACAACAGAAATTTGATAACTGTTTTCTTGCAGGAATGTGCACAGTATTTTTTGGAGGTAAAAGATAAAGACATAAAGCATTCACTTGCTGGTTTGTTTGTAGAAATTCTCATCCCTGTTGCTGCTGTAAGTATAATTTATTATTTCACAAATGCAGTGTATTGTATTTAGGCAAAAGTAGAGACCTTTTCTTCTCAAATGGAGGTCTGAAAAAAACAATTTTTTGTATTTGTGTATATTTTGCCATACAGATAATGACAAATGTAGTTTAATTCTTTTTTACAAACAAATATGTGATTTTTTTAAAAAAATCCATTAATTTTACTTGTAAAATTAAGGGAAAAATTCAGCTTCTCACAATGAAAAATCTATAAAGTGTTTGGAATTGTATAACTGAATTATTTTTAACAGCAGGGTTTAAATCTGTGAGAAAGTATTACATGACTCTCATGATTTGTATCATTTTCTCTGTTACTGCCTTTATCCTTGAAGATTTAGTGTAGATCTCTCTCTTTTGATTCTAGGCTGTTAAAAATGAAGTGAATGTGCCATGCCTGAAAAATTTTGTGGAGATGCTCTATCAGACAACTTTTGAGCTGAGCTCAAGAAAGAAGCATTCATTGGTATTTTTTAAATGGTTTAATTTTTGTCTAAGATACAGTACATGCAATTTGATAGTACGTCACAAAGCAAATATCTGGGATCAGAATTTGACAAAACTACAACCTTTTTTCTTGATAGGATATTTTAAACTGAAGTTATTTTAATCCAATTGTAGTCAAATTATTTAATATTATGGACTGGTTCTCTATTTATATATTTAGCAAATGACTGAAGCATTTTCAGTACTGTAAACTGATGTTTAGAAAACTTTTTCTCAAGTGCCAAACCTATGTTAAGTTTTGTTGGAAGAGAAAAGCTGTTTTCCCAAATTAGTTTAAAATGGATGTGGGTGGAGCTGTTTGCTGAGCATCTGTAAACCAGGTGCTGTAAAGTACTATGAAGCGGTATATAAGTCTAAGTGCTATTGCTATTATAGTTTAGATTCATTTATGTATCAGGATTCTGGTTAATGTAAGAACGCAATCATAGATACCGTCAAATATTTAGCAAACTGTGGTTCGTTTAACCACACTTTATTGAATGCACCATAGTTTGTTACATATATACAGCTCATTGGTCCATTAATCATTTTTCACAAGTTTACAGTGGCTGAGTTTGCATGCTTAATAAACCAGCCATGCTATTTTTTTGTTTTTCTGAAAGTTGTAACAAATTGTTCCTCTCTCACAGGCTTTATATCCATTGATCACCTGTTTGTTGTGTGTCAGTCAGAAGCAGTTTTTTCTAAATAACTGGCATATCTTCCTACAGAATTGTCTGTCTCATTTGAAGGTAAGGACTGTTTCATCATGCTCCTGTTATATTTAGTAAGTAATATTCTCAATGTAGATTAACCACAAAATAATGTCCGTATAAAATAAATGTAAGACTCCAATAGAAGAGTTTTGTAACTCAGGGTTGAACAGGGTAGAGTCCTTGGTGTTCTCTGAGCTTGTGGTTTACAGATGGTAACAAATGGTCTGATTGCAATTAGGGAACGTTATCAGGGCAAGAATATAATGCTCGTAGCTCACAATAACTTGTGAACCTATTTGATGCCTATTTATAAGGCTTGTAATGTGAAACTATTTCAAGTCAGAATAACCTATTCCCGCATATTTCTTAAAATTGATTTTTCACATTGCCTGTGCTCATTTTATCCATTGTGAATTCCAGTTATTTAGAAATGTACTTTGGAGAAGTTGGACTTGCTCATGAGTCCTTTTTAAATATTGCTTTCCAGTGGAAGCTGCTTGGGATAGCTGTACCTAAGACCAAGAGCCTTCTTGAGTTCAGTTCTAATGTTGACCAAAGATCAGCAATATTTTTGCAGCCAGGAGCTGCACTTCCTCACTTTTTTGTGTGTTGTTTCTACATTTTTTATTGCCCCAAGTTGGATACTAAAATATCAAGCCTGTTCTGACCTAGACTTCCTTAGCAAGCATGAAGCAGAGTCCGGGTCCCGGCAAAACTTCTTTTATGTACATGACTGAATTCCTTTCATTCACAGTCAGCAAGGCTTGGCAAACAGTCTTTCAGAGGAATATTTATCAACACGAACCTTATCTCACTCACAAAGTTTCCAAACTCAGGGCAAGGCAACACTTGACACAGAGTCTTTTATAGTCACAAACAGCACTTTCCACTCTTGAAACGACCAAAAGAATGAATTGTTTCCTGCAAACACCCCCTCCCTGTTCGCTACTCTTTTGTTTTATATGGGAGGGACCAATTACCTCCAAGGTGTGGCTTTACTCCAGAGTTGACCCTGCTTTCTTAGTTCTTGTCTTCTGGCAGCTCTGCGCATGCGCACACTGGGAACAGGCTCCACCTGTTTCTCTGCCTCACTGCTGTCTGGTTCCCCCTCTGCTTCCAACGCAGAGTCCTCGTCTGAACTTCCCTCAGCCCCTAGGACTGTCCCATTTTTCTCCCCAACCTCCTCACTGTTTAACTCTGCTGCCAGCTCTGCTGGCTGCTGGCAGCCACAACAAAGCTGCTTGCATTTTAATGGGAGATTAAAGGCAAACAAGTGACACTAAGAGAGCCAGTTTGGTGTAGTAATTAAGGCATCAGGCTAGACATCAGGAGAGTGTGAGTTCAAGTCTTGTCTTGGACACAAAGTCAGGTAGGTACCTTGGGCTATCCATGCCCTTTTTTTGACAAACGGGCCCGTTTTCATGAAAAATGGGGTGTTTTTTGCTCTTTTCCCCTACCCCGAGGAACACTCTACAAGCCTTCTAAAGGCTATTCATGCCCTTAAAAAAAAACGGGCCCATTTTTGAGAAAAACGGGTCATTTTTGGGAGGTTTGCAAAGTGCAAAAACCTTTTCTTATTAATTTGCCTCTTCAAAACCCTATACTCTGGTGCGTCTTATACTCCAAAAAATACAGTATGTCTCAGCCCTAGGAAGGAGGCAATGGCAAACTACTTCTGACAAAAAATGCCCCCAAAAAACATTGCAGGGATTTGTCTGGGTCTTCAAGAACCGGACATGATTGAACAAAAGGGGGGTGGGGGAGTGAGGGGGGTGGGGGAGTGATGTTTAAAGATTGCAGAATCTTAAGTCAAATACTTATCCTCTTAATCTTATACAAAAGTGGGTGGGAGGATCATATATTCCAAAATAAATAGTGTTAACACTGAGCTTCAGTGGCATAACCTGAAAAAATACTCTAAAATACAGTAACAGGGCTGAGAAGCCTTATGTTAATGTGGATTGATCATCACTGATGTAAATGATCTATTACCAAAACCCACTCTTTCTCCTGTAAGTGCACAGAAGCTGAAGGACGGGGGAAAGAGAAGATAGAAAAGCAATAATAGCATTAGCGATCAGAACAAAGTATTATATCTTGAATGCAACCTTGTTTACTCTTTTGAGTTCTCTTTTTGTTATTGTGGAAATATCCGTTTGAAGTCATAGGGTAATGGAACATTCACCATTCCGATAATGTATAGTGTGCTCCATAGCCTTGTTTATGATGCCATCCATTGTGTAAGGTGTGGAGACAATTTTAATGGAAAATCTAAAAGCACGTTTTAATTATTGTCGCTGTAACATTTGAATAATATACACGCTTCATTGATTTTGTTAATAATATTGCTGTTAATGCTTGCTTTCACAACTGCCTAGCTTTAAATTGTGTAACAACAACAATTCAACAGTTGGATGTGTTAGGATAGTATTCCTTCTCTTTACTTTGTCAAAGTTGTGTGTATTTCTTTACACAATGGCAACTCTTTTGAAACACCTCCCTTTTTATTGTCTCTGTCTACCTGTTGTTGCTATGTGTTAAATATAAAGGGATATAAAGGGATTTTTAATTTTCTTATTTAGAAATATTACATTGCTGACAATGAGCAAATAAAAACTTCCATTGTCGAGGATTTTAGTTGTCATATAGCATGTATCACATATTTTAATATAATTTTGTTCCCCTAACAACATAACATTTTATGATGTGGCTCTGTTCAATAGAAAGTACTAAAGCTATTACAGTATTTTTATTTTTTTTTCCAAAAAATATTTGTTTATTAAAAACCTGCAATATTACAATTTTTTTTAAAAAAAAACAAATTTGAAAAAAATACTTCATGCATTATATTCAAGATACTGAGATTTTACAATAGAAGCATAATTATGCTCAAATTCTATAACTAACAAATCTGCCAAGTAAATCTAGTTCTTTACTATTTTCTCTTAACATGTTTTAATTGTTTTAAAACATTAAGTAGTAAGTTAGCACAACTCAGAATAAAACTAATACAGAGACTATAGAAAGAAAGTGTCAGAACTAATAAGGTATATTTTAAGATATTTCTCAGAATGCTGGTTGACAAAACTTTTTAATTATCATCCTGCTTACCTCAATGCAGGAAAATGTGGATGAGCAACTCAAAACTTCTAGTTATTGAAGATTTGGGACCTTTATCCTAATACAATTAATTTCATAATACTTTGATTTGATTGCACCCGATGTATGATTCAATTTCTTATTGTGGGGTTTAAGTGAATTGATAATAACTCGGTTTGGTGTATGGATCAACCTTTAGATTAAAGGTTGTGTAATCCTATGCATGTCTACCAAAAATTAATCCCACTAAATTCAGTAAGGTTTGTTCTTTACTGCATAGGATTGTAGTCTGTTTAATAGATGTTTAGGTCATAAAGGAAATATGAGTAGTTTTAAATATTTGTAAACCAAGAAAGAAAGAAAATAGACTTTTAAGGAGAATACCTTGTTTCTCCCAAAATAAGATCTCCCCGGATAATAAGCCCAATTGGGCTTTTGAGCACATGTGCTAAAATAAGCCCTCCCCTGAAAATAAAACCTCTCCGAAAATATTGCAACACAGCAGCAGCCATGAGGTGACCAAGCTCACTGCCTCATGCACTTCAAAAATAATAAGAAAAATAAGGCCAAGCGTTTATTTCAGGGGTCAAAAGAAAATGAGACTCTGTCTTGTTTTCAGGGAAATACAGTAAGAAAATATTATTTTTGCATTTTTTAGAATTATAAAAGAAAATAATAATAAAATGTTTATAAATAATCTTAAGAGTGATCAGTTTTCTATGTTGGAATATTAGCAGCTATTTTTAAAACGTCCAAAATTGTTCACATCTTCATTGATATAATCCAAGTTTTGATATAGACTATCCTTGCACATAGTTTCTAAACAGTGATAGTGAGATATTGTAAATAACATACGGAATATTAAGGACACTGAATTACAGTACTGTAGTATCCAAATCATGTGTATAACCATGGTGGTGCAGTAGTTAGAATGCAGTATTACAGACTAACTGCCCATTGCCTGGAGTTTAATCCTGAGAGGCTCAAAGTTGACTCGGCCTTCCATCCTTCTGACATAAGTAAAATGAGGACTCAGATTATTGGGGCAAATATGCTGACATTGTAAAGTGCTCAGAGAGTGTCATAAAGCACTGTTGAGCGATATATTAGTTCTATTGCTATTGCTTACACACATAGAGTTTTTCTCCGTCAAAATATTTCTGTTGAATGGAGCCCCAGTAAACAGCTTTCTGTTTGTCCTTTTTATTTTTTCATCTAACATGCATGTGCTTCCCATTCTCATGTTTGTTATGTTTTGCTGTCTTGCATTGCTTTATTTAGATCCCATCTAACAACAGTATCAGAAAACAAATAGAAACACTTCAGGTGAGTCAATATGCTGTCACAGTAAAGTAAGAAATTGCTTTGCTTCATGTTTTTCTGTTGTTTCATTGTATATGTTATTTCACTCTCTAGAACAAGCAGTTTTAATGTATCTCAAAAAGAATTATACATTAGTATTATTTGTGGGGAAAAGATACTTGTTAACCGTACTTTTATTACTACTATTTGATACTGTTTTCTTCAAATATTTCCTCTGAGAATCACAGAAAGCATGTTTTCATTTTAAATAAAGACTGAAATAGCTTTGAGTTTCTGACATATGCAGTATTCTGTGGAGAACAACATTTTCTGCAATAGGCAGGGCAATGAGATAGGAATTATATTGGATTCTTTCTGGGACAGATTTTTTACAAAGCACAGTCTGAAACAACACTTCACTTAAACTACAAATATTGATATCGTTCTTACATTTATGAAAAAAATACAGAGAATTAATTTCTAACTAACTTTAATATCTTTACATTAATTTGAGTGCCCAATGTTTTGCCATTGCAGGAACTTGAAGTGTAATTTTAGGAATGTCTTGGTTCTTATAGCTACTACTAAATAATTATCTGCAGTGTGGCTTATGTGCAATAGTAATAGTTTTTTTTAAATGTTTTTAACAGAATAAAGATCCGAAAATGTCTCGAGTTGCACTGGAATCGCTATATAGATTGTTATGGGTTTATGTTATTAGAATAAAATGTGAAAGCAACACTGTAACACAGAGGTAAGCCATTTTTTTTCAATGTGCTAAAATGTTGATAATGTTAAAAAAGTGCTGTGGCTGCCTTTTGGTAGAGTTGCTAATGGGATTTTTCAATATTCTCTTCTACATGTTTCCCCGTACAGCCGTCTGATGGGCATAGTATCTGCACTTTTTCCAAAAGGCTCTCGCAGTGTGGTCCCTCGAGACACACCTCTGAACATATTTGTAAAAATTATTCAGTTCATTGCTCAGGTAAATCATCTTTATAAAAGCTTTAGCCCAAATGTGATAATAGCCTGAAATATTTCAGAATTTGCTCATTCCCCTGTCTAAACCTTAACGTTCTACAAGAACTTTTAAGTCACATATTTTTAACCTTCTTAAGAAAGCTGTGATGTATATTAAATTGAAACACAAGAATCTGCTCAAACTACTCAGAGGTACTGTTAATAAACAGAAGATTTAAAGTTTAGGTTTCCATACGTAAGAAATAAATCTAAAATTAATTAGATTTATGCCAGTTACCATGCAAGTCAAGTTTAGCATTTTTGCTAAAATGGTTTAACATACTTTTATATAGTTGTGATTTTTTTTTCTAGGAACGTTTGGATTTTGCAATGAAAGAAATTATTTTTGATCTTCTCAGTGTGGGAAAATCCCCCAAAACCTTCACTATTAATCCAGAGGTAAAAAAGAGAAATTTAAATATTGTATGCAATTTGTTTTTAGTAAGATTATAAACACAGACACTGTAATGAGGATCTCCTAGAAATACTACAGCTAATTTGACGTAGTGGCTAAGGCATTGGGCTAGAAACTAGAAAACTCTCTGAGTTCTAATCCCATCTCAGACAGAAAACTAACTAGGTGACTTTGGTCCAGTTATTCTCTTTCTGCCCAAGGAAGTAGGCACTGGTAAACCACTTCCGAAAAAAGATTAAAAGAAAT
Source organism: Thamnophis elegans (assembly GCF_009769535.1). Lineage (NCBI taxonomy): Eukaryota > Metazoa > Chordata > Lepidosauria > Squamata > Natricidae > Thamnophis > Thamnophis elegans. Next base: position 67,789,409 of record NC_045549.1, read on the forward strand.
GGAAAACAAATTCTCAATTCTAAAACTTTGCCTAGTTAGTCCAATTATTTACTATCTATGCTGGTACCTTATCATCTTTGGATTCTTTGCTAGAGATTGCGGTCACACAAAGATGAGCAAAAGGAAAGTTGTGGAAAACTCTGTGTTTAAGGATAAGCTCCTTTCTCCTCCAATCTCCCTTTGCAGTTATGAGAAGAAATAAGTCAAGATTTTGTTCTCTTTGGCCAATCCTTTCTTGTGCTAGACAAACTAACTATTCTGGTTATAACAAACCAATTCAACATACCATCTTAACAATGTAACACTTGTAATGTTTGTGTTAGCAATTGAATAAGGTTTATTTTAAATCCTGAATTTTAATACAATAACACATTTGGAATTGGCTGAAGTGGAACAGAATCCCTATTTCTCCTTTTTGCAAAAAGGAGGAAGAAAGCATATGTGTCTGAAAAATCTTGACTTGATAGATTTGAGTGTCATTTCCAAAGCCATACATTCTTCCCATACTTGCTGAATGAGCTAAAATTGTCTGGCTTCAGATGTCACACTAAGTCATGAATTGCAGTTTACAAATCATAACAGATGTTTAAATGTTGTACAAAGCCAAAATCTATCTTAACAGTTTCTGGAATATAGCCACAATAATATAATGTGGCCTGGCATCGTTGCACAAATTACACAAATTACTTCATGACATGTGATGTTCCCTCTTCTGGGATATTCATGGCTAGGTTATGCTAATCATACATAAATGACTCCTTGTAAGGCTGGCTGAGAGAACAAAACCTGACATTTAAAGTATTTTATCATTCATTTAGCCAATAGAAACACAAGAACTGGTCCAGTTTAAAGCAGATTTTAAAAAGTCATTTAGTGCTTAATTTAAGTGAGGTGCCATTTGCATGTCTTGGGAGAATGATATTTTATAAAAGAAAAGCTCTATTCTACTAAACATGGGTATGGCAGATGAAGATGGGATGGAGAGAGGATACCTTTATTCATTTTACAACATCAATCTGTGGTATGTTGCAATCCTTGCTGGTCCCTGATAGATGTTCCTCTGGTTTTTTTTTTGCAGAGAATGAATATAGGTCTCAGAGTCTTCCTTGTGATAGCAGACAGTTTGCAGCAGAAGGATGGAGAGCCACCTATGCCAACTACAGGGGTTGTCCTTCCATCAGGAAATACTCTCCGTGTAAAGAAAATTTTTCTTAATAAAACTCTGACTGATGAAGAAGCAAAAGTTATAGGTGAGTAATTTATGGTTTGGGAAATGAATAATGTGTTTATTATTAAAAATAGCAAATGATAGAAAAGTAACTTTTTAAGCACAATCAAATTAACCACATTAATTGCTTATGCTTTTGAACAATGTTTTGTAGCAGCACTAAATGGTACTGAACAAAGACCTTGTTCTTCATATGCTTATTTTTATTTCACTTCAGTTGAAATTAGATGAAAAGTAAAGTTTTGAAATAGTAATCTATAAATATTCTAAGCACCAAAAACATTTGCATAACATTTTTAACTTAGTGAGTATTTCTGCTTTTTACCTTGAGGAAGATAGGAGGCGCTTCCTAACATTACACTCATTCATACAGAAATTCACAATATCAATGAAATATTGTGTTATTTTCTGACACTCGGAGTGGTTAATATTTGGGAGAGAACCCATCCAACCATCAAGCCCATCTATCATAACTGGAAGTTACAAAGGAAAGGCAAGCTTTGGATATGTTAAGTTCAGAATTGTTGTCAGACCTGCCCCAGTCTGATCCTCTAGGGAAGAAAAACTCTCAACTCCATTTGATTGAAGCGAAAGGTACTTTTACTAAGAGATGCCAATTGCAGTAGAGTTGGACGGAATCTGAAATTCCTGCACATCAATGCAAAACTAACCCCTTAGTTTCCCTAGCCCTCCCCACATGGCCCATCTCTGTGTAGCCAATCGGGCATATTTTGGGAAACGCTGAGGTGTTTAGGCTGGTGAAATTCCACTCTCAGGGTGAATGGTCTTGAAGATACCAGCAGATTCGCAAACCCTCTGTTCTTCCTCAGCTGTCATTCCCCCCCTCCCAATTTCCCCCCATCGAGGTATATATTTTTATTGCCCATTTGTTCCACCTCCCTTCTCCGGTTCATTGAAGGCAAGATGCCAGCTAGGTGCCAAGCCGAAGGTGGTGAATCTGATAATTGTAATAATTACATTATAGTAATTCATTAGGATGTTTGAAAGAATTTGGTGGGTTTACTCCTTTTTTCTTCTGACTTTGTAGCAGACTACCCTGCACCCAATTTTATTGCACTTGTAGTAACAAGTAGAACCCTGGATCTTCTGCCTGAGTCTGGAATGCTTCAGGAGTCCAACTGCAGGACCTATTTCTCATTCTGTTCCCAATGTCAACTTTTAAACTGGGAAGGAATACAGTTCTGTTCCTTCAAACTGGATTTAGGGATATTAATAATGTCAGAATAAATGGAATAAATATTTTAAAATGTTTAACCAATATTTGAGTTTGAGTAGTCACATGCTCAATTTAAATTTATGACTTTAAAAATATTTTAAAATAAATATTTTAAAATAAAACTCAAATAAAACGGTATTTCGTTTTAAGTAATGTATACAGGATTTCACTTGTATCTAATAACATTCAAGAATCATTTAAGAAACAAATGATTTGAACTTATTCTTTCAGGAATGTCAATATACTATCCTCAAGTAAGGAAAGCACTAGATAGCATACTTAGGCATCTAGACAAAGAAGTTGGAAGGCCAATGTGCATGACGAGTGTACAGATGACCAATAAAGAACCTGAAGATATGATCACGTAAGTAGCAAATTAAGTACAACTAATTCAGTGCAGAGATATTTTAAACTTTAATTAACATTGGAATGATATCTTTATTAATAAAAAAGTTAATTTTTGGTTTAGGTTGCCATGTTTTGCTGCTATGTTTTAACTATTTAACGTTTGAATGTTGTAAGCTGCCCAGACTTTTCAAGTGGGTGGCCATAATAAATTTAGCAAATAACTATTAATAATTACTATAGCGGTTATAACATTTTGCTAGCAAAAATAGCGGAGAATTACCCAGGCATATTCTAGAAACTGTGTGGACGTCACCTGCCATCTTAGTTTAAAACTGACTACAGAATGATCTGTCAATGAAACCAACTTCCATAGAGCTTTTAGATCTCTTTATTCGTTGACATGGAGCCCCCCCATACCATAGAAAATCTATAACTTAAAAAAAAAAGGTATAGAAGCTTTAAGAAGCTGAGGCATGCAATCTACTATCTGCCAGGAACTTAAAGTCAGAGCCTGATCCTGTGAAGAAACTTATATTCTTGCCTATTCTTTTGTTTATGTACATAGTTAGTATGCTAGTTCCTATGAGATATGGTGAGTACAAGAGGTGTTTTTGACAATCAGCAGAAATCTGTATTCCATAAATTTTCAGGTGACCTAATAAAAACATTGCTTCATTTTTTTTTCTTTTCTGTGGTCATCATGGCTTTTATTTTTACTGTTTAGTGCAGTGGTGGGTTGCAGGTGGTATGCCCAGGTACAGGCGTTCCGGACCCTGCCCGGAGGACTGGATATCGTTCTGGTACGGTACTCTGGAGGGCCCACCTGCCCGCCCGAGCTCCTTACCTGTCTTTTAAGGCTTCCACACAAGCGCATGGCACGTATAGCATCTGCGCAATGCTCCGTGGAGCAGCTGTAGCGTCGTGGAGGCGCTAAGATGCATGCATGCGCAAGTGGATGCTACCGGTTGGAACGGGATCCATAACCCACCACTGGTTTAGTATAATAAGCCATTGTTTCCATCAGGGCTTAATCCTTTTATTTATATATGTATTTTATTTATATATGAGCAAAGCCAAGCATGAAGCCGAAGGCACCAGCCTGAATATGGCAAGTGGGACCTCGTTGAAATGTCGCCAAGATACTCTCAATCTTACACGGGAAAAGATCCAAATACGTCAAGACCTACACACACACAAACATTTATGTGTTTCTATAAATCAGTTAAAATATATAATACTTACGTTTGTGTGGATATACAATCCATCTAGTCACTGTGGAATAAACTCATGTGATATTCTCATTCACAGGGGTGAGAGGAAACCAAAAATTGATTTGTTTAGAACTTGTATTGCTGCTATCCCAAGACTGATTCCAGATGGAATGAGCAGAAATGACCTTATTGAACTGCTTGCAAGGTAGGACTATCCTGGTTTTTACTGGAGTGAACAATGGTCTTCAGTAAGTTCCCTAGAGAGCCCATTGTATCCTCAGACATCTCTGTTTTATCTCCCTGTCAAACTTTAAGATGAAATTATTGTAATTTTAAAAAAATGAGAGTCTGGAATATTTCATTATCGTCATTAGCTCCAAGAGTTCCTTTTATCCCCCAGATTGTCATTAGAAAATAAAATAGTGTTAGAAAATCAAAATTATGAATAGTTGGATATTCCTCAGATATTTACAAAAGATCAATTTTTGAAATTATGAAACTATTCTGAAACATACCTTACAATCTAAAATATACATTCTAAGATGAAAACAAAATATTCTCATTTGCTGCTTAAAATGTAAAAAGGCTAGCAGAGGGTATTCCATGATCAAGGCTTATCTACAAATATTGGCAACTCATTAAAGTTAATATAAATGTTGGGTTCAGGTAGATCTCAATTAATGAGCAGGTTCATACAGGGGAACTTAACTCTTCATTTATATGGGTCTGCTCTATGTAGAGTTTTATAGTTTCAAATTGCACCTTGGAATTTGAATTGGATTTAAACAAAACACAGCTTCATCTATTATCTGGCAGATATGTGGTTCAGATCTGGTAGACTTATGCTAGTGATACACAAAGTGTATTTAATTCTGAAATAATAAGGAAGAATAAAAACTAACTAAAAGTTAATAGTGAAAGGATAGGAGTTAATTCCAGGGAGTAGAAGAACTTGAGAAAAGAGTGATCTTACAATTTACTTCTGGTTTCAGAAATAATTTAATCACAATTAACCCATCTGCAGTTCTGTATCTGTACCAGGCATCATTGCTGAATATGCATAATGCAAGGATTGCCAAATTACCACCCGAACCCTGTAGATTGCCTTTCATCTTCTTCAGACTTAACTTGTTTTTATAATAGGCTAATTCTTCATGGGTTTCTAATAAATAAAAAATTGTCAACAGGCTGACCATTCACATGGACGAAGAACTGCGTGCATTGGCTTTCAATACTTTGCAAGCATTAATGCTGGATTTTCCAGATTGGCGGGAAGATGTTTTGTCAGGATTTGTTTATTTTATTGTCCGTGAAGTCACTGATTTGCACCCTACTCTCCTGGACAATGCAGTTAAGATGTTAGTGCAGCTGATCAGTCAGTGGAAACAAGCAGTCCAAATACAAAACAAGAACCAAGAAACTCAGGTACAATTATACCATATGAATTTGCCGTATCTTTTGCACTCTAAAACACTCCAGACCATAAGATGCACATAGCTTTTGGGGAGGAAAACAAGAAAAAAAAATCTGCCTGCCTCCCAGCATCCATCGCTTTTCATCTGGCTAGTGTCCTTACAGCAAACAGCATGTTATCGCAGCCTGGTTTAGCACGAGCAGCTGATTGGCAGTTGGAACGGCCTCCAGGAATACTGCCGATCAGCTGTTTCAGGCTGCGGGAATCGCTGCCACCCATTACCGCTTCAGCATGTCCCACTTTCAGCCTACACATGCCCTATTTTTGGCCCGTGGGGATTGCTGCCAGTGGTAGTGATAGGTGGAGGCGATCCCCGCCACCTGGAACAGGCCAAAAACGGGACACACAGAGGCAAAAAACAGGGCATATGGAGGCAAAAAATGGGGCACGGGAGAATGAAAATGGCCAAAGGGTGGGGGGCAGTGGGTGGGCAGGGATTCAGCAACATTTGCTCTATAAGATGCACAGATATTTCCATCCACTTTTTGAGGGGTGGGGGAGTGCGTCCCATAGTGCAAAAAATACGGTATGTCTTTTAATTGAGTAATGAATTCCCATGAATGTGGGCATTATGTTAGATATGTGAATACATGGATGATTGAGCTGTGCAATTATTGGTCTTATTCTTGTAAGTGCCTGACCCTTATTACGTTGGACAACAAGATGAACATGTTGTCCCATTTGTTTGCATGGCAGTAAAAGTGCCCATTATGTGGCCCGATGTATTTGGAAAGCATAAATGCAAATGAATAGATCCCATTGATTTTAGTAATTTCTGTTTCTCACCTTTTAGCGTGGCGTAGCCAATGGAACTGCTCCTACCCTTTCCCTGGAAAGGACCCCTTATTCTAATGTGTTCCATGTGGTTGAAGGCTTTGCATTGGTTATCCTTTGTAGCACAAGATCTGCCACTAGAAGACTAGCCGTCAGTTGTCTTAAGGAAATAAGAGCTCTCTTCACCGTTTTAGACATGACTAAGGTAAGCAAATTGTTATGTGTGTCTGTGTTTACCTTAATGCGGCCTTGACTTTGTCATGTATCAGATATTTGTGTTCTTAGGGTGATGATGAGTTGGCCATAGATGTAATGGACAGATTGAGTTCATCAATTCTGGAGAGTTTCATACATCTCACTGGGGCTGACCAGGTAAGATTCCCTCTTTAGAAATTGTGAAGATTAACAAATGCTTAATGATGGATTAATTTTCTGCTTTGCTTAATACATATAATGCACATTATAGTGTATAGTAGTCCTTGACTTATAACCGTTCATTTAGGGAAAAAAGAGGCTTATAACCTGGTTTCACACTTGCAACCATTGCCACATCCCCAGGATCATGTGATCAAAATTCAACCATCTGGCAACTGGCATGTATTTATGACAGTTGCACTCTCCTGGAGTCATGTGATCATCATTTGTGACCATCCCAGATGGCTTCTGATAAGCAAAGTCAACAGGGAAGCCAGATTTTCTTAATGAATCAGATAAAAACTGTGCTGATGGACTTAACTGTGACAACAAAGGTCATCTTTCTTAACAACTGTCTTGTTTAGCAACAGAAATGTTGGGCTCAATTGTGGTTGTAAGTTGAGAACTACCAGTACAGCAAGCCTTGTACAGGGAGTCCTCGACTTACGATCACAATTAAGCCATTAAGCCTAAAAGTTATGTTGTTAAGTAAGACATTTGTTAAGTGAGTTTTGCTCCACTCTACCACCTTTCTTGATTCAGTTGTTAAGTTAGTAACCCAGTTCTTAAATGAATCCCCATTGACTTTGCTTGTCAGAAGATCACAAAAGGGGATCACATGGACATGCTTCAAAGATCGTAATTGTGAAAAACGGTTATAGGTCCATTTTTTCAGTGCCATTGTAACTTTGAACGGTCACCAAATGAACTGTTGTAAGTCGAGGACTTCCTGTACCTACTGAAATAAATTTTGAACACTGCTTCTTAAATCTCAAAAAGCCTATAAGCCTAAACTCAATGTTTTAAGCCTAATTGCCATATTGACCCTTTCCCATGATTACACGAATGGAGAGATGGTGTTCATTGAGAATTGTAATCCCAAAGGTATTTTTTCAAAAGGCAACTGGACTTTGTTTTTCCTTGAAGAAGTCTTGCTTCTCACCCAAGAAGCTTCTTCAGTTCTTCTTCATTTCTGAACTGAAGAAGCTTCTCGGATGAGAAGTAAGACTTCTTCAAGGAAAAACAAAGTCCAGTTGCCTTTTGAAAAAGTACCTTTGGGATAATCATGACCTGAATGACTGAGAATCTCCATAGACATTGAGAATAGTAGATGCTGCTGGCAATGATTGAATGGGTGGGAGATGCAAATAGTTGCAGACGTGGCTTCAAAACTGGAAATGGCCGGCCCGGCCTCATTCCTTTTCTCTCCTGTATTTTTTTTTCCGTTTAGTTGCCTCTTTCTCTCACCTCATCAGTTTGGTTCATCACTTTCTCTTCATTTCCCTTCTAGTGCAACTATCCCTTCCCTTTCCCCATCTCAACATGCTGTTTTTTCCTTATATTTTACTGGTTTTCTTCTGGAAGGAGGGAAGAATCTCTTTGCTTCTGTGAGTAAGAGAGAATGATCACTATATGCACATAGGGAAATAATGTTATACATGGTGGTTTATTTTACAGGTAATAGTTTTAATGCATAGCTATTAAAGGGTAGCTTCAAGCACATACTTGAATACAAGTACAATGCTCACATATTTGCATGGGGGAGGGTACTGTAGAAGTTGGCAATTGGTAGGTTGAAAAGGTGGGCAAATTTTTATCCGTATTATATATTTCTTCCTTTCTGTATTGTTTGAAGGATGATGCTGATGAAGTATTAAATTTAGGATTATCTTTCTGGTTGATAAAATAATCAGTCTGAGTAAGGGGCAGCTTACTTTGGCAAATGTAATTGGACTATTTACTTTTCTTCAATGCTATCCCTAGTCCTCACTTAAAACTGAAAATTTGGGTGTCTTTTGTCTATATAATAGCTGTTGCTGCTCATTTTCAACGTAAATGCAGCCCATGAGCATGCACTTACTCACTGCTTACACAAGGGAGGATGCGTGTGCCGGGGCCATGATCGCTGCAGCGGCCGGGGGCCATGATCGCTGCAGCGGCCGGGGGCCATGATCGCTGCAGCGGCCGGGGGCCATGATCGCTGCAGCGGCCGGGGGCCATAGTTTCTTTCTGTATGCAAATTAGGGCTAACTGGCACAAGGGGTGTTACTGGACCGCTGGTGGCACTCTGACGTCACCAGCGGCCCACCGCCCCCCTGTGTCCAGCGCCGCCCTTCTCATTTCTTTTCAGCGCTTTAGCGCTGGCCGATTCCTGAAAAAAAACTAAGAGCGCCTGCGCAGCTACGTAGGGCTAGCGTAGACAGCGCTAGTAGCGTAGCCTTGCGTAGGCGCAGTTTGTGCTACGCTATCTACGCTAGCCATACTGAACAATCAATGTGTCGTCGCGAACAACGACCCCCCACCCCTGCGCGCGCTCAGCGGGCCACGGTAAAATTATCAAAGGCTGACTGGTCCGCGGCGATAAAAAGGTTGGGGACCACTGCTGTAATAGACTGAGAGATCATCCAAGCTCTGGAATGAGATGCCTCTAGTATGCTGTTATCATCTAAACCAGGGGTGCCGAGGCCGGATCCAACCTGTAGAGTGCTTAAATCTGGCCTGCGATGCTTCTGCCAGCAAAAACGTTTTTGCTGGCAAAGGGTTGCCGGGGACCGTGCCAGCCGAACACAAAGCTTGGGAGCCCATTTTCACTGGCAGAGCGCTTGGGCCTACAGGCACCCCCAACACAAGTGACGTTGAGCTGGCCACCCGCAACCCTGCCCCCAAAGTCAAACACAGCCCTGATGCGGCCCTCAATGAAATTGAGTTTGACGCCCCTGATCTAAACTGAAATACTTTGAAAATTGCAATTTAAGTTTCAATCACACTTTAAATTAAAGCTTGTGAATGACTCATGGGAATGAACAAGTTAAATCAAATCTAAACAGAGAATTACAGTAGAAAGCCAGGCTCTGCAATTGGGATTTAACTAATTTTGAAACATCAGGTTCACAATTTATGAATGTTCCCTGACATTTTTGTTGGCATAGACAGCAAGTAACGTTTTAATAAAATTTTGTTTAGCAAGGCATTACCTATCTTTCTGAACCAGTCTGATCTCAGAATAATTATATAGGTCTTCATTTTATTCATTAAGTTTATATGCAACCCATCTCACCATGATTTGGGAAGCCTACAAATGATGCAGTGATAAACATAAAGACAATTACAATTGAAAAGAGTTTACATAAGAGCGAAGACTAAAGGGACTGAGAGCACAGGGATGAAATAATCTTATCCATTCAACCATTCTAGCAAGGAATACACACACACACACATCCCTATATGCCATTTCAGCATGGGTCTATTTCTGAAGGACTAATTGTTTGTGTTCTCACCATCAGAGATGTAATGACACCAATATCTTAATTGTGTACAATTAAGTTTTCCAGCCTTTTCTTATTTTCTTTGAAAATCTCCGAGTTCCTATGTCACCTCTGCTAATGTTAATATGATTACTAATTACAATTAGTAATTTCTAACAAGAGGGAGCATTTGTGTTGGAGAGGGGAGCAGAATAATGTGTAATATTGCTCTGTAAACTGTGATCTGACTGAATTTACCTAAAAAGAATATTTTCATCTTTTTCCAAATATGGTACTTGGTTTTTGTTTTCCCACATAAGTCATTTTCATTTTGCAATGGGAATAGCCTTAGCTTATGTTATGCCCGTAGCTTCAGATACCATCTTTAAAGCATTTTCAGTGAGCTAAATGAATCTATTTTTGTTTCCATACACAGACTATGTTATTGTACTGTCCCAGTTCAATAGATTTACAAACATTAATTGACTGGAGCTCTTCTCCTATCAGCCACCAATTTGATGTCGTCAGTCCATCACATATATGGATATTTGCACATGTGTCTCAGGGTCAGGACCCCTGGATTATTAGCCTTTCCAGTTTGATGAAACAGGAAAACCTTCCAAAGCACTGTCCCACTGCCGTGAGCTATGCTTGGATGTTTGCTTATACCAGGCTCCAACTGTTGTCTCCCCAGGTTGACATAAAGTAAGTCACCCTTTAATACAATGAAGTCCTTTCATCTATAAGAAGAAAACAGGCTGAAAAAAATTGCTTATATTTTAATTTAGTGAAAAATGTAGGATTTTTCAGAAGAACGTAGAATCCTAAAGTAAACTTATTTTTGCAGTGCTATCAATTCATATTTTAATATTATTTTTAAATACATAGCTGAACTTAAATTGCTAACTTTATAGCTGACTGTAGTACAGATAATCCTCATCCAGCAACCAAAATTGGAACCAGCAACTGCAAAGCAGTCACTAAGTGAAACAGCAACTGTGTTTTAGATTTCCTTTGCTTTGCAAATCATAAACGCAACGATCGACTGTAAAAATAATTTCCATCACTACTATCAGAGCACTAAACAATTACCTGTGTTTTCACAGGAGTCAGAGAAATTGTAACAAGCCACCCTTGTTGTTCTCTTGCAATAGAAACAATATTTTAGGAATACAAAGATTCTTTTAAAATCTCCTCCTAGGCCAGAGTAATTATTATAGTAGTATATACATATAAACCTCGGTTGTGATATTTTGCTTAAACATTGATTCTCATTTAACTTTAAATATTCAATGCATTACAACATTTTCTCCTTCAAACCTTTCATTGTTTTTCCCCCCTTAACAGCAGCCCTGTGAATGCCAAGAAAGTAAATACTGCCATCAGCAGTGATTCCTACATTGGGCTCTGGAGAAACTACCTGATTCTTTGTTGTAGTGCCACAATGTCTACGCCATCTTCTGCATCCACAGGTTCCGTCAGATGCTCCCCTCCTGAGACGCTGGCGTCCACTCCAGATAGTGGCTATGGCATTGATTCAAAAGTATGTCCATCCAGTGCATTAAGCAATTTATATTTCTGTTCTTTTTATGCAGTTTAGATTTGTTTTCTCGTTATTGAAGTATTACAAGAGTGTACGGCTGTTGTGTTTCATTTTCTTGTTCAATTATTGGAAATAAAATTCAGAAACCCAATGTCATTCCTTTTTAAATTCAAAAGTTCTACCGTATTTTTGGAGTATAACCTTTTTCCCTCAAAAAAGAGGCTGAAAATCTGGGTGCGTCTTATACACTGAATACAACATTTTTTGCCCCCCGAAACCACGCCCCCTTCACTAAAATGGCCATGCATAGCTTTTAGAAGGCTTTCAGAGGGCTCTTGGGGATTGGGGAGATCAGAAATGAGCGAAAAACAGCCCGTTTTTTGCCCCCACCCGCCCCCAGCAGCACTCTATAAGCTTCCTAAAGGCTATCCATGCCCTTTCTTTGATAAAAAAACAAAGGCCCGTTTTCATGAAAAATAGGCAGTTTTTTTTCTCATTTTGGCTCCTCACCCCCCCAGGAGCATTCTACAAGCCGCCTAAGGGCTATTCATGCCCTTTTTTGAAAAAAAGGGGGGGCTCCATTTTTGTGAAAAATGGGCCGTTTTTGGGAGGTTTGCAGAGTGCAAACCCTTTTTTTAAAAAAATTTCCTCTTCAAAACCTTGATGCGTCTTATACTCAGAAAAATATGGTATTTGTCAGCGTAGGGAAAGCTTAGCATAGGGAGAGCTAGAATTTTTTTAAGCCCCCCTTGTTACTTTTCTTCGTAGAAATGATTTATTATATGTGTTTTCCCTGCAAAAGAATGCTTGTATTTTTTTCTTATTTGAAATTTCATTTTGTCATATTTATTTTACCTTATCAAATAAAAGAATCCCTAGGGCTTTGATTTTAAGCTCATTCCATTTGACTGTCACTTAAGCTGTCAGTTTTGTTAGTGAAGCTCCAAATTGTATTAGAAATGAATGAGTTACTGTTTGGATACACGAGCTCTCAGATAAGCTGGTCTTTGCAGAGGAAATAGTCAAAGCTGAATCCCATAATTTTATTTATTTTATTTATCAAATTTAGGTACTGTCCATCTCACTTACAGAGTGACTCTGGGCACTTTACAGCTAAAAGCATATAAAATCAAATAGAATATTCTTTATTGGCCAAGTGTGATTGGAGACACAAGGAATTTGTCTCTGGTGCACAAGCTCAGGTACAAACAACAAAGTGATAAGTCATAGATCATAAATCATAGTTCCAATCTTAAGGTATAAACAACACGCAACAAATCGAGGGAGGGAGGGAGAGATTCTTGTGTATAGTGTGCACCATGCCTCCTAGCACCTCCCTCACCAACCTGAGGCACCCTGTCACCAACCATCAGGATCGGAGCTCTGTTTATGGACCTTAAGGGAGAATGCCATCTTTCCTCCCACTGCAGAAGAAAATTCCTTACTTACAATGCAGAAGCCGAGCTGAAATGACTAGGTTTTGCGCTCCCATTTCTCCGTCCCACCAAAGGAGTTCAGCTCCTCTCGGCAGGCAGCTCTTTCAGCCAACCTTCAGAGACAAGAGGGAGTCCTCACAGCAGGCAGCAGCTGCTTGCAATGTTTCCTGCCAGTTGACATTTTGGAGAAGCTGACAGAGAAAAATTACAAATAGTGATCGCATGGCTTGGCAAATGGTTGTAAGTGCAAACAGATTGCCAAGCATCCAGATCATGGTCATGATTATGTAGGGGAGGGAGGATGCACAGCATTTTATAATGGCCAGAACTGCTTTATGATCTACTAGCTGGATATCCGGGCTTCGCGATGAAACTATATGATCAGGCTATGCAGGAGAAATTTGGTTCACAATCCATTGGCTCATTAGTGGTTGGTGATTGAAACACATAAGGGAATCTATCCCCCAACAACTTCAGTCTGGAAGCAGTTCCATAGGTGGAAGGCGTAGACATTTTGGTGAGGTACCGACTTTTAGTACTGTAAGGAGCCCCATACTGCTCCTGAGTGAAGGAGTCGAAGTCTGCCATCTTGAACTGAGGTAAGGAATGTGAGGCAATTGGTAGTCTGAACAGAGTTATTTTCAGGTGGGGAAGGGGAGTAGAATGTCTAACTCGTTAGCTTCAGAGCATGTTAATATAAGGCAACTGGTAGTTGGAACAGAGTTCTTTTCAGGTGAGGAAGGGGAGTAGAACTCCTTAGCATCAGAGCGTGTTAATTACTGTATAAGAAATACTAATGATCTGATTGTCATTTTGAAAAATCCTTTCTTAGCGAGCACCTAGAAGCCAAGAGGAACATACGTGCCAAATTTCAAGTTTGTAGACTTTACAGTTCTGGAGATTTCATATGAGCGAGTATTTGGCTTTTTTATATATAGATAAAGCATTCTTTTTGAGACCTTGGTAACTTCAAATGGTCCACGTCTACCTGTACAGAAATGAAGTTGTATTTGTTTCATAGATGAAACTGTGAAGTCAGCTACGAGTGAGCCACAAAAACCCAGATTTATTTTTAACATAACCCGAAGAACTGTACCTACTCATAAAATAACAAGGAAAAGAATATAGGGGGAAATAGTATTTTTTTAAATTTATACAGTACTAACAGGTGTGCCTGATGCTTCACAAAAAACAGTTAAACAGATATTCCCCAAGAATTTGCAGTCCATAATTTAGATGTGGAGAAATAAGTGACGGGTAGAATAAACAAAATAGATAAGTTATTGGGTTTCAGAATCCTCTTAAAAGCTGTTTAAGAAAAATAGTTGAAGCTGAAGACATTGGAAGAAGTGTTTATTGAAATGTTTTATGGCACCAAGATTCCATGTACTTATTCATAAAATATAGATTAACTAACAAACTCAGCATGTAATTTTTGGCTTATATCTATAAATATACAGTATAATAATGTTTAGCTTTTGGGGAAAAATCATTTCTTCATTGGGCTTAATTGATTCATATGGTACCAGGAAAAACATACAGCAAGTTTTAAAGCAAACATTGGAAATACCAGATATGTTTGTAACATTCAAATAACTTGTGAAACCTTGTATACCACAGAATCTTTATATGTGCAGGGATGCTTTATAATTCTTCCTCCCTGTCTTTAATTTCTTGAGCATTATTACCGTTTAACCTAACACCAATCTGATTATGATACTAAGTGAACTTGGATTGCCTTTTTTTTTGTTTCCAGATAATTGGTGTACCATCCCCTTCATCTTTGTTTAAGCACATTGTTCCAATGATGCGCTCTGAGAGCATGGAAATTACAGAATCCCTTGTGTTGGGTCTTGGCAGAACGAGCCCAGGGGCTTTTAGGTAAATGTTTTAAAAGTATCTATTTTTGCTGCTGGCTTGGAAGAAAATAAAGCACAACAATCCCATCCTTTTGTAAAACGAATCTTGTTGTTTTTCCTAATGCTAAATAGTATGCAAATAAATACAAATAGTAAAGTGAGTGGGAAAACCCTAGAGTTGATAGAACTTTCTGGTGGCCGAGTCATATTGCTTAGCAACACAACCTATCGCCTTTTGATCCCATCATATTTCTTGTTCAAGAATTATACATTGTGGGAGTTTCTTCTCACATTGATAAGAAATATTGGCAATTCTAAAAACAGCCAGCATATTTTTAGTATCCCGTTTTATAAAAGAGATACATTTTCAACCCCTTTCATCATAAAAATGAAAAAAAAAAACAGTTTTTCTTTCTTTCTGTAATTCCTGTACAGTAATCTTAATCTTCTTTCTAGTGAATATTACTAGTCGTAGCGCTTGGAGAAGAGGGAAATCAAACATTTGCCCTTTAGAGAATGGGCTCTGCTTGTTGCCCCAATTCTTGAGTAGGAAGCATCTAGGTTCCTTCATAAAGGAAGTCTATCCAATTTCTACCCCCTAATGGGTTGGTCCAGGCTTTGTGTGATATATTAAGGACTGCACATCAAACTGGATGGAGCAAGGATATATCATGAGGGGTATTTGAGGAATTGAGGCTTAAGGATCTGGAAAACTAAAGGCAAGCAATGTGCGTCACAAAATCCTACCACTTTACCAATGGATGACCTCACCCATTCTGATGACGGCTAACATAATGCTGGAATCTTAGTTTTTAAAATTATTATTTAAATATTCTTCTCCTATATACCCTGTTTCCCTGAAAATAAGACCTCCCCGGATACTAAGCCCAATCGGGTTTTTGAGCACATGTGCTAAAATAAGCTCTCCCCGAAAATATTGCAACACAGCAGCAGCCATGAGATGACCACGCTCGCCTCCTCCTGCACCTCAAAAATAATAAGACCTCCCTGAAAATAAGGCCAAGTGCTTATTTCGGGGGTCAAAAGAAAATGGCACCCTGTCTTATTTTTGGGGAAACATGGTATTTCTTACGAAAAACGTATACTTTGGGGGAAATTGAATATGTTCAGTTGTTTGTTGGCGGGGATTATAATGCCTGTTATATACTATTAGTAAATTACACAACTATACTTAAAATTATACTTTTCTATGGTTATCATAAGTGTGTGTGAGGGCGGGGGGGAGGGGAGACCATGAGGTTGATATGTAAATATTTATCGATGTAATATTTAGAAATACAACTGTTGAATTTAAAGTATTCCCAAACTGATCTGTAATTATTACACAGGGAATTAATAGAAGAGTTGCATCCTATAATTAAAGAAGCACTTGAAAGAAGGCCAGAGGTAATAAATATTTTACAAACTATGTTGAGTATCCAGTAACTTCTGCATTTCTAATTTAAACTTAAGTGTGTTGTTTCTCTGTGTCATATAATATATGTGAGTATATGCATAATTTTGTGTTTATTTTGTCACATTTATATAGTGTATATTGGACGTGGTGATCCTTTGAGAGCTGTATACAATGAAATTTCATTTTAATGTATGCCTATTAGTGTACACTCAAAGTGACATTAAAGTTACTCTAAGTTCTAAATCTTAAATAGAAGCCTTAAAATTTGTAGCAAATCAGATTTTACACAGTGGCCTTTGAAGTAGCAGCATATTTGAAAAGCCCCTAGTTGGGGAAAGAGGACACCTAGCAGGCATCAGGAGCTGGGTGACTTTCCCTGGGGATTGCAAATTCAGCAGGATTGTGCCTAATCAGTACAGGTAGTCCTCGACTTTCAACAGTTCATTTAATGACCATTCAATGTTACAACGGCACTGAAAAAGGTGACTTATGACCTTTGAAGCCTTTCCGTTGATCATGTGATCAAAATTCAGGTGCTTTCAAGCAAAGTCAATGGGGAAGCCAGACTCACTTAACAGCCAGATCACTAACTTTATCAACTGCAGTGATGATTTGCTTCACAACTGTGGCAAGGAAGGTCATAAAATGGAGCAAAACCCACTTAACAAATCATTTAACAACAGAAATTTTGCTCTCCATTGTTGTCATAAATCAAGAACTACCTGTACTTTGGTGGAAGACCTGCAGGGGAATACCCAGCCCAGGTTTGGAAGCTGAAAAAGCCTCCAGGAAGATGGCCTTAGCAAATCAATGGTAGTATTAATTCCAAGGAAATCGCATAAAGATGCCCACAAAGGCATACAGCAGGAGAGCAGCTTATGTCAGAGTCAGTAACAGCATACAGGACTGGCTTGCCCAAGTAAATGACAAAGGCCTCAGTTTAATTGACCTAGCTGTGATTTGGTAGATTTTACTTTATCACAGAATGCTGGTGGAGTTGCCCGTTGTTGATTTACCCATTTTTGTTTCCATCTTATGCCTTAACCATGGGCAGAATTATAGGATGGGAAGTTTGCACATTTTGTGATTCAAAAGTTTCCATTAGAGCTTTTTCTTTTTTACTTTTTATGAGCCACACGTAAACCCAATGTATCTTGACCTGTGAGAATTAATGTTGAAGTATAAATGGTTAAATTTTCACATGTTGTTCAATAAAAGAATTGCACAATACTTGTTTCTTTGGTAAGATTAAATGTATTGTCCTAAAAGAAATTGTCTCCGCATCCAGGTGATTTGCATAGGATTTCCTTTTACTGTTCATTGTGTTTTAAATAAGGCCTTTATCTTGGTAAAGTTTGCATAGATTAAAGTAATAATAGTCTAGCATGACATATAAATATATATGTCTACATGTCTAAAATTGTTTTGCTGATAAAGGAGAATATTTGTACTTAAGGGATGAAGGGCGGTCCTTGATGCTTGCCAAGTGTAATTGTTTTCTTGCAGGCATTTCATTACCCAAACTTGGTAACATCATTGGTACCAATGACATTACCTAGTTTGGGTAATGAAAGATCTGCAAGAAAACAGCCAATCTCAAAGAGCACCAAAGACCCCTAATATTGTTCTGGCAGGAAATAACACGTTTTATGATTTAGCTTTTAAAATTCCCATTTTTGGCAAAAATGCCAAATTTATGCAATAATTATCAGTGTTCCAAAACAAAGCATCATATTGTTTATCTGTGCAAACAGATGGAAGTTAAATGTCCAAACTTGCATGTTACTGTGCTGATATCAAATATCAATGTAGCTTTATCATGCTGCTTCCTTTAACTTCTAAAACAGAATATGAAACGACGTAGGCGGCGAGATATATTACGTGTGCAACTTGTACGAATATTTGAACTGTTGGCAGATGCTGGTGTCATTAGTCACAGGTAAGCAATCAATTTTCATTTAGCCACACACCAGCAAAAACGTAGGTAAGTATATTATGTAAGAATAGTCTGCAGAAAACTACCTTAAATACTGTGCTGATGTGCTGAAGAGGATCATAGGACATTATTATTTATTTGATTTATATCTCACCTTTCTTTCAGGTACTTAAGGCAGTGTGTACAATACTCCTCCTCCCTATTTTCTCCCTACAAATCTCCCCAATGATGTAGGTTGGACTAAGTCACACTGATTGGCCCAGTGTTACCCAACAAGCTAACAGTGATTTCCCTGATGTTAGTCCATTTAACCACAATGGCTTTCGATTCACTTGCACATTCTCTATAGTAGAATTATATCAGCGTTCTAGATCAAAAATTATGGAGTAATTCCTCTGATTCAGTGTATCGCCACTGTGGCCACTTGAAGAAGCGTGAATAATTCTGTGAATTGAATTCCACTCAACCTAAAAGTGCTCAGGGTTGAGAAAAACGGATTAATTCATCTAGCATTGTATCATTTCAGAAAAATTACACTGACACATGGCCTGAGAGTTTATACTAACATGTGTATCCTCAAAATTCCTCCCTACCTATTGCTGCTGTTTGTTCCTACAGCAATTGCCCACCTCCCATAGGCATTTATGTTTCAGGAATTGCTTGTGATTAGAGCTGAGATATTCATCAGCTCTTACTGGTGATGTGGTCCATTGCCCTCTTTCAGTACCCCAAAATGCAATGCCCAAAATCTTTATTGGGCTTTATTTTATAAGAAGTGAAGATGAGGCTTCCCACTATAAATAAATCCCAAGAAGCAACCATTATATATAAATCCCAATAATAATCCCAATAATAATTAATTGGTTAATAATTATTTTGTGTCTTGTTTTGGTTCAGTCTAACAAAGGCAGAATGCAACTCTGCATTTTGGACATTTCTTTCCCCACAGGCGAAAATAATTATAAAATAATAATCTTCACCAAAACAAGATATTCATATTTTGAACCATATACTAAAGCATGTACCATAGCTTGCCATAGTACTAAGGACTGGATACAATACCCAGTTTTAACTATAGGATAAGAATGTTCAAAGTGTTCAAATTCAGACAAACAGTTTTTAGAAGTGGCTTAGACTTGAAACGGGCCTGCTTGTTCTTCTAAAAACATCTGTCTTAGCCAGAAATACTTCTGATATATAGCTGGAACGATAGCAAATACTTCTACAAATATCAGAACAGCTGTTTTCAGTTTAAAATAAGCCATTGAATCTTGAATGATGAGGACCCGGATTGTTGTTGGGGGCGATATGCTGACTCTGTAAACCGCTTAGAGAAAGCTGAAAGCCCTATGAAGCGGTATATAAGTCTAACTGCTATTGCTATTGCTATTGAATGAAACCGGGGGGGAAAATTGCACAGTATTATTATAAAATCACTGCTACTATACTGTATTCAGGATACAGTATTCATATATTCATATGATATTCATATATTTGACAATACATTTCTCAAATCTGCCTATAGTTTGCGATAATTTGGTGGGTTTTTTTGCAAGTCTATATTCAAATGCTTGTGTTTTTCTTTATAGTGCAAGTGGCGGCCTTGATAATGAAACACATTCCTTAAACAATACTTTATTGGAGTATGTGGACCTTACCAGACAACTGCTGGAAGCAGAAAATGAAAAGGATTCTGACACCCTGAAAGATATCCGTTGCCATTTTAGTGCCTTAGTGGCAAATATTATTCAGAACGTTCCAGGTATTCCCAATATTTATCTCCTTCCCCTCTCCTCCCTTCATTTTTTGGTTTATATTTCAAGCTCAAAACATCTCATGTGGAAATGTGTTACTTCTTGTAACTTGAAAACTGCTGAATTACGGGTCATAATTAAATCCTCTTAATTCCAGTCATCTCGCTCTTCCATAGGAAGTAGGCAATAGCAAACCAATTCTGAAAAATGTCTTTCCAAGAAAACTGCAGGGACTTGTCCACACACACACATGAATATCCACGCATCAATGGTGGGTTGCAGGCGGTACTCCCCGGTACGGGCGTACCGGAGCACCGGATACCATTCCAGTCTTTTAAGACTTCGGCGCTTACGCGCACGGCTCATAGAGCGCCTACGTGACGCTCTGCTGAGCAGCTGGAGGATTGCGGAGGCGCTAAGGTACACTGCGTGGGTCCATGTGGACGCCGCCGGGCCCGTTCCAACAGTACCGGTTGGAACAGGATCCAGAACCCACCACTGCCACACATGCAAACATACAAATCCAGTTTAACTTTTTAATAGATTGAGCAGCTAATAATAAGTTGTCTTTTCATGTCTTCTGTAATTTATATCGACAAATCAGTGTATCAGTGAGATATTCCACAAACAGGATCTCCAGTCTGAAGTAAGACAGATCCCATACTTGGTGGACGGGTCCCTCTCGCCACCAGTTGTTTTGTTTTAGGGGATGGAGTCCTCTTTCCAGTTGGGCAATAGGCTAGTAGATTTTTGCATACTTGACTTGGGTGCTCAGTTCTGAGGTCTTGCATCAGAGATGCCCTTTCACCTGTGAGGATCCGATAGTTTGATCTGATTACAGATCAAGGTAATATTACAAGGGGAGAGACTTTTATTTCACTCTCATGGACTTTGCTGAAGAAAATCTCAATATTTGGCTAGTTCATTTTTTAAAAAATAAACAATTGTATCTGATGTTTTAATTTAATTTCACTTGTTACAAAACGTTTCCTCTGTTATTTTCCACTGTTGTGCAGTGCATCAGAGAAGGAGCGTCTTTCCACAGCAAAGCCTCCGTCACAGTCTGTTTATGTTGTTTAGTCACTGGGCTGGACCTTTCAGCATCATGTTCACTCCCTTGGACAGATACAGTGATAGAAATATGCAGATAAATAGGCATCAGTACTGTGCATTAAAGGTAATAAGCTCTCACATGCTTAGCCTTTATTGTAGAATGTTGTTATGTCATTACGTATGATTTCACAATTGTCTGGAATGAGCATAACTCTTCAATAGTGGTAGCCAAATCATTGGGCAGTAATTGCACAAAATAAAATCCTTTACTGCCCCAAATAATTATGATCCTTGATAAATAATATAAATGCATGCAACAAAAGAATGTTCAGTTTCTTAGTTCTTGGGGAATGAAATAATAAATACTTACAAATATATTTTTGTATAAATATGATATACTGTAAATATAATTATATAATTTTTATGATATAAATATGATATATAGTATATATTGATATATAGTAGAGAGGAGGGGGAAACATATTTGTTTAATTTAAATAGGAACACGGTCCAGTTTGTCTGATATTTTCATTCATTTTTAGGCGATGTCTGCAGTGCTGTGTTGTGGTCCAGTTGCAGATAATGTAGGACTTTCACCAGATGGCTATTTATACAAATGGCTAGATAATATTTTGGATTCTCAGGATAAAAAGGTATTGTGTGCAATATTGATAACTTAAAATCTCTGTTTGAAGTCAGATAATAAGGGGTTAAAAGTAGAGGAACTGAGAAAAAGGTAAATCTCTATACACTAAAAATAATTAGAATCAGGACATCTAATCCTAACAGAATGAGAGAGCTGTTCTTTTTGGTTTGGATTTTTTAAAATGCAATTACTGAGTTTAGGAAGGACATAAATTATTTAGCCTATCTCAAGGGTAGATCAGCTTTTTTGATCTACAAGCTGCACTTCTGTGCCAGGAGATAGGAAGTAAACATTGGTGACCTGATGTGTTTAGAGAGGACAAGACCCCCATTTTGAAATTTATTTATTAATTAAATTTGTTTGCCAACCATCTTGCCACAAAGCAACTCTGGGTGGCTTACAAGATTAAAAGCAATAACTATACAAATAATATAATACAAATAATATTGCTGTAATATATTCCTTTTAACAACCCTCTTTTCTCAATTTTGAAGATTGTGGGGATTTTAGATTATAATCCATTTTGTTTCTTAATTTCCAGAACAGGAATAAATTAGCCAACTTTGGAATATTTAGGTCTCTTAAAATGTTCAATCTCCTCTCCCATTAAAAAAGTTCAAAAGTTCTGGCTTTTTGGGAAACTCTAGAGTTGTGATGGTGAACCTGTGGCACACCTGCCACAGGTGGCATGTGGAGCCATTTTGCTGGCATGCCAGCCCTCAGCTTTTCGCCCTCAGGAAAGCCTCCAGAGGCTGGGGGGGAGGTGAAAAACTGCCCCAATGGATCAACCGGAAGTTTGGGAACGATCCGTTGCCAGGGAGGGCTTCTGGGGATCGGGGGAGGCCATTTTTGCCCTCCCCAGGCTTCCATAAAGCCTGGGGAGGGGTCACACGCATAGGCACGAGGGTGTCGCACACGCATGCGAAGGTGGGCAGGGAGGATTGAGTTGGTGTGGACACGTGTGCGCAATTTTGGCATGCCGTAAGAAAAAGGTTTGCCATCACTGCTCTAGAGTCTGCAAAATGGGACACAGTGGCTAAGAAGCTGAGCTTGACGATCAGAAAGGTCAGCAGTTCAAATCCCTAGCGGTGTGTAACGGAGTGAGCTCCTGTTACTTGTCCCAGCTTCTGCCAAACTACTAGTTCGAAAGCATGTAAAAATGCAAGTAGAAAAATAGGAACCACCTTTGGTGGGAAGGTAACAGCGTTCCGTGCGCCTTCAGCATTTAGTCATGCCGGCCACATGGCCATGGAGACGTCTTTGGACAGCGCTGGCTCTTTGGCTTTGAAACAGAGATGAGCACCGCCCACTTGAGTCGGGAACGACTAGCACATATGTGCAAGGGGAACCTTTACCTTCAGCATTTTTAGAGGCTGCAAATTCATATGGGCCCATAGGCTTCTTCCCTTATTTAATAATAGCTTAATTCAGGGAATTTTATAGATTAAGTCTTTACTCTTTATGCATATTCACATATTTGTTACTAGAAACAATGTATCTCATAGCAACAGGGCAGAACTTGAATTTTATATTGTGTTTGTTTAGGTGCATCAGCTTGGTTGTGAAGCAGTTATGTTGCTGTTGGAGCTCAACCCTGACCAGAGTAACCTCATGTATTGGGCTGTAGACCGTTGTTATACAGGCTCGAAGCGTGTAGCAGCCGGATGTTTTAAAGCCATAGCCAGCGTATTCCAAAACAGGTATTAAAGAAAGAATTTAGAATACGGGTGTAGGTAGTCTGGGACGAACAACTGGTCATTTTACTACCGTTCTGACTTATGACTGCCTTGGAAAAGGTGCTTTGTAACTTTTGGTTGTTATAAAATGTCATAGCACGCATTCTCCCCCCTCCAATGATCACATGAGTGAAGTTTCAGGCCCTTGGCAACCTGGCTTGCATGTACGACCAGTTGAAACATCTCACGGGTGCAATATTCAGAGGAATGCGTTCGCTTAACGACAGTGCCATTTGCTTAGCAGCCATGTGGTTCGCTTAACAATTTGAGGGGCTTACTTAACAATCGCCACAAAAAAATGTGAGAAAAATGGGTCTGGTCATGTGAGCATCTTGATTTAAGACTGCAACAACAATCAATCAGATTTCCAGCCCCAATTGTGGTCATAAGTCAAGGACTAGCTATAATGGAACCAATTGAAGTTGCTATTGTATGTGCCATGGTGGGGAAGCAACGGCTCCCTAAATTTTACAGATAATCCATCTTAAAAAGCACAGCTAATGGTGAGGACAGTAGCAGTTCAATATGTGGGTAACTTCAGGTTCTCTCCACGAATCTATATGGATAATTGGGTTACTATCAGAATAAACGTGACATAAACCACCACTATCTGATTTGCTGTGAGGATTATCTCACTCAGCTGATTTGTGTGGATATTGTAAGAATACAAAAGAAGGGTAATTCTAATGCTCTGTCTAATCAATTTTCTGAGAAACAGTTCTGAATTCTGCCCCCAGTTGGCCAATTCATTGGCAGGATCTTGACAGCCACAGAATATGCCTCCTTTGTGCTGTATTCTTGTGTCCCATGCAATTTTGTCCGCTGCTCACTGTCTAATCCAGGGATGGTGTTCTGATCCCAAGAGCATGAAGCAAACGCCTTATCCTGACAAAAAAGATGTTTATTAATTGACTGTGAATTCTGCTCATTCACATCCAGCAAAGTCTTTCAAGGGAGGATTTACAGTCACAGACCTTATCTGGCGTAGGGAACTGCCAGGCCAAGTTCTGCAAAACTTGGCAAGGAGTCCCGGAGAGTCACAAATCAATGAAGCAAACCTATTGTCTTCTGCAAACTCCACTCCCCTTTCGCTCCTCTTTTATGTCCTCTGGGAGGGGCCATTCATCGTCCACCTGTGACCTTACTCCCAAGTCAACCCCTATTCTTTAGTTGTTCCCTTCGTCTAGCAACTCTGTGCATGCACACACTGGGAACAGGCTCCAACTGTTTGTCTGCCTCTGAAGGCAGCTGATAACTGGCATACGGCTCTGGCCCCCTCTCTGCCTCTGACACAGAGCACTCATCAGAGCCTTCCCCAGGCTCCAGGACTGGCCCATCTTCCTCCCCAACCTCCTCACTGTCTGAATCTGCTGCCAGCTCTGCTAGCCACTGGCGGGCCACAACAGATGCAGAACTATGGCCCTTTTATGACTTGTGGACTTCAACATGCTGGGTCAGGAATTCTGGGAGTTGGAAATCTACAAGTTATAACGACGCCACAGTTCCCCACCTCTGATCTAATCAATGGGGAAGAGTAGTCCTGCTATTCTCTTGATACAAGGATTCATGAGATTTTCTGGAGATATGGGGATGCTTGTGTATTCTCCCATATTCTAGCTCTAATCCATATGGTTGTGTAGTACCAAAAATCACTGATAAGGAAGCAGTGCTTAGAGTATAACTTATAGTATAACTATTATATCTGTGATGCAAAAATCCAGGTAACCCCTGCATTAAAGTAAAGAGAGTTTCCTGAATCTTTTTGTTACCATTGAACTGTGGCTAGAATTTTGTTGCCCTAGGTTGGTTTAGTAATTAACTAAATGAAATGCATCTTTTGAACAGAGCTAATCAGGCTTTTGGAAATAGAGCAGCTTTCTAAGTAGCCTTATATATGGGTTCACACTGCAAATTTTTTAAGTATATCATTTATTCTGTTTTTAAGCCACTTAGCTATTAATACTTTCTTTTCTTCATAGGGATTACCAGTGTGATACTGTTACTCTTCTCAATCTTATATTATTTAAAGCAGCTGATTCTTCTAGAGCTATCTATGAAGTTGCTATGCAGCTTTTGCAAGTTAGTATGAAATGTTTTTGTCAGTACATCTGTATTTTTGTTTGAGGCTTTTAAATTTTAAAACTGTTTTATACTACCATGTATCACTGTAATTAATTTCAGGAAAGTTTCCACAGATTAGCCCAGTGGGAATAGTTTTTTTTCTTCTTCTCCATAGCCTTTAGGGTATTTTGTATTTGTATTTGGGCTTTGTGTAAGAGGTAAAATGTAATGAACAGCCTTTCAGAGACTTAAAAATTAAAAACCCACAGAAATATAAATTTTCCTTTTTGGGGGGAAGGAGATAATCCAGAGGCAAAATCAGATGTTCCTGCAACAACAACAAAAATGTGGCTTTTTAAAAATTCTTCCCCAGAGCTCATCCTTAATCAAAAGGGAAAAAAGTCTCAATGGTTCCTTCTCATTCTCCACCACGTACCTTGCAACCTCCAGGATGGTCAAATAGAGGAAGTGTCTATCCTAGTGGTTCTCAACCCCTTCTACGAGTTGAAGTCCACTCATTTTAAAATGGTTACGGTTGAGAAACATTGCCCTATCCTAGGATGCGTTAGACCTAGAAGCTGATTTCATGTTTTAAGCCACAGTGAGAAAAAAGTGAGAAAGTTAACATAGTTAACATTTTCTGTCTCCCTGTGAGTCCGTAATTTCATACTGTTTAGTAATCTGAATTTATTTAATACATTTATATTTTTTAGATCCTAGAGCCTAAGATGTTTCGCTACGCTCATAAGCTGGAGGTTCAGAGAACTGATGGACTATTGAGTCAGCCTTCACCTTTGCCACATTTATATTCTGTGTCCTATTATCAGCTCTCAGAAGAATTAGCAAGAACATATCCAGAATTAACTCTTGCAATATTTTCAGGTATGTATTTCCTTAAAAAGCATATTTCTTAATATTTATTTGGAATTATTGTACTATCAAAACCAAATTATAGTGATTTTCAAGTTTTTTCTCTTAACACTGGCCTATATGGTATCTATTTCTGGTACCATGGTGATGATCCATAATCTCTAATTATTATATTCTCTAATCATCATAACCCATCTGATAAATAACCACTGTACAGATATGCATTGCCTTTTTGTTCCTTTCTTCGCCCACCAGTCATCAATTAACTATACTTTGCCTTTTTATATAATGTGAAGTTACACTTGTCAAGCTAAGAACAAAGCATCATCCTACATAATCCTCAGTTTAATAATACTGCCTTGTTCTGAAGCAATTAATATGTAGTTATTGCTCTCTGTGCATGATTATCTGGAGTCCTTTCAGTATGGATTCAAATGCTTGTAGCATTGAGGCAAACCTGATCATGCTTGTGCATCCATTCTGCTTCTTTTCGATCTTTTAGTGCAGGGGTGTCAAACTCAAGGCCTGCGTGCCAGATCCGGCCTGCGGGGTACTTAGATCTGACCTGTGGGGCCGCCCTGGAAACAGCGAAGGACCAGCCTGTGGTACCTCTGCCAGCAAAAACGTGTAGCCTTCCTGAGCTCTGTTTTTGCTGGCAGAAGGTTGCAGGAGGCTGCAACCAGAAAACAGAGCTCAGGAGCCCGTTTTCACTGACAGAGGGCTCCAGCCACCACAGGCGTTTCCAACACGATTGATGTCAAGCTGTCCATGCCCACCCTGGCCACGCCCATCCCAGTCCCCCAAGGTCAAACACAACCCTGATGGGGCCCTTAATGAAATCGTGTTTGACACCCGTATATTAGCGGCTTTTGACTTCCATCAGTCATGGTACCCTCCTAGCTCTGTTCAGGGGATTGGGACATGACTAGTTCTCTTTTCTCTGGGACCATTTTCAGTAGCATTTGTGGTGGTGGAGGGCTCAAGATGTAGACCAACTTTCCAACCCAAAAGATACGGGTATCAGGATCCGTGAGAATTTCCTTCCTTCTATCTCCTTCTAGCCTCTTTACCCTGTAATGGAAGGTCATACTCTCTTCTCACAATCTGACAAAGGGACTTCTTTTCTTTCTTCTTTTCACATGAAAGCAATAGTTACTTCAGGAGGACCAAAAGCTGAAATAGCTGCCAGTAAATTAGTTTTGTGATAACATACACATATATATTTTCTTACTTTTAAATTATTAAACACAGAGGTAAGCCAGAGAATTCAAACAGCACATCCCTCTGGAAGACAGGTGATGCTTCACTATTTGCTGCCGTGGATGAATAACATTGAATTAATGGATGTGAAACCTTTACCCACAATTCGACGGCAAGAGGAAGAGGAAGAGGATCTTATAAAAGACAGAGAACTGATGGTGAACAGCAGGCGCTGGTTGAGAGGCGAAGGTTGGGGGTCACCCCAGGCAACTGCTTTAGTTTTAAACAACCTGATGTATATGACAGCAAAGGTAAATTGAACCAAGCATTGGGTAATTGATGGATTATTTTGAGAGTTCTGTTGTTTTCTCAGTTTGTCACTAGCAGAATGCTAATGTGTGTAAACTGTATTTTCTGAGAAAAGAAAGAAAAGAAAAAACAAGTATATTTAAGTTCTGTTCTGACCCAGTCTTAGCCGAAGCAAGAAACAGACTCCTTGTCACACAAAAAAAATCCTCTTTATTTACCTCTTGTGAATTAATGGCATTCACTCACCAAAAAGTCCGGGCAAGAGTCCTGCAAGGAGTTAAATGCAGCAACAGACCTGATCACTTCTTTGCAATAATTGCAAGGCAGTGAACTCCCAGCCGAGAAGCTGCAAATTAAGTTCTGGCAAGCAGTCTTTGATTCATGAAACATAATGAGCAAAATCTTCAGAAATACGAACTGTTGTCTCCTATGACAACCGCTCCTCTTTCCTTCTATTTATTCCCCAGCCAGGGAGGAGCCATTCAGCATCCACGTGTGCTTTGCTTCCCAAGTCGACTCCTTGTCCTCAGTTGTTCACCTCTCCTTTAACTGCTCTGCACATATGTGCATCTGGAACAGGCCCCAGCTGTTCTTCCTCCTCACTTATCTCAGCCTCCAAAGGCAGCTGCCTCTCTGGTGGCTGGGAAATGTCAGAAAGCCCTAGCTCTGTCTCTGCATCCAACGCAGAGCATCCATCAGAGCCTTCCCCAGACTCCAGAACTGGCCCAACTTCCTCCCCAACCTCCTCATTGTCCAAGTCTGTTGCCAGCTCTGCTGGCAGCTGGCAGGCACAGCAAGTTGCACTAAACATGAAAAAAGCAATATTGCAGCCAGAGTAGACCAGATTTGTAAGCAAACTAGGGAGAAAAAAGCATTGAGCATTGTGGAACTACCTTCTGCATAAAATACATTAAATTATACCCAGTGTTTTCATTATATATCTCTTTGAGCATTTAATCATTAAACAGAGAAATAATTCATATCTTAACTTTGTTTTCCAGTATGGTGATGAAGTGGCTTGGTCAGAGATTGAAAACGTTTGGATTACTCTAGCAGACAGTTGGCCAAAGAATCTGAAAATAATTCTGCATTTTTTAATCAGCATTTGTGGAGTAAATAGTGAACCCAGCCTTTTGCCTTATGTAAGTTACGTGGAACCTATTTTCCTATTCCTCACTCTAGTGAAATGGGCAATCATATATATTAAATGCAGGTAGTCTTCGATTTATGACTTATCATGGAGCCTATCCATTACGGTCATAATTCGTAATGGTTGTTAAATGGGCCCACCCAATTTTATATTTTTTCCTGTGGCTGTTAGGGCCTGATCTTCAGAGTCATAAGTCCCCTTTTTCATAACTTCAAACAGTTGCTAAGTGACTGGTTGTAACTTGAGGGCTACCTATAAGTAGGCATAAATGTTTTATTTAAGAATCGCTTTTAGTCTGACCATGTTACTAGTTGTAGTTGTCTGTGCTGAAAGCAGAATGAAAATAGAACCATCCATTTATTATGATTATAAATAGTTATTATAATAATTATCCCTCAGTGAGGCACTACTTTAACATGGTTATGGGATTTGTGTGCTCTGAGGAAGATGAGAGTTATGACAGAAGTTCAACCGTACTGGACAGGTCACATCAGAGGAGTCGGACAAAGAGTGTCTCTCCCATAGAAAATGTCCCACTGCGAGACATAAATATAGAAAACTAGTTACAGTCATTGCCTAGGTCAACAAGGACCATACTAGGTGTTTGAGTTCCTGGACTTCTGATGGAAAACCGGCTACAGGAGTATTGACTGAGCAACCAGGCCAGTCCCTGTCTCTCGGCCCAACATGCCTCACAGGGCTGTTGTGGAGAAAATAGGAAGAAAAAGGAATATCAGATATCACTACCACCTTGAGTTGTATATAAAAAGGAGAGAGAGAAAATACAAATATAAATCCTTCCATTCCTCACCATCCAGTCAGAGCTGAAGAGGTTTCTTGGATGAGAAGTGAAACGTCTTCAAAGAAAAACAAAGTCCAGTGGCCTCTTGAAAAAAGCACCTTTGGGGGAGACAGAAAGGAAGAAAGAAGTGGGGGGGGGGCAGGTAGAGAATATACAGTGTAAAATTCCAGTTCCATCTCACTATCATCCTGGGCCAATTCCTTCCATGTTTGGCCTTACGTTGGATTTTACATAGCAGTTGGAATGTTTGTTTGAAAAATAAGCATGTCTAAAAATGGATACAAACATTTAAAGTATTTCTAAACAAAAGTAATTCCATGTTGGGAAATATTTAGGAACTGTAATGGTACTTTTAAACTGAAATGCAGACTTCTACTTCATTTACTCTGTTAAATATAGATTAGACTGGGTTATTAAAAATGCTATTTTCAGCAGGAGTTTAAGTATTAAACATTTCTAAAAATTATACCGTTCATTAACTTTGTGTAAAAGAAGTATATAGAGTTCCATATGATCAAACATTTCAGGTGGTGAAATATTAAATCTTTAACTATGCAACTGGAATTAGGTTGGGATATAATGGTTTTGCTTTTCCAGCAAACATAGGTTCAAAAATAATGAAACATGATTAGAATGTAGAACATAGAATAATAGATTTGGAAGGGACCTCTGAGGTTTTCTAGTCCAATCCTCTGCTTGAGCAGGAAACCCTGTATCATTTTAGACAAATGTTGTCCAGTTTGTTTAGTTAAAAGTTAAAAGACAGTTATAAGTCAATTATTAACCATCTTTAAGAACCAGCTTGGATAATTTGTCTGCCAATAAAAAAATCAATTATTTCCTAAATTTACAGTTTGGTAAAATTAAGTTACTGTTATATAAAATCCATTTTTCTAGTATATTTAGCAGTATTCTTAAATGATTTTTATTTTCTCTTTGAATGGCAGGTGAAGAAGGTAATTGTTTACTTGGGTAGAGATAAAACCATGCAGCTTTTGGAAGAGTTGGTGAGCGAATTACAGCTCACTGATCCCGTTAGTTCTGGAGTGACACATATGGATAATCCACCCTATTACCGTATCACTTCTAGTTACAAAATCCCTTCTGTCACCTCAGGTGAGACAATTACATCAAACTGTTTTCAACCTATCAGAACAGAGTTTCACTTCACTGTTGGGCAACATCCAGGGATGCCCAGCTGTTTGGATCCAAAGGAGAATGAATATTTCAAAGTGGGCTTGGCTGGACCTGGCAGCACTTTGGTAAAGAAGCAGTGCCTTTTTTCTGGGTCTGCGCCTCAAATTTAGAAAGTTTGCCATCTGCCTGTTGAGCCGTCCCATCCCCTTGGATGTAGATAGCTTTAGCAACCTACCGTATATGGTTGGGGAAAAAGGAAGCAGTATATGATTCTACTGGTTTATAGGTCTAAACTTTGGAGAGATCTCCTGCTGGCCATTGCAAGGCTTTTTTTCTTTAGCATGCTTTATGTAAAATAGATGGGGAAGCGGTGGCTCAGTGGCTAAGACACTGAGCTTGTTGATCAGAAGTTCTGCAGTTTGGCAGTTCGAATCCCTAGCGCCGCATAGGAGTGAGCTCCCAATACTTGTCTCAGCTTCTGCCAACCTAGCAGTTTGAAAGCATGTAAAAAACGCAAGTAGAAAAATAGGGACCACCTTTGGTGGGAAGATAACAGTGTTCCGTGTGCCTTCGGCGTCTAGTCATACTGGCCCCATGACCATGGAGATGTCTTCGAACAGTGCTGGCTCTTCGGCCTTGAAACAGAGATGAACACTGCCCCCTAGAGTCAGAAACAACCAGCACACATGTGCGAGGGGAATCTTTACCTTTACTTTATGTAAAACAGCCAATGACATACAAGAGACGATTTTAAAAAAAGAAAGTTTGTTGGAATAGTTAGTGCAAATTGCAGGGTTGCTTGACTCTGGAGACTATATTTTTTCTTCTGTGTCTTACATAAACTTCTGGTTTTTAGTAGCCTGGCATGAGTGCTATTTTCTCAGTGTGAGACATCAACTGGAGAGAGAAGAGGAGAAGCATTTCAGTTCTGGCTTTGAAGGGCAGTTGTGGGGGCTGATGAACTGACCTGGCTGCTAGCCAGAGCTCTTATAGGGAGATGTAGACACAGAAGTCATTGGTCCAGCCTGATATATAGGTGTTGGGGGCCTTGAGGGGGTTCCACCACAAATGCACGAACGACAAAAGCGCGCCTGACTAAACCGCAGAGACAAAACCGCGCTGACAAAACCGTGCCGACGAATGAGCGCTGAAGCGCGCCGACAACAGCGCACCAACAGAAGCGCACTGTAACCCTAACCCTAAACCAAACCCTAACCCTAAACCTAACCCTAAACCTTACCTTAACTTAAATCGCGCTTCTGTTGGCGCGCTTTTGTTGGCGCGCTGTTGTCGACACGCTTTTGACATCGCCGTTTTAGCGCCGCGGTTTTGTCAGCGTGCTTTTGTCGTTCGCACATTTGTCAGGTCACGCTTGAGGGAAGCACCCACATTCTCAGTTCTACCTGCCAATCTGACCACAAATATATGAGAGGGGTGGTGGTGGTGGACACAGACTGAAAAAGAGGGGCTGGAGAGTAAAGTTACAAGAGTGTGCAAAGCAGGTGTAGGTTCCTGGTGACAGAGGAAGAAAAGTCTATGGCCACCTTCTCTGGAGGAAGGGAACTGAAGTCCCAAAAAGACAACATCTTCATCTTGGTCTCTACAAAGGACTTGGCAGAAAGGGTCTTTCCTAAGAAAAGGTCTTGTCTTAACATAGGAGAAGGTGGTTGATTGAGCAAATCCAGGCAAAACACATAAACAATAATCCAGCATATTCTTTTATTTTTACTTTCTTGATAGTCCCAGAAACGGGATGGAGTGGCGCGAAGGGAGAGGAAATAAAGCAGTTAATAGGACAGCTGGAGGGGTATAGACTCTTAAGGGAGAGAAAGAATTCTGACACCTGAATTGCATTGTAAATAACTTCACTATATATTTAAAAAAAGAAAGAGAGAAAAGTGTGAAAGCCTTCTGATTAGCTGGGTCAATTGCCAACCTTTCAAACCAAAAATACCTTTAATTCAAAATGAACCCCATCACTCTGTGACAAAAATTCATTCTATAACGTGTATTTGGCAGGAAGCTTGTTCAGCAGAGCTCATATGGAAATCATAAAATGGAGACAGAAATGAAAGAAAGCAGGTCACAATACCACAGAAATCCTCTTGGCTGGATAGTAGGGTTTATTCCTTCACTGGACCATTAATTGCTCAGTGGATTGGTCCAGAGGTGATATTCAGCAGGTTCTGACCAGTTCTGGAGAACCGGTAGCGGACATTTTGAGTAATTCGGAGAACCGCTATATACCACCACTGAGTGGCCCTATTCTCTGCCTCCCAAGTCCCGGGTGATCGGGAGGGAATGAAGAGTTTACAGTACCCTTCCCCTGCCATGCCCACCAAGCCATGCCATGTCCACCAAGCCATGCCCACAGAACCAGTAGTAAAAAAATGTGAATCCCACCACTGGATTGGTCTTTGAAAACACGTGGAAGACATCACTTTAGGAGTCTGCTAAGTAGAATCATTACACCCTGCCTTGTGAAATTATTTTAGAACTTTTTAAATTATTGTACTTTTATTTAGAATTATGTATAACACCTCTAAATTATTTGGGGAGGATTATTGTTCTGTGGTAGTGGCAATTATGATGATTTATCAGAGTTTCAAATAGCTTTCAGGAATTCTGTCTTGCAGTTATTACTGCATTCATTGCAAATGTACCACTCTTAATTTTCAGGAACTACTTCCAGTAGCAATACAATGGTGGCACCCACAGATGGTAATCACAATAAGCTTACAAAAGATAGTATTGATGAAAGGTAAGAAGGAATTATAAGATTTGAAATACTGATTTTTTTAAAGTAAAACCTTCATAGGTCTGACTAATAATGCCTAAACTGATACTTCATTAGATGTTGATGACAGCATAATATAGTCGCTGATAATGACTCTGTATGTATTTGTATTGTGAATGCCAGCCTATCAAATTGGCTTTTTGTCATGTAGATAAAAGAGATACCTAATCCTACGCTCTATTGTGGGAATAGAGAATTTGAGACTTGTCTTTTTAAGACCGGTTTCAGTCCACGGTTCGTGGACAGGCACTGGGCCGCAGCATGCCAGAAACTGGGCCGCATAAACAAGCAAAGCCCCATTCGGTCTGCGGAAAAAGCTCTCTCCATAGAATCAGTTCCCTGGTGCCCAAAAGGTTGGCGGGGGGGAGGTGTTTAAGAAAACTGAAGGAGTGGGAATTGAGTTGGGAGAAAGCATGAAACTAAACTTTTCCATATTGCCTGTGATTATATTTTGGGTGTGGCTAGCATCCAGGTAACTGAGATAGTGTGAACATTTTTTTCAAAGGGATTGTGGTTAATGGCTGTGTACATCTAATGTTTTTGTTTCTCCATACAACATTTAATGTTGAATCTTATGCATTCAATAAAACCTATAAAATGTATTTATAATTTTATCACACTCTAAGAAATTGAAGCACACACTCTTGACAGCAAGCGGTTTAGTCTGAATAGTTTTTATGAAATAAAGGGCACATAAATTATTTTTCAATAACACGTTTGATTGGATAAACATTCCAGCTACATGGAAGAATAGAAATGTGGTCTTTGATAACACTATTACTGTGTTTATTCCTTTAGCTACATCCATCTGGATATCTATAGTGGATTGAACAGTAATCTGAACCGCCAGCATCACCGGCTAGAATCTCGATACAGCAGCAGTTCAGGAGGCTCATATGAAGAAGAAAAAAGTAGTTCAATCTTTTATTTTCTTTAAACAATCCAAGGTTTAACTGGTACATGCACGAATTTTGTTAACTGATAAACTTTGTAGAAAAATCTATTATCTTTTTATCTGTCGTGGCAACGAAAGTTATGTTCATTCAGCTAAAGCCCATCTGCTGAATTGTTTAATTTTTCTTTGTACTGTACATTGGGGGACACTATTATGTTACTTGGCAAAGAATAGTGTCATTATATACCATAGCATTCTTCAAAATGAAAAAGGTCTTCTGCAGTTACGACATAAGCCTAAGACTGAAAACCAGGCTTGTCCAATGTTGCATCTTTTCTATCCTGCTCTATGGAGTAGAGACTCGGTCTCTGACAGAACACCACTCAAAGAGACTAGAAGCATTTGAAATGTGGATTTACAGACGGATGTTAAATATAAGCTGGGCTGACAAAATCACAAATGAGGAGGGGATAAGCCACCTGGGAAAGCCAAGGGAAATCATCAAAGCAATTAAAAAAAGAAAGTAGAATATCTTGGACATGTGATGCAACACCCGGAAAAATATGGCAAACTTCACTTAATCCTCCAGGGAAAAATTGAAGGCAAATGAGGTCCAGGCAGAAGAAGAACATCATGGCTTCAAAATCTAAGGGACTGGTTTGGACAAAACTCAGCAGCACTTTTTCGTGCGGCTGTTGACAAAAATAGGATTGCCAACAAGATGGATATGGCACAAGATGACAGATATGGCATAAGAAGGAAAAGAATTATATACCATATTACATGGCATATGTGCATACCTTAAATATGTATTTAAAGTACCTTCCTTCTGTGACACTGATAATTTGAGCTACCCTTAATTTAGGGAAGGCAGGGAGGATGTAGCAATCAGATCCACATGTTTTTACTTGATTTTCAGAACTGATCGTTACAATCCCCCGCCCGCCCCAATTCAGTCGGGCGCTAGACTTTGATGCCTATTGCTTTCAGGAATACAGGTAGTCCTTGACTTATGATAATTTGTTTAGCGATCATTCAAAGTTAATGATACCGAAAGAGTGACTTATGACCTTTTTCACACTTACAACCATCACAACACCCCCATGGTCACATGATCACAATTCAAATTCTTGGCCACTGACTCATATGAATGATGTTTGCAGTGCGCCAGGATCATGTGACCTTCTGACAAGCCAAGTCAATGGGGAAGCCAGATTCACTGAACAACCGTGGGACTATCTTTTAACAATTGCAGTGATTCACTTAGCAACTATGGCAAGAAAGGTTATAAAATGGGACAAAATTCACTTCACAAATGTCTCACTTAGCAATAGAAATTTTGGGTTTAATTGTGCTCATAAGTCAAGGACTACCTGTATGTAAATACTGTTTTTATATAGTGAATCCTGAATACACCCAAAATTTTGGAATACAAGACAATGTTAACTAAGTATGAGAAATACAGAAAATACAGCATTCATATTTGAAAATAATATATTTCAATTAATATAACTATATACAGTTGAAATATCTAACTCAAGATAATAATACTTTTCACAGGTGATTCGATGCCATTGTATTCGAGCTGGCGACTTAAAGTGATGGAACACAACGAAGGAGAGCCATTACCTTTTCCACCTTCAGGGGGTTGTTGGTCACCGTTGGTGGATTATTTGCCCGAAACATCATCTCCTGGCATGTCTCTTCATAGGTAAGCAATATAAATAAGATTCTCCCAAATCCCTCTGAATATAAAGTACCTAAAAGAGATTGTAGCACAGTACTTTCCTTTCAGGAAAAGAAAGGAAGAAATTAAGAGGTTGTGTCTTTCTTCTAAGAAATGTATAAGATTTGTGGGGAAATGACTCATCCTGCTTCCAGATTATCCTTGTTTTTTGAGAATGGAATCTTCACAGTTTATATTTCAAGACAGAAGCTTTTTTTATTTTTAATTGTTTTGGTAACTTGTATAGAAGGAATCTTTCCACAAGATTCTTATTGTTTTTCTGGCCTTTATTAGCTGATCTAAGCTGTATAAGATAGGGATGCGGTGGCTCAGTGGCTAAGATTCTGAGCTTGTCGATTGAAAGTTCAGTGGTCCGAATCCCTAGTGCCCCATAAGAGAGTGAGCTCCCGTTACTTGTCCCAGCTTCTGCCAACCTAGCAGTTCGAAAGCACGTAAAAAATACAAGTAGAAAAATAGGAACCACCTTTGGTAGGAAGGTAACAGTGTTCCGTGCGCCTTCGGCATTTAGTCATGCTGGCCACATGACCACGGAGACATCTTCAGACAGCGCTGGTTTACCAGCTTTGAAATAGAGATGAGCACCACCCCCTAGAGTCGGGAAGGACTTGCACATATGTGCAAGGGGAACCTTTACCTTTAAACTATATAAACATTGAATGTTGTGCCTCCTGTATCTCTAGATATGAATCATTTATTTCCCATGCTTAATGCCTTCATACAGTAGCCTCTTCATCTCAGCCATACAATGCAGGGCAGCTTTGCTTTATATTTCTTTATGCTCTGAGTTGTGCTGGCATTAAGCATCTTTACTTCTTTATTGAGACAACTAATATTTCTTTTATTATCATCTATCTATTTATTTAATAAGTGAGAAACAGATCATTGTCGTAGTTACCGTAATATATATCTTAAAATACCTAAAATCTTTTAATACTGTCAGTCTGTTCTGAGAGGACCAAATTTGTTTGAATAGTAGCAATTCTAATGTAAATAGTTACATAGTTATGTAAATAGTTACATAGTTATGTAACTAACTATGATGCTAATTTTTAAATTGTATTTTATAATTTCAATACATTCCGCTGACACACATACCTCATTAACTTAATTGGTATCTCTTCTTTGGTTTATAGGTGTAACATAGCAGTGATTCTGTTGACTGACCTAATAATTGACCATAGTGTAAAGGTAGATTGGGGAAATTACTTGCATCTCTTGCTTCATGCCATTTTTATAGGTAAGTAAGCTTCTATTAAAATTGGGAAGCATTGTTAATTACCACATTTTATGGTCTTGCGGGTAAAATATTTAATACCAAAGGGATAATTTTATTTAAAATAAACCGAATTTGAAGAGCAAGGGTTACCCAAATTTTCAGTCAGCATAGCAATGGCCTAAAAGACTGACGTCTCAGGAAGAACAATTGTTTTTATATTTAATAAAAATAAGTATACCATAGCAAGTAAGGAAAAATAATTTTGTAAGAATTCTTATCTCTTGAGTGTATGACAGCAGTAAATAGCGAATAGGACTAAGCATGTTCCTTTTAAATGAACATTTAATTCATTAGCAACAGTAACATACGCATACATAATTTGATTACATGCATTTTTCCCCTTGGATGTAGGTCTTGATCATCACCATCCAGAAGTATACGAACACTGTAAACGCCTCATGTTGCATTTATTGATAGTGATGGGCTCTAACAGCAGTGTCCAGGATGTGGCTTCTATCCTTCTCAGGAACAAGGAGTTTAATGAACCCCGGGTGCTCACCATCAAACAAATAGCACATTTGGATTGCATCTTCACAGGTACCTTCAGTCTTCTAAATAGTCCACATGGTAATTGGGAGACCAATGGGGGGGGGGGCAGTTCAACAAGACTTAAAGCGCGCTCTATTCATAATAATGAAAATAAAACTACAGGTAGTCCTCAACTTACCATAGTTCACTTAACGATTTGGATTAACAGCGACCTTTTAAAAAAGTCAATTCCAACCAAAATTCATATTTACCACTGTTACCCTACCCCAGCACTCATGTGATTGCAATTTGGGTGCTTGGCAACTGCCAACAGCCAATGTTAGCATCCTCTGGTCAAATGAACACAATTTGCGATGTTTCCAGCAATTTTATTGGTTTCCAACAAAAGATGCCATTGGCTAATCTGGATTTGCACTTATAACTGCATGGCTCAATTTAAGACCACAATAAAAATCAGATTCTATCACATGATGACTCAAATTATGGCTGCAATGACTTACAACATAAATGCCAATCCCAATTACCATTGTAAATGGAGGACTATCTGGAAAAGCTATTTCACAGCAATATGTTAGAAATTCTATCCCTTGAATAGGTAATTGATAAAGCTACATTACTCAATAACTCTTTAATATTTTTAAAACAAACTTGATCAAGGGTAGTGGGCCTCTCAGATCTAAGAACCTAAGACATTTACTGTAATAAAAAAATATAAGAATCATTAAGTTGATTATCTAGAAATCTTTATAGCATTGTTTAATTTGTTATTTAAATCAGGAAAATACGAAGAATAATTAATAGTTCATTTTATTTTTGAAGAGCAGACTAATGCAATAGAGTAAAGCTTCACTTTTTCAAAAATTTAATAGAATTGTTAATAGAATTGTTTGAATAATTCTTAATTCCCAGTTCCAGTATAGGATATTTTCTCCAGACAATTTTTTAAATATTTTATTTATAGTAATCAATTCAGAGTCAGTTTTTAATAAATAGTATTGCAAATAGTTTTCCCTGTATAGTGAATATAGGAAGGGATGCAGTGGGCTCATAGGTTGTTTAGCTAGAAATTTGTTGATTATTTCATTTTGCAATCCTCTTTTGGTACATGACACTATTTTTCAGCAGGTGGCAGCACCTCACTATCAAATATAATTATGTAGAATTCTTAATCATGTATGTCCATTTTTTATGTTATTCATATGTATTAAATAAGACTGATCTCACAATTTTCTATTTTCCCAAAAAACTTATTTGGGGTGGCTGTACACAAAAAGTACCAGGGCTTCTTCCCTAGAATGGGATGTTGTTGGGATGTACGAAACACTCCAAATTTAAAATATTCAAAGTTTGAAATAGCAGTTTACTTAAGGTGGGCTAATATTGGGCTAAAATAACGAAGTATAAAGAAATCAGAATATGTTCTGGAATTTTTGAAAAGTCAGTGTGAAGATTTTAAGAATGGTAATTATGTCTTTCTGTAATTAGGTGTTAATGATTTTATACCAGATCACCAGCCCTCTCCAATGACAGACTCAGGACTCAGTTCAAGTTCTACCTCTTCTAGCATCAGTTTAGGAAATACAAGCGCTGCCATTTCTCAGATGCAAAGCACCATTCTCAATGAAGTTGATCTTTCAGGAG
This sequence comes from Thamnophis elegans, assembly GCF_009769535.1. Taxonomy (NCBI): domain Eukaryota; kingdom Metazoa; phylum Chordata; class Lepidosauria; order Squamata; family Natricidae; genus Thamnophis; species Thamnophis elegans. The sequence goes on from NC_045549.1 coordinate 67,829,094, forward strand.
AACAAGATGAAAAAATGAAGTCACTTATGGAGTTTATTACTTCAAGGTAACATTTAAATGATGGCATTTACTCAACTGTATAGAAATGCATATATTTTCAAAAATGTGCTGAGCTCTTGCTCAATATAATTTCATAATACTGTGAAATAGTCAGCATTACTGAGCTTTTGATTCCATGGAAATGGTATCTGAGTTAGTGAATTTTGTTAAGAATGGATTGCCTCACTTCGTAAATTTAAATAGAGTAAAACTTTTATCTTCCTTGAAGGACGAAATTATGGTTAGGGCTTCTTTAATCCTGTGCTTAAATTTAGTGGCAGAGTTTGTTTTAGAAAATAATGTAGCAATTTAACTTGTAACAACGAATATCTATGATTATTGTATGTTTGTAAAAGCAAGCATGTTTTTTTATATTTGAAAAGCTATAACTCTTCTAAAAGAACTGCTTGATAAATAATCAGGGAATCAAAACAATAAGGCTTCAATGCAGATAATGAATTATTTTTAACAAATGAGTTTCTGGTTTGATTATTTTTTTCTATCTGTAGAAAACGTGGGCCACTTTGGAATCATGAAGACGTTTCAGCAAAGAATCCAAGCATAAAGAGTGCTGAGTTGTTAACTATATTTCTAAAGCATGTTGTTTCTGTATTCAAACAGTCAAGTTCAGGTATGTTTTGAAAACTTTCAATTTGCTATGATCAGTACATGCTGTAAATTTAGCAGTTTAAAGAAGGAACGTGTTTCATTTAGGTTTTCCTCTTCCAAAATAAAAATAAATGTTCAATATGTTTCTGTACATTTTACTAAAATAAATTGTCTGAAATGGTTTAGGGTCTCCTGCTTGAGCAGGGGGTTGGACTAGAAGACCTCCAAGGTCCCTTCCAGCTCTATTCTGATTGATAATTAATTGTAGGCACTATTAACGTTCACTTTTTCTTGCAGTTGGATTCCAGCTGGAGCAGCATCTTAGTGAAGTTGCTCTGCAGACTGCACTTTCTTGCTCTTCTCGACACTATGCTGGAAGATCTTTTCAGATTTTCAGAGCACTGAAACAGCCTCTTTCAGCAAATACGCTTTCTGATATTCTCTCCAGGCTTGTAGAAACTGTTGGAGATGCGGGAGAAGAAGCTCAGGTATTTCGCTTTTCAAAAAAATTACAAACCAATAATTTTGAGTTGAACATTAAATGAAGATTTATGCCTGGGGAATATTACATATTTATAGAGCATGGCATCATAACAAATCACTTTGAACTTTTAAAAGTTATAGATTGTTAGGGGGGTTTTTTTGCAATCAAAAATTTTTTTGCACTAGTGTCAGATAATTTGTAGTCCTAAAATGATTTACAGACACAAACTCCCTAGTTCCTGCTTCTTAGAGCCTCTGATGCCTGGTAAAAATCAATAGCATGACTTTCTTCCATTTTTGAGGCACGAATGAATGAATTGTAGTGTAACTTTATGCATATTATAAAAAGCAAGTTCTCGATAGCCTACCTATATGTACATGTTACTTAATCCACTCTCAGACAGTGATTTATTCATTCAAAATGTTAAAGAAGCTCTAGATCAGGGGTACCAAACTGGATTTCTTCAAGGGTCAGATCAGCATTGTAGTTGTCCTTCGCAGGCTGCCGGCGAGACCGAACAGACACCTCCTGCAGCACCCTGCCAGACAAAATGGGGAACGGGGGGCTGTGTGTTCTCCACATACATCTCATTTTGTCCAGCACGAAGCATCCATCCTGTCTCTTCCCCCTGTGGTGCATGGACCCCCATGCCCTGTTTTCACTAACAGAGGCACCGCGGGCCAATCCTTTGTTATTTCAAGGCCATCCCATGGGCCAGATCTAAACACCCCGCGGGCCAGATTCAGCCCCTGGGCCTTGAGTTTAAAACCCCTGCTCTAGATCAACCTGGAAATGATCGATCTATTTTCACATAAACATTTGTGGACCGTGTCTACCTTATTAGATGGATAGAATAAGATCTGTAAGAATGGTTTTGTAAGTAGATACAGTTGTAGAAAAATAAGGAAAACAGATGGGTGCTAGGCAGGATTGCCACGTGTTCGCCAACCTGTTCTGTTGATATATATATATATATATATATATATATATATATATATATATATATATATATATATATATATATATACATACACACACACACACACATATATATATATATACACACACACATATATATATATACACACATATATATATATATATACACACATATATATATATATATACACATATATACATATACATATACATATACATACATACACATACATACATACATACATACATACATACATACATACATATATATATATATATATATATATATATATATTGTATTTTATCAATGAAACATTAATACAGTTACTTGAGTTTCAATGCTTTTCAATGTATCTGGTTTATAAATTGCCTGTGTGCTGATTTGCTGTTTATAGGGTTTTGTCATCGAACTGCTTCTTACATTGGAGTCAGCTGTGGATACATTGGCAGACACCATGAAGCATTATGATCTTCTCACTGCACTTTCCCAGTAAGACTGTTTTGTGTTAGCTTTCTGTAGTATGCATCTGAAATTCTTTCTACAATATTTGGGCTAGACTTCCTTTCAAATCATTGGGAATATACAGGCCTTTCACTCATTGGTTTAGACAGGAGTTAAAAATATGCCTCTGTTTAAAGTGGGGTGTTTAAATGCCAGTGTCTGCAGTAAGGGTCAAGGAGTGGCAGGATGACAACAGCAGTGGCGCAATAACTTAAGTCATGTTCCTTTTGTACATGCTGGAATGGAGCTTGTTTTGACATGCTACTTTTGTTACAATGAAAGCAGCAAAGTCATGCTGACATTGCTGAAAATAAGACGTCTATGATTTAAATAAATATGCAATACATAATTTTAATACTTTAGTTGCCAATCATGAACATTCCATTTTTAAGTTTTTCCATTTCCTTTTTTTTCATTGTGTTATTCTACTTGAAAGTTCAAAAATTTAAAAAAAATTGACTTAAGCAGTTAATGAATTTTAGGAAGCAAATTTATCTGCTTTGTATAGTGGTTTAGTACAAGTATTCCCAACCCCTGGACTGGTACCGGTCTGTGGCATGTCAGAAACCAGTCCATGCAGATAGTGGGTGAACAAGCAAAGCTTCATCTGCACATGCACAGGATCTAGATTGCATGTGAGACCAGCACCACCCCAGTCCATGGAAAAACTCTCTTCCATACAACCGATACCTTGTGCCAGAAAGGTTGGGGACCGCTGTCCTAGTATACTTGATGGTTTGAATCCCTAGCACCGCGTAATGGAGTGAGCTCCCGTTACTTGTCCCAGCTTCTGCCAACCTAGCAGTTTGAAAGCATGTAAAAATGCAAGTAGAAAAATAGAGACCACCTTTGGTGGGAAGGTAACTGTGTTCCGTGCGCCTTCAGTGTTTAGTCATGCCGGCCACATGACCACGGAGACGTCTTTGGACAGCACTAGCTCTTCGGCTTTGAAGCGGAGATGAGCACAGCCCCCTAGAGTCGGGAACAACTAGCACATATGTGCGAGGGGAACCTTTACCTTAATGTTACTTCTCTGTATTTGAAACTGAGGGATGTTATCAACTTTTTTCTTAATTAATCTTAATGGTTTTGGGATGAGGAATGTGACTTTTATGTGCCATATTCTCTTTTCATTTTAGTGCTTCCTATTATGACCCATTACTGGGGAACAAATATGCAGCAAACAGAAAAAGCACCGGTCAGATAAACCTAAGCACAAGTCGTGGTAACTCTGGCAACTTTGTAGGCTATTACAGTCACATGAAAAGCAATTCTTTGCGGCTGAGTTTGATAGGTGAAAGGAAGAATGACCGACGGAGGAGCAACACGCTGGATATAATGGATGGAAGGATAAATCACTCCAACAGCTTAGCAAGGACTAGAAGCCTTTCCTCCCTGAAAGAGGGAGGAATGCATGATGTGCAACCTACTACTGATCCTGTCAATCTGATGGCCACCATATTCTGGATTGCAGCCTCTTTGCTGGAATCAGATTATGAATATGAATACCTCTTGGCTCTCAGGCTCCTCAATAAACTTCTTGTTCATTTGCCTCTGGATAAACCTGAGAGCAGGGAGAAGATTGAACAGATGCAGAGCAAATTAAAATGGAATAACTTTCCAGGCCTTCAGCAATTATTCCTGAAGGGCTTCACCTCTGTGTCGACCCAAGAAATGACAGTTCATTTACTTAGCAAACTCATTACAGTTTCCAAGCATATGTTGGTGGATCCATCCCAAGTAGCAGGTATTTTTTTAAATGTTTTGGGAATTAGACTGTCCAGAATCGTGAGTTGATGTAGGGATGGTTTCATGTGTTTTGTTACTAGATTTGTTATTGGATTTAAAGTGTATCCTTCCTATTCAAGACTGCTTCCAAAATTAGAAATGATAAAGTGTAAAATTGATACCGTTTAAATGGAGATAAAATTAAAATGCATTTTGTTTCCCCAGGGGCCTGACAGGAATGTTATTAGATAGATGAGGTTCTGAAAGGGGGGACCCTAAAAATGGCCTCCCCTTCAGATAGTGCCTAAGCCATTTACAGCTTTTAAGGGCAGTGTCAGCATCTTAAACTGTATCTAGCAGTGCTAGGACAAAACTTTCAGTAAAGCCACACTAGGATTTCACCAGCTTCTGACTTTCAATCTTGCTGTTGCATTTTGTGTTGGCTGCATTTTCTGGACACTTCAGGAACAGCCTGAAATGCACCAAGCAGTAGTTAAGAAAGGCTACAGATGGGTTATATTGCTAAGGCTGTCCAGCTCATGAAGAGTTACAATTTGTATACTTGTAATTCTCCCAGTAGGTGGAGACATCAGCCAGACATGGGTTATCTCGGTCAGTATCCAATAAGACTGAGTCTACCAAATGATAAGTCACGCCTTCCATGCTAGCTCCTCCCAGCTTAGACTCAGTCCTATCCTTGGACTGGCAGTGTCTGTTGATCTCTCCACTAGGATTTTCTACTAATTTGATAATATTTTACTCTAAATTCCTTCTAATTCGACTTATTGGCTATTCCAAATTCCAATCTTAGTGAATTTCATCGGTTCAGAGCTTCAGGGGCAGGATTGTGGCCAGGAGCCGCTCCCTGGCCTCAGTGGCTCATCAGAGGGGTGTCTGTATGGGGTGTCCCTGCTATAGGTGTTATTTGGAAACCTCATCATAACCGGAGGCCAAAAGGCACTCCCAAATTGGCATCCTGTTCTTTCTCGGGATATGCATCCTTATCCAAAATGGACTTTGCTTCAATCCCTGCATGCAACATTCTCCATACCAATAGCACCTCGGTCTTGTTTGGATTTCATTCTGGGGTTGTTTTTCCCTCATCCATTATTAAGTTTAGGAAATGTTCACAGGCAATTATTGCTTCTTCAGAATTAGATGTCAAGAGGCAATAGAATTCGTATTATCAGCATTCCATGTTCTGTCTCAGCAGTTCCACATTAAACAAATAGGAGACCATATAAGAACCCTGTGAGGCACTCTAGATAAATAGCACTTAGCAATAGGACTTAGGCTTATATCCCGCTTCGCATTGCTTTACAGCCCTCTAAGCGGTTGGCAGAGTCAACCTCTTGCCCCCAACAATCTGGGTCTTCATTTTACCCAGCTCGGAAGGAAGGAAGGCTGAGTCAACCTTGAGCCAGTGAGGCTCGAACTGCCAACAGTCAGCAAAGTTAGCCTGCAATACCACATTCTAACAACTTCACCACCACGGCTCATTAAATATCCTAGGTATCAGAACAGTAGCCCTTCAAATCCATTTTCTGGGTGTTTATCAATGGGGGGGGGGGGGACACCACGGCAAGTTTTAAGAGATGATAAACATTTAGGTACAAGCATCTGTCAAAACAATCTTCTTTTGTCTGGATTGAAACAGAAAAGAGATTTTGGTAGAGGCGTAGAATAAAGGCCAGACATTGTAAAAACTGATAGTGTCTGGCAAAGTAGATAACCTGGTGTCTTGATAATTTGTATTCCTGGTCACGTCGTTTAGGTCTTGTGCAACTGGGGCAGCCAGATTGCCTATCCTCCATATGACAGGTTTCTTAGGCATTTCTATTTTTGCTGATATTAAAAGTATAGGTAGTACACCATGAAATAGTTGCCCATAGAAAGGATGGAAATTAGTTTTCTAAATTCTGCAGATAAATTCAACTTCATCTTTTTCTATGCAGGATTTCCTCTTAACATATTATGTTTATTGCCTCATTTAATTCAACATTTTGATAATCCAAGTCAGTTCTGCAAAGAAACAGCTGACAGAATAGCGAAGGTAGGTAATAAGCAGAAATAATTCAACTTTGTTTAGTTTTCATGGTGAAGGCAATTTGATCAAATGTGCTGTCTGTACATTCACACACACGGGTTTGAACTTGTATAGACTATGAAAGAGTTCTGTCACTAATATTTTCCTCAGAATCCTATCCCTGAATATCTTTCCCTCCTTCTTCTTCCCTCAAATCTCTTTTGGCTGTCTGCCTTAGAATTACAATATCCAGTTTACCTTTCGTATAAGCCTGTGATGGCAAACCTATGACACGCATGCCACAGGTGGCACATGGAGCGGTATTTGCTGGCACGTGAGCCGTCACCTCTGGCAAGCATGTGCCCGCCGGCCAGCTGATTTTCAGCCTTCCGGAGGGGCAGAGGAGCCCATTTTCACCCTCCCCATGCTTCAGGAAAGCCTGGGGAGGATGAAAACTCCCCCTCCCCCCATGGGGGTTAATGCACACATGCACGGGGGTCTCATGCACAGGTGAGTGGGGTGCATTGAATTGTGGGTGTGGGCATGTGCGCGATAGCGCACGCACACAATTTTGGCACGCCTTTACAAAAAGGTTCGCCATCACTGGTATAAGCATTCTTCCTTTTTTACTCCTATTTTTCTCCTATCATTCTTCTCCTTTTGTGTTTTAAAGTTCCTCAGTATTTCATCAACAGAACTCTCATAGCTGTCCTTTTGTGGATGTTGTAATTGAGAAAGTCAACTTTCATAAAAATGAAGTCTCTTCTGCCTTTATGAGAGGCTCTGAGTTCATAATATCCCCACTATCATACTTTACACCTTAGACACAGTGATATGGGTTGTTTCACTTGCAACGTCCACTATATGTCTACTACCACTTTAGGTTAGCAATAAGTAGATCAGATCACAATACAAAGACTCCTTCAGTCAGTCAGAAATCCATGTTCAGGCTATGGTCCAATCTTGCTCATCTCTGTTTTTTTTATTTAGGGTCAGAACTATTCATCTCAGCTTAATTGTAGTACTTCAAACAAAACTGCTGGAAAAAAATCTGTTCTTATATTCAACAGATTACAACTGAGTGTTCTAGCAAGCAAGAGATTCAGATCCACTGTGGAAGGATGGATATGCAGTAGAGTAGCAAAGTGCCTGAACTGACAACCTCCCTCCACTCTGCCAGAAACCAGTCCTTTAAGAAGGGGCTCCACTTTAGTAGAGTGGGGAGGCACTAAGGAAATGGAGGGAGGTTACTGGGGAGCCAAAGTTACTGGGAAGATCAGAAAGGAATTGATATAGAGTGACAAAGGAAAAAGGGTGGCATTTAAAGTTGAATAAGAGCCCATAGTAACAACAATGATAAAAAGGGTGGCTCAGTGGCTAAGACGCTGAGCCTGTTGATCAGAAAGGTTCGGCGGTTCAAATCCCTAGCACAACGTACAGGAGTGAGCTCACCTTACTTGTGCTTCTGCCAACCTAGCAGTTCGAAAGCAGGTAAAAATGCAAGTAGAAAAATAGGAACCACCTTTGGTGGGAAGGTAACAGTGTTTCATTCGCCTTTGGCATTTAGTCATGCAGGCCACATGACCACAGAGACGTCTTTAGACAGCGCTGGCTCTTCGGCTTTAAAACGGAGATGAGCACCGCCCCCTAGTGTTGGGAAGACTAACACATATGTGCGAGGGGAACCTTTACCTTAACAACAATGCTAAGAATGTAATAGCTAGAAGAACAAAGGACACCGATAGCAACAGTTTAAGGTTGGGCAGTGACAATCAATTGAGGATGATAAAACCTCTGCCCAAACCCCCTAAGGAAAGCCTAGAGTGCTAGCATCCCGGAAGTCTTTACCAAAGCAGAAACTTGGTTATGCTGTATTGCGTAGAGAAAATCCCAAGCACTGGCATCTAAGTGAGTTGCATACAGGATGCTTTGAGTAGCCCAGAGCTCCAGCAGAGGTGATGGAACAACTAGAATGCGTCCCTTCATGGTTCTAAACAACAGCTAAGAAAAACAGTATTGCTAGATTCTTTATGCTTTTATCCCAGTTTTCAATCCAGATTTCTAAATGCTGCAATGCCACACAAACTGGGCACTGAAGTGAATAGATTTTTCTACTTAGAATAAATGCATTGCAGTTACTAGGTTTTAAGACAATCCTTACTAATAAATGAATAACTCTTTTCAATCAATCTGCTCTATCTAACAACACTGGATTCACACATTGTTTGCTTACCCAATCAATCTAACTCACCGATTAGCTGGGTTCATAGATAAGCCTTAAGCCAGAACCAAACAAAGCACATTATTCCATAATGGGATTTTGAACTCAAACAAAATCTATAGTCATAATGGCTGTTACAACTTGTAATAAAGTCAGGGCTCTTTTAAAATTAAATGTTTAAGTAGATAGTCCAGTAACTAATATTTTGACTTTTTGTTCTTAGGTTTGTACAGAAGAGAAATCCCCAACTCTTGCTAATTTGGCTCATATGATGTGTTTATACAGTACACATAGTTATTCCAGAGACTGCTCTAATTGGATTAACGTAGTGTGCAGATATTTGCATGACTCATTCTCAGAAACAACTTTTAATCTGATAACATACCTTGCAGAGGTAATAATTCCTTGTACATTTGGGTATCTCTTTCAGGTATTGAATACTATTCTTCATTTGAAGTTGCACATTTTGGTTTCTCACATTTTACTGTTACCAAATGGATCTTCCCAGTTCTAGTTCGATACTTTAACCATTATAATCAGGGGTGGTATTCACTTACCTTCCCTACCAGTTTGCAAATGTGAGCACACGCGCCACCTGCACGGATGTGCTCAGCCTTCCGCGCATGCTCTTTTGGCTAAAAAAGGACCTAAATGGGATGCCATAAAGCTGGTGCAGGTGGGCGGGGCCACTTGCGATTTCCACTACCAGTTCGGGCGAACAGGTCCGAACTGGTAGAAGACCACCTCTGATACTATATTGGCTTTTAAACTTCCAAATACACACTTCTAATGTTATACATCAGATACTACTTAGTTTATTGAATGTGAGGGCAGGTCCATTAAAGACGTAGGTTATCTAATGGCTTACTACTTTGCATTTAATGTCATTTTGATATTTTGAATAATCCATTTTACACATCTGTTTTTTAGCTGTTAGAAAAAGGGATCTCCAGCATGCAGCAGTCTTTGCTACAAATCATTTATAGCCTTTTGAGCCATGTTGACCTGTCCACAGCACCGGTGAAGCAGTTCAATTTGGAGATCATAAAGATCATTAGCAAATATGTACAGGTGAGTAGTTTAAAGGGACACAATTGAAAATGTCACATCTTTCCATTTAGAGAAATGGATTTGGTGTTCTCTGGATCAGGGTGTGAAACTGCCCACATTTCGTCCAGCGTACATTAATCTATGCCAGTGTTTTTCAACTTGGCAACTTTAAGATATGTGCACTTCAACTCCCAGAATTCCTCAGCCATGTATGCCCAATGTTGGTAATGAGTCAAAGCAAGCTTGATTGGGGCAGGATGGGAGTTCTAAGAGGTGAAATGGACACCTTAAAGGCAGAAGGCACGTTTTGGTCCTTGAAAATGCCCTACCAACAAGGGCCACATTTTTATCTTTACAATCTTAGGAACATCGAAGAGAAATATTGGGAAAATGCATGTAGTTCAAAGACCCCTCCTTTTCTGTATCCCTGAGCAAATAGCAATAGAAGCTTTTTGTAACATTTTTATAAATAGTCTAAACTTCAGTTTTATTTAATAATTGGATATATTTTATCCAGTCTGTATGGTTCCACATAAATACCTATTTATTTTACACCAAATTGCTGTCCAAATAATATTAAAATATACCTGGATGGAACATTTTAGTTGTGATCAGTTAAAATTAATAAAAAGAGAATGACTCATAAATCCAGTTTCTGCATGGTATATTTTTTTCCAGATGAACTTTGCACCAAATAATAATGTGTTTGAACTATTTCTCTCCCAAATATATACAGCTACTAGAATTCTTTAGCAGCAGAATGTGGACATAGACAGCGACCCAGTAATCCGCTTATCCTGTGGCAATTAGAAATAAGACTTCTAAGTAGTTCATTTAATTTAATCTCTGGCAGATATTTATGCTTGTTAACTGATGCTTTTTCAGAAGATCAGGAGCATATGTAGATGACTTTATTACCATTTTTAGTAGTGTACATTGAGGGGTCTTTGGTACATTCTGAGCTTTTGGCAGTGGGTTGCTCTCTCAGCTTGCCATTTAGCTCCCAAATGTTTCATTACCAGGCTACATAATGTGATGACCAGAGGCATGATACAAAGGCAACACAGCCAGAGAACTGATATGAATCCTTTTATTAACACCAATTGTGCCCCCAACATCCCTTTCAACTCTCCGGCCTGGAGAAAAGCTCTTCCACAAACCTGTAACAGCCTTTCGCTGAAAATACTCCAGTCCAAACGTTGTAAGCAGAAAACCGGCAGGGCAAGCAAGATAAGGACTTCCAGAAGTGAAGTAGTATGACAGTAAAAACTAGTTGGGAGCATGCCAGGAACTCAGATAAGCAGTTAACACCAGATAAACTCAACATTTGTTCCCAACAACCATCCCTCCCATTTGCCTCTCCTTTAAACTCCATCCCCAGGTGTGCCTTGTGAAGGGAATCGGGGCCCTTGAGTCCCCTTCGGGGGAAAAGGGCGGCATATAAATATAATAAAATGAAAATGGCCCTTACCTCCCTCATAAGCCACACAACCCACATTGCTCTCTCATCTGTTCTTCTTTGCATGCCCTAGGATGGGGGGGGGGGCTTGTTCTTCATCTGAATGCCCTCTCCCTCGTTCTACTCTCTCCTGCTCTGCCCAGTCTGACTTTGCCCTTCCCCAGTTACCTCCACAGCCAATGGAGCCACTCTCCCGCTCTCTGACAGCTGTTTGTCTTCCCCCTTGGATTCAGTCTGGATTTACTTTTAAGAAAAAGCAGAGGATTATAAACTCATAGTTTATTAAAAACTGTAACCATAATTTTCCAATTTGACTAAACCTTTACAGACTTCTTGATTGAGTAAGGTTCGCATGAAGGAGCTTTTTGTGAGCAAAATGCTCATTATTGAACTTCAATCTGAATATGGTGTTATGATAGGGCATATTTTTGTTGTTATGAAAAATCATGTGGTGATAAAAGAGAGCAGTTAATGAATTTTTAAATTTTATCAAGTGGAACCAATCTCCCAGCAACTTAAAAGCAAGACCTGCTGTGCTGATGCTTTTTTGTAAATTTTCCTTCTCATCCCATTTTCTGACCTTTCAATTGGATATATTGTTTTGAATTTCATCATAAAATAAAGCCAACACACTTAGCCAACTCTCTTCCTGTGGTGTGACCCTCTTCCTCTGATTATTAATAGAGAATAGATTATTCCTCTGATTATTAATAGAGAAGTTTGACGTCCCCACTCCATATTCTGAAATTAAACAACTGAAGCAGCCTTTCTACCCAAGATTAACTTACTCCAATTACCTTTTGTGAAACTGCTGTTAATTTAAACCAAGTGACTGTAAAATAACTATGAGAAAAGTAAATAAGTTCTAAGTACCAGCTATAGTACTAAAAACTTTAGCATGCATAATTAACATTCACATACTTGTAAGCGGTAAATGGTAGGCCTATAGATATTCCTTGAAAAACATACTTTGGAATGTGTAAGGGTATATAAGAAGCACCTCTGTAAGAAAGTGGTGCAGCTGTGCAGGCACACATATGCAGAAAAACCCAGGAAAACCTTAAACAACTGTGGAGCTGAAAAGAGATGCACCTATTTAACAACAAAAAGAGAGACACTTCATCTTCTTATATTCTGTGAAGCAAGTTTTTCTTCAAGGATTTAAACTGTATTTATGTTAAAATTTAAAAATCACATTTGTTGACTTGTTCATAGAAATGTAAGAGCGTTACATTAATACTTCAGCTGTCATAGGTTTTTGTATTTTTAAGTTATTATTTGGATTAATTGGCGTATACATGTCTTTTTTCCTCCTGTCTTTATTAATAGAGTCCCTACTGGAAGGAAGCGCTTAATATTTTGAAATTGGTGGTATCGCGTTCAGCCAGTCTTGTTGTACCAAATGATATTCCAAAATCTTATGGTGGTGACATAAACTCGCCTGAAATTTCATTTACAAAAATTTTTAACAATGTGTCCAAAGAACTGCCTGGGAAGACCTTAGATTTTCATTTTGACATATCAGAGGTAAAGAGTTTTTAAGTAAGGTTTAAGATTTTGCATGCTTAATTTTCTTCTAAGTCAGGCATGTCTAACCTGTGGCTCACAGACTGCATGTGACCCTAGATAGCTAGTAATGCAGCCCCACAAGCTTTTAACGGAAATTAGAAATGTGCACATGTGAGGGGAAATGGGTTGTTTTGAGCCCAAAATAAAATACCCCATCCAGAAGGCTTTCAAACTGCTTGCATTTTGATGGAAGAAAGCCCAACAATATAATGATTTGGTATTTCAAAACACTTCTTGAACAATGGTTTCAGCCAAAGAAAGAGTGGGAGCAGTGGAAAAACGTCTTGTTCCCTTCATTTCATTCCAGGATCCCAAGAATAAAATTAGGTATAAAAGGAAGAACAAATGCTCTCAGGTTTTCAAAATTCTGTTATCATCGCCTTTACCAATAAAATAAATTCTAGTATTTCTAGTGTCTGTTTCCAGACAACTATGAAGGACTGACAGCAGCTGATTTACTTCCCCCGACCCCAGCATTCCTTTATGCACCTGGTCATTAGCTGGCTGTCAAAAAAAAAAAAAAAAAGCAGTGATTTCTGCCCAATAAAATGAGAAGATTGGTGGAAGGAATGAAAAGGAATGTTCTCATCCTGGAAAAGACAAAAAACAAAACAAAACCCAATCTTCCTTCACAACTGCAAATAGTTATCACATTAATATGTCATACAAGCCTGGATATGATGATTTATAGATCATAGTTTGTGGCTTTGCATGTTATATGGGCCTTGCTGGTTGTTGCACACCGTACACGCAGCATGGTAAACAAACTCTGTCTTACAGACCTTTGTGAAATGGGACAATATGTTGACCTGAAAAACTGCTTTTTCTTCATTTTATAGACCCCAATTATTGGGAACAAATATGGTGATCAGCACAGTGCAACGGGTAGGAATGGCAAAGCTAAAGTCATTGCTGTTACAAGAAGTACATCTTCCACTTCCTCCGGATCGAATTCTAACGCTTTGGTTCCTGTGAGCTGGAAGAGGCCACAGTTATCTCAGGTGATCCATTGCATACATCTTAAATGCAGAAAGCATCTCTTTGCACATAGCAAAAAGAAAGAATCGTTTAAATATTTATAACTACTTTGATTTCTTTTCCAGCGACGAACAAGGGAAAAACTAATGAATGTATTATCTCTTTGTGGTCCAGAATCAGGAATTCCCAAGAACCCTTCTGTGAGTAGTTTTAAATTCCTGAAAGAAGCAAGTGTCCATCAATTAAAGAAAGTTTTATACTAACGTTGTTGAGTTGTTATATCGCTGTCATGATAGTTTAAGAACTAGCAAGCTTTTACATGATAACAGAATGTCTTGCTAGAGATTAATGCCATTTAAATATAATTCCATCAGCTCCTGTCCTCTAAGATGCAACATCTGTAAAAATCCATATTGGTACTCCAATTTTTCTCACGCTTATTACCTCTGTTACTGATGACATTGTAGGTTATCTTTTCTTCTAATGAAGACTTAGAAGCTGGGGACCAGCAAACGAGTCTTATTTCAGCCACAGAGGAAATAATTCAAGAAGAAGAAGTGGTTGTAGAAGATAACACAAGTGAACAGCAGTTTGGAGTTTTTAAAGATTTTGACTTTTTAGATGTTGAGTTGGAAGATGCAGAGGTAAGATTGTATAACGGTAGCTTCATTCAAGCCTATTCTTCAAGAAAAAGTAACAACTTTGAGATCCTGTCCTTTCCTTTTGCTGTAAGAGTGTACTGTAGTTAATCAAAGCACTAAAAAAATCCATGCATGCCATTTCTTAAACTTCCTGCTTGGAAAAAAACCCAGCATTGGCTCTATAATTTTATATTTGCTGTTTGGCATATGAGGAGCTCTTTCGTTCATACTAGCTGCTCCCTTTGCTTTTTACTTTGATCTAATCTGATGCGTAAAAATGTGAACAGTAACTGACATTTTGCAAATTTCCTGCTTAATGGTGAATTAAAGAGTGCATCAATGTATAATTGAGATTAGAAAGCCAAATGAAACTATACCAAACTTGAAGAATAGCGTACGGGTATCATCAAAACCTCGGTAAATACTGCACAATGTATAATGACATGAGGAGTGTGTTGAAATTGATTTGATTTTCAGCCATTCATATTGTGTCTGGGTTCATGGTGCATTTATCATCTTTATCTGCATTTTTCTCTGTTTTTAAATAATAAAATGTAATAATTGTCATTTATAATATACCATTGCAGTGCATGGAAATAACAAAGGGTGGATATTGGGGAAAGCTGAACTGTCCTACAAATGACACCATCCCTATGGAGGTGGAAGGGGTAGTCACATAATTTTTTTATACCTCTGGAAATAAAACTACTGTAGATGAGGAATTTTAGCAATTCTCAAGTTCTTTCTACCAAGAAATAGATTGTCTTCTCGCCCATCTCCAGTAATCCAAATGACTGCCAGAACTGTGATCCAGTCAACATTTTGATCTCAAAATCATCACAACACTTCCAACTGCTTAGCATTTCTCTGAAGCATTTCCCTTATGCTTCATTGGCTCAGAAAAGAGCGGGGCAAAGGCAGTGGGGTATTATAGGTGTTCTGGAAATGGTGAAACTATGTTTAAGACCCCCTCCCCTCCCTAGCCAGTGATCTCATTCTGGGTGACTTTGGGTTAGTACAAATTAGGATTGCTTCTGTGACCATAAAGTACCTGTAATGAATCAATAGCGAATTTAAATTCTAAGCATCTGGGAAAGTTACCCAAAGAGGAATGAAAACTGTAACAGCCAAACATGCTTATCAAGACCGAAATTGGCTCAAATGTTTATGCTTTCTTGCACTGAATAAAATTTACATATTGTACGTTTAATCAAACAAATGTAGATAAAGTCCATTTTGAATTTTCACCGCAGTTACTTTCAAGCCGTTCTCAAAATTAAGTTTTAATATATGTTAACACTGAAAAATGTGCCATAGCCATCTGTTTTAAGTGTTTGTCTCATAATGTTTTGCACCAATTTTTCTAAAACCAATTAAATAATAAGGGGGCTTGACCAAAACAAAGTATTTCCAGAGCTTGAATCAGTCTTCTACTGCCGGCAAGCTTATGCAATATAAAATAGCCTCCATTAAAAAGTATCTTTAAGTGTTTGTCCTCGTTCTAATTATGTGTGTTTTTCTTTTTGCGAACCAGGAGCTGCAGGTAAGTTGCAGCCTGGTGCAGTGGCTTGTTTCATCTGTTGTCATCTGTAGTGTATTTGTCTGTCTGTGCTTGAAAGTCAGATAATCTTGGTAACTGCAAAGGATATATGGTTGTTGACCATTTTTAAGCCCGTTTTAGTTCTGAAGGCGAATCTGTGAAAGAAAAATATTGAGAAAAATTATGTTGGCATACATTTAAATGCTTTGAAGAGAAAGCCATGTTAATAAAACATAAACATGCAATCAACCTGAAGGGCTGATTGAAACTCTGCTCTCAGTGAATTCAGTATGTGTGGCTTTGTTTTGCTGTGTTCATTTCAGCACTTGTGGTGGCTTAAACACGTTGGGATAAACTTCCTTCTCATTACAGGGAGAGAGTATGGACAACTTCAACTGGGGTGTCCGTAGACGTTCACTGGACAGTATTGAGAAAGGGGACACGCCTTCTCTCCAGGAGTATCAGTATTCAGGTAGCACTCCCAGCTTGAACCTGACCAACCCAGAAGATACGGATGAGTCCTCAGAAGAAGAAGGCCTGAGCGCAAGTCAGATACTGTCGCATTCCCAAATGGTAAAACACACAGATGGTTTTTGCATCACAACAGCAGCCCTGAGATTTAACCTTCAAGGCTGCCTCTTGGGTTCTCATTTGCAGGAAGGGTGGGCAGCTTTATGAGTTGCCCAATGAAATGTTGGCGTCAACTGTGAATGACACTTGTCCTAAGTGGCTTGCTTCTAGTAAAATAAGACAGAGAAGAATGCGATTTGGAATAGGTTTTTATCAATAAAGCATAACTAAGGAGGTTCTTGAATATACATGTCAGTATGAAGCTAATGTGCCAGTATGTCTTTGAAAGATGTTTTTGTATTTCAAAGTAAACTTCTGTCATCTTTGTAACTTGACAGAAAATTTACATCTACCCGAACTTTAAGAAATAGAGTTTAAAGGTTTTAAGTGTAATACTATAGTATTTAATTTGATTAGTAATTACATTTTAAATCAGAAGTTTGATTAGGGTTAGGATTAGCTAAACTAAATTAAAAAAGGAGAATTAGTTGGCTGTTTCTGATGGGCAATTTGATTTACAAATACCTGTAAAGTATTTAGAAATTATTCTGGGTGTAAATAATGTACTGATAATACATTATTTGCATTTTTGGAATCAGATCCTGCAGCGAAAAAAATAGTTAATTAACCTAATTAATTCAGTATTTGGGACAGCAGAGACATCTGTTCATATATGTTGAGTAAAATTAGTTATGCTAAAACAGTATTTCTGATGAATGCATGTTCTTCATCAATATTATTATATTATTTTTGCCCTTATGAGAAGTCCTGTTGTTAATATTTTTAAGCATATAAATCGAATAAACCTAAACCAAAACCTAAGCATGGCAGATGGACTCAGGATACAGTCTAATGAATAGAAAGGGTAGCCTCATGCCTGCATTCTGCTTTACATTTATGCATGAACACATGTTGACTTTATTTTGCAAAACATGAATGGGTGCCTTTTTGTCTCTAGCTAAACAGTGATTCAACTGCCGATGATGCCATACCAGATCACATCAACTTGTTGCTGCAATCTCAAGATTCCACTAGCAGTGTTGGAATGGAAGAGGTGCTTCAAATCAGATCTGAAACCCCAAGTTTGGAAGTTGCCTCTCTAGATAATGCTAACAACACGCTGCCTGAGGTGGGGAGAAATGCGGGCTCGAGCATGGCTGATCTGTCCTCTTTCTAGCACTGTATGAAAGCTTTGCGTTCTGTCTATAAGAATTTTTATCAGGCTGATTATGTAATTACAACTTCAGTATTTCTAACCTGTTGTTGTGGCTGAAAATTTGTTTACTGGAGATGGGGTTTTTTTACGGCGGGGGAGTTAAAAGACTAAAGATGTTCACAGCACAGGTTAAGAAAGTTTTGAAGTTCTTTTAATGAACTGGTGGGGTGCAGAAGAACAATTTGAAAAGCAGGATGGTTTTCTGGGTACATTTTCTTCCTGTGATGCTTCCTTTTCTATGATCTTCCCTCTCCCTCTCATACTTGCTTTTCCTCTTTATGATTGGTGCTTTAATTGGGATTTGAACCTCAGGCCAGCTTTGTTAGCAGCTGGTCAATTCAGTGCTCTTGGCCAAGCCCTCTGTGTGCCAGTGGCATGTTTTAAAAAAATGGAAATACATACTTGGAATGAGCAAGATTCCCAGCTGATTAAAAAAAAAATCAGTGAGTATGTTACGTATGTATTTACCATTTCCATCAGACACTCAGAGCAGTGATCCCCATTTTACATTTTTTTAAGTTTGTGTGTGTGTGTGTGTGTGTGTGTGTTTGTAATTAAGTATTTCAGCTCTTAAGCATTCATAAGCCTTTTCTCTAGTACCTTTGAAGTCTAAAATAAGTACCATGGCTCTTATTTTGAGATGGACTAAATGTGTGTATGTTATTTGAAGACATTTTTTAAAAAAATATGGTGGTTATCAGCATTTCCTGAAATAGAATTGTGATCATGGGACTGTAGTCTGTAGTCAAGAGAACTCTCAGCTTATTAAAATTTAGGATAGAATTTTGCACAGTTTAAAAATGGGAATTTTGAAAAATTCGAAAGCAACATGTGAGCCCTTCCTGACTTATGTCTGCTATAACATGTGTTATATAAATCATTCAAAACGTATTCTAAATGTATATAAACGCATTCCATACAATTTGGCCTGCGTTTGTTACATTTTACGTACGTGAATTAAGGCACATAACTCAGAACTACAGGTTCTTTTTTGTGATCTTTATGTAATCACTAAACATATTTCATTGAACCAAAGTGGAGGATCTGCAGACCTCCAGATACTGGACTTCCAGTTGTTGTCATCCCTTACTATTACCTATGATGACTTAAGAGCTAGCAGGGAAAGGTAATCTCGTATGATGCCAAAAGATGCAAAATACTTTAGGATTATTATGTTGCCTCTGCATTCAACCAATTACTATTCATTTAAAGAAACAACATTAAATCTCAGACAATTTTCAACACAAAAGTTAATGCTTTAGATACTTCGTTTTCCTCCATTTACTGAATAACAATGAGATAATGAGTGTGTGTGTGTGTGTGTGTGTGTGTGTGTGTGTGTGTGTGTGTGTGTGTATAGAGCTATGAAAGGTGGGGGGAAGAGGGAGGGATTAAGTTAGCAATCTTTAATTTCCTGGAGCATACCACAGGCTGTTTTGGCAGGAGAAATCAAATATTGGATTTTCTTCCCTGTAGGGGGAAGTCCTCTGTAGGTGCTTTATACAAGATTGTGAAATTAAAGCTTTGGAAACCTACAGGGAAAGGGAAACTTAAAGGGAAATTTAGATCTGCAGTATCTACTGTTAACAGATTCACTTCCACTGACAGCTATAGGAGGATTTATTTTATTTTATTTTATTTATATGGCCAATCCTCTCTCCAAAGCACACAGAATTTAAACTTAAAATAATATAAATACAGTAACTAATTTAAAAAACACAACATAAAAACAAAGAAAAAGAAATGGTAGCCAAGAATTTAAAATACCTCAAAATAGCAATACATCACCTGGGTCTTACTAACTTCTGACTCCCAATATCTGGTCAAATGGGGAATCTTCAGCATTTTCCAGAAGGCTAGTTAGGAGGGGAGACATATTTCATTGTGCCTCCCCAACTCTAACACCCATCTCATAATCAAAAACTAGCAATTGCTACTCTTATCTCCTTCCGTACCATTGTTGAATCACCGGCAAGTTGTGTTCTGCTTTGGTTTAGAGTTCTTAGTGTTTCTACCCTACAGCACTCCAATTTGACTAGGTAGTAATTATATATACAGCTAGTCATCTTAAGCTCTAGCTCTTTTTATTCTTTCATCAAAAACTCATCTCACTGAATTCAGTTGAGGTTAATTCTGAATAGATGTAAGAATTCAATGTTTGAACTGAATAATTTTGACAAAGGATTTTCCCCCCCAAAAAAACTAAAATTTTGATCTCAAAGTAGATTTTTAAATGACAGGCTACTAGAATAATATGCAAAAATGCTATACTGGATACACAAATGGAACCAGCCGATGTGTTAATTAAAAGGGGCATACCAATATCAAAAGAGTAGTCTGGATAATTTTCCTAGATTGGAGATCAAAAGAGATTTCAAAAATTTTGAAGAACTTTGTGAGAAGGAAAAAAATGGGGGGAAATCAAGTTCTACAACATAGTTTGACGGGATTAAATATCAAGATTGTTAAAAGTTAAAACAAGGAATATAATGTTGGTTTATTTGATCAAGGTTAAAATACCAGTCATTTCTGGTAATCGTTGCTAAATTTGATACATAAATTTGGTTAACAATTTTTTTATTTTTTTAATTAATTCATTTTAGTTTTATCTCCTTAATTGTAATGTTTAATAACATTATTAAAAAAATATTGAACAAGGAAGGACTTTTTAACCTGAGACTGTAAAACACTAAGTGACACCGTTTTCAGAACCAAATAACATTGTTTATACTTTTTGGAATTTCTTAATTTAGAACAACATATACACAAATCTTTTCAAATACTTATACATGTTTTTCAAAATGAAATATTTAAAAAAATATTTCTTCTCCTCCAGGATGGCAGTTCATCAGTGAAAGATGAACAGAGTACCGCTAGTGAAGATACTGGATCAATTGCACTGCAAGAACAGTTTGAGTCCTTAGTCTGCCAAGAACCCTTAGAACTAGAAGAAGCTCCTGAAATTCAAGAGCATCCGACTAACGAGACTTATACTGAATCCATCTTTGAAGAGGATGTTACTCTTGCATTGAAGGAGCTGGATGAAAGATGTGAAGAAGAAGAAGCTGACTTCTCTGGTTTATCCAGGTGAAATGTTTTATATAGTAGAATGTTATAGAGGGACGCGGTAACTCAGTGGCTAAGATGCTGAGCTTGTCGATCAGGCGGTTTGAATCCCTAGCGCCGCGTAACGGAGTGAGCTCCCGTTACTTGTCCCAGCTTCTGCCAACCTAGCAGTTCGAAAGCATGTAAAAAATGCAAGCAGAAAAATAGGAACCACCTTTGGTGGGAAGGTAACAGTGTTCCATGCGCCTTCGGCATTTAGCCATGCTAGCCACATGACCACAGAGACATCTTTGGACAGTGCTAGTTCTTCGGCTTTGAAATGGAGATGAGCACCGCCCTCTAGAGTCGGGAACGACTAGAAAATATATGCGAGGGGAAACTTTACCTTTACCTAGCAGAATGTTGCTTTTAGCCTTTTTAGCAGAGGTGGTATTCAGCAGGTTCTGACCAGTTCTGGAGAACCGGAAATTTTGAGTAGTTCAGAGAACCGGTAAATATCACCTCTGACTGGGCCCGTCCCCATCTATTCTCTGCCTCCTGAGTCCCAGCTGATCGGGAGGAAATGGGGATTTTGCAGTAACCTTCTCCTGGAGTGGGGAGGGAATGGAGATTTTACAGTATCCTTCCCCTGCCATGCCCACCAAACCATGCCACGCCCACCAAGCCACTTCCACAGAACCAGTAGTAAAAAAAAAAGAATCCTACCACTGCTATTTAGCATTTGAAGCCACTTATATGCTAGTGCAGGAATAATGAAACTGTTTGATACAATTCCCCCTTTACCCAGTTTTGAATACTGTCAGTGCCCACCCATTTCCAAAAAAACCAGACACATTTTTCAGCAGTTACAGTCCCAAACCGGATCCTCAATTCATAGGCAAGCAATCCCAAATTGCTCCTTTACTCACAGTGTATGCCCAAATTATCCATTGGAATAATTAACCCAGTTTACAAACCATTATACAAGAGAAAGATCACATATTAAACTAATCTCAAGATTTTTAGTCCTGGCTTGTTGAATAAGTCATAATGGATGCATCCATCTACCTCAATAATCCCCAAATTGTCCTGAAATGTGACATGTTAATGCAGTCATGTTCTCTCAATAAAATATATGTATTACAGTGGTGGGTTCCAGATACCGTTCCAACCGGTATGGTTGGAACAGGCCGGCGGCATCCACATGGACGCATACAGCCCGTGTGCACACGCAAGCAGCTCGGGCAGACGGGTGGGCCCTCCGGAGCACCGTACTGGAATGGTATCCGGCGCTGCGGGCAGGTTCTAGTACGCCCGTACTGGGGCGTACCGCTTGCAACCCACCAGTGATTTATTACTTATTACTACTGACTTAGAAAGATAATACAGGTAGTCCTCGACTTACAATCCCAATTTGTGTTGCTAAGTGAGAAATTTGTTAAGTGAGGTTTGCCCCATTTTAAGATTTTTCTTGCCACAGTTGTTAAGGGAATCACCGCAGTTGTTATATTAGTGACACGGTTGTTAAGTGAATCTGGATTCCCCATTGACTTGTTGCTTCCCAGAAGGCCGCAAAAGGGGATCACATGACGCCGGGTCACTGAGACCGTCAAAAAGGTGAACCAGTTGTCAAGCATCCGAATGTAAAATCACATAACCATGGGAACGCTACAGTGGTCGTAAGTGTATAAAACGGTCATAAGTCACTTTTTGTAGTGCCATAGTCACTTCGAACAGTCACTAAATGAAGTGTTGTGAGTCAAGGGCTACCTGTATCATCCTCTTTGTACAAGAGCCAAGGTGGTGCAGTAGTTAGAGTGCAGTACTGCAGGCTACTTCAGCTGACTGCTAGCTGCAGTTCAGCAGTTCACATCTCAGCAGGCTCAAGATTGACTCCGCCTTTCATCCTTCCGAGGTCGGTAAAATGAGGACCCAGATTGTCAGGAGAGCAAAGATGCTGACTCTGTAAACCGCTTAGAGAGGGCTTTAAAAAGCACTATGAAGCAGTATATAAGTCTAAGTGCTGTTGCTATTTATTTGCAGCCAAGATGAAGAACAAGATGGTTTTCCAGAAGTGCAGACCTCCCCCCCACCCTCCCCTTTTCTCTCTGCCATATTGGCAGCTTTTCAACCACAGGCTTATGATGATGAAGAGGAGGCTTGGCGCTGCCATGTTAATCAGCTGCTGACAGATACAGATGGATCTTCCGCTGTCTATACATTTCATGTGTTCTCTAGGTTGTTTCAGGTATGCTTTTTCATCCACATTGTTAGTTCTTAACAATCTAACATGGCCCATGGTCATGGTTAAAATTGTAGTGCTCTAAACAAAGACCTGTTCAAAATATCTACCATATTTTTGGAGTATAAGACGCACTGGAGTATAAGACGCACCAAGGTTTTGAAGAGGCAATTTTTTTTAAAAAGTAGGTAGGGAGATAAAGGGATAGAGAGGGAGAGAAAGAGAGAGAAATACAGTAGGTAGGTAGAGAGAGAGTAGGTAGGTAGGTAGGTAGGTAGATAGGTAGATAATATATATATAGAGAGAGAGAAATAGAGAGAGAGAAATACAGTAGGTAGGTAAGGAGAGAGAGAGTAGGTAGGTAGGTAGGTAGATGTTTCCAGGTATATTCATGTACTGGAGAAGGAAATTGCTGACAATCTGCAGCACCTAAGTTTGTTTCTGCTGGCACAGTACTTGATCAATCTAATTCTCATCAATCAGTTAAAGAGCTTTCCAAAAGGAAAAAAAATGTTTTTGCACTCTGTAAACAACCCAAAAACTGCCAGTTTGTTTGTGGAAATGGGCCCCTTTCCCCCCCCCCAAAAAAAGGCATGAATAGCCTTGGGGGGGCTTGCAGAGTGCTTCTGGGGGGTGTGGGTGGGCAAAAACAAGCAAAAAACAGCCCATTTTTGGTCAAAAAGAATTGCATGCATAGCCTTACGGAGGCTTATAGAGTGCTGCTGGGGGCTGGGGGGGGGGGGGCAAAATGGCCTGTGTTTCACTCATTTCTGCCCTCCCCAGTCCCCAGGAGCTCTCTGAAAGCCTCCATAAGGATGTGCATGGCCATTTTGGTGAAGGGGCGGAGCTTTGGGAAGCAAAAAATGCTTATACTTATTCAATGTATAAGTCGCACCCAGATTTTCAGCCTCTTTTTTGAGGAAAAAAGGTGTGTCTTATACTCTGAAAAATACAGTATCTATCTATCTATCTATCTATCTATCTATCTATCTATCTATCTATCTATCCTATCTATCATCCCTCAAGGATCAATTTCAGGGTGAGGATTTTCGCATCTGTTTCTATATTGTGGGGATTACATAGGAAACCTTTCTCCTCCACTCTTCTGTTCATTAGAAGAGTATCCATTTCTAAAATCACAGTCTAGAATGACACTCAGACTGACTTGTCGATTTTTCTCATTGCAAGATTTTGTAGAAGATTTCTTAGAAAGGGTCTCAGTGTGATGTTGCAGCCAACCCTGCTCTTCTCACTTTCATGTGACAGAGTTACATAGAAGAGGAGAATTTAGTCTCAGGTATAAAGCATCAGTTATGATAGAATAGGGCAGCCTCCTGCCCAAATAAAATATTTGCAGCAGGGGAGCAAAAGAGGAGAGTTTGTGCAATTCTAATTTTCATTTCTTTTAAATGTTTCTTCCAAAGCAAAATAAAATAAAATTTAGGCTTAGGGTTAGGCTGCTAAACCGAGAATAAATATTAAAGAATCTACAATAAAATAAGTAAACCCTGTAAAAATTTTCCACACGCAAACACTATTTTATTGTATTTAGGTGATTCAGAGGAGATTTGGAGCCATAACACATGAATCAGTCAGTTTCCTGGGTGAGAATCTGCAGCGAATTGGAACAAAATTTAAAAGTTCATTGGAAGTTATGACAACATATTCAGAATGCCCAACTGTTTTTGTGGATGCTGAAACGGTAATATCTAATATCTACATGCCAACTTTTCTGTTTAGTGACTCTTATTAGTAAGCTACAAATGTTCTTTATTTTGGAATTTCCAAGAAAATTTCCTATCAAATATACAGTATATATATAAAAACATCATTAGTTGCAACACAAAGTGTTTAAAATGGAGATATGATATGGAAGCACCCTAAAAATATTTCTTTTCTCAAGATCACAGGTCAAATTTCCTCTCTAGTATTCAAAATTCTATCTGTTCTAATATTTTTTTAAATAATTTTGAGTTGTTAACTCCCTTAGTATTAAACATATTTCAAAAAATAGTATTTTATGTTTTTGAAATGTAAATGAAATATTTTTTTTTGCTTCTGAGATTTTCATGTTTTTCTCAGCCATAATATCACAAGCAGCTTAGAGCTCAAAAAGCTACACAATTTTTTTATCCAAAACTATAAACATTCTCACAAGTAGAATTGCAACAAAATGTTATTGTGCAGAATATCCCTCTATGGCTTCTACTCAGTAGGTCAATTCCATCTCTTGGCTGGTTCAGGAATTTCCCCTCCCTCCTAGTAGAGATTTTTTGAAAGATTTAGCTCCCAAGTCTGTTAATATTACTCTTGCTCAAGTAAGATGCAGTTTGGGCTGCAAAGTTTCCTATGAACTTTGGAAAGGAAGGAAATTATAAAATAAAAAACAGCCTTAATATGGTACCCGTACGATTACAGATAATCCTCAAGCTACAACAGCAATTGGAGCTGGGATTGCCGTTGCTAAGCGATGCAGTCGTAAAGTGTGACATCACCTGACAGCGTCACTTAGCAATGGCAGTCCAGGTTGCCATCATAACCCCAGACCTCACAGGTCATTAAGCAGAAAGAGGCAGGAGTCCCAGGCAATGGAGGGCAGGGGGAGGCCACCGAAGACCTTGAGGGGGCCGGCAGAGATGTGTGCAGGTGGGGGAATTCTGCAGGTGGTAGAAAAAACAATAGGACCAACTTACCAAAAGTGACCTACAACTTTTCCTGCCAGCTTCCCCAATGACTGCTTGTGAGAAATTGGCAGAGATGGTTGCAAATGGTGATCATGTTTGATGGAGATGCTGCAACAGCTAGAGCTTTGAGGACCAGTCATACCTCCATTTTTTTTCAGCACCACTGTAGCTTTCAACAGTTGCTGAATGGATAGACGCAAGTGGAGGACTACAATTAATTTCTGCAAATTGAATTTATTACTGTTTGCTTATTATATTTAGTGTTCCTTTGATAGATTAAGACAGCTGTGATTTTTCATTTCACAATCATCTGAATATCTAGTAGTACCTCGGTACTCAACTGCTTCAAAGCTCATCAAATGTGGTACTTAATGTATTTTGACGCAAAAATATTGCTCCTATACTCGTCGTGTATTTGGTATTCAACATGTAATAGGAAGAAGGGGCTGGCCACAGAGAACAGACGAGAAGTTGGCCATGCCAGGAAGGTCATTGACATAGGAAAAGTCCTCCCCAGGGTCACATGGTTTGTTTGATACTCATTTTTAGTATTTATCACATCGCCTGGAACCAATTAATGATGAGTACTGAAGTACCACTGTACTTAATTTCGATTCTTTTGAATTAAAATCCTGCTTTTAAGAGAGAGATTTATACCAGACAAACAAGCTGAAAACAATACC
Source organism: Thamnophis elegans (assembly GCF_009769535.1). Taxonomy (NCBI): domain Eukaryota; kingdom Metazoa; phylum Chordata; class Lepidosauria; order Squamata; family Natricidae; genus Thamnophis; species Thamnophis elegans. The sequence goes on from NC_045549.1 coordinate 67,855,319, forward strand.
CTAATCAAGAAACTACCAAGGAGAAAACCACACCCTACCAACCTTGGAAGGGCAAACTTTTATATATAAGCAGAGAGCAATTCACTAGCACTGGTGAGGTTATCTAGCTGGATGATGAAATGTCTCCAGGCCAATAACCAAATTTGGAGAGAGCATCAAGAACTCCACAGTTGAACCCTGAGCTACAAATATTCTCTTCTATTGGAAACACATGATTTTTGAAATCAAGAGAATCAACAGACTTGTCTTCTCCCTATCTCTCTTGACATAAATTATTGCCCCTTGATGCCAAGTAAATGGATGTAGAAAATAAAGGTTTAAAAGTGCTTGGTATTCTTTGCACAAGTACCTTAATCAAGGGGGGGGTGGGGATGTAGTAGCTAGCTTTTACTTATTCATTACTTCTGGGTCTTGATTCTTCTCATGTGATGGTTGGCATTAGATCAGTCTGCTCTCCAGTAACCTTCAGGGTAATGATAGGTTTGTCCTTCATAAAGCAGATACACATCTGAAGTTGCATTTGGGCAATGAAATACTGGCAAATAAATGATAGAGCAATATTTCCAGTTCAGGCATTGCATTGCCAAGCTACTCATTAGCACTCCAAACAAGCCCATGCTGTGCTATCAGCTTGTTTACATGGCATCTGCAAACTTTCAGTTGTGCAGAGTGATTATCTGCAAGAGAGAAAAATTACATCAACATTTTATGTATTTGCTTCTATACAAGTTCAGTATCTTGCATTGTTATTATTACAGGAATTGAATTCTTTATATTTGGCGTGCAAATATTTTAATCCATCATTTAACAGATAATTCTTTAGTATCATTTAACAGATAATTCTTTAGTAACAGTACTTAGCAAAGAGATGCATCTCATCTAGATAGTTCTTTTTTTTAGAAGTACACTTCTGTGTTTTCATGTGCCATGTAGAATAATTATTTCTGGCAGAGCTATAGATTTGATATTAACAAAGGATAGAATTTGTATTATATAAACAATTCCGGCGACTTCCTTAATCTTTGGAGTTACTTCATTAATCTTAGTAGATATTCTCAGGTTATAGCAAATGTTTAAAAATGTAAATAAGTACATATTATATTTCACATGGGATTAATTAATAAGGTTTTTAAACATTCTTTTTGTATTACAGTTGATGTCCTGTGGTTTACTAGAAACATTGAAATTCAGTGTTCTGGAGCTTCAAGAACATTTGGATACTTACAATGCTAAAAGAGAGGCAGCTGAACAGGTAGTTAATTTTTTTTGGATACTATTACACTATATTGAACAAGTCAATGACCATTGGGATTTTAAATGACAAATAATATACTGGACTGTCCTACAGTGGTGTGTAAATTGAGGGAGGTCAAAGACCATATGGCATATATTCACATTTGAAATGGAATCAATCAACTAGGACTTCTTCAGAAATCAACGTTAAAACAGTAAAATTCTTTTTAAAAGTAGCATTTCAAGAGGAATAGAACTTTAAGCAACTTCAAAGAATTAATCTAGTACAGTGATTGGGTTTTGCAAACGTAACAAACATGGAACACTACATTTTCAGCATCAGAATTTGATTTTCTGGAAGAAAACTGACTTTTGATAGCTATCTCCTGAATGCTTCCTTTGTCTCCGAAAAATGCCCTGAACTGTCTCACACCTTTGCTCTGCCCTAATCATTCACAGATACTGCAGGGAAAGACAAGCTGAATACAGAACTATAACCATAAGCAGTATTTGACAGCTTTGCTATAGAAAGCTCATGTTAAGAGTTTCTATTGCATAAGAATGACAGACAGAGGTCATTCAAGTGCCTATCCATCAAACTGCATTTAAAAAAAAGAGAGTGGCACTGCAATATTCTGGTATTCTGAATAATGGATGCTATGCAAAAGCAAAATCACGTACAATAAACCCCAGGAAAAAAAATTGTTTCAGGAACTTATTATTCTTTTGATTCTACTTTGGTCTAGTAAAAACTGGTTTTCCCCCTTGCCTGAAGGAGCATGTGGGCGACATGGTCTCCCCTCCCTTAACATTTAATGTTCATCTTTATAGTCGACTTTGGAGACTAATAATAAACTGATGCAGGTAGTCCTCGACATACAACCACAACTGAGCCCAAAATGTAGGTTGCTAAGCGAGAGAGTTGTTAAATGAATTTTGCCCCACTTTACAACCTTTCTTACCAGGTGTTAAGTAAATCGCTGCAGTCGTTAAGGTACTAACATGGTTGTTAAGTGAACCTGGCTTCCCTATTAGCTTTGCTTGTCGGAGTGTCGCAGAAGAGGATCGCATGACCCTGGGACACTTCAACCGTCATAAATACGAGTCATTTGTCAGCTGCCTGACTCTTGATCACGTGACCACAGGAATGCTGCAATGGTCGTCAGTGTGAAAAACAGTCATAAGTCACTTCAGTGCCCTTGTAACATTAAATGAACTGTTGTAAGTCGAGGACTGCCTATACATCAACAGACAAGGATTAATTTCTGTTTACATTATGTGGGGGAAACTGCAGTCCATTTAATATATATTTGTGAAAGACAAAAAGATTTTTATTTTGGGCAATGAGAAGTAGATATTAGGAGCAAGATTGATAATGCACCACAGTTGGGGTAAATGTGAATCTATAATAAGATTTATAGACTCAATCCTATTTGACCTCCTGTCAGTCCTTATCCTATACAGCTGACGAAAGGGAGAACGTTTTGGTGCTCCTCTTCTCCCTTCCTGCCCCCATGTGCTTCTTAGAAGTATAGAAGAATAAATGGGGGATCCAAGGAGTCCTTTTAGAATACTTTGTGCAGAGGTAACTGGCTGGCCTCAGGTTTCAGGGTTACGTTATTTATTGTGATTCCGCTTGACACCTGAAGTGGTAAAGGAGAAAACAAAGAAGAAGATCCAGGATCCATTTTGTTTTATTTAGCAAATAAAACAAAAATAAAAATATCAAAAGAAAGATGGACTCTATGCCATTAATTGACATGTTAGTGTTTAGAAAATTGAATTTGTTTTGAAGAAAATGCACAGTCCTAATTCATTTACTAAAAGCCCTAATTAAATATACTGATGAAAAATTAGATTTTTGTTCTCTTGTGTACAAAGGTTAAAAAAAAGTCATAATCATGAGTCAGGTTCATTATTCTGCTGGCATACTTGGTCTAAAACACAATTAAGTTTTATTCCACTACAGCTTGTGAATTACAACACACTCCTCGCTGTATATCATTGGCTGTGAGTAGGTATTATAAGTATGTAATTTGTCTGTCCCTAAATGTGTATCCATAGTTGTCTGGTTCTCATCCAACACTACATGTAAGTGTGATTTGCTTTAGGTTTAGCAAGATATCAGAACACACCCATAATGGCTGAGTGTTATGAATTAACAAATCACAGCTTGTTTGTTGAATTAGGGTTTTAAAATGTTAGTGATTGGTGGACTGGACTTTATACCTGAATCTATATTTAGAAAAGAGAATAGATTTTATCTCTTTGATGATGTATTGCTATTTCAATCATGTTGCTTTCTTTTATCATTTCAAATTACACATCAAGGTATCTTATAAAAAGCGATAGTTTTAAAGGTATACATTATATTAGAACATTCTATGATTCGAGCAAAAATTATATTCAGTGTTCGGGCTGATATAGGCATCAGTGATTTCGCTTGGTCTCTTTCAGCTTCTATTTTATTTTGCAGTGGCTAAAAGACTGCAAAAGGACATTCGGTACAGATGATGGGATTCATGGAGCTACCACAGATGCTCAGGTAGGAATCTGCTTCCAGTCACTGCGTCTATTTATGTCATGCCTAAATATAAAACCATACATGCTGCAGAATGCACACGTCCTAATGTTCCCATCAGGTTAAAGAGTAACGTTTTTCATTTTAGCTATCAGAAATATCTCTCGGGAAATTTAGAAGGTATTAAATATTGGCCTGGAAATAATGGATTCTTCTTATTAAAGGGGGGGAAAGGCAGCTTATGGGTCTGGATCTAATAACACTGAACAGATAACCAGGAAAGATGGAATCAGTGTACAAAGACTCCTCTCTCTGTTATGAAGCTGCTATTGCAAGGAAGAAACTTGGTAATTCTGCTTATCAGCTCATCAGATAAAATAGCTTTTTCTGGCACAGAAGCTAGGCTGCCTCAAATCCAATTAGTCCTGGGTTGTTTACCTATGTGGAAAGTAATATTAAAAATAATTACTTGGACAACAAAAATCTGATCTGAAGTGTTTGTAAAGAGCTTATCCACAGTAGAAAACACAGATTTCTTAGAACCAATGATTACATGAATGCATTTGGGGAAGGATTAATAATACCAGAGTATTAGTAAGTATATAAAAATACTGTTAAGAGGGAAAATCAATTACGTCCATGCTATTTCTAGGGTATTGGTGGTTTGATTTAAACTGTTTGATAAAAGCTGATTGCCAACTATAATAGCATTGCCATGGGGGCTGTTATATTCTTTTTGCTTTAAGTTCTCAGTTGCCCAAAGTTGTTTTTGCATCTGGAAAATCAACTGATTCTGAATGGTGGATAGACTTAGATCTTCAGATACTAAGAAGATTTGTCTTGTCCAGATTTAGAAAACATTTAGATTTTGTTGTACTTTACTCTCATTTCTTTCTTTATTAAGAAGTTGGGAGGTGGCTCTAAGAAGAGAGTTAAATTTTAAACAGTAACAGATTTTCTTTTTCTTTTTTTTTCTTGGTAATGTAGATGCTAGTAAGTAACAATCTGTAGAAAATTTAAACACTTGCCTTTTACAGCTACCCATTAAAGTAACTGTAAGAGTTTACTTTGAACTGAGAAACTGTAACATAGAGAAGCATGAAAATAATCGGAGGACTTAAAAACTAAGTCAAGTGAAGATATTATAAAAGAGATGGGCATTTTTTAGCAGCGAGAAGACTAAAGTAGAGAGTGTAGTAGTGCTCTTCAAACACTGAAAAGGATGTTATGCAGAAGTTCGTAGCTTTTTCTTTCTCAGATAAAGAATGTACGTTTCAAGGAGTCCAGAGTCTAGCTCAAGGGTGTCAAACTCGTGTTATCACAGCATCATCACGGGATGTATCGTGACTTTTTTCCCCTTTGCTAAACCAGGTGTGGGCGTGGCCAGGAGCCACGGGTTTGACACCCCATGTCTAGCTGAATACTGAGTGGGCAGAGTAGGGGAGCCTTTCTGGCAATAAGAGCACTTGATCATTCAAACTAGTGACCCAGAAGAAGCAATGGGACCCCCTGCATTTTACATGCCGAAGTTAAACAGTAATCTGTCCAACATGTATAAATGGCATGTTCCACTTCTGTGAATTTGGAATATTTATTTTTTAGATAGCAGTATTTCCCTCTCCCTCAGATATAAAATAGAAGCCCTCCGACAAGAAGATTTAAAGCTGGGATAGACATCCTCTAAGATACTGACTAGCCCTGTTCCAGCTTCTGTTTCCAGGCTATGAGAGACCTAAAAGGAATTCGTACTTCTGTTCAGCTTGAGCATAGAACCACCATTAGGAAGATCTGGGCCATGGCCTGCTTGATTGGGTCATAATCCTTCAGTAGGCAAGGAAACAGCCCCACATTATTGCTGCTTCAGACATCAATGAGGCAGATGAACAGTGGAGCCTGTTCCCAGTGTGCGCATGCGCAGAGTTGCAAGAAGAAGGGAACAGCTAAAGAACAGGGGGTCGACTTGGGAGTTAGGCCACAGGTGGATGATGAATGGGCCCTCCCAGAGGAAATAAAAGAGGAGCGAAAGGGGAGTGGAGTTTGCAGGAGACAATTAGTTCACTTAATTGGTTTGTGACTTCGAGACTCCTTGCCAAGTTTTGCAGATATCAGCCTGGCAGCTGTCCAAGCCAGATAAGGTCCGTGGCTGTAAATCCTCCCTTGAAAGACTTTGCTGGATGTAAATGAGCAAAATTCACAGTCAATTAATAAAAAGGGGTTTTTGTCTGGACCAGGAGTTTGCTTCATGCTATTGGGAAGCCTCTGTCAGAACAATCAGGAGGAAAGCTTTCTTTCTTTTTTTTCTTGTAAGAATTTGATCCTTTTTTCCTTGCAGAAATTTTGTCCTCTGTTTTTCCACTCCCTCTACTTCAGCACATTGATATTGCAGTTAATGTCCTATATGAGTACTTTTCATGAGGTTCCTTTAAATGCATGAGGTTTGACGCCTGCCTTCACAGTTGTCGCTTGAACCTATTTATTCCCAATTTTCTTTTCTCTCCGTTCATTATCAGAACTTAACCAATGCCTTCTTGTCACTATTATATTTTGGTCATTTTGCATGATAACAAAGCAAGTAGTACAACCAGCTGTTCTATCACTATAAATACTCAATATTATTTTTATACATGCATTAAACCCTTCTTTGGAAGTTTTTCCCCTCCTTTAATTATATCTGGGGCATTCTGAGACCCATGGAAAATGAAGTTCTCTACTAATTCTTGATCTTTCTCCTTTTTGTATTTTGTGACCCGCACACCTTCTTGCTTAGCATTTGGAAATTCTAGCAGTAAGTGATGGCTCTTGATTTATCAAATAACTAACTATGCCAGTAACCAAACTGGCTTTCATTTTGTCTTGTGTCCATTTGTGATATCACAGTGTTTCATTATAGAATATTATGGAAATAACAATTGCTTTGCTTATCTATAATTCTAACTCGTTGGCAGTCTTTTTAGATGGCAGAATATTGTAGCTGTAGCAAATTATTCCAGTGTTAATTTTGCTTATTTATTTTAAATCCCTATTAACAGTTCATACCCACTAATGCAGTTCAATATGCAAATACAGGTTGATACTACGCTTCTGTCCATGAATTCATTACCTTTGAAGTTGAAATATTATTAAAAATAATCAAAACATGAAGAATATACAGACTGTATCAAAAATCAGGCTTCATGGCCAGTCACAAGGGATGTTCAAAGGCCATGTGTCAAAAGAGTGAAGAAGCCTTTAGAAGGAAATGGCAACCAATTTGAACATTTAATTCATATAGAAAATTGTATACAGGCCTGGTTTTTGCTACATCCTGTATGTATGTATGTATGTATATATGTATATGTGTGTGTGTAGAAATATCTTTATTTGCAATACAATAGATTGAAATGTGATCAGGGCAGTGGTTCTCAACCAATGCAATTCATGTCATAGTAAGGCAGAGCCCACACATGCCAGTGTAACCTGGTTTTCAAGGCACTGGACAGGGCATCCCTGGGCCTTTTTATTCATTTGCCTGATGTCTGGAGAAAGAAGGGGTTCATATGCGGTCCTCACCCAACCTGTCTTCAGCCACCATGTATTTGGGGGACTAACTGGGATTCACTTCAAATTATTATATAGTTCTCTGTGTGATCTGGGATCCAGCATCGGCTCTGCTTCAATACATTTGTCGGGTGAAATGAGGTTGCGAATGGGTTTCAGTCCCATTTGAGCCTTTTGACCTTCTGCGGTGGGGCTCAGTCGTTGCGCAGCCTTGCAACCTGGACAGCTGTCCGTTGAGGACAGTGTGAGATGTGAGATCCATTATGCTTGAAGGTGCAGGATGAAAACTTTTCCTCCCCCTCATTCCCCATGAGATAGTGCCCTGGTGTGTTGGTTGTATCTGAGACAGCGGCTTCTTGCCACTTTGAGAAAGTGTTACTCACCTGGCCAAGCAGGCGGTAATTGCAGGCCTTGGCCATAAGGCCGAAACCATGGTGCATATCACCTGATTGGAGGGCATAGCTGCGGAGGTTGGCATCACATAATGTAACAACCGAAGAGCCCAGAACCAAAAATGTGAGCATGCGCAGCATCAAACACACAGTGATTATATAGCAATAGCAATAGCAGTTAGACTTATATACCGCTTCATAGGGCTTTCCGCCCTCTCTAAGCGGTTTACAGAGTCAGCATATTGCCCCCAACAACAATCCGGGTCCTCATTTTACCCACCTCGGAAGGATGGAAGGCTGAGTCAACCCTGAGCCAGTGAGATTTGAACAGCCGAACTGCTGAACTGCAGTCAGCTGAAGTAGCCTGCAGTGCTGCATTTAACCACTGCGCCGCCTCGGCTATAGGACGGGATAGCAGGTGGGCGGGCCCATCCGCTGATTGGAACTAATCCGAACCGGCAGCAGTTCACCTCTGCATGGCTGCCATAAAGGAAGGAAGATCCACGCAAGAAGACGTCTCTTGCCTTTTGCCATTGGGAAGTCGCTTTTTGTATAAAGTTTTTTATTTTTTCATTTTCATAACATATAACCACATGTATACTATTACATAGCCAACATCGTATTGTTTTATTAAATGTTTACATCAATTCATCTTACCATCAACTCCCAAAAACAATTATTGGCTCTTCTGCTTTCCATACGCCATATTTGTACCTTATCCATCACTTTCTTCTCCCTCTCTCCTCCTCCTCCCTATCTCCTTTCTTCCCTCTGTTGTCCTTCTCTTCTATACTTCCCCTTCCTTTCTTTCTCCTCTCTCCCCTTTCCACTCCTCCTTTCTCTCCTCTCTCCTATCCATCTCTTCTTCAACACTGGGAAGTCGCTTTGAAGAGGGATATAGGCAAGGATTGTAGATGAGGGGCTGGGACAGATAGGAAAAAAGCTGGAAAGGAAATCATGATTGTGCTTGAATGGATTGCTCGCTTGTCTCCTCTCTTCCTCTGGCAGGGCTGCAAGAATTTTCATTTCTGATCTGATGGAGAAAATGAAATGTTGCGTGCCATATCCCAAGTGGCACATCCAGAACTGCCTGTAAATAAATGAATGCCAGTCTCAGGGAGGTGGGGGGAATAACTGGGATCGTATCAGTGGGATGGACGTTATTTGATAGAGTGCTTGATGAGATGTGCAATGAAAGGTTGAGAACCACTGTTCTAAAATTGGAAGCGACAGATCCCCCAAAATAATACAACTTTTCCCTGCTAGAATATGGCATTTCTGAAATGTCATCAACATCCCTTCCTCTGCTGGAAATAGCTGCCCTTCTTAAAAGCCAAAGTTTATTATGTAGCTAGCAAGAAAATATTTACTTTTTTAATTCAAAATCCACTGATGACTAGAAGCACTCATTTTTTCTCTGATTAGCTTCCTCCTCTATTATCTTAACCTTTCTTCTCTGCAGTAAGCCAATAACTATTTTTATATTGCAAATTCTGCTCTATACAAATTGTATGCTTTTGTCGCTTCTTTGGTTAATATATTTCCGGTGACAATTTTATTTTTATTTACAGGAATTAGAGCTGTGTCGGAGGCTGTATAAACTGCATTTCCAGCTGCTCCTTTTATTTCAAGCCTATTGTAAACTTATCAGCCAAGTGAATGTAGTGAAAAAAGAGGCAGAGGTAAAGAAAATGCCACTGAAACTTGGAGATTTGCTTTTACTACAAGACTTAAGGCTAAAAATTACATCTCTGAATTAAAAGGCTAAATAGGCTAATAAGGATGCCCATGCATTGTATCCATTCTGCTTTTGTGCTCAAGTGTACACTCAAAAGCGGTTGATAACCAGTAAAAATACAGAATTTGATAGTTTATCGAAAGTTGGAAAATACAAATTCATATTAAAATTTGTTAAACGTTAATCAGTTTGATACTCAATCCTCACCCAGCTTTATCAGATTTTACAGCATCCACTGTAAACGCTTGAGGTGTTTATGAGAACCTAAACCAATATTTAATAGCAGTAGCTGAATTTCTCATGTCGGCTTAAATAGATTATTTAAACACACTTTCTGCCCAAAGCTGTCACAGAATAGGGGGGGAATTGCCTCTGTTATCAAAAATGCATGTACCACCCCTCTTTTTTCCTAGGTGATAAACATGTCAGAAGAGCTTGCTCAGTTGGAAGCCTGCCTGAAAGAAGTGGCTGAGTCTGTTTCTTATAGCAGTATTGAAGACGCTGAAATCCCAGAAGGTTCTCAGACCAGCACAGAGACAGCCATTCATTCGCTCATTGAAACCTTGCGGAATAAGGAATTTTTCTCTGCTATAGCACAAGTCAAAGCGTTCAGGTACTGCCAAATGCCTTTTGCTAACATGCCTTACCTGGAAAGGATGCAACTGAGAGTGAGTCTCAACCAAGGACTTATGTAAATCTGGGCCCATGGAATAGAAGTGCGCTATAAAATAATGATATAGAATAGAAATAGACTATGATAGAATTCTTTATTGGCCAAGTGTGATAGGACACACAAGGAATTTGTCTTTGGTGCAGATGCTCTCAGCGTACATAAAAGAAAAGATGCATTCATCAAGAATCATAAGGTACAACACTTAATGATAATCCTAGGGTACAAATAAGCAATTGAATCATTAAAAGGATAACATTTAATACCAATGGAAGAGAACCGGGGGTTGAAGTGTGGCACTCTCTGAGCTTGCCTGTTTCCTTGAGATGTTTCATGACCCAACTAGGTAACATTTTCAGTGATCTCAACGAGTGCAACAGGTGCTCCACAAGTAATATGCAATGCAGTCATTTCGTCTACTTTTGGAAAATGGGTGGGTTTTAGCAGAGGCCTCATATTAATTATGCCTGGAATTATACCTCCATAGGAAACCTTAGATAGCAATAGCGCTTAGATTTATTTATTTATTTATTAATTTTTATTTCTCATATATACATTCACAATTATATAATCTCATAACTGTTGTTAATAAAATGTATTTCTAACAATTTTTCTCCCCTACAGTTGACAATATAATTGAGATTGCTTTCTTACCATCCCATACACCCATCTTATTTTACAACAATCCTACTTCTTCTTCCTTCCTTCCCTCCTTTCTTCTCTCCTTCCCTCCTTCCTTCCCTCCTTTCTTCTCTCCTTCTCTCCTTCCTTTCCTTCCTTCCCTCCTTTCTTCTCTCCTTCCTTCTCTCCTTCCTTCCCTCCTTTCTTCTCTCCTTCCTTCTCTCCTTCCTTCCCTCCTTTCTTCTCTCCTTCCTTCCCTCCTTCCTTCTCTCCTTCCTTCCTTCCTCCTCTCCTTTCCCTTCTCTCCTTCCCCTTCCTCTCCTCTGCTCTTCCCCTCTTCTTCCCTTTCCTCCCCTCTCTCCTATTCTTGCATTCCCTCCGTTTCTTCCTCTGCTTTTCCCTCTCTCCTTTTCCTCTCCTTTCTCCCCTCCTTCCTATCTTTCCTTCTACTCCTCTCTCCATCCCCTCTTTCCGTTGTTGTGTTTACATATTTTCCTCTTCAGGGGGTGACCTGATTCTTTTTTTTTTCCTTTCTTAATTGAAGGTTATAAAAAAAGGGAAGATTTACAAAATACAAAAGAGATAAAACTCTTTTGTAAAAGCGCTTAGATTTATATGCTGCTTCAAAGTGCTTTCCAGCCCTCTCCAAGTGGTTTGACAAGAGTCAGCCTATTGCCCCCAACAAGTTGGATCCTCATTTTACCCACCTCGGAAGGATGGAAGGCTGAGTCAACCTCACATTAATTTGGAATAGAGATGATCAACTTGGATCTTGATAAGAACGGTGACTAATAACTTCATTTCTGTGTCCCCAGGTGCATTTGGCCCAATGACATATTTGGCGATTCCGCAGAAGATCCAATTCAAACCCTCTTGCACATATTTTTCCGTCACCAGACCCTTGGCCAGACTGGCAGTTTTGCAATAGTTGGCTCAAAACAGGATATGTCAGAAGCCAGCTCAAAATTAATGGAACTGAATTTAGAGATTCGGGAATCCCTGCATGTGGTGCAGTCATACCAGCTTCTTGCAAAACACACGGCTGTGAGAAATCTCAGTACAGGATTTTGAATCTCAGAAGAAGACTAAACAATGGGGAGGGAGTCCCTTTTATCAAGCACCTTTCATATCAAATGAAACTCTTCTATTCTCCAGGGAAGAACTTTTTTAGAAACAAGTTGCATAGCGTAGTAACAGTTCTCAAAACAGCTGACATCATCTTTAATGCTTTTTTTTTATACCTAGTATCAGTAATACGAACTCTTTAAAAAATTGCATTAGAGAAAAGGGCTAAAAGCAATGCCTATAAAATGCATTTTTTCCCATCATAAACAGAAAGTACACGGAGTTGCAATAATAGCCTCTTAAACTTGGAGATAATTAAAGCAGGTGAAATGAGGCTAAAATGAACAGTGGATGTTTTGGCTGAAGACCTGTGAAAACTTTCTGGCTTTTAGACAGTAAATAGTCAAATAATGTTGAATTCATAATTTTGACAGTGTCATGAGGAATGTGCTGTATTATACCGGATATATAAAAGACTGCAAAATCCATTGATTTATCAATATTGTATTTACAATTTATTCTATTTTTGCCTGTAATGATAAAATTTATGCGTGTGAGTAGGAATGAATGGCTATCCAATCATCATATTTTGAGGATATGGATGTTTGATAAAGTTTGAGCATGCCGAAAAAAAGCACTGCAAGATTATTTTTGGAAAAAAAGTATATATTTTTAGCGTTAATTCCTAGTCTGTAAATGTTCTGGAGTTTAATAATATTTAAAACTGGAATTATCCAGGTTTTTTTTTTTAAAAAAAGGAATAATATATCTCTAACTGGTTTGGAATGCTGCTCAGTTTTCTGATCAGTGTTTATAACAAAATAACTGATAACTAACCAAAAAGTAGCTGCTTGCAGAGACTTTAAAAATGTATATTAAAGATGCCTATTGTCCTTCAGAACTCACTAGAAAAAAAAATAACTTATTTTATTCTGTACATATTCTAGAAATTGTATAGTGTAAAATCCAGTATTTTTTGTATAAATGTTCAATGACGTTTTATTTGAGAATAGTGTTCACGGCTTGGGGGAGGGAGTGGGGGGGGGGCGAGATAGGACAGTGTTTATATCTGTTGTTCCGCAGAGTTCAAGAGAAAGTTTTAAGCAGGCATGTTTCCCATGATTTCTCTTTTAAGCAAAGGCATTGGGGACTACGACAGGGGGAGGACGCAGCCTACGGATCCCAAAAGTCTGCTTTGTAATTCCTTCTCCAAGCATGCAGCATAAAAGTAACTGGATTCCATTAAAAAAAAAAATACATTTTAATGAAGCAAAAAGGGTGAATGTAATTCCTCTATTCAAACCAATTGAATCCCCAATATTTTATGTATCTCATGCACTGTGATTAAAAATAAAACAAGTTTCCAGGGAGTAAAACACGAAAGAGTTAGCGTGGGCTTTTTTCATTGGGGAAATCCATCCCGTTAAATATGTAGTTATGCTGAAAGGCAGTCTCTACACAACTGTTGGACGGATAACACAATTCTTGTTCCATTTCAAAACTCTTGTTAACAAGATATATAGCGCATTCATAGTCATTTTTTTATCCTGGTAAAATTGAATTATTTTGAAGTTTCTGTGTTACTTTAGGTTGCGTTCTTAATTATTTAATAACCCATTACAAGTATACATGTAGTTTTTAGTTGTATAATTTTTACATATTTTATCATTCTCCTTTGTGTGTGTGTTTTGTTTTTTAGGGGGGGCTTGTTCAAATAAAAATGTCAATCTACTCTTTTGTGTACTTTCTCAAAGAATTTAAGGGTTGCAATCTGGTGGAGAATGCTTGATATAACATTGTGTTTAATGCCGTTTAATACTTACTTTAAAAATCTTTATTTTTAACCGTGGAGTATGCATATAAACAGACTGTCCCTGCTAGGTTGGTGCTGAAGGAATTGAGTGGAGAAGGAAGCATCTCCAAAACAATTAACGGGATTGCTGCTTCCGGAGCCTCACATCATATTTGCCTTTTTAGGAATTAACCTTTTTAAAAGCAAAATTATAATTTGAGAGCCTAGCTTGATCATTCGTAATGACAAAATTGTTAATTTTCTAATGTTCCCAGATTTCGTTTCATAAGCTGAAAATTCCCCACCTGTGGAAAGACTTGGGTCCAGGCCAGGCATGAAATGCTCTAATCTTTGCTACCGGTTTGGAACTGGGAGTGGCCACTTGCATGCATCCCTTCTGCGCATGCGCAGATCGTCCATGATGATGTCTGGATGGGTGGGTGGAGCTTCCTGCCACCACCACTACCGGTTTGCCCGAACTGGGGCAAACCGGCAGAATATCCCCTCTGGTTCAGGCCCCCCAACTAAAAAGTGTGTTAGCTGCCTGGATCAGTAATTTTGACTCCTGATGCCCATTTCCTATCTGAGACTTCTGTAAAACAGTGAGAAATAGAATTTGTATGGTTTAATTGGCAGAGTAGTATTGGCCACTTATGAATGCTAATTTCATTGCTCCTCATTTTTACAGTTTTTAAACGTAGTAACAAGACCTTTACCATGAAAGGATTCAAAACCAGATCCTGCTCTCACTTTCAGTGTGTGCAAAATTTGAGTTGCCCTAATAGCATACAAGTTTTCACAAACATTTGCATAAGTGCTACATAAAAATGACCTAAATCAGGGGTCCTCCAACTCCCCTGCCCGTGGACCAGCACCTGTCCGTAGCATGCCAGCAATCGGGCTGCACAAAGGAACGAAGCCCCATCCATGGGATGCAGGTAGCATGCAAAACCACACCCCTTCCAGAATCTGTGGAAAAAGCTTTCTCTATGGAACCGGTCCCTGGTGCCCAAAAGATGGGGGGGGGGGGGCACTGACCTAAATTACACCATTTTTAAAACATAAAAAGCAAATATCCACATTGTATCTCGAGTGATTACTTTCTAACATTGAAGCAAGTCTCTATTCCTGGTAAGTATAATATAATTGAACAAAACATGCAGTGGTTTTACTAGGACAAGGAAAAAATAGTGATTTTAAGAGAGTCGGTTTGGTGTAGGCATCAGGCTAGAAACTGGGAGCCAAGAGTCCTGTTCCTGCTTTAGGCACAAAGCCAGCTGGCTGACTTTGGCCCAGTCGCATAATCTCAGGAAGGCGGCAAGGGCAAACCACTTTGAAAACCTTGCCAAGAAAACTATAGGGACTTGTCCTCGGGTAGTTGCCAACAGTCAAGACTCCTTGGCACAAAACTCTTGGTATAAATCAAGTTCATTCTGCCCTTAAAAAATAATTAGAAGAACCTACCCTATACAGAAGCAAAGTGGGAAAATTGGTCACCATTACCTAACAGTAGTAGAGCAAAAATTCTAGGCAGGAGTCAAAATGTATGTCAGCCAGAGAGATGAACTGCAATGAAAAAAATCAATGGAGGGATGGGTTTCGTTTGCATTCTGGTAGCACATTTGAAGAGCTGGAAGGGACCTTGGAGATTGTCTATCCAACCCCTTGCTGAAGCAGGACACCATATACAATTTGAGACAGGTGGCTGTCCAGTCTCTTCTTACAAAACCTCCAGTGATGGAGCACCAACTATGTCTGGTTCCACTGGTTAATTGTTGTTAGAAAGTTGCTCCTTAATTCCAGATTGCTTCCCTCCTTGATTAGTTTCCATCATTTCTTGTCCTGCCCTTTGACGCTTTGGAAAATAAATTGAACACACACACACCCTCCTTGTTTGTAGCAGCCTCTCAAATACTGGAATACTGATACCATGTCACCCCTAGTCCTTTAATCTCGTCAAACCCAAAGCCTGCAATTGTTCTCCATATGTTTTAGTCTCCAGGCCTTTAATCGTCTTACTTTTTTCTGCACTTTTTCAAAGTCTCAACATCTTTTTTGTAGTGTGGTGACAAACATAACATTGATTAATGCTTCATGCAGCCTCCAGACCTATGTTTCTCAACCTTGGCAGCTTTAATACATGGGATTCAACTCCTAGAATTCCCCAGGCAGAATTCTGAGAGTTGAAATCATCATATCTTACAATTGCCAAGGTTGAGAAGCACTGCTTTAGACAATGGAGGCTGCTCCCAACATCAGCAGCCAATCTGGGATTCTTGGCATGCCACTTCCTCTTTCTTTGCCAAACAAAAGAACGGTCCATTCCACCAAATTCCTTTGTGCCACCTGGACAAGTCCAAGTCTTGCTCATTTCATGGTGGTGCACACAAACAGCTGTTCTCTAAAGCTGGCATGCTGTTCCATCACTCTGAAATATTCTGAGATTCATCGTAATGAATGAGTGGAGCAACTGGCTCCCTTACAATCAAACCCTCTTGATTTTTTTTTCTGCCTGAAAAGGAAGATAGAGGTTACCATTTTATTTAAACCTTGAGGCCATGAATGATTAGACTCCCATCAGTTCCCAGACAGAGCCCAGATTGAACAGGAAAGCAGTAACAGGATTATATCATGTCAATTAATGTATACCTTAAACTACAGCAGTGGCCAAAATTGTGGAAACCTTTTGGGGGAAAGTGTATTTTTGAGGCTTGATGGCTAATAACACAACTTTTTTTTTGAGTGCTACCATAAAATTATATATCAATGGAAACATAATTTAATCCAGAATGTAATGCAACAAAGTTTGTTCAATTATCTGTATTCTATGAAGTTATAGCCAGATATAGCTAGCAATAAAACCCAGTGAATAGAAGCAATCATTCAATCTTGGTTTCACATTATAACAGCTGCAGAACTAAAAGACTCGATTCACTCCATGGGAAGATGACGCAAGGCGGTAATTCATGCTAAAGGTTACCCAACTAAGTATTAACCGACAAGGTGGTAATTTTTGTATATCTTGTTTTTTCTATGATGATAATTTGTGTATTTCTCATTTTTTTCTATATGTTTCTTTTCTTCTTTAAAACTGCTACTCTAATAGCAAATCCTTCATAACAGTTACATTACATTACATTCTTGATTAAATTATTTGTCTTGGTTGAACTGCCAAACTGCTGACCTTTATGATCAACAAGCTCAGCATCTTAGCTACTGAGCCACCACGCCCCTTACACTTACACTACATTAACCTTACACTAACCCTTATAGTTATTGATTACTAACTCTAATAATCTCCTCCCCTCTGCTCATGCTTAAATTGAGCATTGCTAGAAACCGAAAACTGAATAGTTGTCCATTCCAAGTTATAGAATGCTTGCACCGAAGGAATCAGTGATATTATATGGAACTTTTAAATGACTTATTTAAACTTGAAATGACTTATTTAGGTCTGGCATGCATATAAGCATTAAGCAAAGAGGGTGGGGAAAGCAAAGTAGAAATAACTCACAATTATAATCATGGTCACTTTATTAGAGATCTATGCTCAAAAAAAATAATGAAATTACCATATTGACTCCGGGCAAAGGAAATCTTAGTTGTTTCTAAACTTCAGATGGTGCATTATCTATGAAATGCATTATCACCGACCAACAAAATAATTCCCCTTCATAGGTGTGCTGCTGAGATCATGCTCCCTTCTACCCATATCCATAATAATGCCTATGAACCTGGCACCCAAACAATTATGCCATTTTATTCAGCTGGAAGACAACACGGGTGCTGCAGTACTTCTGAATTCTGGCAATTTGTGCTTGCTTTCTCCATCCTAACTTGAGTTCTTTCGACAGTGTGCTATCACAACTTTTTTCCATAAGGTTTGCTTGCCTGCATTGGCAATTGTCACTGTGAAACACTACCACAACAGCTGTGTATTTTGCCTGAGGTTGACCCACAGTGCATTCCTCTGTCTAGAGCAGCTTCTCCTATGAAGAAATTAAGACGACGATTTCCTTCCCGCATAATAACAACAACAAAGACTGACCGCTTCTGCCAGAAGCAAAATAAAAATTACGTTTGTCAGAATACGGCGAGCAGATTCCCCTGCTTCTTAATGCAATTATAACAAATGAGGTAGAGACGTTTGGTTCCATCATGACTTACATCTCCGCTTCCTCGGCAGGCTTCCCTCTCTTGGCAAACAAACAAAACTTTCTCCTCGGTACAATTTGACGGCGAGGAACTCTTCTCTACACCCTTTCCTTAAATAATATACTTGAAACTAAAGGTGCTGTCGCAAGAAAGCCGTTTCCCTTTGCATCTTCCACAAAGATCTTGCCGATGAGGTCTCTTGGGATCCACATGGCGCAGTTTCACGGAGCAGGAACATCTGGTCTGCTTGCAGCTCTGAAATCGACAGACAAAAACGTAATAGGGTAACTGAAAATACAAGCGACTTGGATCTGTATATGAATTCTGCAGGAACAAAATTTTGACTAGGGACAATATGATTGGGTTCTACCACAAAACCGCGGACGACAAAATCACGGTCGACGAAAGCGCGTATGTGACGTCATCACAGCGCGACGAAAAAGATCGAAAAAGATCGAAAAATGTAAAAATAAAGCTAAAACGTTCCCCTAACCCCCCCAAACCTAACCCTAAACCTAACCCTAAACCTAACCCTTAACCTAACCCTAACCCTAACCCTAACCCTAAACTTAACCCTTAACGTAACGAAAAACCTAACGCTAACCCTTAACCTAACGCTAAACGTAACGCTAACGCTCTAACCCTAACCCTAACCCTTAAGCTAACCCTAACCCTAACCCTTAACCTAACCCTTACCTTTATGTGAATCGGCTTGCTGTAATTTAATTTTTATTTCAATTTTTCGATCTTTTTCGTCGCGTTGTGATGACGTCACATACGCGATTTCGTCGACCGCGCTTTTGTGGAATGCGCTTTTGACGGGTCACGTATGATTGAGGTCAGCTTTTCTGCATTTAGGCATACTGTTTGGTTGCAAGTGGGATGACTAACATTGCATATTATTGGTGGTGGTGGTGGTAGCAGTATCATGTTTTCCCCAAAATAAGACAGGTTTTATTTTCTTTTGACCCCCGAAATAAACACTTGGCCTTATTTTCGGGGAGGATTTATCTTTTGGGGGGGAAGGCTTATTTTAACGTATGTGCTCAAAAGCCCAATTGGGCTTATTATCCAGGGGGGTCTTATTTTATGGGAAACAGTAGTAGTAGTAGTAGTAATAGTAGTAGTAGTAGTAGTACCCTGTTTCCCTGAAAATGAGACCTCCCCGGATAATAAGCCCAATCGGGCTTTTGAGCACATACGTTAAAATAAGCCCTCCCCCCAAAATAAGCCCACCCTGAAAATATTGCAACACAGCAGCAGCCATGAGGTGACTACGCTTACTGTCTCCTGCACCTCAAAAATAAGACCTCCCCCAAAATAAGGCCAAGCATTTATTTCGGGGGTCAAAAGAAAATAAGACCCTGTCTTATTTTCAGGAAAACACAGTAGTAGTAGTAGTAGAAGTAGTAGTTGTTGTTTTGGAACATATGGTTCAAGGAAGTGGTACATGTTCTGGTGATCTAAATTCTTCAGCCTCAGCTACTTTAAGATGTATGGATGTCAACAACTAGAATGCTGTCTGGGGAAACCTGGGAGTTGACATCCACACATGTGGAAATTGCTGAGGCTGAGAAACACTCATCTAGATGGTTATTACAAGAGGGAAGGAGCCTTTATATGTCAAGGATGTGGCATTAGAAAGAACCAACTGATATGGAAAAGAGGATTAAACTATGTACTTCCTATATTCAAGAATTCTTGCAAAGAAGGAAGTCTGACTTCAGGTGTTCTATTTACCTCCATTTTATTATGTAGGAAAGTTATGAAGTATCCAACGATACACTAAAGCTCAAAATCCCCATATTAAAATCGATATACACAACTTTCAGTTGTTCCGTTCATAATACCAGTCTAAAAAACTAGGTTAACTGGGAATATATTAATTTATCCATTCCCAATTCGTTAAAAACATAACTTCTATGAACTAGTATCCCTTGAAATCAATACCAAGAATATTTTAAGATTTCAGAATGAAATTATAGTTTTCAGCTTGGTCCCACCAAATGAGATATTAACACAGGTTTGTAAAAAGTGAGCATGTACCGTATATACACAAGTATAAGCCGAGTTTTTCAGCCCACTTTTTGGGCTGAAAAAAGCCGCCTCGGCTTATACTCGAGTCAGTGAAAAATTTGCCCGAAATGGAGGAGAAAAAGGGGCGGGGCCATGCCGCTGGGTGACGCCCGTGAATGGCCCGGCGCCCCTGTGAGTTTCCCCTCCCTCTGTGTCAGTTTGCCGCGCAGCGCGCACCGCACCATCCCCCCTCCTCACGTTCTAATGTAATGCAGGGCTGTCTTACGATTCCCCTCCCTCCCCCTCCTGCCGCTCTGCAACGATGTCCCACCTCCTCCTTGTTATGGCAAGCAGCCACATAGCGATGTCCCACCTCCTCTGGTACAGTGATCCAATGATAGGAATCACTGTGCCGTGTGTCATAGGAGGCGGGACATCGCTCCCGCGGCTGCACGGGACATCATCATCACAGCGGGACATCAGCATCATCAGGTGAGTGAAGTATTTCATTGAATACACCGGTATTGTGTGATAATAATTTGTTATCCAGAGCAAATTTTTACAATGGCTACTGTATATTTAATGGGCACAGGCAGGCTGTATATGTTATTCAATGGGCAATGGCATTATTGGTATCTATTTTTATTTTTGAAATTTACCGGTAGCTGCTGCATTTCCCACCCTAGGCTTATACTCGAGTCAATAACTTTTCCAGTTTTTTTGTGGTAAAATTAGGTGCCTCGGCTTATATTCGGGTCGGCCTATACTCGAGTATATACGGTACTTTAAGGACACAAATGTACTTCACAGAGCAAAAAATCCATACACCTTCAAAGTGAAAATATTTCTAAGCTGTCTTCCACAAACACGCCCAGAATCTACTGATATTTTGTTTTGCAGATTTCTGAATCCACCAATTAAATCACCCGCCAATCCACTAATTGATGGATTTAGTCAGCTGACTCTACCCATAGGTGCAGTGGTTCGTAGCCATCAGCCAGTCTTGACTCATTTCCCAAAATTAAGTAGGATAAAACCAGATCTGTACCTGGGTGAGAGGTTACTAGGGCAGTGGTCTCCAACCTTGGCAACTTTAAGACCTGTGGATTTCAACTCCCAGAGTTCCTCAGCCAGCAAAGCTGGCTGAGGAACTTTGGGAGTTGAAGTCCACAGGTCTTAAAGTTGCCAAGGTTGGAGACCACTGTACTAGGGAATCCCAGGGCTTGATTGGGAAATCCCACCAAGTAGGAGGAAACCATTTCCATCTGCGGTCAAGCAAACTAAAGGGAGTGACCAACAGGGATCTTAATTTTAGGGCAGCTGAATTTTTTTTAATCTGCAGAGTTACATTCAGTGGAATTAAAGAGCATCACATGGTGAAGATGAAGATTTTTTTTAAAAAAACCATCAGAACAGCTGCTTTTGGGAGCAAAAACTTAGCAATAGCAATAGCAGTTAGACTTATATACTGCTTCATAGGGCTTTCAGCCCTCTCTAAGAGGTTTACAGAGTCAGCATATTGCCCCCACAGTCTGGGTCCTCATTTCACCCACCTCGGAAGGATGGAAGGCTGAGTCAACCTTGAGCCGGTGAGATTAGAACCGCCGAACTGCAGATAACAGTCAGCTGAAGTGGCCTGCAGTACTGCACCTTCCGAACTTGGTTTCATTTCAGAAGCCTGGTCGAAAGGAAAGGATTCTAATACCTTTGTTTTTAAACAATGAAAGGAACCACGCAGTGGAACCCAATGGGCCTTCGACCTTAAATGATGCCCTAAAAGGTTCTGCTTACTTGGCAGGTAATATCCTCCACCCGGTACGGGTTGTAAGACTTCTGGCAAGTTCGGCAGAACTGCCTAAAGTAAACCTGTGGTAAGAAAGAGAAAATTCAGGTCACCTTTTTCCAGGGCAGGAGGCTCCCCCAGCAACCCTCCAGCAAGCAAAGTCTACCTTGGGCAATGCTAGGATTTAGGACCACAAGGGTGAACCTATGCCACGGGTGCCAGAGGTGGCATGCAGAGCCCTCCTTACGGACATGTGTTCCTTTGCCAGCTGCTCTTCTGGTTTCCGGCGCTCATGCAGCCAGAGCGCCGGAAAATGACCTGGAAACAGCCATAAACTCCTCCAAAACAGGCCATTTTGGGCCATTTTCCAAGCCGCTTTTAGACATTTTCAGACTGTTCTTTGGCGCTCTGCAGGTGTGGGTTCCTGCCAGTTCTAAGCTCTTCTATATAGAAGAGGTTCCACAAATCTACAGTGCCGTTTAGAACCGGTTCCAGCTCCCTCCCCCCCCCCCGTCCGCACATCATCAAGATGACGAGCGAGAGGAGGAATTCTGGGTGTTGAAGTCCACAAGTCTTAAAGCTGTCAAGTTTGAACACCTCAGGGTTTTTTTCCCCCTAAAGGGTTAGGGGTGCAAGGGTCCTGTAACTTGACAGCTTTAAGACTTGCACACTTCAATGCCAGAGTTCCTGAGCCAACATGACTGGAGGAGGAATTCTGGGAGTTGAAATCCACAAGTCTTAAAGCTGTCAAGTTTGAACACCCCTGGGTTTTTTTTCCCCCAAAGGGTTAGGTGGTGCAAGCTTGACAGCTTTAAGACTTGTGTGCTTCAAATGCCAGAGTTTCTGAGCCAACATTTGGGTTGCTAAGCAAGAGCGGCTAAGCAAGAGCGTTGTTGAGTGAGTTTCACCACATTTTACAAGTTGGCCACGCCCACCTAGTCACATGACTGCCAAGCCACTCCCACCCAGTCACATGGCCAGTAAGCCACTCCCACAAAGCAGGCCACACCTATAGAACAGGTTCTAAAAAAATTTGAAACCCACCACTGCCACTCCGGCAAAAAAACAAAAAATGGCCTGAAAATGGCCCCCCAAACAGCCAAAAAACAGGCATGCGCGCGCCAGGTTTCCAGTGCTCTGGTGTGCGTGAAGACCAGCTGGCCAGTGCAGCATGCACATGCTGGAAACCCGAAGGCCAGCTGGCTGTTGTGCACTTACACACCAGCCAGCTGGTCTTTGGGTTTCCGGTTCACGCGCATGCACGCATATTGCAGTTCGGGCACTCGGTGCTGAAAAGGGTTCGCCATCACTGATGTAGAAAATTTCCTGACATTATCTGCAGATCACTTTGCTTGCCTCGAAAGATACTAGCCAAAGTTGCTGCTGGAACATCAGGATGCTTGTTGCCTACACCAGGGGTCCCCCAACCTTTCAGACCTCAGGAACCAGCACATTCATCATTTAAAATCCTGTGGACCACTAATATGATCTGCCTAATGACTGGCTGGGTGGCTAGGTGGTCATGTGACTGGGTGGGTGTGGCCAACTTGATGTCACTCATGTCAAGGGGCGCCTTGCCGGCTTCTACTCGCCCCTCCCATCCCAGTGGGCAACTCCTCGCCTGCCCACCCGGGCTGCTTAGGACCCCAACAAGAAGCAGTTGCTGGAGCTAAGCAGCCACCATGAGAAAGAGTTGGCAAAGCAGCTGGCTCAGTTCAAATTGGATCTGATCAAGGAGGCGGCGTTCCAAGCAGAGGGAAGACCTGTGGGAGTGAAAGGCCAGGTACCGGCACCTGGAGGCTCAGTGGGCTGAGATGGTCAGCTAGTTCCAGGCCATCATGCCGTCCCACTGGAACAAGACCCTCCGGCTCTTTGCCACTAGCGGCACTTCCCTCCAGCCTTCGCCCAAACCCCGCACCAGGAGGCCGAAGCAGACCCCAAGTGGGAATTTCTGCCCCCCTCCATCCCACATAAAAAGACCCCGAAGGGGGAGACTCTTTGCAGCAACCCAAGCGTCCATTGCACATATCCGGCCCAGGGGCTGTAGTTTGAGGACCCCTGATTTAGTGCAATATAAAAAATATAAATAACTTTTCTGTGGATCATTAAAATTTTCTCGCAGACCACCAATGATCCACTGACCACCAGTTGGTGACCGCTGGTCTACACCATGGGTCCCCCAACCTTTTTGGTTGCATGGATTGCCGGCAGCTTTGGCAGTGGGGGGAGGGGGGGAATGGCTTCACACACACAACCTAAATCCCATGCGTGCGCAAATGAATTTTACACATGCTTCCTCACTACTTCAGCAGCCTGACTCCCAATGGGTCACAGTGCAATGGCAGGCTGCAACCCAGAGGTTGGGGGCCTCTGGTGTACACCACATCACTAAACACTGAAGCCCAATACTAACCCAACTAATTGTAGTTGTTAGGAATATAATTGGTTGGGTTGGCAATATATAAATCATGTAACCTGTTTCTTTAAATCATACTGTAAAATGTGATTGGTTGCTGTTTTTCCTCAATCGGCCATAAGAGGGAGCCAGAATGACTGTTAGCTCTCTATTTGTTAGATGCTGGGCTGATCTGATCTGAGTGTTTTTGGAAGCTGGCTGTTAGAAAGTGCCATGAGCTATTGTAGGTTTTGTAACTGCTAGCAAATTTTGAGTATCAGACTGATTATATGATACTGGACTATGTTATTTGGATTATCCCTTAACTGAAAGACATTGATGACTGACTGTCTTATTTGTGTATGATTGGACTGTTGATGGACTCTGAAACCTCTATTCCGCGAGAGTAAAAGCCTATTTAAACTACATTGTCTCTGTATGCTGGTTTGTGTGTTCTCCAGCACAACTCTCACAATGCTTCGCTGAACGTACTCGCTCTCCCAACGGTATTCATTACCTAACAGTAGTTATGAATGCTTACCTTGTTTGTGCCCTGCACACACCAGACATAGGCACTCTCCCATCGAATATTGCAATCCTTGCAGTGGTAGTAGCCATACTTCTGCTCTAGGAACTAGAAAACAGAGAGGTTAAAAAAAGAATCCTACTGTAAGTCGTCTACTAAATTCATCTTACATCTTTTCTCAACCCAATGTCATGGTAGGATCCTTGGACTGGAACGCCTTCAAATCCCAGATAGAAAATGTTGCAGTTCTTATGCAAGTTTGTATTGTGTTCATTTTTTTATTTACTGGATTTCTAGGGCTGCCCAACTCATAATAGGGTTCTGTGCAGCGTACACTAAAACCCCCCTAACACAATAAACCAAAGGAATCACCTAACACAGCAATCTTTCTCAGTTTGGGCAATTTTAAGAGGCATGAACCTAGAATTCCTAGAATTCCTCTACCAGAATTGTGGGAGTTAAAGCCCAGACATTAAAGTTGCCAAGGTGGTCAGGACAGTAACAAGATAGTCATTCTGAAGAGGACTTAAGAGATAGCCTTCAACGTATGGCAATTGGGACTGGAAAATTAATTTGTTAAGCAGAACAGTTGCTAAGTGAGACATCCCATAACTATGACTTGCAACCTTCCTGCCAGCTTCTGCACGTATTTTGTGTGTCGGGAGGTTGGCAAATGGTGATCACATGACTCTAGGAAACTGTAACTCTTGTAAATGTGAGGCAAGTGTCCAGATCGAACCCACATAACTGTGAGGATGCTGCAAGGGTCTTAACCATCTATGTCAGTTAATAATTCTTTTAAGTTTGCTTCAGATTGTCAGCTTTAACGGAATAAATTCCTGACAGAACAATTAATCGGTGGAAAGACTTGCCTCCAGAAGTTGAGACTGCTCCAACACTGGAAGTTTTTAAGATGATGTTAGATAACCATTTGTCTGAAGTGGTGTAGGGTTTCCTGCCTAAGCAGGGAGTTGGACTAGAAGACCTCCAAGGTCCCTTCCAACTCTTGTTATTCTATGCCATGAGCAACTGTACAAACTACACTGGCTGGATTCACAAACCACACCTAGGAAGCAAGTGAGTAAACCCGTATCATGGCTTACTCTGGTATGCAAACAGAGTCCTAGAAATAAACCAGGAAGTCTGCTAAACTTAGTTTATAAGGTGTGAACAGCACCAGGGATTCTACTACCGCTAGAAGATGAGAACAACAGCTTCTAGTATTTTTAACCTCTGAAACAGTATTGTCTGAAACAGCTGAATCCCTATCCTGGTTTCCCTTTAAAAGCTCCCCCCCCCAGATGAATATTGATAAAAGTGGGAAGATTAGACAGTGTTTCTCAACCTTGTCAACTTGAAGATGTCTGGACTTCAACTCCCAGAATTCCTCAGCCAGTGAATGCTGGCTGAGGAATTCTGGGAGTTGAAGTCCAGACATCTTCAAGTTGACAAGGTTGAGAAACACTGGATTAGAATATATCGAAACTATGATTATAAATACAATGGGTAAGATGTGGTCCACACTCTGTTGATAAAAGTATGTACGATGCGGGCAAAATTGCAATAAAATTTGTCTTTAAAATAAAGTGGGGTTGTTTTTAAGTTTCAAAAAGGCAATCTTGGCTTATTCTTTCCTCTGCCAGAAGGGAAAAGTCCCTCTCTGCCTACCTCCCTTTCTTTTCCTAACTCCCCAGTACAAGTAAACTGGGTTTGGATTTTAAGCCAAGTTCTTAAAGCAGTGTTTGTCAACCTTGGTGACTTTGAAGTCCTGTGGACTTCAACTCCCAGAATCCCCCAGCCAGCCATAGCTGGCTGGGGGATTCTGGGAGTTGAAGTCCACAGGACTTCAAGTCACCAAGGTTGACAAACATTGTCTTAAGAAACAAACACGGGACCTAAACATGGTCGTGGGAATCTCCCTCCCGTGTTTGGGGCAGCGAAGCGGTTCTCCCCGTCTAGTTTCTCTCCACAGAGAGGCGGCTTCGAGCAACATTCCCTCACCGCGACACAAGGGGGGGGGGTCTGAGGAGGGCGGCCGCGACGGCACGAACCGGCTTCCCCACCGGTTTTTAATGGGCGTCCGCACCGTCGCTCGGCCGCCCTCTGGCCTTTCCGCCCACACCCTGCCGGTGTGAAGCGCCTCTTGGCTTAAACAACCCGGCTGGGTTGTGGGGAGGCTCCTCGGGGCCTTGTCGTCGACGGGGGGGGGGGGGGGAGACTGTGGAGGATTCGCACCTGGAAGCGCACGCGCGCCTTGCTCGGCCCGTCTCCCTCAGGAGCCGGTTGCGGCGGGGCGCCTTTCCCTTCTTCGCTTTTCCCCTTTTCCGACGCCGCGCTGCCGGCTTGGGGCTTCGACGGCGACTTCTTCCGCTCCTGGGACTTGGCGCTGCTCTCCTCGGCTTTGCCAGCGGCGGCGGTAGCAGCGTTCCCTTCGGGGCCCGGGGTAGGAGCGTCGTCGGGCGTCGTCGTCGTCGTCGCCGCCTCCCGGGGCTCGGCTTCTCCCAAGAAGGTGGTGAGGCGTCGCGAGGCCACCGGCGAGTAGACGGCGATGGTCCGCGGGAAGCGCACGTGCCGCGCGGCGCCGCTCACCGGGCAGCCTTGCTCTTGCTCGACGCCGCCGCCACCGCCGCCGCCTCCGCCTCCGCGGGGCCGGGCGCGGAAGAAGAGCGGCCGCGGCCCTAGCGAGCACTGGACCGAGACGTCCTGCCGCGGGTTGACCTGGACTCCCACCTCCTTGGTGTTGGCCTTGCGCAACCGCGGCGTCAGGTTGGGGTTGACCTGCGAGAGGATGGCCTTCAGCTGCGCCCGCTGGTAGTTGTCGAAGTACTCGGCCGCCGCCGCCGCCGCCACCGCTTCGCTGTAGCCGGAGAAGTAGCTGCTGCTGCTGCGGTGCTGGTGGTGGTGGGGTTGGTGCTGCTGGTGCCGCCAGGCGCCCGGCCCGCCTTTGCTCTTGGGCGGCTGGTAGCGGTAGGAGTAAGGGCTGTACGAGGGATACGCGTAGCTCTCCATGGCCTCGTCCATCAAAGTCGCCATCTCTGTCTCTCTCGCGCCCGCGGCCCCGAGGGTGGCCCTCCCGCCCCGAGCCGCTTTTAAATCTCCCGCGGGGCGGGCCTGGCCTGGGAGGCTGCGCTCGGCACGCCGCTCCGCACCCCACCCCACCCCCGACGAGGGACTCGGCTCAGCTGGGCGCTGCTTTGGGGAGGGAAGCCACGATATCTTAGGAGGAAAAGAAAACTGGCGACTCTCCCTCCGCTTGGGGGGATAGAATAGGAATAGAAATAGAATAGGAATAGAAATAGAATAGAAAAGAATAGAATAGGAATAGAATAGAAAGGAATAGGAATAGAATAGAAATAGAATAGAAAAGAATAGAATAGAAAGGAATAGGAATAGGAATAGGAATAGGAATAGAATAGAAATAGAATAGGAATAGAATAGAATAGGAATAGAATAGAAAAGAATAGGAATAGAAATAGAATAGGAATAGAATAGGAATAGAATAGAAAGGAATAGGAATAGAATAGAAATAGAATAGGAATAGAATAGAAAAAGAAAAGAATAGGAATAGAATAGAATAGGAATAGAATAGAATAGGAATATAATAGAAAAGAATAGAAATAGAATATGAATAGAATAGAATAGGAATAGAATAGAAAAGAATAGGAATAGAATAGGAATAGAATAGAATAAGAATAGAAAAGAAAAGAATAGGAATAGAACAGAATAATAGGATAGAATAGAATAGAATAACAGAGTTGGAAGGGACCTTGAAGGTCTTCTAGTCCAACCCCCTGCTGAGGCAGGAAACCCTATGCTAGGAAAGCCACAATATCCTGGTTTAATTTAGTCCCTAAAGAGAGGCTTGGGCCCATCCCATTGTGCTGCATTTCAAAAAAACCCAAACCTAACCTAGTTTAATAAGGGGCGGTGGCTCGGTGGCTAAGACACTGAGCTTGTCGATCAGAAAGGTTGGTAGTTCGAATCCCTAGTGCCGCGTAACGGAGTGAGCTCCCATTACGTGTCCCAGCTTCTGCCAACCTAGCAGTTCAAAAGCCTGTAAAAATGCAAGTAGAAAAAATAAGCACCACTTTTGGTGGGAAGGTAACAGCATTTTATGTGTCTTTGGCGTTTAGTCATGCTGGCCACATGACCACGGAGACGTCTTCGGACAGTGCTGGCTCTTCGGCTCTGAAACGGAGATGAGCACCGCCCCCTAGAGTCGGGAACAACTAGCACATATGCGCGAGGGGAACCTTTACCTTTAACCTAGTTTAAATAGGGTTTCCTGCTGACATTGCTGCGTTGCTGGGCATTCTTGCTTTGGGAAACACAAGTGAAACGTTGCTTTTGGGCAAACACGCCCAGGATCCAGTTACCAGAATCTATTTTTGGATACCGTTAATTAATAGAAAAGGTGGTTAATTATGAATCTCAATTATCTTGCATTCCCTTTAGGCAAGCATGGATGAAAAAGGGGAAACAGTGCAATGTCCCCATGCGTTTATGCAGAAGAAAGGAATTGCACCGAGTTTCAAGTCCGTATTGATCACGTGTGGCTACAAATGGAAACTGAATCAATGACAACTAGATAGACTAACTATTTGCAAGAATATTAAGTATCCTAGTATCAGGGACGTGGTGGCTCAGTGGCTAAGACGCTGAGATTGTAGATCAGAAGGTCAGTGGTTCGAATCCCTAGCGCTGTGTAAGGGAGTGAGCTCCTGTTGCTTGTCCCAGCTTCTGCCAACCTAGCAGTTCAAAGGAATGTAAAAAATGCAAGTGGAAAAATAGGAACCACCTTTGGTGGGAAGGTAACAGTGCTCCATGTGCCTTCAGCGTTTAGTCATGCTGGCCACATGACCATGGAGATGTCTTTGGACAGCGCTGGGTCTTCGGGCTTTGAAACGGAGATGAGCACTGCCCCCTAGAGTCGGGAACGACTAGCACACATGTGCAAGGGGAACCTTTATCTTAGGTGAGTGATGGCGAACCTTTTAGGCAGAGTACCCAAACCGGAAAGAGTGTACGGGCACACCAGAACCCCAATGACCAGCTGGCTGGCATGTATGTGCGCCTTGGAAACTGGACAATCAGCTGACCGGCGCACGGATGCCCACAGGGTTTCCCATCACACCCTTAGGTGTTACTTAGGTTTCGTTCAATGATTGGGGGGGGGGCTGTAGTATTGATTTTTTGCAGAGATCCATTACATTTTATTGTCATTTTGCTTCTGATTCAAATTGTAAATAACAGTAATAGGAAGGTTTTAGAGATATTAAGCGGCCGTTTGGTTGTACCCTAAATCCTTTTAAATTGTAGTGATTTGAAACAACGGAATTTATTCCTGAACTGGCAGGCATGTTTGTCATTTAAAAACAATCCCCTTGAGTTTCCTGTTTCCTCTAGAATGAGCCGAGGTGGTGCAGTGGTTAGAGTGCAGCACTGCAGGCTACCTCAGCTGACTGCTATCTGCAGTTCTGCTGTTCAAATCTCACTGGCTCAAGGTTGACTCAGCCTTCCATCCTTCCGAGGTGGGTAAAAAGAGGACCCAGATTGTTGGGGGCGATATGCTGACTCTGTAAACCGCTTAGAGAGGGCTGAAAGCCCTATGAAGCGGTATATAAGACTAACTGCTATTGCTATTGCTAGAATGCATTCAAAATATGATGGTGGAGTTTGTCCGTCGTGTTTGAAGAGGACCTTGACATCTAACAGGTTGTGGGGCTGTCTGCTGTGTGTCCGCAGGTGGCTTGGTAAGGCCTATATGGGCCCGAAATGTTCTGCCACATGTCGGGCAGAGATGCGTGGGCACCACTGCTGCAGCGTTTGCAGCTCTGGCTTTGCGGAGTAGAAGCAAGCCAAGGGATTCAAAACATATCTCCAGTAGGAAAACTCAGGTCTTGGATGGGGGTTGCAGTTAAAGTAAAAACCAGTGTTTTTCCTTTAAACAAGATTGCCTTGAATCAGTTTTCCTCTCCTGAATATCTGTCATAAAGAATTAATCCCAGTAAGAAAACATACAATTTTTATTCTCTAGGTCTAGATTATTCTACTTTCTACGGAAGAAGTAGTTCTGTACTGTAGATGAGGCGGAGAGCCTCAGATAAATTTCTTAATGGCTTGTCGTATTTGCAAGTAATTTAATCGGTCGTAAGTACACGGAACTTTACTTCAATCTTTCCAATGTAGAAGCTGAATAATATACAAGGTTCACAACTTGGTTTTTTTAAACAGCAAATGCAGTTGATGCCAAAGATTTACAGTTATCAATACATTCATCAATATGTTGCCTCTCTCTCTCCCTCCCCCTCCCTCCCTCTCTTCTCTCTCTCCTTCCCTTCCCTTGTGTGCATCATATTCTGACAACAGGTTGAAGAGATTTATACAGTTGTGCAGTTTGTGAAAACACTTTCTAGCACAGTGAGAAAACCAACATAACAACAAATGTTCAGGATCCCTGTTGTTTCTCCTTCTTGGCTGACCACTTTATTTCAACACGGGATGTTCTTTTCTTTTTTTTTAAAGATCTTCTCTTGCTCTAGAGCAGTGTTTCTCAACCTTGGCAACTTGAAGATGTCCGGACTTCAACTCCCAGAATTCCCCAGCCAGCATTCGCCTGGCTGGGGAATTCTGGGAGTTGAAGTCCAGACATTTTCAAGTTGTCAAGGTTGAGAAACACTGCTCTAGAGGACTGTCTGTGTCGGCTCCATAACCCCTGCGCTACGATCCCCAGCAATTACGGTGCCGTAAGAAATTTCTGGGACTACTTCCTCCTTCAGTTTCCTGTAAGAAACATCTGTCTCTTCCTCGCTGTCTCCTCCGAGAGCCTCTTGCTTGTACAGATCCTTTCCGTATATCTTGTAAGCCAGTACGAACAGCCCGGCTTCAGCCGATTGAAAGAGGGCGTAGAGTAAAGGGAACATATACATGCTCCCGATGAACTGTGGGGGGAAGCTCAGCTTGAGGATAGCGGTACAGAGCTGGACGTTCTGGCAGCCAGTTTCCAAGGACACCGTCCGCTTGCTGTGCGGGGGCAAGCGGAATAAGGTGGCTATCCCGTAGCCACAGCCGTAGCCTGCCAAGGGCATCAGCAAAGCTACCACGTATACGGCGGCAGGGATAGTAGCCAGAAGTTCAGGACCCAGCATGGTACCAGTGAGAATGAAAAGTACCACCAGCGTCACCAGGAGAGACCACAAAGAGATCTAGGGAAGAAAGAATGGGACGAAAATTAAATCTGTGGTTGCATTTGGGGCATTTATTGACTGGCTGCGGGGAAAAAAAAGTTTGTAAAGTTGGTCACGGTCTTAATTTATGACCATAATCCCTGGCTCAATTAAGGTGGTAAGTCAAGGACTACCTACAGGGGTGGGCTTCAAAAATTTTAGCAAGGGGTTCTCTGCCCGGTTGCTGGGTGGGCGTGGGCGTGGCCTAGTCAGCCTCCTGCACCATAGCCAGGGTGGTGGTGGTGGTGGTTTGCTCTCCCTGGGCTCCGGAAGCTTTCCTCGAGCCTCAGAGAGTGAAAACAGCCTCCCCAGGCTCCCTCTTCTCGAGTTTCCGGTGGGCCCGTTTTTCGCCTTCCCTGAGCCTCCGCGCGCGACCTGCACTTCCCTGCATACAAAATGGGCCATGTGGGAACTCCAGGGAGGGGAGGGGTGGGTGGGGCCAGCCAGGAGTGGGATTTGGGGGTTCTCCGAACAGCACACAACCTTAGCTAGAGGTTCTTGCGAGCCCCCAGCAGCCCACCCCTAACTACCTACTGTATACAGCTGTGTTTTAGTCGCATCAATCGAAATCAGAACAAGACTGCTTAAAATGCCCTGGAAACTTTCAGAAAAAGAGAAGGAAAGACATAAACCCTCCCCGCCCCTCCAAAAAATAATAATTTATAATCGCAGCCAAGAGAAATGATCTTAGCAGTTGTGTTCAACTGGGTTGGGTTCCAGAAATCTTTTAACTTCATTAAATCCCCACAGATTCTAATTCTTTATCCTCATGTCTAGGTTTAAAAGATCCCAGTGGCGTTCCTTGCTATAAGGAAGATGTTTTAGCCTTGTAATAATTTATTTGCCCCTTCTTGGTCTTTTTTCCAACTCTACCCTTTTAAAATGTCACGAGTACATAGCTGCACTAGAAAAACCTAAAAAGTCATTTTAGAATGTCAAGATTTATTTACAGTCCCCTTCCTAATGGTTCCGAACATGGAATTTGCTTGCCATGCGCTACATTTCACATTTTCACTTAACATTTTCACATTTTTGTCCAACTTGGACCCCATTGACTGCATGTGTAGGTGTGTATGAGAGCCAGAGTGGTGAAGTGATGGGACTAAGGTCTTCTGGTAGTCAGAGAAATCAAGAGTTCATAGCCCTTTTCAATTTTAAGGTAAAGGTTCCCCTCTCACATATGTGCTAGTCCTTCCCGACTCTAGGGGGTGGTGCTCATCTCCGTTTCAAAGCCGAAGAGCCAGCGCTGTCTGAAGACGTCTCTGTGGTCATGTGGCCGGCATGACTAAACGCCAAAGGCAAACGGAATGCTTTCATCTTCCCACCAAATGTTCCTATTTCTCTGCTTGCATTATTGCATGCTTTCAAACTGCTAGGTTGGCAGAAGCTGGGACAAGTAATGGGAGCTCACTCCGTTACGCAGCGCTATGGATTCGAACTGCTGACCTTTCTGATCAACAAGCTCCTTGTTAGTTTCCTTGTAATATTGGATCTGGATCTACATTACATTTTGCTCTACTTAGTACATTAGTCCAAAGAAATATCTGTTCAAACCTCAGCCAGACCATAAATAGTACGTCGTAGTCCTCATGCTTCTCAGCAACTACTAATTAATGAGATAAAGTTAATTACACAACCTTCCATGCCCTCAATGAATCTGGATGCTTGCTGGCACTTTTCGTCCCTGATTAATGCTGCATAATTAACATTACATTCCTCTTGAACAAAGAGCAGCAGGAAATGTCAGCCTTAAATGCATTAAAGGCAGAAGAACCATCCAAACTCTACTCCAATTCCCCATAAGTGTGCATGAGATGAGCATGAGTCAGGTTTAGAGGAAGAGCATTGAATCCAGTTAGGAGGAAGGGAGGGGAAATTGTTTCTTGTTTAATTTTCTCTCTGAGTTTGAAAGTATTTTAAAGATAAAAGAATTGTTAACTCATGAATAGCCTATTTGGGAGAGGGAGGAGGATGAAATAATGAGAGAAACAAAAATAAACAGAAACCATCAACTGGATTTTAAAATAGGCTGCTTGCTAAGAATAAATTCCAAATTCAGTACTATCCCTTCCTATCCCTCTAAATCAGGGGTGCCGCATCAGGGTTGTGTTTGGATGTGGCCAGGGTGGGCACGGCCAACTCAAAGTCACTTGTGTTGGCACCTGTGGTGGCACCTGTGGTGGCCTGAGTACTCTGCTACTGAAAACAGGCTCCTGAGCTCTGTTTTCTGCTGCAACGGCCTCCTGTAGCCATCTGCCAGCAAAAATGGTGTTCTGGAGTGCTGCCTGCGGCGCAAGCTCCGTTTTCAGCTGTGACGGCCTCCTGCAAGCCTCTGTCAGCAAAAACGGAGTTTGGGAATGCCGGTTGTGGCCCTTGCAAACTCCGCTTTCAGCTGCAGCGGCCTCCTGCAACCCTCTGCCAGTGAAAACGGAGCTCGGGAGGGCCGCACATAGTCCTCCTGAGCTCCGTTTTCACTGGCGGAGGCACCGTGGGCCAGCCCTTCACTGTTTCCAGGGTGGCCCCACGGGCCAGATCTAAGCTTCCCACAGGATGGATCCGGCCCTCAGGCCTTGAGTTTGACACTCCTGCTGTAAATCCTCCTCAAAATAAATTGCTGGGAGAACCTGCAACTAACTATGTTATGGTAGACTTCTGTGGTTTTAAGGAACCTCAAGAACTGGCAGTTGAGAATATAATTTTCATCTACCCTTTGGATTCATATTAAGAGACTTGGGAAGCAACCCAAAGTTGCAGCAAGTGATGTCCTTATAGCTAAAGATGTTGAATTAACAAGAGAAAATTGATTTCAGGAACCATGATCTACACCTTCTGAATGAATGACTCCAGGATCAAGAGGAGTTATAAGGACTGGGAAGAGTTAGGTTTTGTCAAAGCATGGTAAACATGATTTCAAAATCATTAAATGAGATCCTGTCACAGGTTGGGGGTGAAAACCCCGAAGATTTCAAATATCCATTATTTAAGAGGAGAAGAGTGACTGTATTGGGACTTGTTACCTCTGAATGAAAACTTTGAAAATCTGCTCCTAAAGTTTATTGCCTTTGTTTTCTTTTCTGTGACCCATCAAAAGCGCGAACGTCATAAGCGCGCTGACAACACCGCGGCGCTAAAACCGCAATTTCAAAAGCGCGCCGACAACAGCGCGCCGACCGAAGCACGATTTCATTTAAGGTAAGATTTACAGTTAGGTTTAGGGTTAGGTTTAGGGTTACGTTACAGCACGCTTCTGTCGGCGCGCTTTTGTCGGCGCGCTTTAGGGCTAATTAGTCGCTAATTCGTCGCACGGTTTTGTCACCGCGCTTTAGACACCGCGGTTTAGTCAGGCGCGCTTTTGTTGTGCGCGCATTTGTGGTGGAACCTTCTTTTCACGTGGTCCCTTGAGAACGGCTCATAGAACCTTAGGACTGGAAGGGAGCTTGGGGGCCATCTAATCCAACCCACTGCCCAACGCAGGAGTCCTTATACCACACAGACAAATGGCTGTCCAATCTCTTCTTGAAAACTTCCAGTGTTGGAGCACCCACAACTTTTGGAGGCAAGCTCTTCTACTGATTAATTGTTCTCACTGTCAGGAAATTTCTCCTTAATTCCATGTTGGATCTCTTTATAAAATGAGTTTCCACCCATTCATTCTTGTCCAGGCCTCAGGTGATAGATGATGATAGACAGACAGACACGATAGATAGATGATAGATAATAGGTAGTTGATAGATAATAGTAGGTTGATAGATGATAGATAGGATAGATAGATGGATAGATAGATAATGATAGATGATAGATAGATAATAGATGATAGATAGAAACAGATAGAAAGATAGATAAATAGATGATAGATGGATGGATAGATAGATAATGATAGATAGATGATAGATAGATAGATAATAGATAGTTGATAGAAAGATAGATGGGTAGCTAGATAATGATAGATAGATAATAGATGATAGAAACATACATAGACAGACAGACAGCATGTGTGTAGATAGGATAGATAGGATAGATGGATAGTTAGATAATGTAGATAGATGATAGATAGATAGATAGATAGATAGATAGATAGATAGATAGATAGATAGATAGATAGATAGATAGATAATAGTTGATAGAAAGATAGATGGATGGATGGATGGATGGTATTCAGCCGGTTTGGACTGGTTTGGCCAAAGTGGTAGCAGAAATCGCAGATGGACCCATCCATCCACCCCGGTTCTATGCCTCCTATTTAGGCATGTTTTTGAGAACAGGCACATGTGCAGAAGGCGCACAGGTGAGCAAAGCACATGTGTGGGAGGCTGGGCGCATGTACAGAAGGTGCGCATGAAGTAGCGGGGGGGGGGAGCGAACCAGTAGTAATAACATGTGCAATCCACCACTGGACAGATAGATAACTTTAGATCTTGATAAAGGAAAGAATGACTAAAAACATTATTTTAATAACTCGAAGTTAGCAACGAAAGGC
Organism: Thamnophis elegans; assembly: GCF_009769535.1. Classification (NCBI taxonomy): domain Eukaryota; kingdom Metazoa; phylum Chordata; class Lepidosauria; order Squamata; family Natricidae; genus Thamnophis; species Thamnophis elegans. Next base: position 67,891,466 of record NC_045549.1, read on the forward strand.
CATCATAATTTTTAAGGAAATAGTTTGATTATACTTTGAGAATTCCTGGCTTAAAGTAAGTAGACAAACAAGACTAATAAGGGCTGGTGTTTATTGTCAATCACTCCATCAGGCAGAAGATAAATGCTTTCCAAAATCAATTTGTAACTCAAGAAGACACAGAACAACAAGGTCTTTAATTACCTTGACATCTGCTGGGAGATGCACTCAGCTCGCATGAGCTCTGCAGGTGATTCTGAATATGAGTTGCTAACAACGGTATGCTTCAGAAAGCAAAGCAAGGCACAAGAGAAACACAAGTCCTTGATTTGATATTAATCAGTAGGGAAGAGTACATTGGAAGTTCCGGAAATGTCACAGAGAAACGACTATGTAATTCTGGAATTCTAGAATTTAAAGAAAACTAAACCAGACTGAACTAAACCAAATGCACACCCTGGACTTCAAGCAATCAGCTTTTAATAATTTCAAAATGAAGGATTCCATGGCATGAGAACCTGATAGGAAATAGGGGTGTGCATTCCTTTAAAAACGATAGACTAAAGCAATTTAAAGGAGCAATTCAAATCTGTAAAAAATAAGCCACTATTATGTCTACAAAAAACTTGATGGCAAACTGAAAATTAAAAGGACGAAGGCAGGACATGAAAGGAAGGACAGGCTATTAAGTAACTACAAATAAGTAAGTTGTCAGAAAAGCAAAAAGGACTAAATGTATTCTGAATAAATGAAAGAACAGGGAGTGTTAAGTGATGACTGCAACCCCCTCTTGTTTAACAATGAAAATATTTAACTCTTATTTTGGCTGTTTTCTCCTGAAATACTTTATGTGTTCCACCCTGCAGTTATAAGGAACAAGATGAAAGGACACATTTGAAGTCCTAAGTTAACAGAAACACGGTCAGGGAAAACGGATATATTTTCAATATTGCTAACCAGTGATTAGCAATAGCACTTAGACTTCAGAGGTGGTATTCAGCAGGTTCTGACCAGTTCTGGAGAACCGGTAGTGGAAATTTTGAGTAGTTCGGAGAACTGGCAAATGCCATCTCTGGCTGGCCCTGCCCCCATCTATTCTCTGCCTCCCGAGTCCCAGCTGATCTGGAGGAAATTGAGATTTTGCAGTACACTTTCCCTGCCATGCCCATCAAGCCACACCCACCAAGCCATTCCACACCCACCAAGCCACGCCCACAGAACCAGTAGTAAAAAAAAATGAATCCCACCACTGTTAAGACTTATATACCGCTTCACAGCCCCCTCTAAGCGGTTTATAGAATCAGCATGTTGCCCTCAACAATCTGGATCCTTGTTTTACCCACCTCGGAAGGATGGAAGGTTGAGTCAACCTTGAGCCTGGTGAGATTTGATCTGCCAAATAGCTGGCAGTCAGCAGAAGTAGCCTGCAGTACTGCATTCTAACCACTGCACCACTGTGGTTCAATAGTTCTCACTATCAGGAAATTTCTGGGTTATTATTTTGGGTTATAATAATAATAGAAGAAGAAACCCATTACTACTTGTCCTGTCCTCTGGGGCTTTGGAAAATGGGTCGATTCCCTCTTCTTTGTAACACCCCCTCAAGTATTGGAAGACTGCTATCATGTCACCCCTAGTTCTTCTCTTCATTAGCCCTAGACATATCCAGTTCCTGCAACTGTTCTTCATATGTTTTAGCCTCCAGTCCCCTAGTCATCTTTGTTGCTCTTCTCTGCACTCTTTCAAGAGTCTCAACATCAACATTATTCCAAGTGCATTGATGATTTCTGAACTTTATATATTATCTTTACAAAATCTTGGGGGAAATACCAGGTGATTGGGGCAGACTACCTGTTGTACCTAACTTCAAAGATATAAGAGGATCTAGGGACAACAGAGCAATCTGTCTGATACTGATATCTAAGAAGAGTGGATATTTTTTGAAGCAAAATTCCAAGCCGCTTGAAAACAACAGTAATTCCTGAAAGTTGGTGTGATGAGATCAGGAACTCAACTTACCAAGCTAAATTATTTGGCAAGCGAGGGGCATCCTCTCCCATGAAGAGCAATTTAGAAAGGGGATCGAAGAGGCACTACTTTAATACAGTGTTTTTCAACCACTGTGCCGCGGCACACTAGTGTGCCGTGACATAGTGTAAGGTGTGCCGTGGGAAAAGCACTTTATATATAGTCAATATAGGCACAGAGTTAATTTTTTTTAACGTTTTCTAATGGTGGTGTGCCTCGTGATTTTTTTCATGAAAAAAGTGTGCCTTTGCACAAAAAAGGTTGAAAAACACTGCTTTAATAAACTCACTGATAAATAGTGGCTAAAAGATCTGGTTTTTGGATTCTGTAATTAAAGTGTTTCTTCTCTTCAATAAATTTAACAAAGGAGATTCTGAGATTCTACCTTTATCTGTGGAGCGGCTGACAGAGATGCTGAAGAGCCGAGGTGGCGCAGTGGTTAGGGTGCAGTACTGCAGGCCACTTCAGCTGACTGTTATCTGCAGTTCAGCGGTTCTAATCTCACCGGCTCAAGGTTGACTCAGCCTTCCATCCTTCCGAGGTGGGTGAAATGAGGACCCAGACTGTGGGGGCAATATGCTGACTCTGTAAACCGCTTAGAGAGGGCTGAAAGCCCTATGAAGCGGTATATAAGGCTAACTGCTATTGCTATGCTGACAGGTGGGATGTACAAGATGAGGAGGCTTCTTTAGATACTCAAGTAGAGGGGTCAGAGACATTTTCTTGCACCCGGTAAGGACTGGTTTCTGGTGTCCTTGGTGTTCCAGGAGCTTGGTTGTTTCCTTGCAGACTTTCCATTACCCAAGTAGATAGCATCAATGCTACACAATGTTACCTACTCAGGTAATGGAACGCCTGCAAGCCAAGACCACCAAGGACTACACAATTCAACCCTGAGCTACATACAGGGTTTTTTAGCAATCTGTTCTCTGTCCGGTTGCTGGGTGGGCATGGCCAAAGGGTGTGTGCCCTACTCGGCGAAGCCCTGGGCCTCCTGCACCATGGTGGAGGGGGTAGTTTTCTCCCTCCCCAGACTCCGGAGGTTTTCCTTGAGTCTCCGGGAGGGCAAAAACAGCCTCCCCCAGACTCAGAAGGCCCTCCAGAGGCCGAAACAGGCCCTTTCCAGAACCGGTGGCTGGCCCTGCCCACCCCTCCCCTCCCAGAGCCTCTACACAGGCCCTGCACTTACCTGGCAGGATGAATGGCCATGTGGAGACTCCTGGGAGGGGAGGGGTGGGCAGGGCCAGCCAGTCCTTCCAACTACCGGTTCCGCAAACCAGATGCAAAATTAGCATCCTGTTTGCCCGAACCGGTCGGAACCGGCTGAATCCCATCCCCGGCTGAATCCCATCCCTGGTTACATACATACATACATACATACATACATTCTATTAGGAGACATATGTGTACTCAGCTTACCTTCACAATAATGTCCGCCAGTCTTGTGTATCTGTAGCGGATGAAAACGCCAAGACCAATGGGGATTAGAGTACTGCACAAGGTCAGGCTGACAGCCCCCAGGGGCAACAGGCGCACTAACGGGGTGTTGAACCAAGCGCGGCTGTAGATCCACAGACAAAGAGGCATCAGGATCAAAGCAAGCAAGGTGGAGGATGCAGTCATGATGATGCTGTCAGGAAGGAAAGAATGAAGACACCTCTGGGTGGAGAGCACAAGATAAGTGGCATCCACAAGAACCTCTCTTCTCTTCCTCCACTTTTCCTGAGTGGTCCAGTTACTCCCACTAGCAAGAGGGAGCTGCATTGAACTAGTAGTGCAGAACTCAGGCTCTCTTTTCTGTGTACCCACTAGTCTATGCCACCTAATGCCCACCCCAAGTCTGCTCTACGAAGGAGAGGAGGCAGCCTTTGGGGGAGGGGGGCTTATTTTGCTCAAAAACAATTCTTAATATTTGCCCTCCTAGCAGAATTGTCTGTCACCCTATTGTATCTCTCTGGTGAAGGTTCTTATAGAACAGGGTTCGGCAACATTAAACACTCAGAGCCACAAAGGTCCTGCCCCCTGTTCAATTCTGGAGCCGACCGGAAATCCGGTTCCCTCACCATAGAGTCTCCTCCTAGCACGGTGTCCTTTTTTCCTCTGCCTACTGGAAGTCTGGTTCCCCCACCATAGAGTCTCCTCCTAGTGTGGCATCCTTTTTTCCTCTGCCTGTCCTAACCGAAAGCCCTACCAATTGTGGAGCCGACTGGTGCCAGGGAGCCGCAGCAGAGGATTAAAAAGAGCCACATGCGGCTCCAGAGGTGCAGGCTGCCGGCCCCTGTTGCAGAAGGACATTTGTCTCTGCCTCCAGTTCTCACTTTTTCCTTCCTCCTCTTCTTTAGAAAATAATTTTGCTTCGTCACCTCCAGGAGGCCAGCCCTGGAAGCATTATTTTTCATCTGGTCCGTGGTTGACCATTCCAATCACTTTGGAAGTCTCCCAGCCCCCCCTTTTTTTTTAAATCATTTAAGATTCAAGATATTTCAATCCTAGTTTTCCCGTCCAAAAAGAATAAAACAAGATGGGAGCAACAACAGCACATTAGCAAAATGAGGCCCATCAGAAAGAACTCAGGGAAAACCTTTCAGTAGAGAGAGAGAGAGAAAAGAGAGAGAAGCATGATCTTAGCAATCTACAAAAATAGATAATAAAAGAGAGATTTCTTATCTATATAGGGCAGTGTTTCTTAACCTTGGCAACTTGAAGATGTCCGGACTTCAACTCCCAGAATTCCCCAGCCAGCATTCGCTGGCTGGGGAATTCTGGGAGTTGAAGTCCGGACATCTTCAAGTTGCTAAAGTTGAGAAACACTGATATAGGGATATATAACACCTTACTTTCGCTAGTACTTCATTTGTTCAGGGCCAGGAATAAAGTCTGAAAAACCCAAATCCGCAAAGTTCTGGGCAATATTTGACAGGACGCTCCTGGTATTCAACGGGTGATACATTTGGAAAGTGCTTGTGGAAGAAATTTCCCCTTGTTAGGACAGACTCAGCCCAAACTCCCAGCACCCAGGCATCCTGTTCCCAAACTTCCCCTCTAGCAATAGCAGTTAGACTTATATACAGCTTCATAGGGCTTTCAGCCCTCTCTAAGAGTCAGCATATTGCCCCCAACAACAATCCGGGTCCTCATTTTACCCACCTCGGAAGGATGGAAGGCTGAGTCAACCCTGAGCCGGTGAGATTTGAACAGCCGAACTGCTGAACTGCAGTCAGCTGAAGTAGCCTGCAGTGCTGCATTTAACCACTGTGCCACCTCGGCTCTGAAAAATGTGGGGAAGGCATTTACAGGCAGTCCTCAACTTACGACCAAACTGAGCGCCCCAAAATTATGTTGTCAAGTGAGAAATTTATTTAAGGGAGTTTTGCCCCATTTTACGACTTTTGTCCACACATTCGTTAAGTGAATCACCAAAGTTGCTAAATAACATGGCTATTAAGTGAATCTGGCTTTCCCGTTGACTTTGCTCGTCAGAAGATCGCAAAGAGTGATCACGTGACCCTGTCAGGACACTGCAACCCGTCAGAAAGACGAACCAGGTGCCAAGCATCCAAATATGAATCACACGACCACAGGGATGCCAGCCCTGTGAAAAATAGCCGTATGTCACCTTTTTCAGTCTCGTCATAATGTTGAAACATAGCTGTACAGGTAGCCCTCGACTTAAGACCACAACTGAGCCCGGCATTTCTGCTAAGTGAGACATTTGTTAAGAGAGTTTTTCCCCATATGATGACTTTCCTTGCCACAGTTGTTAAGTGAATCACTGTGGTTGATAAGTTAGTCCCTGGTTGTTAAGTGAATCACTGTGGTTGATAAGTTAGTCCCCTGGTCATAGTTAAGTATTAAGTGAATTACTGCAGGTGATAAGTTAGTCCCCTGGTCACAGTTGTTAAGTGAATCACTGCAGGTGATAAGTTAGTCCCCTGGTCACAGTTGTTAAGTGAATCACTGCAGTTGATAAGTTATTCCCCTGATCACAGTTGTTAAGTGAATCACTGCAGGTGATGTTAGTCACCTGGTCACAGTTGTTAAGTGAATCACTGCGGTTGATAACTTAGTCCCCTGATCACAGTTGTTAAGTGAATCACTGCAGGTGATAAGTTAGTCCCCTGGTCACAGTTGTTAAGTGAATCACTGCAGTTGATAAGTTATTCCCCTGATCACAGTTGTTAAGTGAATCACTGCAGGTGATGTTAGTCACCTGGTCACAGTTGTTAAGTGAATCACTGCAGTTGATAAGTTATTCCCCTGATCACAGTTGTTAAGTGAATCACTGCAGGTGATGTTAGTCACCTGGTCACAGTTGTTAAGTGAATCACTGCGGTTGATAACTTAGTCCCCTGATCACAGTTGTTAAGTGAATCACTGCAGGTGATAAGTTAGCCCCCTGGTTGTTAATCCCCTTGTGTGCTTGTGAGAAGGTCACCAAAGGGGATCACATGACCCCGGGACACAGCAACAGTCATAAATATGAATCAGTTGCCAAGCATCTGAATTTTGATCATTGTGATCCTGAGGATGCTGGAAAGGTCCTCACAGTGAAAACAAAACGGTCATAAATCCCCTTTTTTTCCAGTGCCGTTGTAACTTTTTGAACGGTCACTAAATGAACCGTTGTAATTTGAGGACTACCTGTACCCAATGCCACAGCTATCCTCCCAATCTTTTAGCAAGACCCTCATCCTCATGGTAGCAGCCGGGAAACCCTTGGGCTGGACTACAGCCAGAGCACCACACCTGTGGCATGTTTGGTTCCCGAGAGCCGGGCAATACAATGCAATAGCAGAGTTGGAAGGGACCTTGGAGGTCTTCTAGTCCAACCCCCTGCCTAGGCAGGAAACCCTATACCATTACAGACAAATGGTTATCCAACATCTTCTTAAAGACTTCCAGTGCTGGAGCATTCACAACCTCTGGAGGCAACTTCTGTTCCACTGATTAATTGTTCTAACAGTCAGGAAATTTCTCCTCAGTTCTAAGTTGCTTCTCTCCTTGATTAGTTTCCACTCGTTGCTTCTTGTTCTACCTTCAGGTGCTCTCTTAATTTGGAATTTAAAGCTTTGTTTTGTTGATTTTTTCATTGCCTTTATTTATTTATTTATCACATTGAGAAACCACCCAGCTCCCTCAGAGAGGAACTCCTGGCAGTGTAAAAATGCAGTGTTAAAAACATTAAAACAGAATATAAAAATTTAAAACGGGGCAAGGATAGTTAACGTTTGATATTAAAAGATAATTAAAAGATAGAGAAGGCCATCAATCAGCCACATAACTGCATGCTCCTCTTTAAACCCAAATTGAGATAGCAAATCCAGGTATGTATGTGTGTAGATAGATAGATGATAGATAGATAGATAGATAGATAGATAGATAGATAGATAGATAGATAGATAGATAATGGTAGGTAGGTAGGTAGGTAGGTAGGTAGGTAGGTAGGTAGGTAGGTAGGTAGATAGATAGATAGATAGATAGATAGATAGATAGATAGATAGATAGATAGATAGATAGCACAAATCTAAACAGTAAAGAAACACTTTCTTTAATATCTACTGAGAATAGAATTACAGATTTGGAAGGGACCTTAAAGGTCTTCTAGTCCAACCCCCTGCTTAGGCAGGAAACCCTACACCACTTCAGACCAATGGCTATCCAACATCTTCTTAAAAACATCCAGTGTTGGATTATTCACAACTTCTGAAGGCAAGTTGTTCCATGGATTAATTCTTCTAACTGTCAGGAAATTTCTCCTCAGTTTTAGGTTGCTTCTCTCCTTGATTAGTTTCCACCCATTGCTTCTTGTTCTGCCCTCAGGTGCCTTGGAGAATAGTTTGACTCCCTCTTCTTTGTGGCAACTCCTGAGATATTGGAAGACTGCTATCATGACTCCCCTAGTCCTCCTTTTCATTAAACTAGACATCCCCAGTTCCTGCAACCGTTCTTCATGTGTTTTAGCCTCCAGTCCCCTAATCATCTTCCTTGCTCTTCTTTGCACTCTTTCTAGAGTCTCCACATCTTTTCTTCATCGTGGTGACCAAAACTGGATGCCGAATGCAAGAAGTGCCCTGCGCAACGGTCCCGTCTCTCTCTCTCTCTCTCTCTCTCTCTCTCTCCCTCTCTCCCTCTCTCCCTCCCTCCCTCTCTCTCTCTCTCACACACACACACACAAACAAACACACACACAAAAACACACATCCACACACAAAAACACACACCCAAGCCGTCTAATTCCCGGTGCCTACCTGAGGTTCATGTCTCCGTCGACCAGGAGGGACATGAGGTTGGAGAGGTTCCCCCCGGGGCAGCAACCGCAGAGCAGGACGGCCACGGCGGCCCCCTCGTCGAGGGCGAAGAGGAGGGCCAGCAGGAAAGCCAGCAGGGGCATCAGCCCGAACTGGCAGAGCAGCGCCAGCAACAAGCCCAGCGGCCGCCTCAGCTGCGCGCCTAGCTGGCTCAGCTCCACCGTGCAGCCCAGGCCCAGCATGGCCACGCACAGCGCCAGCCCCACGAAGACGCTCAGCCAGTGGCTCAGCCGACCGTCCCAGAAGGGAGCCTCGACGCCGCCGGCCGCAGGGGCCAAGCCCAGCGCCGACGGAACCGAGGCGGCACCGGGACGGGGCTCGGGCGTGGCGTTCCCGGCGAAAGGCGGCAGCAGCAGCAGGCGCCAAGCGCCCGTGCGGTTCTCCGGGGCAGCGGCGGAGCTGTCCATGGCGCGTTTTCCGTGGGCGCGTCCGCCTCGTTGAGCGGCGGCACTTTCGAGTGAAGAGACGGGCGGGATGGAAGGCGCCTTCTGCCAGCCTCCCGCGGGCGGAAAGAAGCGAAGCGGCCGGGGAAGGAGCGGCTGGCGAACCCCTCCGAGGTGAGGCTGCGGGGAGACGCCGCGTCCTCCCAAACCCGCTCCGTCCGTCGCCTCAGCGCCCGCGCCTGTCTCTCTCTCTCTCCGCTTCTTGCGGCCGCCGCCGTTCTTCTCCAACGGGCGCGCCCCCGAGAAGGCCGTCGGACGCCACCCGCCCAGCCCCCGACTCCGCCGTCTGAGGGTGGATTTCTGGCTTCCCTGGGCGCGCCCCCGATAAGGAGCCAGCCAGGCCCCCCCGCGCCTTCTGAGGGAAAGCCGAAGCCGCGCGCAAAAGAACCGTCTTTATTGAAGCATAATAATAATACATAAACAATGATTAATAATAATAATAACAACTTCAGCCTTAACGTCCCCTTCCTACTGTCCCCGTTTATTTGCACCCATTCCCTGTGTTCTCATTCATGTTTATTCTTATTCCTGTTATCTTGTACAAGAGTGACAAGCTAAATAAAATAATATAAAGATAAAGATAACTATATAAATATAACTATATAACAACTATAACTATAACTATAACTATAACTATAACTATAACTATAACTATAACTATAACTATAACTATAACTATAACTATAAATAATATAACTATAACTAACTATAACTATAACTATAACTATAAATAATATAAATAATATAACTATAACTATAACTATAACTAAATATAAATATAAATATAAATATAAATATAAATATAAATATAAATATAAATATAAATATAAATATAAATATAAATAATATAACTATAGCTATAGCTATAGCTATAAATATAAATATAACTATAAATAATATAAATAATGTAATATAAATAATGTAATATAAATAATATAAATAATATAAATAATATAAATAATATAAATAATATAAATAATATAAATAATATAAATAATATAAATATAAATAATATAAATAATATAAATATAAATATATTTATATTAAGGGCAACCACAAGGAAGCATGACCAAGTCTGATACCAAACCTGGACTTCAAAAAGAGGTATTCAATATATATATATATATATATATATATATATATATATATATATATATATATATATATATATATATATATATATATATATATATAATTAAAAAGTGCCTTACAGCAAGAGAAAACGGGGAAAGGAAATTGGGGGACAGTTGTTGAAAGCAGAATTACTCTGAGGAGAAGGCTAATCTAAAAGGCTTACGGAAGCACTGGGAAAAAGTAACAAGAGTTGTAAGGGACCTTGGTGGTCATCTAGTCTACCCCCTGCTCACGCCAGAGACAAACCATGGGCGAAACTATTTCTGACAGAACAATCCACCCAATCCACTTCAGAAATTGGGGGAGCTTCATCCTTGGAGGCTCTCAAGAAGAGACTGGACTGCCATCTGGCATAAATGGTGTAGGGTCTCCTGCTTGAGCAGGGGGTTGGACTAGATGACCTACCAGGTCCCTTCCAACTCTGTTATTCTGAAACAAAAAGCATGGCCAAGAAGAAACCCAGAACTGTGAACTGCTGAGAATGAACGGAGGTTGGTGAAGGAATAAGAAGAACTTCTTCAAATATGATCAAGTTAAATTTATATTTTTGTGTAAATATAAAGTCAGGATCACTGGAATGCCACCCCTGAGAATCCATCAGAGAAAGAAAATAAGCAAGGGCAACATCGGAAAGGAGGCAGGATGAGGAGGGAAAGGAAGAAAGGGCAAAGCAGAGGAAGCAAGGAAGGGGAAGCAAGAGTAGGAGAGAGGGTAAGAAGGAGGAGAAGAAAGGAGGAGTGGGGGAAAGAGAGGGGGAAAGAAGAAGGGAGAGAAGGGAGGTTGAGAGGAAGGGAGGAATAGGGTTGTTGCAAAACAAGATGGAGATATAGGGTTACAAGAAAGTGCCCTCAACCGTGTTTTCTATATTTGTAAGAAGATAGTGATAAATATCAATAGTTAATAGATAAATGTTAATAGTATTTACAAGAATGTATATTTGTGAATGTACTTGAAAGTAAAAAATAAAAAAAACTTTATACAAAAAAAAGTTAAAAGGAGGGAAGTGGGGAAAACACAATTGTAATGCCAATTGTAATGGGACCCAGTGGCTCATTGGCTAAAAGGCTGAGCTTGTTGATCAGAAAGGTCGGCAGTTCGGTAGTTCGAATCCCTAGCGCTGCGTAACGGAGCGAGCTCCCGTTACTTGTCCCAGCTTCTGCTAACGTAGCAGTTCGAAAGCACGTAAAAATGCAAGTAGAAGAATAGGAACCAGCCTTCCGTGCACCTTCAGCATTTAGTCATGGCAGCCACATGACCACAGAGATGTCTTCGGATAGCTCTGGCTCTTCGGCTTTGAAACAGATATGAGCACTGCCCCCTAGAGTCAGGAATGAGTAGTACATATGTGCGTGGGAACCTTTACCTTTAATGCAGACAGCTCAAGTGGGTTGGCGGAGGCAATACTAAAATGCAATGCTGTCTTTTGGATCCATCTTCTGTGACAAAGAAAAATATTGTCTTCCGCCAAGAAATTGTGAAGGAACAAGACTGCAACTTCAACCTGATAGAAACCAGATCAGAAAATGTTAGTCTTTATTTTAAATGGGATCCACTCTCCAGGACTCAGATTAATGGTATCTTCTAGAAGTGATGATTTGGCCAAACGTTGCAAATGATCTTCTGCAAATCTTGTGAAGTGGAAGATAGAACAAATGTTGGTTCTATTTTCAGAAAGAGGGAAAAGGAAGAGCCAACAAACACAAAGTATTCAATTGGAAATCAGTAAGAGAAGATCCCAGGTAAATTCATAAAGAGATTTATCTGACCCGGGTTGTTGGGGGCAATATGCTGACTCTGTAAACCGCTTAGAGAGGGCTAAAGCCCTATGAAGCGGTATATAAGTCTAACTGCTATTGCTATTGCTGCTATCTGTAAGCACATTGAAGTCAATGAAGTAATTACTAGATGTTTGCATGGGAATTGTAAAGGAGAAATCTTACTTAATCTCTTTTTTTAATCAGAGAGCTTCATCAATGAATTCTGGGTATCCTATAAGCTATAATATATCTTACGTTCAGCAAAGCATTTGATAAAGCATGGCATGGAAACTAATTGTGATTGCATGTCCTGGCAATTGTTACAAAAGTGGCTCAAAAATTGTACTCAAGAAATACTCATCAACTAAATATGTAATTTGAATTTTTTTTTTACAAATGCAGGCATATTTGGCAAATCAAAACTCATTTTATTAAAAAAAATAGCATAGAGAAATTATTGATTTACTCAATGAAAAATAATGGTGATTTTTTTTTCTATAACAACATGGCATTTACCCTCCAAACTAAAGAAAGAAATCTTTCAGGAAAAAAAGAGCCAAAGGCATTAAGTTAGTTTTTCACTGGGTGCAGGCTTGAGTGCTATTGAAATGGAGAGTATATTTCTACACCGATGAATTGCTCCAAAGATTCTGCACACAAATAAAGCCTGGGCAATAATTGGATTAATATATCCATGCTATTTTCTTGGAAAATGCTATGACGTAGCCTTGGAGAGCATCCTGGGGGGTGTGGGGGGTGAGGGTCAGTGCCTACAAGAAGTCATCTACTACAACAGTTCACTTATAGCAGGGGTGAAATCCAGCAGGTTTTGACAGGTTCTGTAGAAATGGTAGCGGAAATTTTGAGTAGTTCGGAGAACCGGTGAATGCTACCTCTGGCTGGCCTCAGAGTGGGGAGGGAAAGGAGATTTTGCAGTATCCTTCCCCTAGAGTGGGGAGGGAATGGAGATTTTGCAGTATCCTTCCCCTAGGAGTGGGGAGGGAATGTAGATTTTGCAGTGTCCTTCCCCTAGGAGTGGGGAGGAAATGTAGAATTTGCAGTATCCTTCCCCTAGGAGTGGGGAGGAAATGTAGAATTTGCAGTATCCTTCCCCTAGGAGTGGGGAGGAAATGTAAATTTTGCAGTATCCTTCCCCTGGAGTGGGGAGGGAATGGAGATTTTGCAGTATCCTTCCCCTGGAGTGGGGAGGGAATGGAGACTTTGTAGTATCCTTCCCCTGGAGTGGAGAGGAAATGGAGATTTTGCAGTATCCTTCCCCTGGAGTGGGGAGGGAATGGAGATTTTGCAGTATCCTTCCCCTGGAGTGGGGAAGGAATTTTGCAGTATCCTTCCCCTGGAGTGGGGATGAAATGTAGATTTTGCAGTATCCTTCCCCTGGAGTGGGGAGGGAATGGAGATTTTGCAGTATCCTTCCCCTAGGAGTGGGGAGGGAATGGAGATTTTGCAGTATCCTTCCCCTAGGAGTGGGGAGGGAATGTAGATTTTGCAGTGTCCTTCCCCTAGGAGTGGGGAGGAAATGTAGAATTTGCAGTATCCTTCCCCTAGGAGTGGGGAGGAAATGTAGAATTTGCAGTATCCTTCCCCTAGGAGTGGGGAGGAAATGTAAATTTTGCAGTATCCTTCCCCTGGAGTGGGGAGGAAATGTAGATTTTGCAGTATCCTTCCCCTGGAGTGGGGAGGGAATGGAGATTTTGCAGTATCCTTCCCCTGGAGTGGGGAGGGAATGGAGACTTTGTAGTATCCTTCCCCTGGAGTGGAGAGGAAATGGAGATTTTGCAGTATCCTTCCCCTGGAGTGGGGAGGGAATGGAGATTTTGCAGTATCCTTCCCCTGGAGTGGGGAAGGAATTTTGCAGTATCCTTCCCCTGGAGTGGGGATGAAATGTAGATTTTGCAGTATCCTTCCCCTGGAGTGGGGAGGGAATGGAGATTTTGTAGTATCCTTCCCCTGTAGTGGGTAGGGAATGGAGATTTTGCAGTATCCTTCCCCTAGGAGTGGGGAGGGAATGGAGATTTTGTAGTATCCTTCCCCTGTAGTGGGTAGGGAATGGAGATTTTGCAGTATCCTTCCCCTATGAGGTGGAGGAAATGGAGATTTTGCAGTATCCTTCCCCTGTCATGCCCACCAAGCCACACCCACCAAGCCACGCCCACAGAACCAGTAGTAAAAAAATTTACTACTGGTTTATAGTGACTATAGTTACAACAAAACTCAGACGCTTGGCAACTGCTTCATATTTATGACGGCTGCAGTGTCCCGGTCAAGCAAAGCCAATGGGGAAGCCAGACTTGCTTAACCACCGTGTGACTAACTTAACAATTGCAGCGATTCACTTAGCAACGGTGGCGAGAAAAGTCGTAAAATGGCGCAAAACTCACTTAACAAGTGTTTCATTTAGCAACGTAAATTTTGGGCTCAACTGTGGTCGTAAGTCTTGGACTACCTGTATTTTATACATGTACATGTACATGCAAAACGAGTGGATTTTCATTGCAACAGCAAAACAGTTCTTTTGTCATTTGCAGATGTTTTCACACTCTCTTCTTCTGGGACATTTGGGAGTTTCTGGTGTACATCAAGTAGTAAATCAGGTTCCACCCTACTTAGTTTTTTGAGATCAGCAAAGTTTGATAGGATGTGGTCATTGTGTCATTGTTGTCATTGTGATGGCACAAACCGAATCTCGCATCAAATACGTTGGTTCCCCCTACTTCTAGAGAAGGCCAATTCTGTGGGTGACGACACCGCAATCCATTGCAACAACCTGACAACTTCCCTTTGTATAAATCAAGTTTCCTGACGAGCTGCAAAAGATGACCCACTTTCCCCTATCACCTGGAATATAGCAGGTTGGTCTGTTCCATCAAAAGACCAACTATTTTTTGACTATATATCACAATTTGACATCCTCTTCTTACAGGAAACCTGGTCCTGCGCAGAGATACAGTTAGATGGTTATTGGGCTAACTCAATCCCGGCTGTCCCAAGCAAGGTAGGTGGGAGAGCTAAAGGGGGCATTGTGACATTAGTTAATACATCCTTGCAATTTAAATGTGTTTTATTGCCACCTTTCCAGCCATGGGATGTCACTACCTTACTCTTATTTAAACAGGTGGAGATTTTGCCTTTTAATACCTATATTCCTCCACTTAATAAGAATAATTTGATCAACAAGATTTGGGACAGCATGGAAGATTTCATTCTTGGCTGCTCAGAATACCCCACAGCAGCAATAATTAGGGGGGGGGACTTAAACGGTAGGATGGGTCCAAATGATCAAGTATTATTTAATCAATTTAAGATCCACTATGTGTTAGTGTGCATGGTGACTTTATAAAACCGTAATTATCACGAATAATGAGAATTGACTGCACATTTATGTTTTTAACAATGAGAAGTTACAAACCCAATAAGTTATGAGGCTTTTTTTTACAAGAAACATTTTCAACACCAGTAATGCTATCTGTTAATCCCACCCTGATAAGAAGAACCTGAATTATTTGGAAACAAGGATGGTTGGAGTTGGTGGCCAAAACAGTCCTTCCAATTCTGTGTTTCAGATTAAAAGGTATTATCCATGGTTTGTACAATCTTCCTTTTTAAGCAATTCCACTGAGAGGGAAAAGGTTCAGCTGTGAGTTTTCTGGAGCAATCCCCCCAGCCCCCACCCCCACTATACATCCAACACAATGGTCCCTATACAAACATCTGTGGCACTACAGCCTTAAGCATAAAACACATTAATCAGCTCATCTGAGCTTTTAATGAGTGCTTTTGACCTATTCTGAGATTGAAAAAAATATGGGCCAGGGGTGGAAGGTCACATCTTTGCCAGTTTTGGAGTCACACTCTGCATGTTCCATATTAGCAGGTCATGGGGAAGACTTTCTGTCTGAGATGCTGGAGAATTGCTGAGGCAAAAGATGGGGCAAACACATGTCTAGAATTTAGAATTTACGATAACAGAGTTGGAAGGCACCTTGGAGGTCTTCTAGTCCAACCCATTGCTTAGGCAGGAAACCCTACACCACTTCAGACAAATGGATATCCAACATCTTCTTAAAAACGTCCAGTGTTGGAGCATTCACAACTTCTGGAGGCAAGTTGTTCCGCTGATTAATTGTTCTCACTGTCAGGAAATTCCCCCTTAGTTTTAAGTTGCTTCTCTCTTGATGAGTTTCCACCCATTGCTTCTTGTTCTACCCTCAGGTGCTTTGGAGAATAGCTTGACTCCCTCTTGTTTATAGTAGCCCCTGAGATATTGGAAGACTGCTATCATGTCTCCCCTAGTCCTTCTTTTCATTAAACTAGACATACCCAGTTCCTGCAACTGTTCTTCATATGTTTTAGCCTCCAGTCCCCTAATCATCTTTGTTGCTCTTCTCTGCACTCTTTCTGCACTTATTTTCAGGGGAGGCCTTATTTTAGCGCATGCGCTGAAAAGCCCAATTGATTATCTGGGGAGGTCTTATTTTCGGGGGAAACAGAATAGATAGGAAGAAGTACCAAAGCACTTCCCTGGGTATGCAAGCATAGGATTGTGATTGACCAGGTCACCCACTTTAGTCACTGTTACAGATAATCCTCATCTTACAATAGTTCATTTAGTGACCAAAGTTACAACAGCGCCGAAAACATTTTTCACAGTTACAACCTTTGAAGCGTCCCCATGATCATGTGATCAAAATTCAGATGCCTGACGTCTGGTTCACACTTATGACCGTTGCTGTGTCCCAAGGTCACGTGATCCCCTTTTGCGACCTTCTGACGAGCAAAGTCAATGGGGAAGCCAGATTCACTTAACAACGAGGTTACTAATTTACCAACTGCAGTGATTCGCTTAACAACTGGGGCAAGAAAGGTCCTAAAATGTGGCCAAATTCACTTAACAAATCTCTCACTTAACAACATAAATTTTGGACTCAATTGTGGTTGTAAGTCAAGGACTATCTGCATTTTTGCTAAACTTTCTCCAGATCAGAAAGTTGAAACTGATGAATTGACACGGGCTATTGATTTGTTAACAGAGAAGTCACCAATTATTTCTGAGATTATTATTTTTTTTGTTAATACTGGATTTCTAGCTCAAGATTTACAACCATTTTTCATTCGTTTGTGACAGATATAGATCAGTTTGATTTATGAGGGCAAGTAACACTTGACAAAGCCTTGTAAAAGAATATCCAATCTATTTTCCACAGTATTTATGCACTTTATTTTCCTTTCTTGTGTAAGGACACAAAAGAAGTGTAAAGGATTGTATTTGCACAATATTGGAAAAATGGGAACACTCCATCAGATGAGGATGTAATTCGGGAAATATTAGACTGTGCAGAGATGGACAGATTGACATTAAAAATAAAGGACAAAGAAGGCCCAGAATATTACTTAACATGGATGGAAGAGACTTTACGAGTGGTTAGAGATAAGAGGTAGAAATTAGATGAGGAAAGATGATTGCTTTGTATGAATTAAATATAAAGATGGTTTATAATTATAAATATGCTAATATATTTTATTTATATATTACCTCCCTACGACCAATCAGATCCCACAGATTAGGCCTCCTCCGGATACCATCAGCTAGCCAATGTCGACTGTCGACCCCCCGGGGGAGGGCCTTTTCTGTGGCTGCTTCGGCCCTCTGGAACAATCTCCCCGTGGAGATTCGGACCCTCACCACCCTTCAGGCTTTCCGCAAAGCCGTCAAGACCTGGCTGTTCCGGCAGGCCTGGGGCTGATGAGTTCCCAGCCCCACTGGAATTGCTGTGATTCTTGTGTAGTTTTTAATCTGTCTCTTGTATCCTGTTTTGTCTTGTTCGTTTTTGTATTGCTCCCCCTTCCCCATGTGTTTGTTCGCCGCCCTGAGTCCCCCAGGGAATAGGGCGGTATACAAGTATAATAAATACAAATACAATACAAATACAAATATAATTAACAGAATTACAAGTAAGCTAGTATAAAGAGAAATCTGTTTTTTTTAAAAAAAGTGTATTACAACATATAAGAAATTGGGCTGGAATCTCAGAAATCTGTGTTGAGTTCTTGTCTTTAGCCCGGAGTTATTTTTTTGGAAATAGTTATTTTTCACAGTCTCCTGATTATAACAAAAGTATCCCTGCTTAGCAGGTATGATATGAGCATGAACATAAATCAGATGGTTGCTTGCAAATTAAAAGTTCTTCTGTTTTTTTCTTCTCTGCTATTTATTGCTGGCCTGTACTGTGGCCTTTTGTTTCAGCTGGTATGTGCATTATCCTTCATCATCCTGTTTTATTTTATTACTAGTTGATAATCCGGCGTTGACCGGGTATTAATTTATAGGGGGAAAATGTCTGGAGCAAACGTAATTTCTAACGTTGGATTTTCCTCCTTACCAGAGGGAGCCCCCTTGTGGAGTACTGTGAAGCTATTACCATGGCAACTCCACTGTGCTGTACGGTAGAAGCCAATTTACGGTAGTACAGTAGAAGCCATTTTAAGTCACAACAGGCTATCTTAACAGAACATACACCCCGAGTCGTGTTAGGGGTGTCTTATCCCCACCGTATTTTTTTCCAGAGAGTGAGTCATCTGTGTGCCAAGTTTGGTTGAAATTACTTGAAACTTTCCAGAGTTATGCTGGAATACAACACACACACACACACACACAAAAACACATCCATTTATATATAGATAGATTTTTTTTTGTTTCACCTGGTTTTGATTCAACACTTAGTAAAAATGTCCACTCTGTCTTAATGATTGATTCACACATCCTCTTGTGAGTGGTTAGATTTCAAGTTATTTATTTTGCTCTCATCCTTTTTTCTGATTTGGCAGTTTCTGTGTTTATTTCTCTATTTTTATGGGTTTATTAGCTACCAGGCTAATAATTTTCCTCCTCCATTATTAATATCAATTAATAGTAATACTTTATCTCTTGGCTTCTTAGATTATTGAGCTCTTATTTCAGAATTATCAGTATTCTTGATTTTACCCTAATTAGTTTTCACATCCTTTATTTTATACTAATATCACCTCTTATCTTACAGCTTCCTGTTCCAGTTTCTCTTTGATAGTTCTCATCTTCCTCTTCTACTATCTTAAAAACATACATTGTCTTTGCTCAATTTTCATATCTATTCCCGTTAAGCCTTGTATATTTCTCTCTAGCATTTCTGATGATTCAACTCAAAACTATACATTTTACCCTTAACTCTTCTAGTGTTTTCATTTCGTTCTGATTGTGCTTTATGTAATTATGTTATACTTTTTAGTGGCTTCCTCTATTGTTTCTTATATGAAATATAACATTCCTTTAGCCTTTAAGTCTTTCTAGCCTTCCTTTCCTATATGTATCTGAATTGGGATTTTTTTCAATTTCTCTTTTCTTTCTCCTCTCTCAGTTTCATTTATCATTAATATCTTAAATAAGCACTCCTTTGTGCAACCTATTTTACATATTTGTTTATTTATATATGAAGTTCCTTTCATCAACAAATACTAATATGGTAAAAAATATGGTAAATAAATAATATAAATAATCATGAAATGCAATAAGTTTAGAGTTATTGCAAGTTGAAATGAGATGTGGAGACTCTAGAAAGATGGCGGAGAAGAGCAACAAAGATGATTAGGGGACTGGAGGCTAAAACATATGAAAAACAGTTGCAGGAACTGTGAATGTCTAGTTTAATGAAAAGAAGGACGAGGGGAGACATGATAGCAGTCTTCCAATATCTCAGGGGTTGCCACAAAGAAGAGGGAGTCCAACTATTCTCCAAAGCATCTGAGGGCAGGACAAGAAGCAATGGGTGGAAACTAATCAAGGAGAGAAGCAACTTAGAACTAAGGAGAAATTTCCTGACAGTTGGAACAATAAATCAGTGGAAGAACTTGCCTCCAGGGGTTGTGAATGCTCCAACACTGGATGTTTTTAAGAAGATGTTGGATAACCATTTGTCTGAAGTGGTGTAGGGTTTCCTGCCTAAGCAGGGGGTTGGACTAGAAGACCTTCAAGGTCCCTTCCAAATCTGTAATTCTATTCTAATGCAATCCTAAAACATTAAAGAAAGTGTTTCTTTACTGTTTTAGATTTGTGCTTTATACATACATACATACATACATACATACATACATACATACATACACATACATACATACATACATACACATACATACATACATACATACATACATACATACATGGATTTGCCATCTCAATTTGGGCTTAAGGAGGAGCATGCAATTATGTGGCTGATTGATGGCCTCCTCTATCTTTTAGTTACCTTTTAATATCAAATGTTAACTCTCCTTACCCCGTTTTAAATTATTATATTCAGTTTTAATGTTTTTAACATTGTATTTTTTACACTGCCAGGAGTTCCTCTCTGAGCCAGCTGGGTGGTTTCTCAATGTGATAAATAAATAAATAAATAAATAAATAAATAAATAAATAAATAAATAAATAAATAAATAAATAAATACAATACAATACAATACAATACAATACAATACAATACAATACAATACAATACAATACAATACAATACAATACAATACAACACAACACAACACAACACAACACAATACAATAAAAATTCAACAAAACAAAGCAACTTTAAATTCCGAATTAAGAGAAAAAGCATGACTAAGTCAGTTTGACATCAATTTTAATCACAGTATGTGGAGAAAATGTTCTGGAAATTCTGTGCCAGAACAGTAAAAGTGAGGTCATCCATCAGGGCAACCAATTCCACTGAGATATGAAATCTGGGCTTGTATCCAGATTGAAAAGGATTCAGATAATGAATGTCTTCCCAAATTATCTAGAGTTGAGGTCCCAATGTTTGTCTTCCAAGACTTTGCTCTTAGGAAGTAGATGATTGTTCTCAAACTCTCCTGGGCCACTCATCCGGAGAACCCACACAATTATATTTTTCAAAGTATCTGTCAGCTGTGCCTCATTCAACGTTCAACCCCCAACTCCATTTATTGAGAGAAAAGGTACTTTCACTGGATATGAAATGAAAACAGCGAAAGTGAAGCAAGAATCTGGGGCAAAAAAGCGTGAACTTCTACATATCAAACGTTTACCCAAAACCCTCCCCCCCAGATACCCCAGCCTAAATAGCCAATCTCCAACCCCCAAGGGTGTCATGTGGGGTCCATCTTCAGGTGGCCTCATCCGGCTGGTATGCAGGGATGATTGCCCTTGACCAAACTCAAACACGAACCTTCAGCATGTGCAAAAGATGGTGGGAACAAAACTCCTTCTTTCGAAATGTCTCCACCAGCACCATTCCACTCCCAAGTACCCTAACCCTCTCCCTCCCCGTTATTATGGCAGCCAATAGCAAGCAAGCAATACAGAGGCTGACATTATCTGTTCCCGTGCTGTTTCTGAAAAAAATATGACTATCCAGTCAAATCCAAATCCAATTTGATGTTAGTAATAAAAAAGGATGAGAATAAAACCTAAAAATAATTGAAGTCCATTCTATCATTCACTTCCTCCATGTAGCTCAAACTTTTCATTGAAGCACCACTGAAACTGATCCTACCAATCAATTACGTATTTAATGGAACCATATCAAGAATGGAATCAACTTCAAGGCAAATATGAGTGGTTGAAGTTCCTTGCACATGTGACTCAACCATTCTATTACTATCTAGAGATAAGAGACTTTATTAACTCATACATTAAACCAGTGGTGGGTTTCAAAAATTTTTGGAACCTGTTCTGTAGGTGTGGCCTGCTTTCCGGGTCCACTGGTGGAACCTTTTCTAACCGGTTCGGTAGATTTGACGAACTGGTTCTACCGAATAGGTGCGAACTGGTAGGAACCCACCTCTGCATTAACCCCATCTCTGGGATGGCTCTCAGGGATGAGGAGATCTATGAATGCTTTGCCATTGGCCCTCTCAAAAACCAAATTCAATAATGTCTTTTTGCTTGTGTTCAATTGTATTCATTGACCATTTTTTGCCATAGCTCTTTTAGTCATTTTCCAGCTAGTTGGCTTGGGTTGAGGAGTTAGGACTCAACCTGAGGTGAGTTGATCTTTCCTTCCACTGATTAAAAAAATAAATATTTTTCCAACATTTTCTTTAGAAAACCGAAAGTCAGAACAAACATGTTTCTGGAGGCAGAAGGAGTATACTCTAAGTATCTGTAAAATCCCCCCCCCCTGAGTTCTCCTATAGCTTGTTCTGCAGAAGGTGGGTGTGTTAGATATCTCTTAATAACCAGACTGCAATTTGTAAGTTACATTTACAGATAAGGAAGGGATAGTTCATTTCCCATAGTTTATGGCAAAGGTGTTTAAAGATAAGTCAGCTAAATGTTGGAAGTGCCACCAGATACTTGGGTCTTATTACCACATGTGGTGGACATGTGTAGAAGCAAAAAAATATTGGACAAAAAGACATACATGGCTGGAAAAGATGATAAAACCACACATTGATTTAAAACAAGAAATATTTCTGTTGGGGATGTTACCTGAAACTTAAAGAGAACACATATTTAATTATTCACCTATTAACCTCAGCTGGAATTGTATTTGTACAACACTGGAAAAGGGAAGAGATCCCTACTGATCAGAAGGTGATTAGGAAAATATTAGAATGTGCAGAAACGAACAGATTAACATTGGCAATTAAGGAGAAAGGACAGACTGAATATTATATGACATGGGAATTATTTTTTCAATGGCTAGAGAATAAAAATGGATGCTGGAAATAAAAGGAGATTAAAGAAGAGTAGAAAATATGTTAAGATAGAGATGTAAACAATATGACAATTGTTAGTATTAGGATGATGCTTAATGTTACTATTACATTTTTATTAGAAGTTACCTTAAGAGGGAAAAGGGAGGTTTATTATATTTAACTGTTTAATATGCTATAATTGTAAGATTGGAGAATTAATATCAATGTGAATGATGTTGTAAATTTCGATGCTTGTATCCAGATGACACGCTGTTTAAGGAAACATGGTCCCTTCAGAGGGAGAGGTAGAAATGAATAAATTAATATTGGCAATTAAAGGCAAAGAAGAATCAGAGTATTACAATACTTGCGGGAGTTTTTAATCACTGGATAGAAAATAAATCTAGACAAAAAGAGATACAAAACTAAATTGGGGAGGGAAGCAGATTTACAGGGGAGAAACTGAATTGAAATGTAAAGGTAAGCAGAGAGATAAAATTATATTAAAAATGACAGTAAATGTTAAATAGGATGACTCAAAACTGTACTTGGATGACACACTGCTTGATTAAAGATGTATGATTTGTTTAAATAAAAAATATTTTTTTTGTACATATAAATAAGGAAAGACGGAATGTTCAGTTAAAAAAAATCAGAAAAAAGGGATAGTTTCATTTTACTCTCAAGAACAATGAAGTATATTTAAGCTAAAGAGTAGAAGATTTAAGAAGTGACAGGCAAGATATATTGCTTCTGCCACAAAAAAACCTAGACTCAGTGAGAACAGGCCACATATCAGCAAGAAGAAAAGAGCGGGGAGAAGATCTGATGAATCAACAAAATGTCAGAATACATTTGTCTGGCTGTTATAGGATAGAGAGGGCTGGGCTAGCACTCTGTTAATTAAGCAAGGATCCTTTGATATTCTTCAACTATGTTGGAAGAAATGTCCTTCTGGGTTCGGCTCCAAGTGGGGAAAAAGACACTGGAGGCTGCTTGGAAAGATGGTTTAATGATGGACAGGACCACATGGCTTGAGTCCTGAACAGAAAAGGTGATCACATGTTTCAATGTTGGGTGGAGAGAAGTGAAGGGCTGAGGGAGGGGCTTGCTAGGCTTTTTGTAACCTGTTCAGTCCCACCTCTCTGTTTCCTGTTCCTGTGTAAGAAATGTATTCTGATTGGCTGTCAGACTCCCGTGGGGCCATGCAGGGGCAACTCTCCAGGCTGCGTTTTGAATCCAGGTTTGGTTGAGTTCTCAGATGCCATGTGATGAGTGGGTAAAGGCTAATCATGCCTTAATCCCGTCACCCTGGAGCTGAAGGGGAGAACTCTTTATTATGTAAAGGGACTGGTTTGGGCATCTTAACAGCCCATTGACAGGGGTGGATGGGTGGGCAGGAAGCTGCAGGGAGCTACTCTGTCTTTAAAACGTGTTTCTCCCTTTTCACATCCAGGGAAATATAATATTCTGCCTTTTCAATATTTCCCAGGATACTTCATTTTTCTAGGAGAGGGATGGGTTTTAACTTCCTACAACTACAACATGGTTTTGACTTTTAACTAGGTTGCTGTGTGAAACTTGCAATCACGATTTCTAATCTATGATTGATTGTTTTGCATTATATAAGAAGCCAGCTTAAACAATCAATTCTGGTTCAAATTAGCTATGGCTTAGCAACATGTTGCATAGACTCAAGCCGAACACATTTTCGCATTCTGATCATTTTATTTTGGAACAAACTCAGGTTTCTGTTTCTCTAATGTTTAATCCATTGTTGGAAGAAATGTCCTTCTGGGTTCAGCTCCAAGTGGGGAAAAAGACACTGGAAACATGGAGGCTGCTTGGAAAGATGGTTTTAATGGTGGACAGGACCACATTGTTTGAGGTCCTGAATAGAAAAGGGAGGAGATGTTGAGAGTGCCCTGGTTTTATACCCTCTGTTGGGCCCCACCCCAGAGCTTCCTATTCCTGTGTAAGAAATGCATTCTGATTGGTTGTCAGACTCCCAGGGGGCGGGGGTCTTAGCTAACTTTGCAGGCTGTTCTGAAACCCAAGCTTGTTTGCCTTGCTGGCTGATGTAAACTTCCCAGGTGCCTTGTGGTGAATTTCTCTTTGCTAGATGGGTCTGCCTGAAGGGGGTAGATCTTTGTTATGTAGAATAGACTGGTTCAGGCCTTAATGGTCCATTGACAAAGGTGTCGGGGGGAGCTGAGTTTCTGCACCCCTTTTAAAGGAAATATTCTGCCCTTTTAATATTTCCTAAAATATCTCATTTTCTAGTAGAGGGATGGGTTTTAACTTCCTACACCACAATGCAAGCTTCCAACAATACTGTATTGCAGAATTATTATTACTTCTCTGTATGACACGCTTGGTATAAATAATACTTTACAGCTATTTCCATGCTTTTGCATATGAGAATATGGAGGGTGAAGTGACGAAGACTTGTCTCTGTCACTCTAAGTCTGCAATCCAGACAGAGAACATAAAAAGCAGACAAGTGACAGTGAAAAGAATGATCTTATGTAGCCTCTTCAATGCCCTTTTCTCTAGCCCAAGCTGCTTTGATTTCTGCAGTCCTCTCCACCCCCGTCTTAAAAGCAGCATTGAAATGCTCCGATCTGGGGGGAAATAACCCAGCAGGTCAATAGAGTCAGAGGTTCATTAATTAATTTTAATTTAGGAATCATGCGTTTGCTGACTCAGCAGGTAACCGAAGGACACCACTTCTGTGGCAGCAAGATACCATTCTTCTCGGACTCTATTTGTTTCTCTTCTTGTTCTCTAACGCTGTTTTTTTGCAATTTTCTCTAAGGTAATTGACCACACTGGTTCATCTGGGGAGATTTAGGTACTGCAATGATGACTAACCTTTTAGACACCGAATGCCCAAATTGTGGGCGCGTGCATGCTCAAACTAAAAGCTGTGCATGCGTGGATGCATGGACATGTGCAGACGTGTGCATGTGCGTAAGCATACATACCAGAGGTGGTGTTCAGCAGGTTCTGACCAGTTCTGGAGAACCGGTAGCGGAAAGTTTGAGTAGCTCGGAGAACGGGTTAATACCACCTCTGGCTGGCCCCGCCCCCATCTATTCTCTGACTCCTGAGTCCCAGCTGATGGGGAGGAAATGGAGATTTTGCAGTAAACTTCCCCTGCCACGCCCACCAAGCCACGTCCACAGAACCGGTAGTAAATTTTCTTGAATCCCACCACATGCACAGAGATGTGCATTGACATGCACGTATGCACACCAGAGATGCGAAGACCAGCTGGCCGGCGGGAGACGGGGCATCCCAACACTGGTAATACAGCAAGAGGTAAGCTTCTGTTTTGTCATTTGCAGGGAAACAGAAGCTCACGAAAGAAACTCCACAGACATCTGACCTGGGGCAACGGCGCACGAGCCAGCAGAGAGGGCTCTGCTGGTCACCTTTGGCACGCATGTTATAGGTTCGCCATCAGAGAGATATTGTATAAATGTGGAAGAAGGTCAGTCTGCTTTCTTTCCTACAAACATCAAGAGGAAACAATAATTGAGACAGACTTTTAAAAAATCTTTTGTAATATAAGAAACTGTTAAATGTTTCAACTATAGCAATAGCAATAGCAGTTAGACTTATATACCGCTTCATAGGGCTTTCAGCCGTCTCTAAGCGGTTTACAGAGTCAGCATATCGCCCCCAACAATCTGGGTCCTCATTTTACCCACCTGGGAAGGATGGAAGGCTGAGTCAACCCTGAGCCGGTGAGATTTGAACCGCCGAACTGCAGCTAACAGTCAGCTGAAGTAGCCTGCAGTGCTGCACTCTAACCACTGTGCCACCTTGGCCCCTGGGGACACAGGTGCAGGCCATTGCATGCCAAAACAATTAGACTTTTTTCCCCCTGAACACCCAATTCCCACAGTGCTGCACCAGAGATAAATTCCCCGTTGCCTAATTGTCCTTGGCCAATAACGTATTCATATAACGGAGGCCTCGCTCCTTCAGGTTGGCCACCGAAATTGAATGAGTAAAGGTTCCTGAGCAATATTTATGGTGACGCTACATTTAAGAATTCCAATAAATCTCAATTCCTTCAGCAACAGTACTAAACATTCCTGAATTTTCCCCTCTTTAATAGTGCCGTTAATCAGCAAATGAGAACACAGTGTGAGCAACTGTATTGGGAGCTTCTGTGGAGGATGTTTCTCATATCCATTCATGTGACCTGGATCTGCCGTTCTAACCGTCATATATTTTAACTCAGGGATGGGTTCCGACTGGCGTTGCTACTGGTTCGCTTCCCTCACGCGCCAGTGCACAGTTCACTGTAAATTGTTCTGTGCAGGCGTGAAGAACATGAAAAACTACTGAAAAACATGCCAGCAGCAGCAGCGGTGACCAGGGAACCGGTTCAGGGGCGTGGCCAGCCAGGGTTGCTACCAGTTCTGCGATCTAGGCCAAATTACGACTACTGGTTTGCCCGAACCAGTGCAAACTGGTAGAAACTCTGTTTTAACTGTTGCAGTGGTGGGATACGGCTAGTACACCCCGCTACAGGCGTACCGGTGCCTGCTGGGAGCATCAGGTACCATTCTGGTACGGTGCTCTGGAGGGCCCACCTGCCCGCCTGCCCTCCTTACCGGTATTTGAGCCGATTGGGGCTTCCATGCATGTTTATGGAGCGTTCAGCGCCTGCGCGACGCTCCACCGAGCAGCTGGAGCGTTGCGGAGTGTCGCGGGTGGTAAGTATGCATGCGCGCACTGTGCGTGTGCATGTGGTGGATGCATGGCCTCGTTGCACCGTACCGGTTGCAACAGGATCTGGAACCCACCACTGGATGAGATGTGTACGTTGAGCAAACACTCCAGCATCCCCGCTTCACTGGCCAAAATAATGCTCCAGATAAAACAGTTCTGTTGGAAGAAATATATCCGTCTGGGTTCAGTTCCAAGTGAGGAGAAAGACACTGGAAACATGGAGGTGTTTGCTTGGAAAGATGGTTTAATGGTGAAGCAGAACCACCAAGCACGTGTGATTCTGGGTAGCTGACCACACGGTTTGATGAGCACGCGGATTCTTATACAGTTCGTTCTACAGCATTTTGTAATTAAGAGGCTTGTTTTGTCTGTTTTGTTATATGAGTTTAATTAGTTTGTCTCGCGAAGGCCGGCAAGACGTTGGGTCTTTTAATCTTGTTTAACAAATGTAATTAATCCTAAATACTGGCTTCCGTGCGGTTTTAATTAATCCTGTCTTGAATGGAGTACCACATCTGCATTTCTAAAAGTTGGCCCCTTCGTTTCTACTTCTGGCAGAGAGCTGAGGCTCTGAGTTTGTCTTTGGAAACATGTTTCTCCTTTAGGGAAAA
The DNA here is from genome assembly GCF_009769535.1 of Thamnophis elegans. Lineage (NCBI taxonomy): Eukaryota > Metazoa > Chordata > Lepidosauria > Squamata > Natricidae > Thamnophis > Thamnophis elegans. Next base: position 67,919,188 of record NC_045549.1, read on the forward strand.
TATAATATTCTGCCTTTTTAATATTTCTTAGAATATTTCATTCTTCTAGGAGAGGGATGGGTGCTAACTTACTTCAGTTTGCATGCAAATACGACACCTCTTTGTTCTGAGAATCATAACAAGCCCAGATAAGTATTTCTTTTATTATTTTATTCAATTTCTGGTTAGTTGCGAAGTGGTGTCTGACCCATCGCGACTCCATGGACAACGTTCCTCCAGGCCTTCCTGTCCTCTACCATCCTCTGGAGTCCATTTAAGCACACGCCAACTGCTTCAGTGACTCCATCCAGCCACCTCCTTCTCTGTCGTCCCCTTCTCCTTTTGCCCTCCATCTTTCCCAGCATGAGGCTCTTCTCCAGGGAGTCCGTCTTCCTTCTCATTCGGTGGCTAAAGTCTTTGAGTTTCCTCTTCAGGATCTGGCCTTCTAAAGAGCAGTCAGGGTTGATCTCCACTAGGACTTTAGGAATAAAATAGGATTTTATTCAATACGAGGGGAAAGCATTGCACGGTCTTGTAAGGTTTTGCTTACACTCCAGTAAAACGTTTGTTGAATTGACAGCCCTGATGACTCCTTTTGCTTCCTTTAGCTTCAGAGGAAGAAGGCCTTAGCAATGCCACCTGCACCACTCTCCTTCCTTATTAATTTGCCCATTAAAATAATGCTTGCAGAACAGGAATCCAACACAGGTGCAACATTTACAAAAACCACTTTATTTTGATAATTTAAAACACACACACACAGAGAGAGAGAGGGAGAGAGAGAGACAGGGACAGACAAACAGAGAGACAGACAGAGAGACAGAGAGACAGACACGTACACACCTGGAACTTAAAAGAAAATAAAGAAGCAGATTTAACAAAATCTTTCTCAGGGTAGACTGTTGCCAGAATCCTACTCTGGGTGAAAAGCAATGGCTCCCTCTGCTGTTGTCATTATGGATCTGCAGAGGAATAAATGTGGAAATTGGTAAATCAAAAAAACCTAACAAAATATAGGGTTGGGATTTTTTTTTTAAATCGATGGAAAATATGCAACGTTGACCTACTTACACTAAAAAAAAAATTAACCGTTAACCCTGTCTGGAGTTATACACCATCAACACAAATTTAGCTTTTATAAGACACGTTGAAAGCAGGGGTGAAATCCAGCAGGTTCTGGAGAACTGGTAGCGGAAATTTTGAGTAGTTCGGAGAAACAGCAAATACCACCTCTGACTGGTGGGTAGAGAATGGAGATTTTTCCGTATCTTTCCCCTACCACACCCACAAAGCCATACCCACCAAGCCACACCACACCACCAAGTCATGCCCACAGAACTGGTAGTAAAAAAACCCTGAATTTCACCACTGGTTGAAAGCCTCCTTCAAGTCCCCGGATATCGACACCACCTCCTGGGAAATCCTGACAGATTGACATGACAAACGCTGATTCACCAAGGCTGCTGGACATCTGAGGACAGAAGAACAACTATAGCACAAGAGAAGTGAGCACTCCACAAAGCCAGAGCTGCCAATGCTGCAACAATGCCCAACATGGGGCAGAACATTTTGTGCCCATGTAGGCCTTACCTGCCACCCGTGGACACATCGTGGACAGCAGTGACATGCGGTGAGGTTCATAGCTTGGTGAGGCAGCAATTTTTTTAGACTTGTGGACTTCAACTCCCGGAATTCCACAGCCAGGCATGCTCAGTTCCAATTTAAAGCAACAGCATTTGTTTTTCTCCTTTGCTAAATAAGTTTCCTTCTTTCTTTTTCTTCTCCCTTCCCCTCCTTCCTCCCTCTCTCCCTCCCTCCCCGCTCTCTCTCTCTCTCTCTCTCTCACACACACACACACAAAGTTGCACCAGGAGGATGAAGTTTGAATTCCTCCCCCTCCCTCCGACTCACACATACATTTTCCAGCTGTTTCAGAGAGGATTTCAACTCTGCTCTTGCCTGCCATCATGAAAAGAAAAAAAATGTAAAAGGAAAAAGGCAAGAGCTGAGGTCAGGCTGGGCTAGTTGTTGCCAGAGTTACCGTGGATGACTCTGATTAACTGATTAACTCCCTCTTGGTGCATAAGATATCCACAAATGTTTATATAATAGATGTAGAGACAAAAAAGGGCATTAAAAAAAACTTATAGAATGGTGAACCTACTTAAGGTTTAAACGAAATTCTACTGTTAGTTTTGTTAACAGAACAAATGAAGATTTAGAAAACAGAACATCTGAAAAGAAAGAAAAACTAAGAAACTAGTATGCACTCAAGGTAAATTTTCAGCATTCCATATGAATAAAATTACAATTTAGACTAAAATTTGCCAGGTTATATTATTAGAACAAGATTATTTATGTAGACAAGATTCAAAAATAGTTACCATATTTTCTGGTGTATAAGGCGACTGGGTGTTTAAGACGACCCCCTACTTTTCCTGTTAAAATATAGGGTTTGGGACATACTCGCCATATAAGACTACCTCTCTTCCGAGGCACACCAAATAAAAAACATCAGATTTGATTTCAATATGGTGAAACCGGCTTCATATTTCTTTCTTCTTGCTGGTGGAGCCATGATGGGGTCTTGACTGTTAGCTATTTGCATACTATACTGTTGGCCTTTCAGGCAGTGCAGTGCGGTAATCCTACAGGTCAGGTATCGCCATTCCAGTATACAGCGCCCAGCCAATCACGGCAAGCGATGTATTTTCTATTAATGAATACAAGGCCTGCTCAGATTGGCAGAGGGTGTGACATCATCAGCCCATCTTCCTGACTCCAAAATAGTCGGAGCAGGCAGGCTCCTAGCGCTATACGCTGTGTGGAAACTGGAAAAAGCAGCTCAGTACAGCAGTGGTACTTAATGGCATTCAGACCGGCTTGGAACCGGTCAGTTTCACTCGCCATATGCCCGGTGTATAAGACAACCCCCAATTTTTGGAATGGTTTTTATAGGCTAAAAAGTCGTCTTATAAGCCGGAAAATACGGTATATAAATTATGCTGTTGCTAAATGTTTTGTTTATGGCTAGTTTTCTTTTGCTTTTAAAATCAACTCTCCCTTTCCCTGTTTGATTCATAATATATTATGTTTAAAAATGGGATTGTTGCTATTATGTGTAATTGTGAACATAAAGCAGGATCTCTCGTTCAAGTTTTTGTTTCTGAACACATCCAAATGAACAAAGTATTTAATATACTTAAAGAAACCACAAATATTTCATTTTATATATATTTTATTTCAAAAAGGAGTCAAAGAAATGTTTTAAGAATACCTATATTCTTCCTTTTTACACTTTTTATTATTAACATTTACAAAAAAACATTCAAACACTGAGGAAAAATTAAATAATTTTAGAAGCTGAACTCCTTTGTTTTCTGCCTACATACATACAACAATTCTGAGCTGTTGACACAATCCCCCCCCATTCATAAAACCCTTAACAACTATTGTCAAACATAAATTAAGTAAATCATAGGCACTAGTTTATCATAGTCATGTTTCCACACTTCAATATACCCAAACCTCTAAAACACAGAAAGTCATAGGATGTCATGGCAATCAAATAAACTGACAATGTGAAAGTCTCTCTTCTAACTACACCTTTTTCAGGAATCTAAATTTGCTGGATGTTTATTGCAATGTGGCAGCAGGGATGGGGGTGGGTGATGACGCCCTTAAAACTTGGTGCATTATCGAAGTAATGCAAGGACAGGCGTCATAAAAACACACTTATAAATCAAGGTGATGCAGCTTGGTTAAAAAGGCAACATCTGGATGCTTGAAGAAAATATTCAGTTAAATATTTTTTCCCCCCTAGTAAAAGTAGAAATGAGAAGGTTCCCACTTATAAAGACTGCAATATCCGCTTTGCTAGAGCCCCATTTTAAAAATTAGGCTAGGTAAAAGTTACCTAAAAAATATTTTAGATATCTCATGTTTTCTGTTCGGCGCGTTAAATAGGCTGGGCTAACAGTGCAACTAACAGCTCTGTTAGCTTCTCTTCCTACAATTATTGGCTACCCTGATTTAAGACCACCCCAGTTTAATTCTTTTTGCCCTGACTTGACTGTAAATTAGGATGTGTTCATAGTAACATTCCCAGTTAAAGGAAAATCACTTCCCACACTGTGCTTGTGACTCACAGAAGTGCAAGTAATCCCACTATGTAAAGCGGCAAGAGAAGGGAATGGACTTTGCAATGTCTCCTCGAGGCCCATGTCTTACTTGCAGATGACAATGTTATGTCTGAAAGGTCTATATCCAGGATGGCGAACCGATGGCACGCGAGTCACAGGGGGCACGCGGAGCCATCTGTCAGGGCAGGCGAGGCACTGCCCTGTCAGTTCACCCTTTTTTAAAGCCATTTTTTTGCCCTCCCCAGGCTCCAGAGGCTTTATAGGAGCCTGGGGAGGGCGAAAACAGCCTCCCCCTCCCTCCTGGAGGCTTCAGGAGCTTCCCTGAAGCCTCTGGAACGCAAAAAAACGCCCCTACGGGCAAACCGGAAGTTCAGGAATGGACTTCCTGTTTGCTCCGAGGGTCGTTTTGAGCGCTCCGAAGGCTTCAGGGAAGCCTCCTGAAGGTCCCTGAAGCCTCTAGGAGGGGCAGAGGAGGCTGTTTCCGCCCTCCCCAGCCTCCTATAATGCCTCTGGAGCCTGGGGAAGGCAAAAAAAAGTATGCAAAAAATGGGGGGGGGGTTCGTGTGCGGGCGTGCTGCACCCATAATGCAATGTGCGACACACACACCCAGTGCACGCATGCGCACTGGGTGTGTGTGTGTCACACATTGCATTATGGCTGCGGCACGCCCGCACATGACCCCCCTGTACTCCCCCCACTTATGGCACGTGAGCCAAAATAGGTTCGCCATCGCTGGTCTATATGGCGCCTTCAAAACCCAGCATCTAAAGATCCCAGACTCCCATCCTTTACCCAAGACCACAGAAGGGCCTTCCTTTAAATTTAAAAAAAAAAAAAAATGGAAAATTGCCTGAGTGCTGGAACAGATGTCTAGTCCTATCCTGCCTTGGTCACATTTCCAATTCAAGTAAAAATTGCATGGCTTTTAATCCACTAATCTAGGAAGGCTACCTAAGTAATCAAAGACTGGAATCTCCAACACTCTTTTTTTTTGTAAAATTCAAAAGCACGCGTTTTAAGAGGCAGGCATGAACGAGGTTTTCAAGCTGCAAACAGGATGGGTTTGGATGAGGTTCAGTCCTTACCAAAATGGTTATCCTAGCTAAAACCTTTTTCTTTTAAGCTCCGTATTTTAGACAGCAAAAGGAAATGTCATTCTAAGTGACTGACTGCCTTTCCTTTCCTTACAAAGAAAAATAATTCTTGCAACTGACTTACTCTGAATTTCTTCCTGGCAAGTAGTTTCCCTTCCGTCTTCCACTCCCAACATAAAAACAACTGAAAGGGGAAAAACTGCAAGAGATGGGGCTTTAGGTACTAATAGTTTTCTACCCTGACAACAAGGACTGGCAAAAGAGTGAAGAAGCCGACAACTGTTAAGAGGAACAAAACCACTTTGTAAACATACGTGGCAGTGTTTTCTTTTCTCAAACTTGTTACCAACAATGCAAAATACAAATATAAGGCAAAAATACATAGTTAAAATATTAATAGGGGCAATAACCTCAGTGGAAGTATTTACAATTAAACACACCTCTAGGAAGCTGATCGTTTAAATAAAAAGAAAGAAAGAAGAAAGAAGACTCCCTCATACCGTGAAAGTTTACCCACATGAATAAAGCATTTGGTATCAGCCAAACAACCAATTTCCTTAGGAACATCTGGGCAAGAGCTGCATAGTTGTTTTCCCCTCCATGTTAACTACAGGCCTGTTCAGTTGCACTCCAGGTGTTAAGCATGTGGCAATAGTTCTCCATCCGTTCTCTTCCTTTCCCTTTCCAGGAAGCTTGCTCTAAAAAAGGACTCGTATGTTTGAAAAATATCGCTGGGGGGGTTAGAAAAGAAAAAAAAAAAGGCTATTTTCCTGAGCCAGGAACAGCTAGTTACGGGATTGTACAACTGAAAACGAGCCCTTTTGGCAATCGTAGTATTATACAAAACCTGATATGACAAGTCAACATAAAAAAAAAAATGCAACCTATGCGTATCAAGGCTCAGAGGCCTAGGTTTGTTTAAAAAAAAAAAAAAAAGACAAATGGTACGGACTCGCCTACCGCTCCCACAGCAAGACTCCAGAGACAAGGTTGTGTGCCGTGGCTCGGTTTCTCCACACATCTCTTCCACAATTGTCTAACACAATCTCACCTAAGCCCAGTAGCATTTTTACAATCCAATTTTTTTGCTTTGATCGACACATAATGTCTCTCTTCTACGTGTTAAAGAAAGCCTTGCTCTTTAAAAATCAAGTAATGTTGTGATCTTTTCAAGGATTATTATTATTGGTTGTTGTTTTTTTTGCTTAACATTTTTTTACGTGCTGCTTTTTTCAAAAAATGGATGTATCTTTGGCATATTAAGATATCTGCCCTGATTGTATCCGTGTGGGCTGTTTGTAGCCGTGTGAGAGCCTTGGTAACAATTTTAGGAAGCAGGGAAGCAGACCTTCCAGAAATGAGACGTGATTCACGTAAAAATGATTTGAGTGGATCACCAAGTATCTGATGTTAATGTCATTAAAGTGCTGTTTTATAATCTCTGCCAGCTTGTGCTAATTAAGGACAGAGAGATCTGGAGAGTTTCAATCCCTCCCTCCCAAAGTATTTTCCATCAGTCTGCATGTGGATCTGTGGCTTAGCCTGGTGAAGGCGGGCGCGCTGAGTTAAAAAAGCTCTGATGTTCAGTAACAGCCGTCCTTCCAGCTCTCGTCTTTTGCGCTGCTGTAGGATTTGGGAGCTGGCAGAGATCTGAAACAGAGAAAATGAGATTCATCATGAAGTTTCTCCAGATATTCTGGTTCATTGTAGCCCATTTGCCTATTTTCTTTCTTTCTTTCTTTCTTTTGATGTAAAGAACAAAATGGAAACCATCAAAGATTCTGTACTGTTTATCTCCTCATGCCAACAAAGTTTAATAATATTCCACAATGCCTTATTCCAGTAGTCTGGCACATGAACATGTTTCCATACATCTGCCTTATGCTCTTCATTGTATAATAATTTTTGTATTACTCTTTAAATTCAGCAGGTATTTAAATTTTGCCGTTTTGAGATGAGCTCTGTGCTTCCTTTTCAGGGTTGATTTCTGTGCACATCTGGAGCTCTCAAAACGCACAGCTGCTTTGCAATGCTACCCCCACAGTCTGCCCTTCTTTGTAATTCCTCCAAGCAACACAATAAGGCCAGCAATTGGTGGGCTAAGCCGCTACCTATCACCATACAGAATGTGGCTGGACTTGTGCCTGTTAGGCTCAGGAATTCCATTCCACCCACTTCTTTTCCCTAAAGGAACCACTAGATGGCAGCAAAAGAGCAAAAGCTGTGCAGACCCAGTGCAGCTGCTCCCAAGTGCAAATTTTCTACAGAAGAGTTTTTAGATCAGGGGTGGGATTCAAACATTTTAGCAACCGGTTCTCTGCACCATGGCAGGCGTGGAGCGTTTTCGCCCTCCCCAGGCTCTGGAGGTTTTCTTCGAGCCTCCGGTAGGGTGGAAACGGCCTCTCCCGGGCTCCAGAGGCTGGAAATGGGGCCGTTTCCGGATTTCTGGAAGGCCCGTTTTTCGCCCTCCAAGAGCCTCCGTGTAGGCCCTGCGCTTACCTGGCATCCAAAACGGGCCGCGTGGAGATTCCTGGGAGGGGCCAGCCAGTCCTTGCAACTACCGGTTCAGCGAACCAGATGTAAAATCAGCATCCGGTTCGCCCAAACTGGTTCAAACCGACTGAATCCCACCCCTGATTTAGATGTAAGTGAGAAGTGTTTGGTGGCGAGTGTGTCCACGTTTGTTTTCTTCTGAACATACATTGATTAATTTATCTATTGAACACAGAGTGGCAGTAAAGAGGTAGAATTGTTATATCTCTTGGCTGACATCTAGTGGTTGTCCGGATTTAGCAATAGCAGTTGGACTTATATACCACTTCATAGGGCTTTCAGCCCTCTCTAAGCGGTTTACAGAGTCAGCATATTGCCCCCAACAACAATCCGGGTCCTCATTTTACCCACCTCGGAAGGATGGAAGGCTGAGTCAACCCTGAGCCGGTGAGATTTGAACAGCTGAACTGCAGAACTGCAGTCAGCTGAAGTAGCCTGCAGTGCTACATTTAACCACTGCGCCACCTCGGCTCTATAGTGCAGCTGCAGGTTGAACGTTGTTGAAGAGCTGCGTGACTGGGAAATAATTTTACCGATTCTTGCATGAAATCACAGCATGCATGTGTACCTGGTACCTTTCTTGGTGAAAGAAACACCGTGGGAATCTCAATATTACTGGTTTTAAATTTTACGTTTTTAGCTCATTCTTTGATAAAAGTCCTTCTGTGACAGGTGACTCAGCCAAGGGTGCCTACAGGTGGGTTCATAGCATTTCTTGCACAGAATGAGTGGGAGAAGGTAAAGAGAAGCTGGGCGAGCAAGTATACAGGTAGTCCTTGATATACAACTGCAGCCGTGGTGGGTTGCAGGCGGTACACCCCGTTCCGGTGCGGTGCTCTGGAGGGGCCACTCGCCCGCGCTCCTTACCATGTTTTAAAGCTTTCGGCACACAGTACCTGTGTGATGCTCCGCCAAGGAGCGTTGTGGAGGCGTTGTTTGCAGCTACAACGCATGCGCGCGCCGTGTACATCCTTGTGAATCCGGAACCCACCACTGAACTGTAGTGGAGCCTGCCCACTATCATCACATGGGCTTTAATGACCCCCACCCCTGCTCTCTCTAAAGCAGTACTTAAAATGACTGCATGGGTCATTAAGCAGACCATAGGGTGCCTCAGAGGTGAGAGAGGCCTTGGGAGGTCTACTGCAGGCCTGCCTGCCCTGGGCCTTCCAAATTGTTGCCCACCCCAAGCTATCCCATGCTTCATTTCATAGCTCTTGTGGTCTCCACAGATCTTGGGCCTGCTTTACCCCACCCACCAGGTCCCCCCAGGCCTTTCCCTCTCCCACTGGGTCTGAAGCGCTTCATCGCATGGCCCCGTGGTGCGATTCTGAAAGCAGCCATGTTCCCAGCAGCTATGCTGAGGTTTCTGGGAACAGGGTGGCTACTTCCTGAATTGTGCCACATGGTTGCATGTCAAAGTGATCTGTTTTCCTCCCCTAATGCAGCCTGGCAGCGCTGCAAAAAAAAAGCACAGAGGCCCCAAAACTTCCCGGAGTGCTGTGCAGACTGTTAGGGAAGCACAACACAACAGTTTGTTGTGTAGCCACACGGCACAATTCCGGAAGCAGCCATTGTTCCCAGTGACAATTCAATGTGGCGGTTGGAAACATGGCAGCTGCTTCTGGAATCATGCTGCGCGGCCTTGTGATGAAGTGATCTGTTCCAGAAGCCTCTGGAACTCTTCAAAAGGCAAATGAGGAGGAAGGTGTGGGACCTGGTTTTTGGTGTCTGTGTGTGTGTGAGAAAAGACCTGTAGGGACCCGGTGGTGTGTAGGGGGGGATTGCAGTGTCTCTGCAAAGGGTTGTAAGGCCAGACAACTGAGAGGGTGCTGAACTGGCTTTTGGGAGGTCCGCTGTAACTTTGAAAAGCCATTAAGGACTGGTCATTAAGCAAGGACTACTTGTAGTATGCAGTGTAAGATTGTCATGAGCCAGAAAATGTCTTTGCAGTCAAGAATCTATGTATGAATTCCAGAAAGAACTTCAAAATTAGAAAGACAATGATACAATAGAGTAAGAAAGAAAAACTTCAAGTATAGATTTAAGTCAAAATGTGCACATGTAGATTTAAGTCCCCCCTCCCCCCCCAGATGACATACAAAATAACATTCCTCTCTATTACCCATGTCACCTGACCGGAAGTGGATTCGGGTTAATGTCAGCGTTCCAAAAATCATCCAAAATTAAATCAGAGTCCAAGGCAAAACTTTCCTCAAACTTCCAATTTATTAAGAGAGACATGTTGGCACATCTGTGGAAAACCCAAATCTGAAAGCTTCTGGGTTTTCCACCTAGTTGAATGTTCACGAACTTGCCCCACACCCACAAGTCCATCACATGGTCCAATCTTCCATTGCCACACTGGCATCTCCACCCACCCACTTCCGGTCAGGTGCAGAGACAAAGAATGACCTTGGGCTTCTAGAAAGGAATGTTTTATTTTGACAACAGCATTCTACTCCTTACTATTCTCTCTCCCAATTCCCCACTAATGAAACAGCATAGTAAAATAAGTGTGTGGCAGGCCAATTATCCTAAAAGGAATATGACTGGAGGCCTGACAACCCGCTTCTTAGAAGTACCAGAAATACACCACTGAGAAGACATTATTTCTGATAAAAAAGTGTCTCATTTTCAGAATAAACACATAAGAGACAAAGCATTCTGGCTGTGTAAAATAACGCTACCCAAGACACAAGCGTTTCTCCCGAATGATGGCTTTCGCCGTGTAGGAAGTGAAAGCGGCGGACTCACCTGCGAACGGGCTGTGTGAGTTTGCTGCGAGGCACTGGGATGCCCCCGCTGGAGGGGGCACTAGGTCTTGGCAAGCCACTCCTTAACCCTGGGGTTCCTGCAGGTCTGGTAAGCGTAGCACTGTTGATGTTGCTGGCTGGACTTCCAGAGGCGGAACCGGGAGCCGCTAAAGGCAGCTGCGTGGCTTCGGGAACAGAAGTAGGTCCATGGGTATTAAATGCTTTTACGGGCTGTCTCAGAGCCAGAGGTGAGGGCGCTGCTGGAGACCGGAATTTACTGGGAGACGGAACTGGAATAGCACCAAAAGAAAAAAACAGTCACCTTCAGAGCAGTAAAATGGCCGCCGCTTACAACCAGGCCTAAGAGCCTCAGCGATGTAGTAGAACAGCAGCCAATACACGTATTATTTCACACTAGCCAATATTTCGGAATGTTTTTATTTATTTATTTATTTATTTATTTATTTATTTATTTATTTATTTATTTATTTATTTATTTATTTATTTATTTATTTATTTATTTGTCTTGTATGCCGCCCACTCCCGGAGGACTCCGGGCGGCTCACAAAAGACAAGGGAAAGGGGGAAAACGAGACAAAGACAACATATTAAAAACAAAACCAACATTCACAATTTCCATGAAGGTAAATGCTTCTCAGCCCCCCCCCCCCCAGCCTGCTGGAACAGCCAGGACTTGGTGGCTTTGCGGAAGGCCGGGAGGGTAGCAAGGGTCCGGATCTCAACAGGGAGCTCGTTCCAGAGGGCCGGAGCTGCAACAGAGAAGGCTCTCCCCCGGGGAGTCGCCAGCCGACATTGGCTGGCAGATGGAATCCGGAGGAGACCCAACCCGTGCGATCTAATTGGTCTGAGAGAGGTAATCGGCAGGAGGCGGTCTCTCAGGTACCCAGGTCCGATGCCATGTAGGGCTTTATAGGTAGCGACCAGCAGCTTGAAGCTGATTCGGAGACTAATAGGTAGCCAGTGCAGCTCGCGGAGGATAGGTGTAACGTGGGTGTACCTTGGTGCACCCACAATCACTCGCGCGGCTGCATTCTGGACTAATTGGAGTCTTCGAACACTCTTCAAGGGCAGCCCCATGTAGAGCGCATTACAATAATCCAGTCTTGAGGTCACAAGGGCGTGAGTGACTGTCTGAAGGGCCTCCCGATCCAGGTAAGGTCGCAATTGGTGCACCAGGCGGACCTGGGCAAAGGTCCCCCTGGTCACAGCCGACAGATGGTGTTCTAAAGTCAGCTGTGGGTCCAGGAGGACTCCCAAATTGCGAACCCTCTCTGAGGGGCGTATTTTGAGAGAAGCAAAGAGGTCCAAGTTTAAACGGCTTTCAATATTCTACCAGAAAAGGTGAGCGACTCAATGCGAAGCAGTTGAAATGAAAACAGCTGCAATGACAAGTAATCGTGTAGCTAATTCATTCTAATTGTTTACGTATGTCTAAGTTTTGGTCATTCCTTACTGAAAAAGGAAGTTTAGGAGTCCTCAAATTTAAATTTATTTTAATTGCTATCTTTCCGTGAGATCAGAAAATGAGGGTAATATATTCGGCAAACTAAGAATGTGCTTCTTCCAGTCAGGTGTACAATATACAGCGAAAGCAACATTAATTATTATGGTACCATACTTTAAATTGTGTGTGCATGCACTGGATTGAAATTTATCAAGTATTGACTTCAATTAAACGAGGCTCGTATTCAAACTATGAATTTGCAAGGTAAAGTACATTGAAAGAGTGTGTAATATGTACGTATGGGCCTGCCTCAAGGACCATATATACTATAGCTCAAAGGATGAACATAGGTGATGATAAAGTATCCCAACAGAAATGTTAAAGTCTGTAATCATACAAACAATGAAGGCCACTTTACGTTTAAGAGATTCAGGAAGAATTACATTTCAAGGAAATGGCTAGATTTGATACTTAACAGTTGAGTGACATGTCACAGATTGTTATAATCTTTTTCTTCTGATCCTTCATGCATTTATGTGGTGCAATGATTCTATTCAAATACGAAAGGATTTTTCTGTCAAGAATATTTCTAGGGGAATTACCAAGGTGGCATTGTGAAGACATTTTGAGGAGCAGACAATGGGTTGGGGGGGGGGGGGGAGACTGGGACACACAAACTCAGTTTGAAAAGATCAACAACGAATTACAAAAACTGCTAAATAACGATAGAGGGATATTTGAGAAGCATTAAATATAACTACAGATCCTGAAAACTCATAAATAAATAAACAAATGCAATTCCAGCAGAGTGTAGGGAAATCTGAAAAACACAATAGTAAATTCAAGGATGAAAGCCCCTTTTTGTTTTAATATTCCAAGAGCCGTTAAGAAAACATATCAGTTTCTCTTTAAATCCTCTAAAACAGGGGTATTAAACTCACGTCGATCACGGCGGCGTTATGTGGCGTATTGGGACTCCCCCTCCCCTTCACTAAACCGGGTAGGGGTGTGGCCAGCGTGTGACACATCCGGCCCGCGGGCCGGAAGTTTGAGAGCCCTGCTCTAAGATATCCTATGAACAAGGCATGCCAAGCTGACTTTACAAAAATTTTTCATTTGCCTGCAAAACACAACTGCCCACAGATGGTGATTTTGCAGTAACAAAAAAAAAAAGGCCTTCACGAGAGAAAGAACATAACTCAGAAAAGGGTTTCTTTGTCTTAGGTCTAAATCATTTGCAGTCTGATGTAAGTATTAATGGACTGTCGGTCTTTGTTCCATTCTCAAATAAATCTTTAGTTCAGAGATGTTTATTTGTAACCGCACTGCCACACTACCCACTTTCAACACCAAAAGCAATAATTCAGCACACAAATTAGATGTTATCCCTTTAATGGTGTCACACTAATTAGAATCCTCTCAAGGCAGACAGTGCCTCAAAAAATGAATCCCTCTAGTCAAGAAATAACCAATGTAGAAATCTTGAGCGACACCAACCCAATAGGCAAAAATGTTGCATATACATGTAAATATGGGCATGCAGAGAGGGACGCGATGGCTCAGTGGCTAAGATGCTGAGCTTGTCAATCAGAAGGGTGGGCAGTTCGGCAGTTCGAATCCCTAGTGCTGTATAACGGAGTGAGCTCCCGTTACTTGTCCCAGCTTCTGCCAACTTAGCAGTTCGAAATCAAGTAAAAGTGCAAGTAGAAAAATAGAAACCACTTTTGGTGGGAAGGTAACAGCGTTCCGTGCGCCTTTGGTATTTAGTCATGCTGGCACATGACCATAGAGATGTCTTCGGACAGCGCTGGCTCTTTGGCTTTGAAACAGAGATGAGTATCGCCCCCTAGAGTCGGGATTGACTAGCACATATGTGCGAGGGGAACCTTTACCTTTACGGGCATGCAACACATATCCAGTTTTCAGCAGGCAATAGGCTAATTTTATGAGTGCCAAATTCTAACTTCTTGCATGAAAATACAGATGGAACTATACAGTATACTGAGGAAATGAAACTGATCTTCTACTATAGGGTGCAAAATCAAAGATATTAATTATGAACTACTGCAAATTCTTGATCTAATAGATTACTTAATGCATGTCTAGAAAAGTATAGATATGTAATTTACCTAGGAGTCTGTGGCAGAACCTTAAGCCAAAAGATTAAGGATGTTTATCTTTTTTTCCCGAATCAAAACCCCAGATAACTGTTGACATTTTAAATGTGATGCCTTAAGTCATTTATAAACTATAGAAAGAAACTGAATCTCAATCTAAGCAAAAATTATTCTAAAATAACTACATTTAATGTGATATGGTTTTGAGGTAGCTGGGATTGTTGCAATAATCATGCCATTGGTTTTGTATGTGTGAAGCAGAAGTCCACAATAAAGTTATCCAATATAGATGATTGTTATACTGCATGATTTCTGCTGCTCATCAAAAGCTATCTACCAGGTTTCTAAAGCTTTTAGTAAGGACACAGTGGCTAAGATGCTGAGCATGTGAATCAGAAAGGTTGGCAGTTCGGTGGTTCGAATCCCTAGTGCCACGTAACCGAGTGAGCTCCGGTTACTTGTCCCAGCTTCTGCCAACCTAGCAGCTCAAAAACATGTAAAAATGCAAGTAGAAAAATAGGAACCACCTTTGCGCCTTCAGTGTTCAGTTATGCCGGCCACATGACCATAGAGACGTCTTCAGACAGTGCTGGCTCTTCGGCTTTGAAACAGAGATGAGCACCGCCCCCTAGAGTTGGGAATGACTAGCACATATGTACGAGGGGAACCTTTACCTTTAAAGCTTTTAGTAAATACTATTTGGGTGTTTTTTGTATTGTGAGATCTGCATAAACACTGGAACAATCTTCACTACTTAAAATTTCTGAAGTCAGTCAATGTTTGGTATCCTGAGCTTTCCAATAATGTGGGCAAGCTTTTTTTTTTAAAAAAATGTCAAGGCTTTTTCTAAAATACTGTGATTAAGTTTAGCTTTCTCAAAGACTCCATATATTATCCTGATAATAATAAGTTCCATAGCTATTCTTTTGGTTTAGCAGAAAAATACAAAACTACTTTAAATAGCTGTCCCGTGACTTCTTTAAAAGCACAGCGTAAGAAAACCAAAAGTAAATTAGTCTTGTTGAGAATAATGAGTTTTAAAAAGTATCTTTCCTTCACCCTACCATGAATTTCAGAGATATCAAACTTGAATAATATTAATTGGTACAGTGTTGCTTAAATACAACACAGTGAAGGTGTCTGAAGCTTGAACAAGACAAAACAAACACTCAAAAATAAAAAAAGCTGTTGATTTCCGAGAAGATACCCAGGCGAGAAGAATTTTTATCCCGCTGTCTTAAAGCAGCCTACGAAGATGACTGAATGGCCCTAAGTGCCAAACATAGAAGCAATGATAGATTCTGTCTCGAAAGGATGACAATCAAACAGCCTTAGAACTCCACTCAAGGATGCTGAGTTGACTTAAGGCAAAGACAACCAAATTCAATTAGTATAACTAATGGGAGTTTCTTCTTAGTAAGCAAGAAGGAAGTTGATTTGTACAATCTCCTCAACAAGAGTTAATCCTTTTCTGACAGCTCTGGCTGGGCTAAATCTTGTACCAACCTTCAAATATTCAGTATCTGCTAACAGCTTGTGTCCCAAATGTACAGTTCAAAATCCAGTGGGTTTCTTACAGAGGAGCAAGTGTGAGCACTGAAGATTAATATCTCCTGGTGAATAACATCAACTGCAAAGTTGAACACAAAAAGAAACATCTTTCTGACTTTAGCTGGAGTGCAGTTAAGCGCCTGTAAGCTAATTACCTCCTTTGGCAGCTGGAGTATGAAGTAGTTGTTTGGTTTTGAAGGCAACTCGGGGCAAATTTTTCTGCTTTTGCAGAGCTGTTGAAACAAAGACGTGTTATCTCTGTCTAAACAAAGGCGGCAAGAACTTTGAACTACATTCAAAAAGTTTCACTTAAGATTCTAAGACTGTAATTTTCACCTAATCAAAACGTTAGAAAACAAAGGAACAAAAAATAATAATAATGGCAAAATAGCTTTCCAAAGCTGTTATGGCTCCAGTGATAGTAGCAGCAGTAGCAGTGAAGTGTTTTATTTTAAAGAAGTGATGCTCACCGCAGTAAGAGCTGTCAGAAAACGTGTAGAATAAAATGCATTATGTGTTTTAGCAGCCAAAGAATTTTTTGCAGGCCAAAATAATATTAATAATAAATACCTGCACACCTAGAAGTGAAAACAAACCACCAGCCAATCATGCAAAGCCATTATCAGTGCAAGGTTAAATTTAAAGAAGGCAACTACTGTCTCATTTAACTCCCAAGGTTTATAAAGTTTCACATCAGACAGCTCTTCAGAGCAGTAGTATCTCTGGAAAAAGGTGCTTTTTCCAGAGGCAACTGGACTTTCTTGTTTTTTCCTTCCGAAGACGTTTTGCTTCTCATCCAAGAAGCTTCTTCAGCTCTGACTGGCTAGTGGGGAATGGAATTCCTTGCAGAATCCTTCCACTCCCCACCATCCAGTTAGAGCTGAAGAAGCTTCTTGGATGAGAAGTGAAACATCTTCAAAAGAAAAAAACAAGAAAGTCCATTTACCTCCTGAAAAAGCACCTTTGGGACAATCATCACCTGGATGACTAAGAGGCTCCATAGACTTTTTGGGAATGTGCATTTTAAAGAATATTTATTTCTAAAACAAAATTGCTAACTATTCTCTTTCCTAATACAAACTGGCATTTCTTCATTCCAAATCGGGCTATTCAACCATTACCCTGATAGTTATTTAACAATCCATGCCTATTATACAGAAAAGGCAAACACCAACAATAATCTCCGTGGTAAAGAAACTCTGAAAGGAACATGGGAGAGAAGGAAAGAAAAGATAGGATGCCACATTTTAAAGCTGATACATGAGGATCCATATAAACCACTAAAGTCTGTCCAGGACAACAGACATCCCCAGATGCAGAATTCTGCATCGTAACATGGAATACTCTCGACAATCTTCTGCCTTACTTCAGTGTGTAAAAAGCCCTTGCTCTTTTCTAAACAGATGACCGCTCTTAACATCCTGCACCTTAGATCAGATGGACATAATCAAACCGATTTTGAGAATGATTTTAAAAGTCAACTGGCTGACAAGCATTTAGGAGAATAGAAGATGATTTATTATCTACCGCGTTTCCCCGAAAATAAGACAGGGTCTTATTTCCCCCCCAAATAAGCTCTAGGCCTTATTTTGGGGGAGGTCTTATTATTTTTGAGGTGCAAGAAGTCCCTTAACCTCAGCCCGTGGATCATCTGATCCAGAAGTTCTGTCTCTGGCACACTCTTGCCAGTTCTAATGTTGCTGGGCCTGCTGCTCTTTTTGCGGCCGCCACTAAGAGAAGGGGCACAGTAGCTAGGGGTTTGCGCGAGGCCGTTCCGCATAGAAGGCAGGTGCATGTGGGCCGCATGGGGTATGTTTCCCCCCCTTTCCGCCCCCAGGAAATGGATGCGCATGTGTTTAAATATTTTAGGGGAGGACACTTTCTCCCAAAGGCCAGATCAGGGAACCTGAAAATGATCCTATTTGCATTTATGGATCACTTTTTTTCACAGATAGAGCCACTCACACATAATACCACTGTTTGTATTATTCTATTCTGTTCTGTTCTCTTCAATTGTCATTTTTTATACTGTGGGCACACTGGCACACATTAAAAAATGATATTACACAAAGGGTCAAATTAAGCAGGCAAAACAGCTTCTGCCAAGCAATAGCTAAACAAACTTTTCGAAGGCTTTAAAGCAGCCATAAAATTCACATTTATCTGCATCTCTGCTATTCACTTGTTTTCTTCCATTCCTCTGAGCAACAACTCCTTTCCCTAAATTCACAAATAATTACAATGAGTCTTCCTCTTAGGCAATATGCTCTATAATTATCTATATTTGGTTTACTTGGCACTTATCTAATTTTAAACTAGTTTAATGAGATTTGGTAAATGGCTCAGTTATTCCCTGATCTCAATAATAGGTGTTTTAATTTTTAATCATCCAAATAAATTGTACTATGTTACAAATACTGATGAAACTCGAAAAATTAGAATATCGTGCAAAAGTTCATTTATTTCAGTAATGCAACTTAAAAGGTAAAACTAATATATGAGATAAGACTCATTACATGCAAAGCAAGATAGTTCAAGCCGTGATTTGTCATAATTGTGGTTTACAGCTCATGAAAACCCCAAATCCACAATCTCAGAAAATTAGAATATTGTGAAAAGGTGCAATATTCTAGACTTAAAGTGTCCCACTCTAATCAGCTAATTAAGCTATAACGCCTGCAAAGGGTTCCTGAGCCTTTAAATGGTCTCTCAGTCTGGTTCAGTAGGAATCACAATCATGGAAAAGACTGCCGACCTGACAGTTGTGCAGAAAACTATCATTGACACCCTCCATAAGGAGGGAAAGCCTCAAAAGGTAATTGCAAAAGAAGTTGGATGTTCCCAAAGTGCTGTATCAAAGCACATTAATATAAAGTTATGTGGAAGGGAAAAGTGTGGAAGAAAAAAGGTGCACAAGCAGCAGGGATGACCGCAGCCTGGAGAGGATGGTCAGGAAAAGGCCATTCAAAAGTGTTGGGGACTTTCACAAGGAGTGGACTGAAGCTGGAGTCAGTGCATCAAGAGCCACCACACAAACGGATCCTGGACATGGGCTTCAAATGTCGTATTCTTCTTGTCAAGCCGCTCCTGAACAACAAACAACGTCAGAAGCGTCTTACCTGGGCTAAAGAAAAACAGGCCTGGTCTGTTGCTCAGTGGTCCAAAGTCCTCTTTTCTGATGAGAGCAAATTTTGCATCTCATTTGGAAACCAAGGACCCAGAGTATGGAGGAAGAATGGAGAGGCACACACTGCAAGATTCTTGAAGTCCAGTGTGAAGTTTCCATAGTCTGTGTTGATTTGGGGAGTCATGTCATCTGCTAGGTGTTGGTCCACTGTGCTTCATTAAGTCCAGGGTCAACGCAGCCGTCTACCAGGAGATTTTGGAGCACTTCATGCTTCCTTCCACAGATGAGCTTTATGGGGATGCTGACTTCATTTTCCAGCAGGACTTGGCACCTGCCCACACTGCCAAAAGCACCAAAACCTGGTTCAATGACCATGGGATTACTGTGCTTGATTGGCCAGCAAACTCGCCTGACCTGAACCCCATAGAGAATCTATGGGGCATTGCCAAGAGAAAGATGAGAGACATGAGACCGAACAATGCAGAAGAGCTGAAGGCCGCTATTGAAGCATCCTGGTCTTCCATAACACCTCAGCAGTGCCCCAGGCTGATAGCTTCCATATCATGTCGCATTGAGGCAGTAATTGCTGCAAAAGGGGCCCAAACCAAGTACTGAGTACATATGCATGCTTATACTTTTCAGAGGTCCAATATTGTTCTATGTACAATCCTTGTTTTATTGATTGCATGTAATATTCTAATTTTCTGAGATGGTGGATTTGGGGTTTCCATGAGCTAATCATCACAATTATGACAAATCACGGCTTGAACTATTTTGCTTTGCATGTAATGAATCTATCTCATATATTAGTTTCACCTTTTAAGTTGCATTACTGAAATAAATGAACTTTTGCACGATATTCTAATTTTCCGAGTTTCACCTGTACATCTTTAAAATTATTCACTGAAACAATGTTATGTCCTCTGCTCGCCCCTAAACAAGAGAGATTTTTTTCCCTTCTGGCCTCTCATTCCAGAAAATATAAAACAGCACAGAATAGCTATTTTGACATACACAATATTCAGTTAAGAGGGAAAGCACAATAAGTATTTCAACTAGATTTAAGAGATCCTAATACTAGTAAAATTTTAACTCATGATTTGTCTAAATGAATTGAAATTGGATTCTGATTCTAATCTAAATATAGTTTATGCTTTATTTTCAGTAGATCAACCCTCATCTAATTTTTTTTTAAAAAATCCTAGTTTGCATTAACTTTGAAATATCATTACATTTAAACCCATAATACTCTCTTAACACTGATAATTTTGTTTTGGTGTTGTTTTTGCTTTTTCAGATCCACATTCTTTCAGTGGCCGCCTGATTAATTTGTCTGCCTTTTCTCAAATAATTCGCCTCTGTTGCCAAATTTAGCAGTCTAGTGTAACAGCAATTCTTGGAAGAAAGCTTAATAATAATAAAATATTATATTTAGGTGGTTAAAATTGAGATTGAAGTTCTTTCTTGTGCCACTTGAAGATGAAGACCTTACTTATTCATTTTTTTTTCTTTTAATGACTCTGTAATCCCTTGCATTGGGGTGGAGTCAGGGCAACTAACTGGAGTTGAGATTTTACTGTCCGGATGCCCTCCCTGACACCTACGCCGAGCTCACAGCAGATATTTTCTCTTTGCACCCTCTATCTAGAATCGAACTCAGAGCCACCTGATTGTGAGGCAAGAGCTTCCCCCTTTGGGCCACCACACCACTCTCTTACTCCCATATTCAAATATATAGCCTGAAAATGTCAGCTGATATCAAATATAGTATACTAAAAACATGGGAGGAAAGTTCACTTGGAATCATTTCTCCCAATTATCTGTATCTATCCCCAAAACATATTTCCAAGAAATCTCTCATTATGCACAGCTTTTTCCTCTACCATTTATTTTCTGCTGTAACAAAATACTGCTTTTGTTTGCTAATGAATCAAAGTTTCTCACGAATCAAAAAATATATGGATTGATGAACAATTGTCGGTTATGGAGAAAAAAAAAATCTTCGGAAGCTGGGAGCCCATAACAAAGTATAGTTTTTGTGGACAAGGTTTGTGTAAAAATATACTGGATATTAACCTGCAAAACAAAAATTGTCTAAGAAACCAAAATGAGTAAGCCAAAATGATCTTTCTGGGAAGAGAATTCTAGGGAACAACTGGAAACTGATTTTTTCCCCTGAAGATGAAAGTGATGTTAGGTAAATTTCTACCAAAGCCAGTGTGAGTTAAGTATTAACTCTTTGCTTTTGATTATGCAAATAAATTCATAGCAGTCCACTGAGGGAAGACTCTGAATTATGTTCCTGTCAGGAAAGAACTAGATGAGGACTAACATGTTCATGTTTAAGAAAAGAAGATGTCTGTTTTACCGTGTGCCTCTAAATGGCCAAAAATGATTAGAATCCCCTGTTGCTTTCTGCAGCTGAATAATGTTAAGTACAATGGTACCCTAGTACTCATTGTTAACCGGTTCCGGAAAGTGTGATGAGTATCAAAAATGATGAGTACCAAACAAATTTCTACCATAAAGGAATAATAAAATGAGCCACAAGGCAGCCAACAACGAAAAGTTCAACTTATGCATTGAGTACCAAAACAAACGATGAGTACCGGGACACAATGTTCACATCAAAATGCACTGAGTACTATATTTGATGAGTTTCAAAGCAGTTGAGTACCAAGGTATTACTGTAAGTAGTATTGGGTCTATGCTAATTCAGGAATGTCAGCAAAATTTTTAGGATAGCAGTAGCAATAGCAGTAGACTTATATACCGCTTCATAGGCCTTTCAGGCCTCTCTAAGTGGTTTACAGAGAGTCAGCATATTGCCCCCAACAATCTGGGTCCTCATTTTACCCACCTCGGAAGGATGGAAGGCTGAGTCAACCCTGAGCCGGTGAGATTTGAACCGCTGACCTGCTGATCTAGCAGTAGCCTGCAGTGCTGCATTTAACCACTGCGCCACCTTGGCTCATTATAGATGAGGATATATTTTGCAGAAAAGTGATGGCAGGATTAAGCCAACACTGAGCAAAGAAGCAACTATAAGATGGGAAAACTAACCTGATTGCTCAACAAACCATGACTGAAATAAACTACAGCTTATTGCTACCCACGAACAGAGTTGTCAGCTCAAGAACTTGGTATAAAAATAAACTCCTTTTTTTCAACATAGGTATCAAAATCTGTCAATGCTCTGACATTGAGATATATGTATATTAATGATACAGTATGTACTGACATTTACACCAGTTTGGATACAATGTATATATTTCCAATGTGTTTTTCAATACTAACATAGTAGGCATGCAGTTTCTGAAAGCTTACTTGTGGAATGAGAAAGGTAATAGTTTTAAATCAAAGTAACCTTGTCAAGTTAAGCCCATGCAGAACAGCAGTTTGAAGTGGAAAGGCCACTATAATGTGATAGTGCTTTGTAAAAGAAAATCCAAGGAAAACATGGAAAGGTAAATTACAAACACCGAAAAGCATATAATAGCAAGATTTCTAAATATCAAACTTAGCATCAAACTTAAGAATACAGTAGGGTCAAACCACATACAATGTTAGACACATACTGTACAATATCATTAAGCGCATCTTTGTTTAGCTGCAAACTGATTTGGCAATTGGGATGACGGATGGAAACATGTTCTTCCAAATTAAAGATCATATGAACCCACAAGAAAACATGTTAGCAGTGACTAGGCAAGATATTAATATCCTTTCTCCCTACAAGTGCTATGGACCTGATTCTGAATGAACAGCTATTACTGAACAGTTAAGCAACAATATATGCTATGTTAAGCTTCAATGTTTTCTACCAAGTGTAATTTAACCCTTAGCTTCCAAAGGTCATGCCTGATAGGTTTCCATCTCCCTTCCAAATTTGAAAAAAACAGCTCTACAATACATACAGAATGCATTTTATATCCATATATTAGAGCTATGTCTGTGTTTACCTGCCCCTTCTAGACGCATAGCCTAATATACAAGGCAATTAATAACATTCTATGAGAAGTCAAAAGCCTTATTTTTATAATGTATCCTCCAGTAGCCCAGGGGAACACGCCTTAGCAAAATGGATGCAAAGCAAATTAGCATGCTCAAACGATGGCTACGTAATTAATCACATTATCGTGTTCAGCATTTTGTGCTACTTTTAATCTCTTTGCAGGCAATGTAGATGCTGGATGTAAGCATAAAAGCACTGGAGGCAAGAAAAAGCGAGTCATTCCTGCCCCAAACATCTGCACACCTCTGCAGAAATCTATGCACTGAGCATGGAAATCATGCATATGTTCAGTTTGAGTTTGCTGATCAGGGACAGCGGTAAGACAGTTTCTAACTGCAGAAAAATGCATTTCTTAGAGCTCAGCACATAAAGATCTGGCAGAGATCACAAAGATGTTTGTGAACTCAGCAACATTAAACTTTGCCTTCATTTGGGTAAACATTTTAGGAACCCAGTCTAAAGTATGAAATGAGAATGACTGCACTTTTAATCTGTTTAGGAGAATCCACACATAGAACATTGTGCTGTCTTTATCTTATTGTTCCTAAAAACATAGTATTGAGGCATAACTGCAAAAAGAAAATTGCTTTTCAATATGTTTGGTATTATATGGAAGATATCACAGCTTGCAAATTGCAAGGAAGCCTGTAGCTTTAGGATGCATGTGTGATAATAAATTAAATATGGACAATATTTGCTGATGATATTGCATGCTTAAAGAATCGCTGAAGTTCTGTATGTAAACCTAGAAAGGAATACATATCAATATTAAAAAAAGCAACTTGGGACAATATAAATATATATATACACATACTGTGTTTCCCTGAAAATAAGACAGGGTCTTTTCTTTTGACCCACGAAATAAACACTTGGCCTTATTTTTGGGGAGGTCTTATTATTTTTGAGGTGCAGGAGACGGCAAGCGTGGTCACCTCATGGCTGCTGTTGGGTTGCAATATTTTCGGGGGGAGGGCTTATTTTAGCGCATGCGCTCAAAAGCTCAATTGGGCTTATTATCTGGGAAACAGGGCATATATATATTTTTCAATGGTGGGATAGAAAAATAATTTCATTCATTCAACACACATTAGATCTGGCTAGGTTAGCGTTAGTCGCGTGAAGCATCTAATCCCTTTACCATGAAACTGTAAACACACAGCTACAATATTCAGCCTTCTTTCAGAAGCTGCGTTTACAGCATCACCGTAAAGATACTTACTGGCTGTGGACTGAGGCTGAATACGAGGTATTCCTCCGTTTGGCACTTGAAAGTTTGAGTCACTTCTACTGTTTTTCACAGACTCAACATGGATGTTAGATGTCCTGGAGAGGTTTGGAAGGCTACGCCTTAGTTTCTCTGTATTAAAGAAAGATAACAACATACCATCTAATGCAGAAGACTGCACTCTTCTACCACCCAGAGCAACCCTGGAGTACAGAGGCCCTGAGGCAGGGGGGGAAAAACCAGGCACAAATCTTCAGAGCATATATTTTGGCTGACAAGCAATACATTATCAATTAAAGCATTAAAAAATACATATTTTATCTAAAATACTACATTTTAGAAAAGTCTGAGCTCTCAGACGGAGCAAAAATTAATTGATATTCGTTACTTTAGAAAGAAGAGTCTGGTGTATTGATCCATTCTCTCAAAATGTGAATGCATATCCAACAGAGGGCAACCTATTTGTCAATTTAAAATTCCAATGTCTGCATAAAGTTACCGTATTTTTCAGAGTATAAGACGCACTTCAAGATTTTGAAGAGGCAAATTTTAAAAAAAAGTTTTTGTACTTTGCAGATCTCCCCAAAATGGCCCATTTTTTGTCAAAAAAAAAATGGCATGCATGGCCTTTAGGAGGCTTATAGAGTGTTTCTGGGGGCTGAACGGCAAAAACGAGCAAAAACTGGCCCCAGAAGCACTCTGAAAGCCTCCTAAAGGCTATGTACGGCCATTTTTGCAAAGGGGGCAGGGTTTCAAGAGGCCCAAAATGCTTTATTCAGAGTATAAGATGCACCCAAATTTTCACCCTCTTTTTTGAGGGAAAAAGGTATGTCTTATACTCCAAAAAATATGGTATGTAGAACTAGTTCTGAGTCAGAATTGTGATACCAAAATAAATAAGAAACAAGCCTGCAATATTCAACTGGATAAAAAGAAAGATTTAGTGAGTTTTGGGGGCTTCACAATAATTTCCTCACGCTCCCATAATTGCCCCAAATCTGTTGTGGATGATCAGACTTGATTTTATTTAATACTGTATTTACAGAATACAGAGGCAGATTCAGACATTCACAATGTGTTTTCTGATGGAACAGCTTTTACTAGGTGACACCATTGTACCATCCCAATTTATTTTGAAAACCAATGCTATAATTTTAAGAAGAAAGAATGGGAAATAATTTAGACTAGCTTTTTTCAGAAATCCTACAGTGATGGAGATTAATAGATTCCAGAGCTTTAAACAAATATGGGCCTGTAGTCAAAATTTCTTCTCCATCATCCTAGCAGTAATTGTTTACATATAGAATGATCATCCCTACAGATTTGGGGGAAAATCAGCTTTATTAACTAAAAGATATGCTTGCTCGGCAATATTGAGCCTTAATAGGAAAAGAAAATTAACAGAGATATCCATTGTAACTATATAATAGTCCAATAGATTAAATATAATTTTAAAATTAAAAAAAAAATGAAATGCATTGTATTGTGGACTTTGTTTATTCTGCTATGATGTAATACAGGGGAATCCCCAACCTCGGCTCACTATTGGGCCATAGCCAACTTGCAACTTGGTCACACAAGCGGTGGGCCAGTGCACATACAGTTTAACTTGTGTGAGCGGCAGGCCAGTGTGTACACAGCTCAATTTGTGCAAGTCGAGTTCTGTGCGCATGGCTGTGTGTGCCGGCCCACTACTCGCATGGCTGCCACTACCCCCCTGCCAGGCTTCCAAGCCGCAAAGGTTGGGGACGGCTGATGTAATATATAACCAACAAATCTGCATCATCTTAATTTTTCATTCTTTAGTAATAAAAATCAAATGGTGTTCTCTGTGTATTATTTTCGCCTGTTATTTCTTTGAAAAGGAAACACTCTCAAGTGTAATAATTGCAAAGACATTGTGATTTAAAGCAGATTTGGGAATTTCTAAAAAGATTTATGAGCCAGCTGCCTGCATGAAATGACAATTGGCATTTTGTCTGAAAAACTGTTGGAAACCAGATTGAACTGTAAACTGAGATATATAACAATTTGGATATGCATTAGAAGTAGGGCGCAACTAGAAGTAATAGGCCAATGCAATCCTAAATTTATTTGTAGAATATAGAAACCTGAGCTCTTCGGCTGAGTAATACTATAAATCATGTGAACTTAACTTTCTCAGCTGTCACCAAATCAGCATCCAGACTAGGCAACAACGCAAATAATTTCTTAAATGAAATTAACTATGCTGCGTTTCCTTGACCCACAGAATGCATGGTTTTAAGTAAAAATAGATTTAAAATATATTTCACTGATCACAACATATAATCTACTTTATTATTGTTATTTTGAGTTAGAGAATATTTCTTGTTGTTTGTTGGTGTATCCCATTTTAAGATCAATGCAAGAGAAGCAAAAGCAAAAGATCAAAGGATGAAAAATAATGCAAATAGGGGATAAAGATGAACAGAGCTATTCAAATAAAGTTTAGCGCCGCCTGCTCATGAACTATGCCAAGAATCATTATTTTAGCCTGGTATACAAATACTGTACATACTTTCATACTGCTGTGTATCTATCCCTCAATCCCATCCAGTAGTAATTACTATAGGGAATAATCGGATTACTCCCCCCACAATTATGGCTTGTCTGTGATTAGCAGTCTAAGATAATAAAGAGACTGGAACTTAATTACAGAAATATAGAGTCACTACGAGCAGCTATAATTTATTGCCATTTTGACTTTATCTATTGTGCAAATCAATCTTATAGCAGCTACCAGCTCCCTAATAGGTACAGAGGAAAATAGATGGCTTATGAGATAATTCCTCAATCCAGCTAAGAGATGCGGTAACAATTATATTTTTAATTTGTTAATAGGCAAGTTACTCAGGCTAATTTTCCTGATCCCTTTAGGAATTTTTCCACCTACTTCTAATAAGAAGTCTCCTTTCCTTTCAACCAACTGCTCGCTCATGGCGCAAGGGTGTGCATGCATGCAGGGAAACATGAGGTGTGCCAACATAATTTAAAAGGAAGGACAGTTTAGGTTTTCAGCCACAGCGTTACTTTTGCTACAGCGAGATTATCAAGAACCAATCAAATACTGTATACAAAAGTGGTCCTGGTCACATGCTTTGCGGAACAGGTGTGCCGCCACTTGCCATTCCAGCCGAGTGCCATCATTGCTGTTACTCACCTTTCCAAGTGCCTATCTAGCTTATGGCTCCCGTTTCCACCCACCCGTAAAGTTTTTCCATTGAGATTAAATCCTAATTAAGAGTTAGTGGCACACAGCCACAGGTGAGGAGAACAGCAGAGTTCAGCACCAGGGGATGAACAAGCATCAACAAAACATAGAACAGAGTATTTCCCAGTCTGGCATTTTCCACTTGTAGGCATGTGA
The DNA here is from genome assembly GCF_009769535.1 of Thamnophis elegans. Classification (NCBI taxonomy): domain Eukaryota; kingdom Metazoa; phylum Chordata; class Lepidosauria; order Squamata; family Natricidae; genus Thamnophis; species Thamnophis elegans. The sequence continues at coordinate 67,946,601 of NC_045549.1, forward strand.
AAAGGGGAGGTGCAAGACACCAAAGAGTAAATTGGCAAGATGTCACTCTCAGACAAACAGGCATATCCACCTCCTCTTGTAACTATAAATTATTTTCTGTTGGACTTTATAGAAGAAATTTTCACTACTTTCTTTTTTTTTGAAATGGTCCCATTTAAGGTACAAGCCATGCATTGTTTCACTTGATTTATACATTTATTGCCTATTCAAACATTTGAAACACTAAGATCTGCTTAGAAAAATATGTGCTCCAGACATTCTGTATTGCTATTTTTGATCAGTCTTCTGTTAATTGAGGTAACAGGAATTATAGTGCTAGAACAGGGGTCGGCAACTTTAAACACTCAAAGAGCCATTTGAACCTGTTTCCCACAGAAAAGAGAACACCGGGAGCCACAAAGGTCCTAACTGGAAGCCCCTGTTCAATTCTGGAACTGACCGAAGTCCGGTTCCCCCACCATAGAGTCTCCTCCTAGCGTGGCGTCCTTTTTCCTCTACCTGTCCTAACTGAAATTGTGGAGCCGACCAGAAAACCCATCTCTTGCCATAGAGTCTCCTCCTGGTGTGCCGTGCTCCCCCCCCCCCAAACCAGAAGTTCCTCTCAAAATTTTGCTGGCGACCAGTGATAGGGAGCCGCAGCAGAGGGATGAAAGAGCCACATGTGGCTCCAGAGCCGCAGGTTGCTGACCCCTGTGCTAGAATAACTGTGTTCAAATTGCTTATAGAACTTGAGATTCATAATCTCCAAGACAAAAAAAATACATTTTCAAAATGCCAATATCTCTTTGGTTGATAAGGATGATAGAATTCTTTCATTCAACTTTCTCAGGTCTTAAGTCTACCTGGTAACTAACATTCAGCTTGCCAACAAAACAGTTAGCTGGGATTTCATTTTCTGCAGAGGATATACAGAACGAAAGAAAGCTTTAAAGCAAGCGATGAAAGGCAGCAAACAGGAAGATGAAATGCAATCGTTTTTAAACAGTGCTATACGATGTGCAGTCTGGATAGGTTCTCTTTCACAAAGCAGGATTAGCAATGCAACATGCCTTAAGAGATTTAAGAAGAACTGGGAAGCGGCAGGAACATCCAACAACAACAGAAAAATAACCGTGTTGAGTCTGCTTGTGGTCTCTTAGCAACAGTTTAGTTTACACATCACATTGAATTCCATAGGAAAAAAGAGGCTAACTTTTAAAGGAAAATGTTAACAGAAAAACCATCCTAATTATTTTTCTTCTTGTGCTGTAATGAGATTATTAGGCAATATATATAGCTCACCCTCTAACAGTATCTTTCTACTTTGAAAAAAAAAACTATTTAGTTTCTGGATACAGTATTTTTCCTTCAGGTATAACACATATACGACTAGATCTTAGAAACAGATACAAGAAGAAAATGAATTAAATCCCAGTATATCAAAATCTCAGTTGTTCTTTTAAAATGTGTATTTTCTTCCCCCTTCCATATATTCTCATGAGTCCAGTGACTTTGTTCCGTTTATTTCAAACTAATGGTGACTGATTCGATTCAAAGGGCAACAAATCATTTTACTTTGTGGCATGTAGTATTTAGATTTTTTTTCTCAAGTAAACAGTTCTGGCTTCATCCATCAAGGAAGTTAAGTTTGAAGCTAAGAATGAGCACTTTATTTTTTAAAAAATAATGGCAGATAACCTACCATGCAAGGAATAATTGAAAACTGAAAATTGAATACATGCATACTTACAGAAAAGGAAATTTACTTTTCCTTTCTCGTATATATTTGCTAAGAATAATTAATCCTATTTGCGATAGCTCAGCATCTCAAAGAGTTTTTTTTAATATGACATATCTTTAAAGCTATTACATCTTTGAAGCAACTATTTTCATTTTACTATTAATTCTATGGCCTTTAGGGGAAAACATTACAATAATCGTTTGTCACTATTTTGACCTGGTTAACCTTATTTTTCCCCTAATGGACATTCTTGATGGAATTCTCAATATGAGAATTTGAAAAATTACATGGCCACAAAACAAAATTATTTTCAGAGCTTATGGATTTCGAATCATCCTAATGAGAGAGAAAAAAACCCAACCCTATCACAAAACTTATTTTATCTTTCCTTGTATCTTTAGTTGGAAGGCAAATGCATGGCACGCTTTTAATTTTATGATATTTGAATAATTTACAGGGCTGCTGATTTCACACCCTGAGTTTTAAATGCTCCCAAACAACTGGGGGTACACACCCACGTTCCATACGCACAACTGAAAACAAAGTCTTTTACCTTCATTTTTGACAGTGGTGGTTTGCAAATCAGGCGGATGTCCTTGAAGTGAAAGGCGGGGTTGCTGCAGGCGGCTAAGCATGGGCTGAGGTGACACTCTGCTGTACTCTATTCCTCGAGCAGGGGACCGAGACCTGGGAGAATTCCTCGGGGACTGTTTTGGTGAAGGTCGGGGTGAATTGCGGGGTGATGGAGAGAACCTATTCATAGCTGGGTGCACTGCATGGTGGCAGCTGTCTTCTTCGTCTTCTAAGCTCTGGGCATCAAGTTCCTGGTCGCTAAACGTTCCACGCCGCATAGAACTACACGAAGAACCAGAGCTACGCCGAGAAGTAGTTGCTGCATATTCTTGCCGAAGACCTAAGGAGAAGAAAGAATATTGCCTAAAGTACAATCCCCTTTTTGATTATTACAGACAAAGGAACATGTCACAAATCAACAATTCCCGTGCTGATGTTTGACCCTGTTACACAATTCAACAGGGGCTGTTTTCACGGCAGAAATGTCACTGAATGTATCTCAACTTTTCCAGTAATGGCGGTACATGTCATTGCTGAAGGCGTTGAAGAATCTGGTAAGGAAATATGTCTGAAGCACAGGTGTCAAACTCGATCACGTCACTTGATGTATCGCTCCGTTTTTTGGCTTTGTGGAGCTAGGGTGGGCGTGGCCTGTACATGATACATCTGGCCCGCGGGCTGCCAGTTTGACACCCTTGGTCTGAAGCAATGGCCCAATGGAGCATGGGATATCTACAATTAACGAAAGTTAAGTTACGCCCCAGGTATCCTAGATCCTAGACCTTAGCATCCAGGATTCAGACAAGATTTGAAAGCAAATGATAAGCATGGACTAGCAATGTGGATTTGACATCACTTCCAAATTTATCATTTTAACCAATAATATGTTTTTTCTTGTCAATATTTAACCACACTTTATTAGGCCAGCTCTTCATAAACTCAGAAATCAAATGTTTCACAGCTTCCACAGCAGCAGATGGAAAGACAAAGCTAGGCATTATTCACATCTTAATGACACGCCAGGCCAAATGGCTACAATATGCCTTCACGTTATCCAGCCAGAAAACAACACACATTTGATTGTTATGCCCACATCTCAAACCAGAATCTGTTGGCAGTATTAACTGTATGCTACAATATACTGAAAGATTAATTCTGTAGAGAAATTGTATTACAGGACCGCTGAGCTAAACAGGAATGTAATAAAGAGACACAAACAAAAGCTGGAGAATATCTACTGGCAAAATGTAAATAGAAGAGAATAGAATTCTTTATTGGCCAAGTGGGATCGGACACGCAAGGGATTTGTCCCTATTGCATACACTCACAGTGTACATATAAACAGCAAGTAATAGGTCATGTCATAATTAGAATCATTAATCATAAGTTACAACCACTGATAAATCATAAGAAACCAATAGAAGATAGCAGGAAAGGTGAGAATGAGACAGTACCAAGTATTCAGCAGAGTTGTGGCACAGGGGAAAAACTATCTTTATGTCTACCCTGTTTCCCTGAAAATAAGACCTTCCCGGATAATAAGCCCAATCGGGCTTTTGAGCGCATGCGTTAAAATATGCCCTCCATCCCCCAAATATTGTAACACAGTAGCAGCCATGAGGTGCCCACACTCGCTGCCTCCTGCATCTCGAAAATAATAAGACCTCCCCCAAAATAAGACCAAGCGCTTATTTCAGGGGTCAAAAGAAAATAAGACCCTGTCTTGTTTTTGGGGAATCATGGTACTGAAGTTACAGTAAATCAGAGGGGATATTGGGGATGAATCAATAAGGCTTATAACCACAAGAGTTCTGCATACATAGTAGTAGTTATTTTGGCATACAATGCCCTATAGTGGCATCCTGAGGGGAGACGTTGAAATAGATTATCTCAGGATGTGAGGGGTCTGTAGATATTTTCTCAGCCCTCTTTTTGACTCGTGCAATATAAAGATCCTAATTTTAACATGTTATAACGTACTTTCTTCTATGGGGGGTGGGGGAGAGGGGACATTTTGCAGGAATTGTCCAATTCCTGTCCCTCTTCCTTTTGGCTTTAGATTAGGTTGGACCACGCTATAATTACAATGCCAAAGTAATTGATATTATAATTGATACATTTTTCTCCAAGGAATATGCGGCTTTACATTTTATCTAGCAGACATAATAATGAAGATAGGTTTATAGTGAAGTTTGCATTAAGGAACAAAATTTTAGTTGAAATATTCCCCCAAGTCCCTTGTTTTATTCTGGGTAACTTACTAAAGGCACTAAACACAAAGTCACAACCTTTTATAAAACTAGTTTCAGTTATGTGGCCTTGATGGCAATCACTGATGGAAAATTGTTCTGTAAATCCAAATTGAACTCGTGCCTGGTAATGCTGTCCCCAATGCATCTCTCTAAGAGGACTGTAACCAAGAAACATAAAGATTATAGTATTAACTCTGATTTAATTCCCAGTCTGTCACAGAAAGGTAACAACGTAATGGTAGCTTATATAGAGAGTTTTCCATCCTTCTTGGTAAATGTACTGGGAGATAGAGGTGGCGCTTTCCCACTTCACTACCGGTTTATAACCGCAGCACTATAGCAATTATTTAAAATTGCATCTAGAAAGAGTTGCTACGCGGAAACAAAAATGGTCACATTTTAGTGTTGAATATTTCCGTATTTTTATGTTCACCTCTTAGTCTTTCCTATTATTTTCCAATTCTTTTCACTGATATATTTCTCAAACCTTTTTGTTTCTTAACATGTGGCATTCATGTGGAATCCCTGACGTTTACCAACAAAAGCAAACATGTTAAAAATAACAGTAAAAAAACCTCCGATTTTTATTTGTTATGATGTGAAAACTACTTACTCTCTTCTTGCATTCGGGCTAAAATCTGCACATCAGTTAAGTCATTTAGTTTGTAATTAGATCCTATTGAGTCTTCGTCCATTTCTGAAGCACTTAATTCACTGTCTATTGAGGATTGTGGACTGAGTGGAGGATTTCGATCAGAAGTTTTGAAATGACCTATAAGAAAAGAAAAACAAATTAATACATAAAGACATCCCTATCATCCCTAACACTGAAGGCAGAAAGAAAAATTTTCCAAGAATTCAAATACGTTGAGAAAACTTGTTTTTCTTTGAGTTAGGTACCGATCCATCTACAAGGTGCTGGATTTAAGTGAACTTCTAAATATTGAAACTCTTAAAGTGCTTTAAAGGAAAGCTGAAACAATTCTTTATTGTTTAGACTTCTGCAACTCTCCATTCACCACTTTCATAATAATTGTATCTTAATTTCAATTTTTTGCTATTAAGGAAAAATAATTCTGGCACTCAAAATTGTACCTCCATTGCAAAAGATGAATTTATAAATGCCAAACAGAATAAATGTAAAAATAATTTTAATGCGTTTTAGCATACCTTGACCAGGATTTGGGCATACTGTGGTCAGTAGGAAGTTGACTAGATGAAGGAAGGAAGGAAGGAAGGAAGGAAGGAAGGAAGGAAGGAAGGAAGGAAGGAAGGAAGGAAGGAAGGAAGGAAGGAAGGAAGGAAGGAAGGAAAGGAAAGGAAAGGAAAGGAAGGAAGGAAATGTACAAAGCAATATAAGGATTACAACTCATAATTATTCAGACATCATGTCTATCATGTGCCTCTTAGATCTGAGGCTCTTACCTGAGTTGTTAGGATAGATGAGCTGTTTTACTAAAGGACCTTTCGATGGTGTAGGGGAAGGAGAATTGAAGTTAGTGCTGTAGGGACTGCCAGCACTGTGGCTGTAGGAGTTTGTGTAATTGACAGTGTTGAATGGATTATTGTACAGGCTGTGTCTCTTGAGAGCTGTGTGAAAAAACAGAAAAGAAAATTCATATACTGTTTCACAACACTTAAAATTGCATTTCTGATTTTAATACCATATGAGGTACAGAAAGTGGGTACAAAGTAGAATAAGTTTTTTTTTTAAAAAAAATCTCTTCACCTTGTTAATAACATAAGCTCTATACAGTACAATCCCATTAATATTTTTTTATTTTTAAATTAAATTTAGCAAACACTAATATTAAATTTTGATAATATAACAATTCAGAAAATGATAATCTCATCACTCATTTCAGTTATTTAATATTTCTGAAACATTTTTTTTGCAAAAAATAATCGCGGATTATTATTTTACATGCCATTTCTCAGATACCAATTCATATAAAATAAAATGATACTGTGCAAAACAGCTTGCCATGCTGGTGTACTTATTAGACAATAACTATGACATAGCTGGACGCTTGTCTCCCCTGAATTTTTTTAATAGAAGAAAGCATATAATAATTTTCCTATTAATGTAAATTGGATTTGAACCAGGCCAACTTTCACTGGAACATAACTATTTTTTTTAAATAGTCTATTAAAATACTACCTGTTTAAAGCAAGTTAACTTAAAAAAAAATTCAGAAGCTCACCTGACATGGTTTGTTCAAGCCTATGGATCAGTGACTTTTTAGCACATTCAATGTCTGGAGTTGGATAATCCAGTATTTGCCTGCACCAAACGAGCGGACTCATTGATTTTTGCACCGGAGTCACTTTCTTCTTTGGTGACATATACAACCTGGTGGAAATTAAAACACACAAACTTTACATAGGGATATACAGTCAAATTAGAACTTCAGTATATTGCTCTTTTTAACCAAAAAGCACAGGACAACACAGTTTTCTATTAAGTGCATTTTTTTCTCAGCATGCTGGAAATTGAGAAACTGCCTTTCCCTGATTGAAGGCGCCCACTTAACCCAGATAATGCCTTCATGGGATCTTCAGATACCAAGGGAAGGGAACCTAAAGGCAGGTGCTCTTCGTAGGGCTCCCCTCTGGGGCACATGATTTTCGGATGCAATCAGAGTCCCACTACTTATACTCCAGTCTTCTAGAGAGCTGTAAAGATCCAGCTCTTGGGGAATTGATTCCGGAACCATCACATAGCTTTTAGCTTCATTAACGTACTACAAAGTTTTTATTTTATTTTATACTGCTTAGTTGGAACTTAGTTGGAACTGTCAAAAGAGTTCATACAACGAAACAGCCTCTTAAATACCCACCAGCCTTTTCTGCGCGTAAGGAAACACTCAGAAATGATATGGTTTAGGAAACTGAGGTGGGATGGGTAGGAAACTTTACTAAGAAGGAGCTCTTGTCCATTTTTCCGTGTGTGTGTGTGTGTGTGTGTGTGAGAGAGAGAGAGAGAGAGAGAGAGGGAGGGAGGGAGGGAGGGAGGGAGGGAGGGAGGGAGGGAGAGAGAGAGAGAGAGAGAGAGAGAGAGAGAGAGAGAGAGAGAATCTTCCAACATGCAGGGAAGTTTTGCTTTGTGAAGAAGGCATGGGAGCTGAAAGATGACATTACGAAAAGGGGAAGTTAAAGTCAAACAGTAGAACTCTAAAATCAAGCTTACACAAATACACCGAAAGCCCAAATAATTTGACTTGCATTGAAAACTGTTTGTAAAATAAACAGCAAGATAAAATATTATATTGAAGTATTTTAATACTTTAAACATTTCAGGGATTGACACTAAAGCTTCAATAGTGTTTTCAGATAGTTTACGAAACACATTCAGCATCTATAGAATGGGCAGGTACTTAACGAACAGTTTTAAAAATATGTTTAAAGTCTCAGTTAATAAAAATGTCTTTAGTTGGACCTTAGGTTAGAAAAATAAAAAACCCAAAATCAGTCATGCTATTCCAAAGAGTCTATTCCAAGGCAACACTTATACATTTCAATAATGAGTCGGGAAAAACTAACATAGGAAAAAGAATTACAAGAACTGTATACATTGTTCACTGAAAATGTGGGCATAAACAATTACTACAGAATTGCTATTCTGTATTCTGCATTATATTTGTAACTTTTTGTCATTCATTCTACAATTGTAACTAGTTATGAATGAAATATAAATTCCACATATTTAACACCTATATAACAATAGCACTTAAGACTTATATACTGCTTTACAGTGCTTTATGCACTAAGCACTTTACAGAGTCAGCCTATTGCCCCCAACAAGCTGGGTCCTCATATGCACACTTTATGGGGACGTGATGGCTCAGTGGCTAAGAATCTGAGTTCGAGACCTGAGCGCCACGTGATGGGGCGAGCACCCATTCTTGCCTCAACTCCTGCCCATCTAGCAGTTCAAAAGCATGTAAATGTAAGTAGATAAACAGGTACCACTTGGGTGGGAAGGTAACAGTGTTCTGTGTTTCACTGCATGTTCTGCATTGCAGTGTAATGTCTTGATGACTATGGAAACATCTCAGGACAACACTCGCTGTCTCAGTTAAGAAACAGACGTGAGCACCACCCCTTAGAGTCGGACATTACTGGACAGGGAAACCTTTATGTGTACTTTAAACGGACACAGTATATATCAATATTTAAAGTTTTCAATTGGATAAATAACCTTGCTTCTTATTTATTAATTTATCTAGGTTGGATTGACACAGGGGTGTCAAACTCAAGGCCCGCAGACCAGATACAGCCCTGGAAATAGTGAAGAACCAGCCCAGCTCACGAAGGCCGCAGGAAGCACCCCCAACTCCATTTTCACTGGCAGAGGGCGGCAGGAGGCCGTTGCAGCTGAAACGGAGCTCGGGAGCCCAATCCGACACGAGTTGACATCGAGCTGGCCACACCCACCCTGGCCACGCCCATCCCGACCCCCTAAGGTCAAACACAACCATGATGCAGCCCTCATTGAAATTGACTTTTGACATCCCTGCTGTGCTGGACTATGAAAACAATAAAACAGCATGCCACAGCCATATTATTGTCAAAATAACTTCACTGATTTAAACATGAATTGATGAAAAGTTGATTAAGGAAATAATGCATTTTGGAAAATAGTTCATCAACTTTTTTTCCATTATCAAAACACTGGAAATTATCTACAGGAGAGTGTAAATAGCTCAATAGCAAAATATCATCAGGCTGTGGAGGGAAAAATGACACTTTTTATAAAGTTTTGCTGTGCTTCAGAGAAGAGAATGAATAGTGAAATGAATCAAACATGTGGAAAAGAGTTAAACCAATTCAGCAGCTAATGACCTCAGGATAATATTTATACTCGGAAATTTTATTCTGCTTATTTGAGAATACTGAGTTAAGTACATACATGATTGTACCATCAAAGAAAAATAAATTTAAAATGAGTTTACCTGTGTTGAGTTCACAATTATTAAATTAGCCTAATGAATCACACTGCAGATGAATGAGATAGAAGTTCCCATGCTTTTAAATATATGCTTGAATATATATATTTTAATTACTTAAATGTACTTGGGCTCTGCCTGTCAAGAATGAAGTAAATATAATGCATGGGAGGGAGGAGAAGCATTTACAGTACTCAATCATACAAATAATACTTATAAAAGGACAAAATCGCTCCACACCCCAATTTTAAGTGGAGAAGTCTTGATCTGTTCATTTAAACTACCACAATTAAATGACATCATGCATCCTTAATATACCATCTCTTATTCTATTATCTAATTGTGGCACTACTGAACACATCCACCCTGACTCACTATAATAGTAAAATAATTGAAATGTACCTTGTTATTTGTGTGTGTGTGTGAGAGAGACTATGTATAGAAGGCAATATACAAGCAAATATAAGGTGAAAGAGAATTGAGAGAGAATTCAAGAAACCTTATTGACTATTAGCTTTTCTTGCTGATGTGTTTTCCAGAACTTTATGGCACATTCTATATTCCTTTCAAGTATTGTTCTATAATGCAACATCACCTCCCCCCCCAACTTTGGTGTCTTTTCAAGAGATAGGATTCTTTTCAAGATAGGATTCTAATCCCACAGCAAGTCCCTAAACTAGCAACTTTAAGGCTGAGAGAAAAAGACACTGAAGGACACAATGATCTAATTCAATCTTTTTTCAAAATTGGCAATTTAAAGACCATTAAGAGTTCAACTCCCAGAACTGAAAAAACACTGATCTAATTCACCCCAAGCCAACCCATCCAATTGTCCAACCAGAGTTAGATCATACAAACCTCACCAGTTCTAAACATCTGGTCTGAATTTGCCATTACTCATATGTGTGAGATATTGGAATGAGAAAAGGCGCAGCCCATCCTCTCCAAACCCCAGTGTAGAAATAGGCCGATTCAAGGCATCACCCAACACAATTGTGTCTTTTCCCAGTTAACAAGAGAGTGTCAAGGCCCAGCAAAGGATATTCCCCAAACCATCTTTCTTGCTCCTCTTAAGCACATGTGCAAAGAAGGGAAAGGGTGTGGGGAGATTCCTTATGGAAAACCCTTGTAGGGAGATTCCCAGCTTTGGGGAACCTTGCTCCCCACAGGGATACCTAGAGTTAGCCAGTCTTCAAGGGTCTTCCAATATTTGAGGTAGGAGGATCTTTCCTTCCTTCCTTCTTCTATTCATCTCCTTCTTTCTATCCGTCCTTCCTTCCTCTATTTATCTCCTTCCTTTTATACCTGTCCTTCCTACCTTCATCTATTCTCCTTTCTACCCATCTCCTTCTTTCCTTTATTCACCTCTTTTTTATATGTGTCCTTCCCACCTTCATCTATTCATCTCTTTCCTTCTATCCATGCTCTTCCTTCTTTCTTTCCTTCCTTCATCTATTCATCTCCTTCCTTCTACCAATCTCCTTCCTTCCTTCCTTTATTCACCTCCTTCCTTTTATATGTGTCCTTTCTACCTTCATCTATTCATCTCTTTCCTTCTATCCATGCTCTTCCTTCCTTCCTTCATCTATTCATTTCCTTCTTTCTACCCATCTCTCTTCTTCCTTCCTTCCTCTATTTATCTCCTTTCTTTTATACCTATGCTTCCTTCCATCATCTATTAATCTCCTTCCTTCCTTCTTTCCTTTATTCATCTCCTTCCTTTTATATGTGTCCTTCCTAACTTCATCTATTCATCTCTTTCCTTCTATCCATGTTCTTTCTTCCTTCTTTCCTTCCTTCATCTATTCATTTCCTTCTTTCTATCCATCTTTCTTCTTCCTTCCTTCCTCTATTTATCTCCTTTCTTTTATACCCATCCTTCTTTCCTTCGTTCATCTATTCATCTCCTTCCTTCTATCCATGTTCTTCCTTCCTTCTTTCCTTCATTCATCTATTCATCTCCTTCCTTCTACCAATCTCCTTCCTTCCTTTTTTCATCTCCTTCCTTTTATATGTGTCCTTCCTACCTTCATCTATTCATCTCCTTCCTTCTATCCATGTTCTTCCTTCCTTCTTTCCTTCATTCATCTATTCATCTCCTTCCTTCTACCCATCTCCTTCCTTCCTTTATTCACCTCCTTCCTTTTATATGTCCTTCCTACCTTCATCTATTCATCTCTTTCCTTCTATCCATGTTCTTCCTTCCTTCTTTACTACATCTATTCATCTCCTTCCTTCCTTCCTTCCTTCCTTTATTCACCTCCTTCCTTTTATATGTGTCCTTCCTACCTTCATCTATTCATCTCTTTCCTTCTATCCATGTTCTTCCTTCCTTCTTTCCTTCCTTCATCTATTTATCTCCTTCCTTCTACCCATCTCCTTCCTTCCTTCCTTCCTTCGTTCATCTATTCATCTCATCTCCTTCCTTCTATCCATGTTCTTCCTTCTTTCTTTCCTTCTACCCATCTCTCCTTCCTTCCTTCCTTCCTTCCTTCCTTCCTTCCTTCCTTCCTTCCTTCCTTCCTTCCTTCACCTCCTTCCTTTTATATGTGTCCTTCCTACCTTCATCTATTCATCTCTTTCCTTCTATCCATGTTCTTCCTTTCTTCTTTCCTTCCTTCATCTATTTATCTCCTTCCTTCTACCCAAGTCCGTCCTTCCTTCCCTCCATCTCCTTCCCTTCCTTCCCGGTTCAGGTGTGGCGGCCTCCCTCCCCGCAGCGCTACCCCCCCAGCCATATCGGCCCCAGCCGCCCTCCTCCTCCTCCTCACCAGCCCGTCTCGTCCTCTTCGCAGCCGGCCAGCCGCTCCAGCTCGTCGGGCCTCAGCGGCTCCACCTCGTCTAGCAGGCCGCTCTTCTCGGCGGCGCCCCGCACCGCCGCGCCCCGCTCCCCGTCCGCGGGAGGCCGCCGCGGCCCGGCCTTGGAGTTGAGGCCGCGGCTGTCGGGCCCCAGGGGCGACGCCGAGGGGGACGGCGAGAGCTGGGCGGCGGGGGGCGTCAAGAGCAGCGGCGGCGGCGGCGGCGGCGTGCAGGCGCCCGACCCTCCTCCGCCTCCTCCGCCGCCGCTGAGGAGCCGCTTGGGGCTGCCGCCGGGCGCCCCGGCCGCGCTGCGGATGCGGAGCTGCTCGTTCTGCTTCTCCAGCTTCTTCACCAGCTCCTGCAGCTTCCGCACTTCGGCGTCGGCGTTCACGTTGGAGTTGATGTCCTCCATGGCGCCGCCGGCCTGTTGTCAGGCGGCGCCTGCCGCTCCTCAGAGGCCAGAGGCCGCCCGCTCGCCGAGGCCGACGGGCCCCCCCTACACGGCCGGGCGGGGAAGCGCAGCCTCGACGCTCCTGCCTCCGCCTCCGCCTCGTCGGTTGGCGGCGCCGGGCCCGCCTCAGCTGCGGCCCCGCGCGCCGCGGAAGGGAACCGACACGTAGATCCGGCCGCGGGGCCTGCCTCAGCCCCCCGGGGGGAAGGAGGGAGGCCGGTCGTCGGCCGGACAATCGGGAGGTGGGGCGTTTTCTCCCTGGAAACCCCCGCGGATGGGTGCCCGTCCGTGGCTGGGAAGGCGCGCCGCCGTCCTCGGGTTGGTGGTGAGGCGAGGGGCGGTTTGGGCCGGCTTCTTTTTTGGGGGCGCTGAGGAGAAAGTCTCTCCCCTTTTGAAAGAACCGGCGGCGGCAGCAGAAGCCCTCAGGATACGGGCACGAAAGGCCCCTTTTCTTCCCCCACGAGAGTTGGTGGGAACCGTTGGTTGGTTTATTGCTGTCGGTCCTCGACGTATGACGGTTCGTTTAGTGGCAAGGACGCTGAACCAAAGTGACTGAAGGCTGCGGTTCACCTTTGCAGCGTGATCCCCATTTTCCCCGTCGTAAAGATGAACCCGTTGCCAAGCATCCGAATTCCAATCGGAGTTCGGATGCTTGGCAGCCGGTTCATCTTTATGACGGTTGCAGGGTCCCCTTTTTGCGACCTCCTGACAAGCCAAGATGGCCGGAAGGTCGGTCTGACACCCCAGTGGGGAAGCCAGATTCGCTTATGCACAGGTCAAAAAAAGGGCTGAGAAAATCGTGACCCGTCAAAACCGCGGTCCACAAAAGCGCGATCGACGAAAGCGCGCATTTGACGTCATCACAGCGCGACGAAAAAAATTAAAAATTGAAATAAAAATTAAATTAAAGCAAGCCGATTCACATAAAGGTAAGGGTTAGGGTTAGGTTAAGGGTTAGGGTTAGGTTTAGAGCGTTAGGGTTACATTTAGCGTTAGGTTAAGGGTTAGCGTTAGGTTTAGCGTTACGTTAACGGTTAGGTTTAGGGTTAGATTTAGGGTTAGGTTAAGGGTTAGGTTTAGGGTTAGGTTTGGGGGGGTTAGGGTAAGGTTTTCGCTTTATTTTTACATTTTTCGATCACACTGCGATGTTTTCGTCGCGCTGTGATGACGTCAAATGCGCGCTTTCGTCGACCGCGATTTTGTCGTCTGCGGTTTTGTGGTGGAACCTGAGAAAATATCTACAAACCCCTCAACACCCTGGACATAAATTGTTTCAACTTCTACCCACAAAACAATACTATAGAGCACTGCACAACAAGACAACTAGACACAAGGACAGTCCCCCCCCCCCCGCCCCAATGCCATCACTCTGCTAAACAAATAATTCCCTCAACACTGTCAAACTATTTACTAAGTCAGCATTACTATTACTATTAAACCTTCTCATCGTTCCTATCACCCATCTCCTCCACTTATGACTGTAGGACTGTAACTTTGTTGCTTGTATCCTTACAATTTATATTGATTGTTTCCTAATATGATTCAATTGCATATTTGCACCCTAGGACTATCATTAAGTGTTGTACTTTATGATTCGTGACGAAACGTATCTTGTCTTTTAGGTACACTGAGAGCATCTGCACCAAAGGCAAATTCCTTGTGTGTCCAATCACACTTGGCCAACAAAGAATTCTATTAACATCCAGGTGACTTAACTTATCCACCGCAGTGATTCACTTTACAACTGTGGCCGGGAAGGTCAAAAAAGTGGGGCAAAGCTCGCTTAATAAACGTCTCACTTAACAACAAAAATGGTGGGCTCAATTGTAATCAAGTCGAGCTACAGGCGACTACCTGTAGCTCGACTTGAGATTGAAGGCAGGCTGGGAGGACTTGCTCTGGGGGACAAGCTGGGCTACCTGCGTGTGTTTCGTGGGTGGGGAACCCCCATTCCTGAAAATGTAGTGTTTCATCCCGGTTCCACCACAAAACCGCGCCCGACTAAACCGCACCGCTGATGTCATCAAGAGGGTGACAACAGCGCAGAGACAGAAGCGCGCTGTAAACTCTAAACCTAAAATTAACACCTAAACCTAATCCTAAACCTAACCCCCCTAAACCTAACCCCCTAAACCCCCCTAAACCCCCCTAAACCTAATCCTAAACCTAACCCCCCTAAACCTAACCCTAAACCTAATCCTTAACCTAACCCTAAACCTAATCCTAACCCTTAACCTAAACCTAAACCTAACCCTTAACCTAACCCTAAACCTAATCCTAACCCTTAACCTAACCCTAAACCTAACCCTTAACCTAACCCTAAACCTAACCCTTACCTTAAGTTGAATCGGCTTGCTTTCAAAGCGCTATTTAAAGCGCCCTTCTTTCTCCGTGCTGGCTGTTGTTGCCCTGTTGATGACGTCAGCGACACGGTTTAATCGGGTGCGGTTTAGTCGAGCATGGTTTTGACGGGTCACGTTTCATCCCAGTGCAAAGCTTAGTTTTAGGCTGATTTCAGATATGCATTTTATTATTATTATTATTACTTATTAAATTTATATGCCGCCCAATCCCGAAGGACTCCGGGCGGCTTACAAAGAAGGAAAGAGAAAGGAAAGGAAAGCAAGAGAAGGATAGTTTAAAATTCACAACACACATTCGTTCTAATCGGGGCTGGACCTTAACAATAAGGTCAACAGCCCTAGGCCTGCCGGAATAGCCAGGTTTTAACAGCTTTCCTGAAGGCATTTTAAACATGTTTGTAATTTACCCCTGTCCTCCTTATTTAGAAATGATTCCAGATTCCTGACAATTTATGATACACTGATTCCTTGTAACTTTTCACTTATTTTCAGTGGGTTTTAATAGAAATGAGAGGAGGTGCATCTGAGAATATTGCAAGAACTTTCTGTTATAAAACAATCGTGGTTTGATACATTGGAAATCCTTCAAGGCTATACAGAAGAAATTCATCCCATTATTCTTTTTTTTTTTTTGGTACATATTAAAGAAGTCACAAGATTATATTCTATTTAATATAGCCATAAGGACTACCCATTTATAAAGTACAGGTGGTCCTTGGCTTAAAACAGTTCATTAAGCGACTATTTGACGTTATAATGGCGTTGAAAAAAGTGATTTATGACTGTTTTTCACACTTACGACCATTGCAGCATCCCCATGGTCACGTGATGCTTGGCCAATGGTTCATATATATGACGGTTGCAATGCCCCGTTTTGCAACCTTCTAACAAGCAAAGTCAGTGGGGAAGCCAGATTCCCTTAACAACCGTGTTACTAACTTAACAACTGCAATGATTCACTTAATAACTGTGGCAAGAAAGGTTGTAAATGGTCTCACTTAACAACAGAAATGTTGGGCTCAATTGTGGTCGTAAATTGAGAACTACCTGAAACCAATAGAATTTATTTAAAAATGGCACGCAATAGGCCTCCCCAGGCCTAAAGTTCTACATTTCTGAGAGACGTTGCCCAATCCAAATTATTCATTATTCTAACCAATTTGGTTGCACTGCTTATGTTTATCTTCATTTATGATCAACATCTGACAGCAATATGAGCATAAATAATTGCCCTTTATTATCAAAGCAAGGGGAGCAATCATAGCTACGTTTAATGTGGCTACAATCCAAACTCCATAGGTAAGTAATATCTTCCATGCCCAGAGGTAGAATCCTGTGATTACTGCTACCTGTTTTGGGGATGGGAAAGAAAGGCCTCCCATCAGGTTAAAGCCATGTAAAAATAAATAAAAAATCCTAGATTTTTTTGTTTTACTCTTAAGAATTGAAATCCCTATTTGAGTCCAACGACTGGGCATTCTCTGCTGAATTCAGGGGGAAATATAGCTAATAGGGTTCAAGGCTAATTTCTTTTTTTAAAAAAAAGTTTCGTCTGGAGGCTTCTAGAAGGAGGTGAGGTAATAAGCCTGTTTCTCTGACATGCTGAGCCATGTCTTTGGTACAAAACATAGCTAACCTAATGAAAGAGACCATAGGCTGGGGAGCAGCTCTCTTGGCTGGTCTCCCAGTCCCATTTGCAGTAGCTGGATGGAAGAAATGTGAATTGAGACCAAGACCAGAACAAGTTTGACAAGAATCAGTGCCAGATGAAGAAGGGTAGATGTAGAGAGGCAAAGTTTACATTTAAAAAGCTGCAGCTTTTGTGGAGTTCCAAGAGCGAAACAAGAAACAACCCACTTTAAAAAACCTTGTCATAAAATTGTGGGGACTAATCTAGATAATCACTAGGAGTCAATACAAAGTGGGGGGGGGGAGAAGAGAAAGAGCCCTTCCCTATCATAACTGCTACAAGTAGAATTGAATTGAATTGAATTCTTTATTGGCCAAGTGTGATTGGACACACAAGGAATTTGTCTTTGGTGCAGATGCTCTCAGGGTACATAATAAATATATTCATCAAGAATCATAAGGTACAACACTTAATGATATTCATAGGGTACAAATAGGCAATCAGATCATATTAGGAAATAATATAAATTGTAAGGATACAAGCAACAAAATTGCAGTCATACAGTCATAAGTGGGAGGAGATGGGTGATAGGGATGATGAGAAGATTACGGTAATAGTAATGCAGACTTAGTGAATAGTTTGACAGTATTGAGGGAACTACCCATATTTTTCGGAGTATAAGATGCACCTTTTTGCCTCAAAAAAGGCTGAAAATCTGGGTGCATCTTATACACTGAATACAGCATTTTTTGCCTCCCGAAGCCCCACCCCCTTCACCAAAATGCATACCCTTATGGAGGATTTCAGAGAGCTCCTGGGGGTTGGGGAGGGCAGAAATGAGCGAAAAACGGGCCATTTTCTGTTCCCTCCAGCCCCCAGCAGCACACTATAAACTTCCTAAAGGCTATGCATGCAATTTTTTAAACAAAAAATGGGCCCGTTTTCACAAAAAACAGGACTTTTTTGCTCGTTTTTGCCCCTCCCAGGAACACTCTGCAAGCCCCCCCATGGCTATTCATGCTTTTTATTTTGGAAAAAAAAAATGGGCCCGTTTTCGTGAAAAATGGGTTCTTTTTGGGCGGTTTGCAGAATGCAAAAACTTTTTTTTTCCTTTTGGAAAGCTCTTTAGTTGGAGCAATTGATGAGAATTAGATTGATCAAGTGCTATGCCAGCAGAAACAAAGTCTTAGGTGCTGCAGATTGTCAGCAATTTCCTTCTCCAGCACATGGATAAATATACCTGGAAACATCTACCTACCTACCTACCTACTCTCTCTCTCTCTCTCTCTCTCTCTCTCTCTCTCTCTCTCTCTCTCTCTCTCTCCCCCTACCCACCAACTGTATATCTATCTATCTGTCTGTCTGTCTATCTATCTATCCATCCATCCATCCATCCATCCATCCATCCATCCATCATCCAGCCATCCAGCCATCCAGCCATCCAGCCATCCAGCCATCCCTCTATCTACCTACTTACTTTCTCTCTCCCTACCTATTTACTGTATTTCTCTCACTCTCATTCTACAAGATGTAATGAAGGATTATTCTTTTTTTGTGTTTTTGTTCAATTAAAATTAAAAAACAAATTTTACAAAAAAGTGGGCGGTAGGTGGCTGGCCCCAGAGTGGGGTTGGAATGGAGATTTTGCAGTATCCTTCCCCTGCCACTCCCACCAAGGCACGCCTACCAAGCTACACCACGCCCACCAAGCCACGCCCATAGAACCAGTAGTAAAAAAAATTGAATTTCACCACTGGTCGGGAAGTATGTGAAATAGCATCTTAGATTTTTTTTTCTTTGGCCCTCCAACTCTGTACAGGTAGTCCTTGACCTTATAATCACAATTGAGGCCAGAATTTCTGCTACTAAGTGAGACAGTTGTTAAACTAATTTTGCCCCATTTTATGACCTTTCTTGACACAGCTGCTGGGTGAAACACTGCAGCTGTTACGTTAGGAACACAGTTGTTAAGTGAATCTTGCTTCCCCTTTGCTTGTCAGAAGGTCAAAAAAGTTGATCACATGACCCCGGGATACTGTAATGGTCATAAATATGAGTCAATTGCCAAGCATCCAAATTTTGGTCATGTGACCATGCTGCAATGGTTGCAAGGCTGAAAAATGGTCATGTCACTTTTTTCAGTGCTGTTGTAACTTTGAAGGACACTAAATGGACAGTTGCAAGTCAAGGACTACCTGTATTCCCCCTTGAAAGCTGTACACAATGACGTTTTCTAGAATTTTCAACCAAGAACATTCCTCTTAACAGCTGAGACTGCAATAGAATCACCCATTTTAATTGTCTGCAGATCTTATTCCCAGAATGCAAAACTGACATCGCAAGAGAGAAAATGTATGCATGATGTAAAACATTTGTGAACTACTCAGACACCTTAAGTATAAATAATCCATGTCTTGAGTTACGTTTTAATAATAGCATAGTAGGAGTGAATAGCCTACATAGTCACAGTTGACTGAGCATATCAAATCATTTGCTAAAGGTAAATAGACTGTGCCTCTGTTCGGCATCTAATTTCCAAGGTATGCAAATAATTTTGTCATACCATTCTTTCTCTTTTTATAAAGAATTTTTCTTGATGTGGAACCAACTACCAGTTGTTTAGAAATGTAGATTGTATCTCATGTGACATCATAATCTGACTTCATTGGACCACTTTACATTAAATAATAATCTATCTTCTATTTTTCTATATAAATAAACAAATAAACAAATAAATAATATATACACACACATACATACACATACATATATACATGACTCTGTGTGTATGTTCCAGCATAACTCTGGAATGCCTCGAACAATTTCAACCAAACTTGAAATTGAGTAAGATGACTTACTCTCTGGAAACAAATATTGTGGGGGTAAGACACCCCTAACACCTCTTGGGGTATGTGTTCTGTTAAGATACAGCCTGTTGTGCCTTCAAATGGCTTCTACTGTACAGTGCAGTGGAGTTGCCATGGTAACAGCTTCACAGTACTCCACAAGGAGGCTCCTTCTGGTAACTGGGGGGGGGAGGGGAATCCAACATTAGAAATACCAGAAAAGAACTACAACGTCGAGCAACTAAGTGCAAATATCGCGGACAAGAAGCCGCTTCTAAATCAAGATCAGAAAAAAGCATACCACATGATCATGGATCGGCTAGCCAGACAAAGTGGTATCATTTGACGCTTCTGGGGGTACAGGGAAAAACATTTGTAACTAATCTAATTGTTGCTGAAATCAGGGCTGTTCCTGTCTAATACAGGATTATGATAAATAAATACTTGGGTAACGGCCTGTTATCAGCTAGTACATAAATAAATAAGGTTATATCAATATGTACCAAAGGTGTATATATGTATATAGTTAAATGCAGTGGTGGGATGCAACCGGTTTAACAACCAGTTTGGTGAGTGCGTGCTTTGTGCCCGTGCAGCAATAAAAAAATGACCTTTTTAAGCTTCAAAACTTACCTTCTATGTCAGCGCCTGTGAGTAAAACAGCTGACACGCGGCAATCTGCTGTGCCACGCAAATCAACTGAAAAACAAAAACTTTCTTGGTAAAAACTAGACAAAGGCTGACTCTTAGGTAGATGATTCTGAGGTTAAAAGCTTTTAAAAGTATCGACACATCTTTGAAAAACACAATTATGGAAAAAGTATGCTTGGAAACCTTATACAACCCGCTTTACATTTCTTTTCCCAATTGACAGCTGCCTCTCTGCTCTAGAGATTTAACATGCTCATACATGCCTTGTTAGGTATACAGTTGTTAAGCTAAACCTTTAGATGAAATCTTATAAAATTAGTGTCATGGGAGCCTTTGTTTTGGAATCAAATAATAGTTCTGGCTTTTAAAAAAAAATGGTATTGTTTCCATTTACTTTTTTTACCTCCTAATGGTATATTTATCCAGACAACATTGGATACTACTAGGAGAGGAAATCAGTTCTCACTAGAATTGAATGCAGCCATGCTTAAGAAATAGCTGGCAAGCAAGTTCTTGTTAAATGTGGTGCAATAAATTATTATGCTTTAAAGAGTTGAGTAAATATCCCTGATATGTTCTGGATCTATCAGCAAGTAGTATGTTGTCTTTTAGTAAATATTCAGTATTATTCACATTCTTTTCCTCCCCCTTTGTTTCTGGCTTCTAAATCTTTTACATTTGTAATGGGATTTAATGCTAAAGATTTCATTCCACCCATCTTTGTTAAATGCCATTTTGCTTTCAACAGTTTTGTATTCTGTTGAGGGTTTTATAACAGACTTCACAGAGATCTGCTAAAATTATTTTCAATCATTGATCTAATATTAAAAATTACCAGATAGTTCAACATTGCATACTACTTCATGGAAACACTGATGCGCACTTTTAGACACGGCTTATACATAGTCCCTTAATACCCTGTACCAGAGGTGGGTTCCTACCAGTTCGCGCCAGTTCGGTAGAACCGGTTCGTCAAATCTACCGAACCGGTTAGAAGAGGTTCCACCAGAAAGCAGGCCACACCTACAGAAGAGGTTCCAAAATTTTTTGAAACCCACCACTGAGACACACACACACACACACTCACACAGAGAGAAAGAGAAAGAAAGGAAGAAAGAAATAAAGAAAAAAAGAAAGAAAAAGTGAGAGAGAGATGAAAGAAAAAAAGATCTCACAGGGTTGGCCTCCTCCGGGTGCCATCTACCAGCCAATGCCACCTGGCTATTACCCGGGGGAGGGCCTTCTCTGTGGCAGCTCCGGCCCTCTGGAATGAACTCCCAGCAGGGATTCGGACCCTCACCTCTCTCCAGGCCTTCCGAAAAGCCGTCAAAACCTGGCTTTGCCGGCAGGACTGGGGGTGATGAGTTCCCTCCCCTCTCGACATGTATGGTTGTGCGACTGTTGTTTACTTTTATTATTTGTATTTTGTTTTTTATGTTCCCCCTTTTCCCCCTTGAATTGTTCGCCGCCCTGAGTCCTCCCGGAGAAGGGCAGCATACAAATAATAAAATTCTATTCTATTCTATATAAATGAACAACAATATGCTACTGATGATTTCTACAATTGAACACTGAATATATTTAAGGCTGGGCCTTTGCTAATGAACCTTGACCATTAAATTCCTTCCTCTTTATACTCCTGCCCTCTTCGGAATTCAGTTTTCGCCCAACTCTCCAGGAATACGTTCTTGCACATGACTCATCAAATCCATATTTATGTCAGGCTGAGCTCTCGTGGTTAAAGATAAGAACAGCAGCCTTGCTGCTACCTAGAATCTCAGGAACTCATGATAACATTGGCTATTATAAGATCTGGATAGTTCGGACTTCAGCAAATGTTAAAATATAAACAGTGGGCCATTGACTTTGCTTTCTTCGCTTGTTTCTAGGGTGGAGTTGATTTAAATCAACTTGATTTAAACCACGATTTAAATCACTAGTATAAGGTGACCAGATTTTCAGATTGGAAAAGAGGGACACCCTTGACCGGGGGGGGGGGGGGCTTGATTAAAAAAACTTTTTTTGTCAAAAGGTCACCCCAGGACACTGAAACCAGAATAAATACGAATCTGTTGCCAAACAAAATTTTGATCACGTGACCATGAGGATGCTGCAACGGTCGCTAAGTGTGAAAAATGGTCGCAACGGTCGCTAAGTGTGAAAAATGGTCATCAGTCACTTTTTTCAATGCCATTGTAACTTTGGTCACTAAATGTTTTCCCCCTCCTCGAGACTCCTCACTTCTTCCTTCATTCCTCTTGCTTATCTACCTTCACCTTATCTGTCTTCTGCTCTTTCCCTCTCTTCCTTCCTTCCTCCCTCCTTCCATCCTCTTCTTTCCTCACTCACTCCCTTCCTCCTTTTTTCTCTTCCTTCCTCCTTCCATTCTTTATACGATATAAAATTCAATGAGGGTGAAACACACAAAATCTGGCAAAGCTGCCTTGCACCAACCTGGCCTGCCCATAGAATAGCAGCCACTTTGAGACACATAAACCTGGTCTGAACATATTGCATCACAAAGATTTGCAAAGATCACATTTGCAAAAAGGAACATTTCTTGTAGTAAATACATTTTATAAACAATTTAAAAGTAAAAATCCCCCCAAAATAATAAAAAAGGTATTCTATAAATAAAAGAAATCCTTAAAAACCATTGTTAAGTATTACACCAGCAATAATTTATACTGTCACCATTTCAAACTATCATCAGAAATACGAATCTGTTGCCAAACATCAACATTTTGATCGCGTAACCATGAGGATGCCACAACGGTCGCTAAGTGTGAAAATGGTCGCTAAGTGTGAAAAATGGTCATCAGTCACTTTTTTCAATGCCATTGTAATTTTGGTCACTAAACAGCCATGTTCCTGACTTAACAACCACCATGATTCACTTAACGTGGCAATAAAAGGTCGCAAAATGAGGCAAAAATCATTTAACAAACGTCTCCCTTAGCAACAGAAATTGGGGGATCAATCCTGGTCGTAAGTCGAGGATTACCGGTAGCCAATTGCAAAAGGCAACTTTACTTGGAACAGGTGTGATTGTGCCCGGATCCCTTTCATGCCAACATATCCATCTTCTGCTCTTTCCCTCTCTTCCTTCCTTTCTCCTTCCATCATCTCCTTTCCTCACTCACTCCCTTCTTCCTTTTTTCTCTTCCTTCCTCCTTCCATTCTTTCAGCTTCATTTCTTTTGCCTATCTACCTTCTCTGTCTTTCTGCTCTTTCCATTTCTCCCTTCCTCTTTGCTTTTGTTCCTTTCTCCTTCCCTCCTTTCCTATTTCTTGCTTCTTCCTTCCTTCTGCCTATCTACTTTCACCTTCTCTGTCTTTCTGCTCTTTCCCTGTCTTCCCCTTTCCTCCCTCCTTCCCTTCTTTCCTTTCTAGTTCCATCCTTTCTTCTTTCCTCTCTCCCTCTTTTTTCCCTTCCTTCCCCCTTCCTCTTGCCTATCAACTTCATCCTCTTTGTCTTTCTGCTCTTTCCCTCTCTTCCCCTTTTCTTCCTACCTCCTTCCTTCTCCCTCCCTTCTTCTTTTTCTTCCTTTCTTCTTCCATCTTCCTCCTTCTCCTTCCATTCTTTCTCCTTCCATCCATCTTTTCTCCTTCCATCTTCTCCCCCCCTCCCTTCTTCTTTTCCTCCCCCCTCCCTCCTTCCTTCCTCTCCTTCCCTTTCTCACACACAGGAAGGGGAGGGGGGCTATCTAGTCGCTTTCACAGCATAATTTCTTTATCTAACTTTTAAAAAACAGTGTGCAAATCAAACGAGATTTTCGTAACCTGCGAAGCACCAAGTTATATTATGTTGTTACAAATTCGCAGCTACTCCATTCTTTCTGATAGGGAACTACATTTCCCAAGATGCCTCAGGTCCTCAAAGCGCTGAACGCAGTTTTGCAATTGACTCCAGCGAGGCCCGGTAGCCGCCGGCTGGGGTGGTTGTCAGGGCGATGCGGAGCGGACGCGCCGTTTGTTACTGCTTCCAGCAATCAAGACGGACAAGGGAAGCGACTGAAACGGACGCTGGCCGCAGGAGAGCGAGGCTGCTGCCAGCCGTTTCACCTTGCGCAGCGAATTTGACTGGGTCCCGGGGCTTCTGCCGGGTGGCAGAAGCCCGGGACCCAGTCAAATTCGCTGCGCAAAGTGAAACGGCCGGCAGCAGCCTCGCTCTCCTGCTGCGGCTTCTGTTTCAGTAGGGAAGAAAACTTCCTTTCGCTTCCCGAATTTGACTGGGTCCCGGGGCTTCTGCCGGGCGGCAGAAGCCCGGGAAGCGAAAGGAAGTTTTCTTCCCTACTGAAACAGAAGCCGCAGCAGGAGAGCGAGGCTGCTGCTGGCCGTTTCACCTTGCGCAGCGAATTTGCACTGGGTCCCGGGGCTTCTGCCGGGCGGCGGGACCCCCGCACGACGTTCTGTGCGGGCGGCAGCCGCTGCGCCCATGCTCTCGGAGGCGGCGATCCCATTCACGAAGAGGCAGCTCCTCGTGGGCGCAGCGCCTGCCGCCCGCACAGAGTGAATTTAATTGGGATCGCCTGCGGCCGCGAGGACCCCTGCACAAATGGATTCCTCACGGCCGCAGGCGATCCCAATTCACTCAGCCAGGGCGGGCAATTTCTGCACGAACGGACTACTCCTCGCGGCCGCAGGAGGACAGGGAGGAGGAGGGGGCAGCCGCCCGCACGCGGTTCAGGGGCTTCTGCCGGGCGGCGGGAGCCCCTGCACCGCATGGAACTTCTCTGCCGCGGGCGGCTGCAGCTGCCCCCACCCTCTCCTCCTGCCGCGGCGAGCGGAAAATTCGATTAGAATTAGATTACTCACCAGTCAGCGCAGCTGCAACCTCTTTCGTCTTTTGTAGAAAGGAAATGGAAACTCGCGCAAGCGTGCTGAAAATTTCCCATCCCAGCCAGCTCACTGATTGGCTGGAGTCCAGGCCAATCCAATCAGTGAGCGGGAGGCTGGGCTGGCTTAAATTTGTAGGTAGTAGGTAAAAGGCTAAAAGCACGCTTTTTTTGGCGCTCGCAGCTCCCGCCCATCAGCTGCTAGCTTGCTGGGCTGGCTCATCTGGTAGGATAGAGAACAGAACGATGAGCCAGCCCAGCAAGCTAGCAGCTGATGGGCGGGAGCTGCGAGCGCCAAAAAAAGCGTGCCTTTTAAAAAGGCGGGCGGGACGCGGGAAAATGCGTTGGAAGGCGGGTGTGTCCCGCCAAAAGCGGGACGTCTGGTCACCTTACACTAGTAAAAAGGCTTGATTTAAATCAACTCGATTTAAATCATAATTTTTAAAGAGCAGCTGTCATCTCTTTCCCGCAGCCGATCCTTCTGTGACCCGCTGTTGAATCACCGACAGTCCCAATATTGCAGAATATGCTACATAACTAAGCTCCATTTGATGCGGAACAAAGTAAATTATTAATGTATCTTCAATAGAAAACTATCTTTAGATAGATTTTTCTTTACCGCAAATGTATTTCATTAAAATAAATTTGATTTAAAAAATCCAATTTAAATTTTAAAAAACCCAAGTTAATTTTTTTTAAATCAGATTTTTTTTTTAAAAAAAATATCATTGATTTTTCTCCACCCTGCTTGTTTCCGGGCCATTGTAAATTTGAATGGTCACTAACTGTTTTAAGTTGAGGAATATCTGTATTCCAGATCCTGCGATACCCCAACCCCCTTGTCCCAGTGGTGAAATTCAATTTTTGTTTACGACCGATTTTGTGGGCGTGGCTTGGTGGGCGTGGCAAGGGAAGGATACTGCAAAATGTCCATTCCCACCCCACTCTGGGGCCAGCCAGAGGTGATATTTGCCAGTTCAACGAACTACTCAAAATTTCTGCTACCGGTTCTCCAGAACCTGTCAGAACCTGCTGAATTTCACCCCTGCCTTCTCCGAAGACCTGCCTAGGTTGGAGGCACCAAAACCAGGGAGATGCCAACGAATTGAGCAAGCCCTTTGGAAACGATGCCAGAAGCGACGCTGTTCATGTTTTCCCTATGTTTCCCTGGTGTTAACAGTACACATAAACAAGAATCACTTGTTCTAACCTTTTTCTAACTTCATTTTAAACAAAAACAAAGTTGTGCTATATTTGGCCAATCTTTTGATTGTTGCCTCTGCTGTGCAAACTTCATAGCTGTGGATAATACATCACAGTTGATCTCTTAATAATGATGGGTGAACGCCAAGAACTGTATCCGATTGAACAAAACACAATTAAAACCATATAGTGTGCTGCGGGCACACCCAAAACTGCAGTTAAATTGTCTCAGGAATATGTCACTAGAGGGCAGACTGTGACCAGTTCATTTCGTAGATTAAACCTGTTTAATTGCAATATAAAACAGTGTTGGGTTTTGGTTATTAGATAGATGAATGGGGCTGTTGGTTTCAACTAATATTCAAACAACTCAGATAGACAATAGAAAATAATGATAAGACGATAGATAGATAGATAGATAGATAGATAGATAGATAGATAGATAGATAGGTAGGTAGGTAGGTAGGTAGGTAGGTAGGTAGGTAGGTAGGTAGGTAGGTAGGTAGAGACAGACAGACAGACAGACAGACAGACATGGATAGATGGATAGAAGATAGATAGATAGATAGATAGATAGATAGATAGATAGATAGATAGATAGATAGATAGATAGATAGATAGATAGACAGACAGACAGACTGATATATATATAGATAGATAGATAGATAGATAGATAGATAGATAGATAGATAGATAGATAGATATAGATATAGATATAGATATAGATATAGATATAGATATAGATATAGATATAGATATAGATATAGATATAGATAGATATAGATATAGAGATAGATATAGACATAGACATAGATATATAGATATATATATCTTTAATCACACACACACATTTATATTATTTCATATGTATTTTTTCTCCATTCTATATATAACAACCTTTATATACATTTGACTCATTTTATATCCATTTCCTATTATTTATTTGCTACCGTGTATTTCATAATTCTACCTTTGATTAATTTTCCGGTTTTGTAGTTATTTTTTAATTTCTTGATCTTTTCTTCTTTTCTTTTTTGCTTTCCTACTGCTCCCCCTTCCACTAGCCAATTAAATCCCAGACAGAGTAATATTCAGATTCTTTGTTCTCTTTTAATTCTTTTGTGAACCTAGCCATCTCTGCACCTTCCAATATTTTTTTTTATTACATTTTCTTCTGTTGGCATGTAATTATTTTTCCAATTTTGTGCGAATGAGATTCTCGCTGCCATGATTATGTGTAGAATTAAATATCTAATATTTTTTCTCATGATTTCCCTTTATAATTCCTAGCAGAAATAATTCCGGTTTAAATTCAGTTTGGTGTGTCGTGATCTCCTCCAGACAGTCTTTTATTTTTCCCCAATGTTTTTTTTTGCAGATGCATTGTATATTTCCTTTCCCTGACCCATTAGTGAAGCTCCCCAGGAACTCCCAGACTCTTTTTCCAATCTTCAGATTTCCCTTTACAAATACTATGGGGTGAAACTGAGACAGTAGGACCTAGTGAAAGAACAACTGAAAAGGCTTCTAGGTTTTTCATTTGAAGAAGAAATTGACAGAGGGGTGAATGGGAGCCCTCCATCTTTCTGGGGGGTCCTTGGTGCTCTCTGAGCTTGGCTGTTTCCTTCCAAGCATTGACATGGTTGCGTTTTGCCACCTCCCTGAAATCCAGAGAGATTTTGGACACTTCATGCATGCAAAGAGACCTTCTCTGCTAAAAGGCACCTTTAGGTGAGACCAGGGATGGGGTTGCAAGGTCTGAAACTCAGTACAGAAGAAAGCTGGGGGATTCTAGGAAGGAAAGTCCAATATCTTTAGAAGGATTTTTGCTCCAGGCTATCTTTCCTTGTCTTTCAGCAGCCGTTTGAAGCTCCCTTTGGCCTTAGAATTGAGGACCAAGCTATTGACCAAAACCATCCAGAGGGTATTTTCCCTGCCAGTTGAGAAAGCAGGCAGCCCAACCCAATTGACTCAAACTCAGTTGAGGAGTCCTGATGGAGCAAAGCAATAGGAGATCCACCTGGAAAGGAGGATGAGGTAAACATGAGTCAAGATTTCCTCAAAACCTCTGGATCCATCCACCGAGCCAAACGGCACCTTGGTGTGCCCCTTCACCTTTGGTCTTGAAAGTATGCTTCCACTTCTCATGATACATTTCTGGAGAGGACTACCTCCTATTTAAATCCTAAACATCTCCATGGTTTTCCTCACCATCTTTTCTCCCTCCCTCCACTTCCTCTTGGTGTTCTAGTTGAAGTATCTTCTCAAGACTCAACTTCCTGTCTTCCCCTTTTCCCCCCAAACCAAAGGAGGGCCATGGTGGTGGAGATCAACCATGTTCTGCATCAGTGGTGGGATTCAAATAATTTAAGAAGCGGTTCTCTGCCCTAATGACCATCTGGGTAGGCGGGGCTCAGTGGTCATGTGACTGGGTGGGCATGGCCAACTCAAGGTCACTCAGGTCAATGGACGCTTCGCTTTAGCTGTTACAATGTAATGAGGGTTAACCAGAGAGGCAGTTTCTGTAAGCAGGGCAATCAAGATGAGGCTAGAAACAACACCAGAATGTTTCCTTCCAGCCTTCCTTACAGGATTAGCCCTGTAAAGTGGAAAAAAGCAAAAGGAGATTTCTTCTAACAACCAGTTCTCAGAACTGCTAAGAAAGTTAACAACCGGTTCTCCCGAATAGGTGCGAACTGGCTGAATCCCACCCCGTTCTGCATGCACTAGCTATGATTCCTAGGTAGTCTCAGCTAACTTTCTATATTCAGAAATCAGACGCTTAGTAAGTGATTCAGATTTACTGACCTTCTGACCAGACTCCATGGGGAACTTAATCGTTGTATCGTCTTATTTATTCCCTTTCCCTGTTTTATTGTAAGCTGCCCGGAGTCCTTCGGGAGTGGGCGGCATACAAAACTAATAAAACAAACATAAAACATAAAACAAACCACAGTGATTCATTTATCCACTGTCGCAAGGAAGGTCGTAAAAAGGGGGGGAAATTCATCAATGTCTTGCTTAGCGATTGAAATTGCGAGCTCACTTGTGGTCATAAGTTGAGGACTGTCTGTATTTGAATATTGCAGAACTGTAAGGAAGACGTTTAGCCTTTTAGTCATTCTTTTCTGAATGGTAACAGGACGGAAGTCCTTGTGTTCCTTGCGTTCAGGAGAGAAAGCATTTCTTCCAACTCTGGAAGAAAAACCAACCCTGTAAGGTCGGCCGCTCCATTTACTGCAGACTTGTGGACTTCAACTCCCAGAATTCCATGGGTAGCTCAGGAACGTTGCGGGTTGCAGTTCACAAGTCATCCAAGGAACAACCATGACCTGGATAACTAAGAATCTCCTTCAGTATCCATCCATTGCTTCTTGCCTTATTAATCTTTGAAAGTGAATTCAAATCAGATTGAATGCAGCTGGTCTTCGACCATAATGGAACTCAAAATGTTTTAGTTGGGACATCTGTTAAGTGAATCCTGCCCCATTGTATGTCTTTTCTTGCCACCGTTGTTAGCTGAATCACCGTCGTTAAATTATTAACATGGTTGTTAAATAACCTGGATCGGGAGGCCCTTCAGACAGTCACTCACGCCCTTGTGACCTCAAGACTGGATTACTGTAACGCGCTCTACATGGGGCTGCCCTTGAAGAGTGTTCGAAGACTTCAGTTAGTCCAGAACGCGGCCGCACCAGCGATTGTGGGTGCACCCAGGTACACCCACGTCACACCTATCCTCCGCGAGCTGCACTGGTTACCCATTAGTCTCCGGACCCGCTTTAAGGTGCTGGTCGTTACCTATAAAGCCCTACATGGCATCGGACTTGGGTACCTGAGAGACCGCCTCCTGCCGATTACCTCCCATAGACCGATTAGATCTCACAGGTTAGGTCTCCTCCGGATTCCATCTGCCAGCCAATGTCGGCTGGTGACCCCCCGGGGGAGAGCCTTCTCTGTTGCAGCTCCAGCCCTCTGGAATGACCTCCCCATGGAGATCCGGACCCTTACTACCCTCCCAGCCTTCCGCAAAGCCACCAAGTCCTGGCTGCTCCAGCAGGCCTGGGGGGCTTGTGAAACATCCAGCCCCACGGAAACTGTGAATGTTACGTTTTTTAAAGTGTTGTCTTTGTCTGTTTATCCCCCTTCCCTTGTCTATTGTGAGCCGCCCGGAGTCCTTCGGGAGTGGGCGGCATACAAGACAAATAAACTAAACTAAACTAAACTAAGCTAAACCTGGCTTCCCATTATTATTATTGTTATTGTTGTTTCTTTTATTCATTAAACATGAAACTCAGCAAACTGAACATTCCAAAATGCATCACAAATACCACTGACTGGTGCTAATGGTTGATACGGTTTGCTGCCAGTGTCCTAGGTATCAACCAAGTACCCTCTTAAAATATATTTTGTTCCGAGTAAAATAGATGTTTCGAATAGTGCAGTTTTTTGCAGTTCCGCTGGTGTTATTGCAGGAAGCTGCAATTTGTTGATGTATCTTGTAAAATTCTTGGACATGGTACCAAGTGCCCCGGTGCCAATGGGTATCACTGTTATATGTTTCATCCATAATCGCCTAGTTTTGATGGCCAGCTTGCGGTATTTCGTGATTTTTTTCCAGTTCTTTCTCTTTGACTCTGGCATCTCCACTTCCAATCCCTGCAGCCATTCCAGAGGATGTCATAACCAATAGTATCAAAAGTCACTGAGAAATCAAGTAGAGTGAGAATGAATGAACTACCCTCCCATCTCATTTCCATCACATGACTGCCATTAGTACTTTCCCCCATTTCATCATCTTCTGGTCCGATTCCCAAGTGGCATCAATAGATCCCTGTTCTGACCCCCTCCTCCATCCAGGAACGAATGCCAAGACAAGCTTAACTGGAATGTACTTTATTAGGAAGAAACCAAAACCTCGGTGGCTGAAAGGCAAGCATAACAAACAGATAAGGACCTTGGCAGTAACTCAGACAAGCCTTGGCAGCAATCCAGCCTGCCGAGCTAGTCACAAAAGTTATCCAACTTTTAGTCAATGTGTTGACTTCTGCAAGAGGGGAGTGTGCACAAGCAGTCTTTTTATAGTTTGGAGAGGAGCCTAATGGCCACCAGCTGAGTGCAATTACCTCCTGTACTTGTGCAACTATTCCTGACGCCTATTAGCTCTTTGGTGCCGGGCATCCAGGAACATCCCAGTGCTGGCTACCGGATCACTCTCCCTTGTATCGTCCCCACTGGTCCAAGGCTCAGGTGCCTCCTGGTGGCCAACCAGTCTCCCTGCGCCTTGCTTGGAGTCGGAACCTGTCGAGGATCCTCCACATCCTCCAGAGCCGACTCATAGGGCCCCTCGCTGTCGGAATCTGGTGGCAGCTCCAATGGCTCCTGCTGAGCCACAACAGATTCCTGTAATCTCCCACTATTAGAGATGAGTTTGTGTGAAACAAGGAGAAAACAAACCAACCTTGGGGGAAAAGAAAGGTGCGGTTGTCTGTCTGGTTAGGTTGCATTCCACCCACTTTCTCCAAAGTAAGAAACAGGATCTGTGGAGGAGAAGAAGAGCGTGTGGTTGGCTAACACTCTGAAAGACACATGGCATCAATGGCTGTAATGCCAGGAAAAAATGGGCGTCTCCAACTGTAACCTTGATGTCCATGTCTTGGCTGCTTTCAACATCTAATTGCTAGATTATTTGTGGAAGCATGAAAGGAGGGCAAGAATTTCTCGCAGTAGGTACAGCATTTCCCATGAGTATTATGAAAGTCAAGCTTAGAGAAAATCTGGCAGAATTTGTAGGATGATGCTCAAACAGATATGAAGCATCTCTTTCCTATTTGTATGGGAGATATTCGCCATTGAGGAGAATCATGAGGAATAGCATCAAATAAAGATCACCAAGGCACCCATTACATAAGCTTCAACTTTGCAATGGTGAATGACAACTTGGCAACTCTTCAGTGTTGAAAAAATAAACAAACCTGTGATAGTATCATCCAGATCATCCTTGTGACGTACAGAAAAGGAGTGGCAGAGGCTCTCCTTTCCAGATGAAGCCTTACTCACGGGGAAGAATCCATGACTCACTGAAAGATGTCTTCAACTTTCATTTTATGGTAGCTTCGTGTTTGTGTAGGATTCTGAAGAAACACAAGAGGTGTGGTTCCCAAACTCCACACTCATAAGACTTGACATCATTGTGAGCTGTCGCTGCGATTTTTTGGTGTGAAGTGGAAAGAAGAGAACAGGGAGGAAACCAACCAATGATAAAACCCTATGAAAATATGTCTCAATTAAGACTTCCTCAGCTGTTACAAAACGTAGCACCTTCTGAGGAGATGACAGGAAATGAACCTTCAGTCCAAGGCAGAGACATCTCCAGAGGTACTGTTTTCTGATGTATCTTCGTAGACTGGTTGCGACAAATTATTTTCTTCCAGGGTCAGATTACTGAGACAACATCTGGGTTTAATTCTATTTGTAGTTGATTTCTTCCTGGTGGTATAGGGAGCATTAAGAAAGCCATTTACATCTGTGACTTTGTTCTCCATGCTGAAGAATAGATAATCTCACCAGAAAAGAAACAGGTAAGTTTTTTTTTTTATCCCTGATGGGATCTAATTTATTTTAAAATAAATTCCCTTCCCCATTCCCTGAAGGCTGGTGTGAGCTTCTTGGAAGAGAAAAATATTCAAGAAACTATATAGTATTCCCTTCCATGTATTTTTTTTAAAAATCAAGGGTTTTCCCCAGTAGTGGGTTTCAAAATTTTTGGGAACCTCTTCAGTATGTGTGGCCTGCTTTCCGGG
The DNA here is from genome assembly GCF_009769535.1 of Thamnophis elegans. NCBI lineage: Eukaryota > Metazoa > Chordata > Lepidosauria > Squamata > Natricidae > Thamnophis > Thamnophis elegans. The sequence goes on from NC_045549.1 coordinate 67,979,678, forward strand.
TCCACTGGTGGAACCTCTTCTAACCGGTTCAGTAGATTTGACGAACCGGTTCTACCGAATAGGTGTGATCTGGTAGGAACCCACCTCTGGTTTTCCCCCTTTCATCATGCAATAGCACAGGGGTGTCAAACTCACATTGTCATGGTGTCATCACGTGACTTTCCCCCCCATCGCTAAACTGGGCATGGGTGTTGCATCTGGCCCATAGTCCAGGAGTTTGACACCCCTGTAGTAGCACTTCAGGATTCAGAACTTGATTCAAGAAATTGATTTTTTTAAAAAAAATGTATGGATCCTTAATTAAATGTATTAATTAAAACATATGCTTCAATTTTAATTTTAATTTTATATTAGGATGTCTTTCAAAATACAACCTTTCCTTCTCCTTCCAACATGCCTCTGAAGTGTGATCTCTCTGTGTCCTTTTTCACCTGTCCTTATAGCAAGAGATAGCTAAGCAGCAGAAATTGGGACAGTAGGAATAATAATTGAACTTGCCTGTTGAACGACTAGTAGCCAGTCATACCAAACGGAAAGATGTTTTGATCCCTTTTGCTGGAAAATACTTCTGATCAACCGGCTTTTAAAATTGCACACTGTACCCATTGTGGTAGTATTTGATCAAACGATAAAGAGGAAGATTTATAAGTAAATAAATTGGGTGGGAAAACTTTGGCAAGTGGATATTTTTCTACAACGTCTCTGCAGCCGTTTCCATATTTTGAATGAAGATGGCCGATAATGGAAAGGAATGTCTCCATTTTACCTTGTCAGAGGCACAAACCTCTTCACGATTAAAACTCCCAGAGCATGTAAGTGAGCTTCTGCAAATGTTGCTGACTCCTAGAGAACAGTGATGGTCACACATCAGAAGTTTGGAAATTTATGTTATATTTTAATCGTAAAGAGAATTTTTGTGAAATCATGTTTGGCAGTAAAAAGGCAAGAAAATTTTAGCTGCAAATGCATAGGCTAATCCAAAATTAGTAAATAAAATAAAATAAAATAGAAACCAGAGACTTTCCTTTTTGGGATTGATTGACAGATAGACAGGATTGATAGATAGACAGCTAGGAAAAAGGACCATGAAGCTTTGTTTTTATATATGAGAAGTGGTGTGAGATTATTATATCTCAAAATTAGAAGGATGTGGCACTACTCACAATGGAAGCCTGGTTAGTGAAAATGGTGGAATTTATAGACATGGCCAAATTGACTTCCCTGATTAGAGAAAAGATAATGTGTATGTTTATTGCTGATTACAAACCCCTTGTAGATTTATTACAAAAAAGGGGGGGAGGGGGGAGGTTTTATGATTTTTGCCTTTCAGGGTTAGAAAAATAGATAATAGAAAAAGCAGAGTTTTTCTTTTTGTAACCACAGAGTAAGAGGTAATTTTGTAATTGCATTTGCTACAAAGAAAATCACAAGGTACTTCTTTTCATTTCTTTTCATTTCTTCCTTTTGTACTTTTTGACTTTTTCTTTTTTCCTTTCTTTACTTTATATTAGTTATTTGTTAATCTTTATCTTCTTTTCAAAACTCTTAATAAAAATATGTAAAACAATATGTTATGTTTTTATCTTGGTTGCCCAGAATTCCATAGGTTAAATGGGCAATTTGTTTAAAATCAATCCATCCAGTGTGTTATGCTTGGTAAATTTCATCACTCAAGAAATGTCCTTTGTTTGGGATAAACACAGATATTATCCTGTCTAAAACCAACTCTTCTTCACAAATCCTCTTTTTCTTTGTGCTTCGCTTTAAAGAACTTTCCTTTTTTCTCAAATGGTATAGTGATAATTTTGTTTTCATTTCATTTTTTTCATTCATTCCATTTACTGTATATGCCACTCTCTCACTCTGCAAGGTGACTTTTTAAATTAACTAAATATTTTAACACATTTTTAAAAAGAACAATAGAAAAATAAATTGTTATTTAGAGTGTGTTTGAGGCTTTCAGTTTTTAGTCTGCCAGGAAGCAAAGCTAAGGGAATCTTTTTTTTTTATTAAAGCTCTTTCCAGGTCTATCTTGCTAAGAACAAAACAATGACACAACCTGAATGTCAAGGAAACTTAAATAAGTTTAAACAGTTTGAAAAGGGAGGAGACATGGCAAATGAAGTATATAAGATGTCATGGGAGAAGCAAATGGAAGATTTATTCAAAGCATTCAAGCCAAAACGAGGTAATTATTTTAATTTTTGTTTTCCTCGAGGTGCTTCCAAACCATGAATACATCCTTAATGATTTAGTCAATACAGAAGGTGAAATGTATTTTCCTGGTTTATGAGAGATATTTATTTAATTTATCAAATTTATTTGCCACCCATTTTGCAGTGCAGATGACACTGAACTGAGATTACAGATTAGAGAAGTTTGGTGCTAAATTACTCAGGAAAATCCTTGTATAGAACTGATGCCAAATATTATGCTGTTTTGACCCCCCTCATCCCACACCAAAGTACGCCAAGACAAAGATACTTCAAGGATTTATTAACACACAGACAGGACCTTGGCAGCAATCCAGCATAGTCCAGGCCTTGGCAGCAATTCAGCACAGACCAACCTTGGTAGCAATCCAGCCTGCCAAGCTAGCCACGAAAGTTCTCCAACTGTAATGAATACGTTGACTCCTGCAAAAGGGCGTGTGCACACTCATTCCTTTTATAGTCTTGAGAGGAGCCTAATTACCACCATCTGAGTGCAATTATCTCCTGTAACTGCGTAACTGTTCCTTACGCCTATTAGATCTTCATTGCCGGGCATCCAGGAACAACTCTCTTGGCTCCTCCCCACTGCTCCAATGCATGACGTCCGGATCACACTCCCTTGTCTCCTCCCCACTGGTCCAAGGCTCAGGCGCCTCCTGGTGGCCAACCAGCCTCTCTGCCCCCTGCTTGGAGTCGGAACCTCTGTCCAGGGTCCTCCACATCCTCCAGAGCCGACTCATAAGGCCCCTCGCTGTCAGAGTCTGGTGGCAGCACCAACGGCTCCTGCTGTTATGCAACATTATGCATAATGTCAGATTAACCACCTACTTTTTTCAGTTTGTAGTTCTGAGTGTAACTGAGGGATGGTTTATAGAGTTCTTTGGAATCAGTTTTAAGCAATCAACTATACATTGCTTAAAATTGATTCCAAAGAATCCTATGAATGGATTCTTTCATCTCTTCGGAAGGAAGCCGATTCAAGGCATCCGTCTTTACAGAGAAAGACATAGCAATAGAGAGTTTGGAACAGCATTTGGAACATTCTCTTTGCTTGTGTTTCATATGTTGATATGTACATATGGATGTTCTTGTAGACTCTTCATCATATATTCCGGCAGCGGCAGAAAAGCCCTGGCAGTTTCAATTTTGGGATATTAATAATACATTTCTCAGAGTGGTGGACAAAGTATTGATGACAACTCCACAAATTTCAAATTCACCAGGTAACAGGAGAATCTCTTATATTTTGGTGGAATATTTAAGTTATAGTATTAGCCAAATTATTGATGGGATGTCTTTGATGGTAGTAATTATTGTACTCACAAGATTCGGATTGACCCAAACAATGATGGAACTGTCAAGATTTGCTGTCCAACAGTGAGTTAGTAAAAATTCAAAACCATGGTTTCAAGACCTCCCCTGCATAGTCCATTGTCTGATATTTCATCCCCAGGGCACCCATTTATCCTGGGCACCTGACTTTCTGCCAACCTGATTCCTGCCCTACAGTTTTCAGGAGGATAAAAAAATTTAAAACAAAAGGCTTTTTTTTCAAAAAGGTTTTCATAAGTTTTTAGTATTTCATTAGATTTGCAAATGTGTTGTAGTAGATTTATTGCTTTCATGTAATTTAACTGTTGTTCTAGTTCCTATTAATTCTTTTCTTGGTCCTAACAAGAAAGATGTTTTCTTCTCCTCTTGAGTTGTCTTATACACAAACACACACACACACACACACACACACACACACACACACACAGTAGAGGCATGCAGTTGAGTCATTTTTGGGAGCCTCTACTATATTTTCTGAACATTTCCACTAGGTCTACACTGGTTTCTCATTCAATATTTCCAAATCAATGAAACCATTGCACTTTGACACAAATGCATGACTCTGTTGCTTTCATATAATTTTCCCCCAGGATGTTCTTTTGATGTAGTTCCTAATACCGCATTAGATTCAACAAGGAATCCAATCTTTATGGGTGCTGATAATCATGTTGTGTCCTGTATAAAGTCTGATGATGGACAGCTTCAAATACAGCTCATGGTGAGTGCTTCATTTATACTCATTCTTTTTTAGAATACAGTGAATGACCTGGAAGGGACCTTGGAGATCTTCTAGTCCAGCCCTGTGCTCAAGTAGGAGAAACTATACTATTTTAGATAAGTGACTGTCTAGACTCTTCTTAAAAACATCCAGTGATGGAGCAGCCATAATTTCTGGAGGCAAGCTGTTCACTGGCTAATTTTTCTAGAAAAATAATTCGTTCTCTTTTTTCACTCGATTAGGATTGTGTCTCATCTGTGAAATAAGAGGACTCGCAATTTGCTCATAAATAAACATGTGCCAGATTATAGCAAATGCTACCTTTCTGTCACTGTTTCCCCCTGATATAATTAGTGACAAGTTTCTTTGTGTTTTACTTTTCACCAAAAAATTAAATTGTAGTAAATGGGCTTCATAACATGGAAAAGCAAAGAACTGCTGAGACTATTGCACATGTAATTAAAAGCGTCCTGTAATTCCAAGTTCTAAATCAGAAACAGTGATACTCTTTTAGTGGAAAGAAGCTTTCTGCAAGACCATTCTCCATTAATCTTGTAGCCATTGTTGAAAGAAATGTCCTTCTGGGTTCAGCTCCAAGTGGGGAAAAAGACACTGGAGACATGGAGGCTGCTTGGAAAGATGGTTTATTGTTGGACAGGGCCACATAGCTTGAGCCCTGTACAGAAAAGGTGATCACATGCTTTGATGTAGGTGGAGAAGAAGAGAAGGGCTGAGGGAGGGGCTTGCTAGGCTTTTTATACCCTGTTTAGTCCCACCTCTCTGTTTCCTGTTCCTGTGTAAGAAATGTATTCTGATTAGTTGTCAGACTCCCATGGTGCCATGCAGGGGGCTACTCTCTAGCCTGTTTTGAATCCAGGTATAGATGAGTTATCAGATACCATGTGGAGAGTTGAGTAATATCCCTTCCCCCTGCAGCTGCAGTGGGGAAGTCTTTATTATGTAAAGTGGGCTAGCCTGGCCTTCTCAATGGCCCATTGACAAAAGTGGGGATGGGCAGGAAGCTACAGGCAACTATTCTGTCTTTTAAAGCTTGTTTCTTTCTTTTCACATCCAGAGAAATATTCTGCCTTTTCAATATTTCCTAGGGTATTTCATTTTTCTGGGAGAGGGCTGGATGATAACTTCCCACAATCCACACCATGATGTCATGTGATATAATATTCTTTGTTTTGCTAAGGAAGACTTCCCTTTTTTTTTTAGGAGGAAGATATTATGAGAGTGTATAAAACACCAGAAAAGTTCAAGAATTTCACTTTCTACAGTACAAGTGATGGCAAGCCAGAGATTTGCACTTTTGAATCTGCAGAGTTCCCAGGTTGGTTCATCAGCAGTTCATCTGAGCCGAATAAGCCTATTGGTTTAAATCAAAAAGGAGGACCTGAAAACATCTTGTTTTATTTTACAAAGATAGACTAAATCAAATTTATTAATGGTAAGATAGTTATTCCAGTGTAGGAGGAGGACAGCTGAGAATTGTTATGTTTCCACAAGTGGATTCAATCCAATTCCCCTTGATTTCGATTAACTATTCATAGCCCCAATTTAATGCTTACTGCTAATTAAATAGCCTAACACATTTTGCACCTTTGATCTAGGAAATTGATCAAAGAAAATTAGCACGCACAAAATATACTTTGCAACCAATACTATTTTCCAGCTTGCATTAACAAGTGAACTGATTTTTTGCATTTCTTTTGACCCACATTTTGTACTGGCATTTCTTATTAATAAAAAATATGTTTCACAAGCATGCTTGGTTCTTTATCTTGCCAAAAACTTCCTATTGGAAAGAAGGATCCTCATTCAATGTTCACTTGGTTCCATTGAAGTTGCTAGCTCCTGTTTCACTCATGCCTGAACCGTTTGATGTATGGATTCCAGGACATGTGACAGCTGAAAGCAATGCAGCAACAATAGGTTTGAAAAGCAGGGATAAAACGACATAAATACAGCGCACTAAAGAGAGAAGGAGGACCCTCTAATCAGTGTTTCTCAACCTTGGTGACTTGAAAGAGAAGGAGAGAAAGAAAGAGATGGGGAGAGAGGGGAGCAAGAGAGGGAAAGAAAGAGGGAGAGAGGGAGGGACAGAGAGAAAGAGGGAGAGGGGAAGGAAAGAGAGAAAGAAAGAGGGAGAGAGAGGAAGGGAGGGAGAGCTAGAGAAAGAGAGGGAGAGAGAGAAAGAGAGGGAGAGAGGGGGAGCGAGAGAGAAAGAAAGAGAGGGAGGGATGGAGAGGGAGAGAGAAAAATAGGGAGAGGGGGAGGGAAAGAGAGAGAGAGAAAGAGAGGGAGAAATAGGGGGAGTGAGAGAGAGAAAGAAAGAGAGGGAGGGAGATGGAGGGACAGAGAGAAAGAGGGAGAGGGGAGGGAAAGAGAAAGAAAGAGGGAACTGAACTGGGGCAACGGCTCGTGTTCCTGCAGAGGGCTCTACGTGCCACCTGCAGGATCGGAAGGGTTGGGGGGGGCTGACAGCCCACTTTGCAACCTCACAGGTCCCCTTTACTCTCCCTGTGCTGCTCGTGAATGACAGTGGGTGGTGGAATCGGAAGGCTTGAGGGGGGGCTGACAGCCCACTTTGCAACTTCGCGGGTCTCTTTTACTCTCCCTGAGCTGCATGTGAATGGTGGTGGGTGGGGTGATTTGAGGGGGGGAAGGTACCAACAGCCCTCCTTGCAGCTTACTATCTTGAGCTGTGTGTGAGTTGTGGCAGGTGGGGCAAATGTGGGGTTGGGAGGGGTCTGGCAACCCTCTTTGGAAGCCTCATAGCTCCTCTTTATGCCCCCTGTGCTGTGCATGAATAGCGACGGGGAGGGCCTGGTAGTCCTCCCACTCCCAATCGCACGCAGAGGTGATCTTGGAGACACTCAACATAATATTTGAGAGCTTTTTGAGTATAGTGGCGCTACCACTAGTGGGACTGGAGAAGAGCTGTTGTGCTTCCAACAAGATCCCGTCTTAGGCCCAGTACTCTTCAACAACTTCACAAATGATCCAGAGGAGGGGACAGGAACTCATCAAATCTGCAAACCAAGGTGAGTGGTGGGTGGGGAATAGCTAAGACTTAAGACAACAGACTCAAGAACCAGAACTTAAAAACCTGAATACTGGACCCTATCTGGCAAAACACAATTTTATTGGTGAGAAAAGTTAAGGTCCTACACTTGGCCAATCCCCCGCCCCCCCCCCAAATGCACAGATATAGAATAGATAGAACCTGACTCAATAGATTGATGGGGGTAATGAACAGCTCAACGCCATCCACAAGCAATATCTCCGGTGCTTCATGAATCAACAGCAGGACAACTGTTTGTGCTAAGGGTCGCTAAGTCTGTATACAACTGTGGGGTTATTACAATGCTCATGTGGATGGTTCTTGGAAATGCGGTTACATGTGATTGCAATCTTCAGCAATCTTCAGCAATTCTTTACTTGTCAGCAATTCTTTGCTTGCAGTGTTCCCAGACATGTGCAAGGACACAGGATGAAGCAATGTATAATCTGTAACATTTGCTGCTTCGAATGTATAACATTTGATTCTTTCATTGTGTGTGAAAACATGCACATTCTCACGAACACCAATGATGTAATCACTAACCAATTACTGTGCCTTGGAGATTTGTTAACCAATAATGGAATAACACGTAAAGAAGGTGAGAACTGAGAAACTGAGAAACTATATAAATCTTGTCTGATGCTCAATAAAGTGCTGTTGATTCTGATGCTGATCAATAAACTGCTGTTGATTCTGCTATCCGTGGATTGGTTTACTTTCACTCATCTTCAGCCTTCGGGAACAAATGCTACATTCAACAACTCACAACACACCTCCACCCAAGTGACTTCGTGCTTCAACAGTTAGTTTTCACCCGTGCCTTTCCCTTTTCCCATGGGACCATCCTGTGCCTTCATAGTCCTTCAAAAGCTTTGGGATGTGCACCAATGCCAACTCAACAGGGCCAAGGACTACAAGGAGTTTGCTGACTCACTGCAGACATTCCTCTACTAGCCGTGCAGGATCGGGTTTGGCTTTCCACGTAGCTTTCAACTACCTGTTGGAGGTTTCGGTGGTGGCAGATCAGTTTACTTTATCAATATTATTGTTGTTATTACATATAGCTGTTAAATGACATAAAGACTTCTTGAGCCAACCATTCTGGCTAGTCTCAATTTAACACCTGTATTACTTATTTACACCGATTTTTATTTTTAAACGATATGTTTTATATTACTATGATAATATCCTTGCTCTCCACTGATTCTACAATGTGGGGAGGAAACTAAGCATGGGAGAAAGAATGAGAAATAACTGATTTAAATAATACAGCTGTATCTCAACAGAAGTCCAACTTCCCATTCTGTTCAAAGGAGGGAACACAGTGGGGTCCAGCTAATAAAAATCAGATGGACTAGAGCAGGACTCGGCAACTTAAACACTCAAAGAGCCACAAAGGTCCTAACTGGAAGCCCCCCGTCCAATTCTGGAGCCGACCGGAAGTCCGGTTTCCCCACCATAGAGTCTCCTCCTAGCATGGTGTCCTTTTTTCCTCTGCCTACTGGAAGTCTGGTTCCCCCACCATAGAGTCTCCTCCTAGTCTGGCATCCTTTTTCCTCTACCTGTCCTAACCGAAAGCCCTATCAATTGTGGAGCTGACCGGAAAACCCGCCTCTTGCAATAGAGTCCTGTTTCTCCCCCCTCCAAACAGGAAGTTCCTCGCAAAATTGTGGTGCTGACTGGCGATAGGGAGCCGCAGCAGAGGGATGAAAGAGCCACATGCGGCACCCGAGCCGCGGGTTGCTGATCCCTGGACTAGAGACAGGGGGCCTTAGTTGTTTTTTTTTAACGGTGTTTGGTTATTAGCAATGTTTTTCTTCTCTTTTCTTTATGTTTTAGAAAAAAAAAATACTTTTGCAGAAGGCTTATCATGAAACATTAGAAACTGGTTGATCCTCGTGAAGGAGAAGTGAAAGGTGAAGAGCAGCACTGCTAAAGAAACCAGGCAGAAATAACTGCTAAATATTGGGTTGTTAACTCAGAAGCACCTTTGGCGCCAAAGTATTTACACATTCTTTGACCCAGCCCCATTACTCATCATCTGCAAGTTGCAAAATTGACACTTGATCAAATGTCTTCAGCTTCTTCAAACGTCTCCTTGTCCCGGTGTCCTCCGACAATTGCTTTTGGTCAGTCAGTGCAGCAATCAACGAATCAAAAATGTGTGCAGGTAGATTTCTCTTTCAATCCATTCGAGAAAGTGAGACACATTACTGTAAACTCCGGGACCGAAAACTTTGGAAAAACAAACGGAGCCCCAAGAAGTCAAGCCAAATAGCGTCCAGCGTCCAGCTGGCTGCTCACACACAAGCGGACCTCCACTGTCACCCTGTAAGAAGACGGACAAGATTAGGGTTAGAAAAAGGTGAAATATTTGGGGGCTATGTTGACAAACGCAAATACAAAACTGTGTCCAAAACAATTATGTGGCTGTCTGGAATGACGTTAAAAAAAAATGACATATTAAGATGGGATACAGTGCAGCTCTCTGTTTTGACTGAGGCTTCCCAAGAGCCCGAAGCAAAACCTTTTATTAATTGACTGTGAATTCTGCTCATTCACATCCATCAAAGTCTTTCAAGGGAGGATTTACAGTCACAGACCTTATCTGGCTTGGAGAGCTGCCAGAAACCTGGCAAGGAGTTTCAGCACTTTTTATTGCAAGAGTAAGTGACTGTGCTCTGCCAGCTGGGCTGCTAGAGCTCCCCTTTTAAGGAGCTCCGGCAGACCAGCCGGCCAATGACAGTTGTTTAAACTTCCCAGGATTTGGGCAACCAATCCCGAGTGAGCGTGTGAAAACATGTAAATTAAGGAGCTCCGGTAGCCCAGCCGGCCAATGACAGTTGTTTAAACTTCCCAGGGTTTGGGCAACCAATCCCCGGTGAGCATGTGAAAACATGTAAATTAAGTAGCTCCGGCAGCCCAGCCAGCCAATGACAGTTGTTTAAACTTCCCAGGGTTTGGGCAACCAATCCCCGGTGAGCATGTGAAAACATGTAAATTAAGGAGCTCTGGCTGCCCAGCCGGCCAATGACAGTTGTTTAAACTTCCCAGGGTTTGGGCAACCAATCCCCGGTGAGCATGTGAAAACATGTAAATTAAGTAGCTCCGGCAGCCCAGCCAGCCAATGACAGTTGTTTAAACTTCCCAGGGTTTGGGCAACCAATCCCCGGTGAGCATGTGAAAACATGTAAATTAAGGAGCTCTGGCTGCCCAGCCGGCCAATGACAGTTGTTTAAACTTCCCAGGGTTTGGGCAACCAATCCCCGGTGAGCATGTGAAAACATGTAAATTAAGTAGCTCCGGCAGCCCAGCCAGCCAATGACAGTTGTTTAAACTTCCCAGGGTTTGGGCAACCAATCCCCGGTGAGCATGTGAAAACATGTAAATTAAGGAGCTCTGGCTGCCCAGCCGGCCAATGACAGTTGTTTAAACTTCCCAGGGTTTGGGCAACCAATCCCCAGTGAGCATGTGAAAACATGTAAATTAAGGAGCTCTGGCAGCCCAGCCAGCCAATGACAGTTGTTTAAACTTCCCAGGGTTTGGGCAACCAATCCCCGGTGAGCATGTGAAAACATGTAAATTAAGGAGCTCCGGCTGCCCAGCCGGCCAATGACAGTTGTTTAAACTTCCCAGGGTTTGGGCAACCAATCCCCGGTGAGCATGTGAAAACATGTAAATTTAACAGCGTCCGTCCGTAACACTTACCATGCAAGAATCCACAGTTCCAGCCTCGTAGCCTGCACATAACATCCTGACTGTGATGGTCTTCATGTCGAAGTAGGACTGACATTGGTCCAAGGAAATAATGCGCACTTCTCCTTCCTGCAGTTTGAAGGGCACTAAGCGGAAGAGAGGGGTGTGTGGAAGACACAACTGGGTGAGAATCTACAGCTGCATAAATGATGTCACCTGCCTGATCAAAGCTTCATCCTTTGTGCACTGACACTACACACGTCTCAAGGGTTGTTGGTTCATCACAAGGCTGCACCCACAATCTCAGCCTTCTGATCTTATCCCTCTCCCTGGTGGACATTCACATGTATTCATAGTGGGTTTCGTTTTATCTCCTAGTTTTGAACAGCAAAAACTAATGTATGTTTCGATATTAGGTTTAGCGTAACAGAATATTTTTCATTGGTTGCTTCAATCAACTTCTACCCTCAAAACTTATTATTTATTTATTTATTTATTTATTAGACTTATATACCGCTTCATAGGGCTTTCAGCCCTCTCTAAGTGGTTTTACAATTTTTTTTAGCAAATTGAGTCAGCAACTTGCCCCCACAGTCTGAGTCCTCATTTCACCCACCTCGGAAGGATGGAAGGCTGAGTCGACCTTGAGCCGCAGATCACAGATCTGCAGATCACAGTCAGCTGAAGTGGCCTGCAGTACTGCACCCTAACCACTGCACCACCTCGGCTCACCAACGACGCTATAGGGCACTGCACACCAGAACAACTAGGCACAAGGACAGTTTCCCCCCCAAATGCTATCACTCTGCTAAACCACTAATCCCCACAACAGTGTCAAATTATCTACAAAGGCTGTATTACTATTATTCTTCTCTTCCTTCCTAGTACTAATCTCTTCCCACTTATGACTATAACCAGGTTGCTTGTATCTTTCAATTTATATTATTTTGTTTTCGAGTATGATTTGATTGCTTATTAGTAACCTACGACTACCACTAAGTGTTGTATCATATGATTCTTGATTTTATTTTTCTTTAGGTACACTGAGAGCATATGCACCGAAGACAAATTCCTTGTGTGTCCAACCACACTTGGCCAATAAAGAATTCTATTCTATTCTATTCTATTCTATTCTATTCAGAGGTGAGTTCCTACCAGTTCGCACCTATTCGGTAGAACCGGTTCATAAAATCTACCGAACAGGTTAGAAGAGGTTCCACCAGTGGACCCGGAAAGCAGGCCACACCTACAGAAGAGATTCCAAAAAATTTTGAAACCCACCACTGGTCCTTAGATATGATTATTCTACACTATCATGCTCATATTTATAAAACTCAGCGCCTCTGTGAAAGGTAAGGATGACTACTGCGTTTGTGGTGCAATCAGAACATTGCGTGTGTTGAAGTTGTTTTAATGCAAACCAAAGATGCCTTTTAAAAAACAAGTTTACATCCTATTCTTATGCATGCCAGTGCTGTGTGTGAGGTAATTTAAGGTGGTTCTGACAAGTGTCGTCGGCATCTTCATATCCAGTCACATGGGCGGCAAGCCACTCCCATCCGGTCACATGGGTGGCAAGCCACTCCCATAAAGGAGGCCACACCCACGGAGTAGGTTTGAACAATTTTTGAAGCCCACCACTGATTCTATTCAATTCTAAATGCAAGAGTGACTTAGATCCACTATCTTCTTATTGTTCAGTGAAAATGGGGGACTATCAATTATTAGATATGGCAAAGGAGAAACAGATTTACCACACGGCTACGTGAGGCTTACTTTTGCTGCCCATGTGTCCCCAGCCGGTGATGTAGCAATAGGTATTTGGCTTAACTAGGTGCTCCCTGTCGGGAAGGCAAACTGGCCTGACGTAGCTGGTTTCGTTGATGCCTTCGTTGAGTTCCACAATGCTGATGTCGTAATCCACCACGGCCCGGTTGTAACGAGGGTGCAGAATAATTGTCTTCACCAAGCGGGTTTGCGTGAAGACTGACGGATGATCCAGATTGTTGATGCCAAAGACTACTTTCCATACCTTGGCATTTTCTCTCCTTGGGGAAAGAAAGGAATGACTTCAGATACCAGTGAATATTCTCAATCCACCTGCCATAAGAAGTCGAGCCGAGGTGGCGCAGTGGTTAAATGCAGCACTGCAGGCTACTTCAGCTGACTGCAGTTCGGCTGTTCAAATCTCACCGGCTCAGGGTTGACTCAGCCTTCTATCCTTCCGAGGTGGGTAAAATGAGGACCCAGACTGTGGGGGCGATATGCTGACTCTGTAAACCGCTTAGAGAGGGCTGAAAGCCCTATGAAGCGGTATATAAGTCTAACTGCTATTGCTATAACTGCTAAGTCATTTATGTACTTCACTCTGCTGATGGATGTGCACCAACTATAGGCGGTCCTCAAATTACGACCACAATTTTCTGGTGTTAAGTGAGTTTTCCCCCATTTTACGACCTTTCTCACCTCTGTTGTTAAGTGAATTACTGCAGTTGATAAGTGTCATGCCCCCGTCGGAACCTCAATCCAAGGAGGAGGGGGAGGAGCCAGAGCTGTGGCTGACAGAGGTTGAGAGGGCGGCTTTGTTGGTTTCGGAGGTATGAGGGGAAGGGGCAAGACAAGACAGTCCCGGGCCCCTCAGGGAGGAACGGACACAGAATGACCGAGAGAGGGCAGACGGTGGAGATGAGGCGAGCTTTTGCCCTTCTGCTCCGCGGGAGGTTTCTGTCCTCCCTGAGCTCGCCTTAGGACACCTGCGTTACGGTTTGACAGGTGTACCGCCCCAGTCAAACTCCCCACCTGACGCTGTCCCCGGAGCGGGTCGCGCCCGGCTCGCGCCGGGCGCTTGGAGCCAGAAGCGAGAGCCCCTCGGGGCTCGCCCCCCCGCCTCACCGGGTAAGTGAAAAAACGATCAGAGTAGTGGTATTTCACCGGCGGCCCGGGCGGGCCTCCCACTTATTCTACGCCTCTCATGTCTCTTCACAGGGCCAGACTAGAGTCAAGCTCAACAGGGTCTTCTTTCCCCGCTGATTCCGCCAAGCCCGTTCCCTTGGCTGTGGTTTCGCTAGATAGTAGGTAGGGACAGTGGGAATCTCGTTCATCCATTCATGCGCGTCACTAATTAGATGACGAGGCATTTGGCTACCTTAAGAGAGTCATAGTTACTCCCGCCGTTTACCCGCGCTTCATTGAATTTCTTCACTTTGACATTCAGAGCACTGGGCAGGTTGATATCTGCAAAACTCAGCAAGGAGTCTCGGAGAGTCACGAACCAATTAAGCAAACTAATTGTCTCCTGCAAACTCCACTCCCCTTTCGCTCCTCTTTTATTTCCTCTGGGAGGGGCCATTCACTGCCCATCTGTGGCCTTACTCCCAAGTCGACTCTTGTTCTTTAGCTGTTCCCTTTGTCTAGCAACTCTGCGCATGCGCACACTGGGAACAGGCTCCAGCTGTTCGTCTACTTCACTGATGTCTGACTCTGAAGGCAGCTGATAACAGGCATACGGCTCTGGCCCGCTCTCTGCCTCCGGCACAGAGCCCTCATCAGAGCCTTCCCCAGACTCCAGGACTGGCCCATGTTCCTCCCCAACCTCCTCACTGTCTGAATCTGCTGCCAGCTGGCTTCTGGCAGGCCATAACACAAGTGAACTTTTCATTTTTCTGTGCCTGTTTGTGTGTCAAAAAAATTATTGTGAATTAGAAGCCTGTCTCTGTTCTATGTGTGTTGTACACGTGACCCCTGCCCCGTTCATTGCTAAAGGAACAAGGAGGCCAGAAGAAGCAGTCCCAGGGAAAGGACCTAACAGAGCAGTGTTTCTCAACAACAACAATTAAAATAAATAAACTTTCAGTTGTCTGGACTTCCCAGAATTCCCCAGCTAAAATGCTGTCTGGGGAATTCTGGCAGTTGGAAGTCCACATATTTGACAGTTGCCAAGGTTGAGAATCACAGTGTTAGAAGGACATAATTTTTGTAACTCAGCTTGGTCACGGTTCCTGGATGTTCCCACTTACAAAGCTTTAGTCATCCCACCAGCTTGGGACCCTCTCTCTGATTGCAATGCCCATCCTATTTCTGAAGCTCAGCGCTACTCACCCTTCAAAGCAGTGTGCCACTGTTAAGACCCATTTCTTTGCTATGAGAACACAGCCACAGATGTGACCACTGGACTCGCTCTGGAGCGAGCACTGCCATGGCCAACGTCCTGAGCGACTGGTCCTGCCGCCGAGAATCCTCTTGCTCATGCGAGCTGCAGGGCGACGGCCACAATCTTTTAGGAAAAAGATCAGCTGGTAAGTACCGGGAGAATGACTTGCATGGTCTGGAAAGCTTTAGCATCTATTCCACAACAATCGCAAAAGACGTAGTATACCATGAGACAGAGTAGTTATAAAAGCTAAGGTAATGGTTAAGGTTCCCCTCGCACATATGTGCTAGTTGTTCCCGACTCTAGGGAGTGGTGCACATCTCCGTTTCAAACCTGAAGAGCCAGCGCTGTCCGAAGACATCTCCGTGGTCATGTGGGTGGCATGATTAAATGCCGAAGGAACACAGTTACCTTCCCACCAAAGGTGGTTCCTATTTTCCTACTTCCACTTTTACACGCTTCCGAATTGCTCGGTTGGCAGAAACTGGGACAACAAATGGGAACTCACTCTGTTATGCGGCACTAGGGATTCGAACCACCAAACTGCCGACCTTTCTGATCGACAAGCTCAGCGTCTTAGCCACTGAGCCACCCTATTTAGCTACAATATCATTACACTTAAATCAGGAGTGTCAAACTCGATTTCATTGAGGGTCGCATCAGGGTTCTGTTTGACCTTGGGAGGCCAGGATGGGCGTGGCCAGCCATTCATGTCAGGGGCGCCTGTAGCGGCCCAAGTGTTCTGCCAGCAAAAACGTACTCCTAATCTCTGTTTTCGGCCGGGACAGCCTCCTGCAACCCTCTGCCAGTGAAAACGGAGCTCAGGAGCCCCGTGCACGCCCCTCACGAGGTCTGTTTTTGGCTGTGACGGCTCCTGCAACCCTCTGCCAGTGAAAACGGAGCTCGGGAGGGCCACAAGCGGCTCTCGGGAGCTCTATTTTTGCTGGCACAGGCACCGCAGGCCAGACCTTCGCTGTTTCCCTGGTGGCCCAGCGGGCTAGATCTAAGCACCTTCTGGACCACAGGCCTTGAGTTTGACACCCTGGCTTAAATCATATTAACAATGTCAGAAAAATTCTTGACTAAGTAAAAGGCCAAACACAAATTATAAGTCCAATTGTGGGCAACCTTACTGCCCTGAGCAGAAGGCTGGAGTAGGAGACTTCTAAGGTCCCTGCCAATTCTATAGCTCTGTTAGCCTTGATAATCTTTCAGCCAAGGTGCTTTAGAATCTCAATGAATATTAGGGCAAGAGGGAGTAACCCATTTATTTGGTTCTACCACAAAACCGCGGATGACAAAATCGCGGTCGACAAAAGCGCGTATGTGACGTCATCACAGCGCGACAAAAAAGATTGAAAAATGTAAAAATAAAGCTAAAACCTTCCCCTAACCCCCCCAAACCTAACCCTAACCCTAACCCTAAATCTAACCCTTAACCTAACCCTAAACCTAACCCTAAACCTAACCCTTAACGTAACGAAAAACCTAACGCTAACCCTTAACCTAACGCTAAACGTAACGCTAATGCTCTAACCCTAACCCTAACCCTTAACCTAACCCTTACCTTTATGTGAATCGGCTTGCTGTAATTTAATTTTTATTTCAATTTTTCGATCTTTTTTGTCGCGTTGTGATGACGTCACATAAGCGATTTCGTCGACCGCGCTTTTGTGGAACGCGCTTTTGACGGGTCACGATTTATTTGCCTAAACGAGAGGTTCTTTGCTTCCTTAAAAGGAAGAACAAGGACCAGCCAATAGAGTTTCAGGGTTATAAAAACTACAAAGAGTGATAAACAAAATTGCAAGCAAAGGAAAACAAAATCCAATCCACAATATGAAAAAAAAAGAAAGAAAAATGATGGAAGGTGGTAAATGGAACAGAGAATGGCTACAAAAAGCAAAGCACACTCAACGTTTTAGAAAGTTCAATATAACAGAATTACAGAGTCAGACGGGACTTTGGAGGTCTTCTAGTCCAACCCCCTGCTCAAGCAGGAGACCTTACCCTCTTCCAGTTCCTGCTTTTTAATATTCTGTTTCTGGGCTTCTAAGAAGGCATATATTTTCCATTCAGAAAGCACAATGCCGCCCTAGATAAAGATGAGGTAAGGTCTCACTTTTATTCTCCCCAAAGAACCTTTTTTAAATTCTCACGAATTAATGGATAATTTGGAAGTATCTGATTTACTTCTTCATGCTTCTACAAATTATGATCTTACCTTCTTTGGCACAGAGAAGAGAAACCACATTCCTGCTTTCACATGGTAACCTAAGTGTATAAAGAACAACTTAAAACAGGCTCAGTTTCATCAGGGTAGTAAAGAAGCGCAGGAATCGTATATCTACTGAAAAACATTTATTATCTTTTTCCTGTATCATCAAAAAATGTGCTTGGAACCTGGAGGACACTTCATTTCTAAAAGGCAGTATTATGATGCTTCATTTATTGCTCTCAAAAAATTCTCAGGACTGGCAACTAGATCAACTATCAGCTGAAAACCAAAGCTGAATATATATATATATATATGTTATATTTGTGCTGATAAATAAATAAAGGGAGACCAGTATAGATCTATTTCAAGCTATTTAGCTCTCATTAGCTAGCCATACCCTTGCTGGGAATCGAACCTGTGCTCTATTCCCTCTTAGGCAGATGTGTTAACCATTGAGCTACAGAGCTCGACTCCTTATCAGCCAGGCCAGGGTGAAAGGTATATATTTAAAGTCACAACCCCTGGTATGCCCAAATATGGGAGGAAGGTCACACTTCCATTCTCTATCCTTCGGCTCGTCACAAGAGACCAGACAGACAGAAACCCAATATTTTTTACTGTTGGTTCGATTCCCAGCAAGGGTAGGGCTAGCTGATGAGAGCTAAATAGCTTGAAATAGATCTATACTAGTCTCCCTTTATTTATTTATCAGCACAAATATAACAAATGTAACATACCCTTGCTGGTGAAAGGTAAATATATACCTTTCACCCTGGCCTGGCTGATAAGGAGTCGAGTTCTGTAGCTCAATGGTTAACACATCTGCCTAAGAGGCAATAGAGCACAGGTTCGATTCCCAGCAAGGGTATGGCTAGCTAATGAGAGCTAAATAGCTTGAAATAGATCTATACTAGTCTCCCTTTATTTATTTATCAGCACAAATATAACAAATGTAACAAAAAGGCAACAGTAAAAAATATTGGGTTTCTGTCTGGATGGTCTCTTGTGACGAGCCGAAGGATAGAGAATGGAAGTGTGACCTTCCTCCCATATTTGGGCATACCAGGGGTTGTGACTTTAAATATATATATGTATGTATGTATGTATGTATGTATGTATGTATGTATATATATATATATGTATGTATGTATGTATGTATGTATGTATGTATATATATATATATATAAAATGTAAATGGGACTCAGTCAAAATACAAATATTCCTGCGTTTACTGCCTGTTCAAACTTACAACTGAAAATTGTGACTTATGACCAGTGGTAGAATTCAAATAATTTAACAAACGGTTCTCTGCCCTCATGACCGGTTGGGTGTGTGTGGCCATTGTGGGCGTGGCCAGGGGTTTGTGACAGGCAGCACTTGGCCTCCTGCACCCCCCTGGGAGCAAAAACGGATTATGGGGGCATTGTCCTCTCGCCACACGCCCTGTTTTGGGCCTAGTAGGCCTCGCTACGCTTACCCGGGAGTCAAAATGGGGCGCGTGGGGACTCCTGGTAGGGGCAGGGCTGGAAGGGGTGGGGCCAGCAGTCAATTTAACAACCGGTTCACGCAAATCAACTCGAACCGGCTGAATCTCATGACTGCTTATGGCCGTTTTTCATATTTTCCACCTTTGCAGCATCCCAATGATCATGTGATTAAAATTCATATGCATAATGCATAAAATTCAAATGCTTGGCAACTGGTTCATATTTATGACGGTCACAGTGTCCCTGGGTCATGTGATCCCCTTTTGTGACCTTCTGACAAGCAAAGGCAATGGGGAAACCAGATTCTCTTAACAACTGTGTTACTATCTTATCAACTGCAGTGATTCACTTAACAACTATGGCAAGAAAGGTCGTAGAATGAGGCAAACCTCACTTAACACATGTCTCACTTAACAACAGAAATTGTGACTCAATTGTGGTCGCAGGTCAAGGACAACCTGTGCTACCTTTTTATACATGGACTGTCTATAAATGGATAGGATCTTTGGGCAATTGGAAATGCATATGGAATACCTACAGATCAAAATGGGGAGTATCCAGGTGTGGGTTCCTCCCGGTTCGCACTGGTATGCCAGAAGGGGTTCGTCAAATTTACCGTACCTTTTAGAATCCTTTCGTCTGGTGGTAACAGTACCGGAATGCTCCTTCCCACCTGCCCCCCCTCGCCTGCTCCCCCGACCCATCCGGTCACTGCTCTCTCGCTTGAAATTTTTGAAACCCACCACTGGGAGTATCACCCCCCGAAAGGCTATTAAACAATTTGAGTAACCTCATAATAAAAGTAGCATTACCATTCATAATCACCCCACCCCACCCCGGTCTAATCTAGTTTGAAGGGCTGACTTTCTGCTATATACAGACTGCTGAATTTTCTCCACGTATTTTTTCCCTCCATACAGTATAACACCATGGTAGCTATTTCTTACCCTGTTACTAAAAGAGCATGCAATGTGGACCCGTTTTTCTTCTCCCATTCAGGGTGTAGATTCAACCATTTTTCCTGTTGTGGAAGCTCATACACTGGAACAAGTTCTGTCACAACTGGCCCACTGGGGGGGGAAAAAAAGCATACATTCAAGATAGTTGAATGTTAAATTGGTAAAGTGAGGACCCAGATTCTTGGGGGCTGTGAAGCGGTATATAAGTCTAAGAACTATTGCTATGTACTGAAACTAAGGGGGGAAATGATTTCCCCCTCCATAGAAAATAAGCTACGGTATTGATTGACTAGGGTACTGATAATGTACCAAAGATCATATGCGGTAAAAAATATCAGAACATTCTTTTTGTAATAAATTTTTTAAAATGTAGAAAACGAAATGATCCCATGTCTTAAGAAAACATCACAGATTCAAAGAATTGTCCTGTTCTGACCGAGGCTTCCTGAGCACCTGAAGCAAACCTGGTCTCGACAAAAACCCCTTTTATTAATCTACTGAGAATTCTGCTCATTCACATCCAACAAAATATTTCGAGGAAGGATTTACAGTCACAGACCTTATCTGGCTTGGAGAGCTGCCAGGCCGATATCTGCAGAACTTGGCAAGAAGTCTCGGAGAGTCACAAACCAATTAAGTGAACTAATTGTCTCCTGCAAACTCCACTCCTCTTTCGCTCCTCTTTTATTTCTTCTGGGAGGGGCCATTCACTGTCCACTTGTGGCCTTACTCCCAAGTCAACCCCTGTTCTTTAGCTGTTTCCTTCATCTGACAATTCTGCACATACGCACATTGGGAACAGGCTCCAGCTGTTCGTCTGCCTCATTGATGTCTGATTCTGAAGGCAGCTGATAACTGGCATACAGCCCTGGCCCACTCTTTGCCTCCGACACAGAGCCCTCATCAGAGCCTCCCCCAGACTCCAGGACTGGCCCATGTTCCTCCCCAACCTCCTCACTGTCCGAATCTGCTGCCAGCTCTACTGGTTGCTAGCAGGCCACAACATGCCCCCAATTGATAGTCACATTCAAGGCTATGATTTATCAATATTACAAACTACTGACCTTACCCGAAACCCATCTGTTTGCATGCCAAGTGGCTTAAATTTTCTTCCCAGTCATCCGCACATACAAAATAATTGGCAGCTGACCTATATACAGTCAGGAACATCAAGGAGCTGCTGTTTTTATAGAGGGACACTGTATAAAGAAAAACAAAGGGAAGCTTAACTTTAATACATCCAGGTAGAAGATAATTCATTGATTTCTCATGACATGGAAGATTTGCAAATTAATATGCGATCATTAACAAATACTGTGAGTGGATACATATAATTTGATCAAGCAATGATGCAGCTTACTATACCAACTGCAAACAGATAACCAAACTCCAAATGGTCAAATTGCAACCATTCATTTGAACGTCTGAAGTTACAATGGCCCTAAAAATGATTTGTGACTCGTACTTGCACTGCACAGATCACTAAACATCTGACAACACCTTGAAAAAAACAGCTGCAAAATTAAAAACAAACCCTTTCCCCAAAACTGTGCCAACAAAATGTAATAATTGCCCTGGATTTTGGCAGTGAAATTTCAGATGGTTTAGAAGGGCTTCCAGGGTTCTACAGGATTGATTGATCTAATTTTATTCCCAACTGTTCTGAAAAGACATTAAAATCTTGAATTTTGGAGGTGAAACCCCAGGATACCAAATACACCAAGAGCCTCTGATGAGGCTACTCATCCTAAAGTCTTGTTTGTCAATTTTAGTTTTCTTTTCATTAAAACAGAATGAAACAACGGCCAACCAACCAGACTAGCATCTTTGATTGTCAGAGTTACTCATTTACTTTAAACGTGGTTGATCTGTTTCCCATAAGTTTGCTTCTCCTCAGCAACTCTCACATTAGCCTCTTAATTATGGCGCAAGCCTTAAAACTTACCACAGCTCCATTCATCCGATGTGTCGGCACAATCTGCTCGCCCATCACACCACCGCTCGCGGGGTAGGCAGTCGTGGTTTGCACACGGAATTTCATCCTCCTTGCAAAACGCTGCCATGAAAAATGTAAATTGGGAGAGAACAATCTTTAGAAGGGTAAAGCTTTAAATCCACTAGGACAGGGGTGTCAAACTCAAGGGCCGAAGGCTGGATCCGGCCCTCGGGCTGCTTAAATCCGGCCTGTGGGGCTGGCCTGGAAATATCAAAGGACTCCAGTCATTTATTAGGAGCAACATTTTGGCATTTTCTTTTGCTGCGGAGCCAAATCTGAATTCTGCTTAATGGCATCTGAACTTTAGCCCTGTGTCTTCCCTCCCCTCCGTCTGTGTCATAAATCACATCCACCAACGAGGTGCTGCGGCAGGCTATGAACTTGCGAGCCTCATACACCTACTGCAGAAATATGAGATCCGAATCTGGCCAAAGGTATGCATGGAATTCTCCTCCCTTTTCTAGGTCAACTTGATAATAGTCATGGAAACGCTTTACAAGTTGACAGCTGCAGGAGGCCGTTCAGGCTGGCCCATGAAGGAGAACTATAATGCTGATCTGTTGTGGTCCAGCAGGAGCCATTGGTGCTGCCAACAGACTCCGATAGCGAGGGACCCTATGAGTCGGCTCTGGACGATGTGGAGGACCCTGGGTTCAGAGGGCCGAGCAGGGACCAGAGAGGCTGGTTGGCCACCAGGAGGCGCCTGAGACATGGAGCAGTGGTGAAAGCCAAAGGGAGTTTGTCCCTGACGTCAGGCCCTGGAGCAGTGGGGAGGAGCAAAGGGAGTTGGTCCCGGATGCCAGGCAGAAATGGGCGGATAAGCACCGGCAGCAATTACAGAGACACAGAAGATAATCGGGCCCAGGTGGTTGTGATTTGGCTCCTCCCAAGAGAGTATATAAGAAGAGACTTTGGGAAGAGACTTTTTGCAGGACACAACCGTTTATACCAAGCTGGAGAAACTCTTGTGTGTATCTCTTATCTGTGGGAGTCTGGGTTGCTGCCAAAGTCTTGTCTGTGAGTAATTACTATGAATAAATTGGCTAACAGTAACCTTGTGTTGGCATGACTCACCATACGGAGGGTGGGTCAGAACACTGATCTAACCCTCGAAGAAATCCAGTTTGACACCCCTTCTCTAGAACAGCGGTCCCCAACCGTTCTGGCATCAGGGACTAATTTCGTGGACGGATCAGGGGGTAGGGGGTGGTTTTGGTTTTGCTCACTCGCCCGCCACTTGCCTCCAGTTTTGTGTCCCAGTTCTTAAAAGGCTACAGGCCACTACCAGTCTGCAGCCCTGGGGGGGGGGGGATGTAGACCCTTGCTGCAGAAAATGCTAAACTTTTTTCTGAATTGGGAATAGAATTGCACCTGTGTACAATTATAACAAATTAGGACCGCTCATACCTGGAGGCAAACTCTATAGTTGCTTTGCATAACCAGGAATAAACATCTTTCAAAGTCTGGGACTTCTTAATTCGGTAATGTTTCTGTAAACTCAATCAACCTTGCTGGTAACCTGCATTATGAAGACATCTTTGGTGCTGAAAAACATCTTGGTTTTTCATTTCCGGGACGTTGGGAAACAGCAGATTGTACCCAAAGTGCTTTGAAGACTGTTCAGCTTTGGATTTCACGTGAACAGTGCAAATACTTGGGGGTGCTTTAGTGAGCAGCTATGAGAATTGTGCTATGCTTACACAAGGTACTCCCTAGTTCTTCTTCCTAATTAGTTTGGAAGAATGCTCAACTTCATCATCCAATTTCATGTGTTTGAAGAATGTACGAAGTTAGCACCCACCCCTCTCTCCTAGAAAAATGAAATGTCCTGGGAAATATGGAAAAGGCAGAATATTATATTTCCCTGCATCAGGGAATGGAGAAACATGTTTTTAGGCAGGAAACAGACTCACTCTTAATCGCCCCTACTTTTTTTAATGGACTCTTAAAAGGCCTGAGCCAGTCTATTCTACATAACAAAGAGTTCCCCTTTCAGCTCCAGGGTGATGGGATTAAGGCATGACAGTATTAGCTCTTTACCTAACTCACCCCATGGCATCTGGGAACTCAACCAAACTTGGACTCAAAACACAGCCTACAGAGTTGCCCCTGCATGGTCCCAGGGGAGTCTGACAACCAATCAGAATACATCTCTTACACAGAAACAGGAAACAGAGAGATGGGGCCGAATAGAGTATTAAAAAACCCAGCAAGTCCCTTTTCTCTCTCTCTTTTCTTTTTCACCCAACATCTGGAAGCATGTGATCCCCCTTTTCTGTTCAGGAGCTCAAGCCATGTGATCCTGTCCACCATTAAACCATCTTTTCAAGCAACCTCCATGTTTCCAGTGTCTTTTTCCCCACTTGGAACTGAACCAAGAAGGACATTTCTTCCAACAAAATCAAATTAACTACTTAAAGAGTGGCAGAAAGAAAAAAATAATGTTTCATTACTGCATAAACAAATGAAACATTTCAGGAGGAAAAGGCATGAAAAACCCTGAACATTCCTTATTATGAAAATGCATCAACCCTCGAAGCCTCTGTTTAGTGAAACCTCTACAGAACCAAAACCTCTTAAGAGTTTTAATGAACAAAGGTTCTTTAATCACCATTTGTTATCAATATGCAAAGTGTTTCTAGGGAGCCACACACTGCGACACTGGAATAAAATCAGTACCCAACAGTATGTTGATTGCCTCCTAGGCTTTGTCAAGGAATTAATTAATCAAAGCACAATAAAGACAAACCTATGAACTATTAATACTTGTTGTGAAATATAAAACTAAAGGGAAGAAACCAAAACCAAAATAAAACAAAAAAAGTAGAAATTTAGAACATTTTCTTCCCAAATAAATGACAAGAAATGTAAATTCTAAAATCTCAGCAGTGGCAGAAATGTTTGCATGTATCACCATACATTTCCTACTTTTCACTCTTGCTCAGAAAGTTCGGCTGCAAAAAATCTGAATAACGCATTTTAAGCCAGTTGTAAAATAGGTAAGGGCGTAATTTATTTTGCTCTCTTCTTTCTGTGGCCTTTGTTTGTTTGTTTGTTTAATAAATTTATATGCCGCACAATCCTGCAGGACTCCGGGCGGCTTACATAAAAAAACAATTTAAAAGAATACTAAAAAAAATTAAGAAATAGAGAGACAAGACAGTTAAAAAGGCACAACATGCACTCAACCTTAGTGGGGCTGGACCTCATTCAAGAGGTCAACAGCCCCAGGCCTGCCGGAAAAGCAGGTCTTAATAGACTTTCGGAAGGCCGCAAGAGTGGGGAGGGTCCGGATCTCTGGGGGTAGATCGTTCCATAGGGCCGGGGCAGCTACAGAGAAGGCCCTCCCCCGAGGAGCTGCCAAACAACATTGTCTAGTTGACAGCACCCCGAGAAGGCCCATCCTGTGAGATCTTATCGGACGCTGGGAGGTATGTGGCAGAAGACGGTCCCATAGATATCCAGGTCCTAAGCCATGTAGGGCTTTAAAGGTGATAACCAGCACCTTGAAGCGCGTTCGGAGACCGATCGGGAGCCAGTGCAGCTCGCGGAGGATGGGTGTAACATGGGTGTATCTTGGTACACCCAATATTGCTCGCGCGGCTGCATTCTGGACCAGTTGTAGTCTCCGAACGCTTTTGTTTGAATAGACAAAGCACGCAAAGTTCATAAAGAACGACAGGAAGGGAAATCTTAGCAAAAATAATTGATATTCAGACAAAAGCACAAGACAAAAGAGGATCTCGGGACAGGGGAAAATGGAAAAAGGCAGATAGCAGGAAGAGAGAGAAAAGATGGCAGAATAAAAGCACAGTTATTAAAAAAATTATCTAGAAATTTATAAAGGCAAAGATGGAAGATTGTTCGGTATCGAAGAGGAAATGAAAGGAGTAAAATTAAAACCATTTAAATAAGAAAGGATCTGCTGTGTCCTTGACTCTCTCTGAAGAATGCAACACAATTTGAAATACTTACAGCAATTTTTTTCATCCACATCATCAAGACAATCTGGGAAACCATCACATATCATTGCGTGGTGAATACACAGCTTGTTTGACGGGCATTCCCAAAGACCTCTTTCTTTGCAACCTGGACATAAGGAACCGACATGACAAAGTGTTCTTTCTTATGAACTGACCTAGCTAGCAAGCAATCAGCTACTCAAATAAAAATGCAGGGATACACAACATTGTGGCTTTTATTGACTTAAAATGTGTTTTTCACTTGATATCCAAAGATGGGATACAGAGGACAGTGGAATAATCCTTCACACCAGGGTGAAATCCAGTTACCTTTGCAACTGGTTTGGTAGCAATGTGACCACTCACCATCTCCGCGCATGCGCAGAGCGTCAAAATGACATCCGGGTGGGTGGGCAGACCCTGGTACTCAGCGCGCCTGGCAATCGAGTAAGCAAAAAGCGAGGTAAGCCAACAGTGAGTGGGGCTGAATTAGCTGTGCCACGTGATTTAGATTAATATTAATCACATGCTGATCGTCGAAAAACTGGTTTGCCTGAACCAGTAGCATTTTTTTTTTACTACCGGTTCGGGGGAACAGCTGGCATCTTTGCTACCGGTTCGGGTGACCTGGTCCGAACCGGTAGCATTTCACCCCTGCCTTCACGGATATGCAAATGTTGTTGCCTGTTCTATAGCTATGTTAACTTCTGGCTGAAAGTTCTAGAAGTCTTGCTTCATTCATTTACCACAGTAATCTTCATCGCTATCATCCTCACAATCTGGTTGCCCATCACACCTTCTGGAAGCCAAGATGCACCTCCCCGAACGACATTTGAAGTGACTGGGTGAGCATTCTGCCAGGAAAATTACAAAAAGCAATCGTTTCAAACTCGTGCTGTACTAACGGGTGTATACAAACTATAAAAGAAAAAAAAAGGAACAAGAGAGCAGCAGCCTTCAAATCAGGGGTGGGATCCTACCGGTTTAGCAACTGGCTTGCTTCTTGCGCGCTTCTCGCACAATGAGCAGTTTAGAGAAGACTTACTGTATTTTTCGGAGTATAAGATGCACTGGAGTATAAGACGCACCAAGATTTTGAAGAAGCAAATTTTTTAAAAAGTTTCTGCACTCTGCAGACCTCCCAAAAACAGCCCATTTTTCGCAAAAATGGTCCCATTCTTTTTTTAAAAAGGGCATGAATAACCTTTAAGAGGCTTTGTAGAGTGCTCTTGGGGGTGCTCCCCTGAAATGAGCAAAAAACAACCTGTTTTTCACAAAAACGGGCCCATTTTTTGTCAAAAAAAAATTGCATGCATAGCCTTTAGGAGGCTTATAGAGTGTTTCTGGGGGATGAGGGGGGGGGGAGGCAAAATTGAGCAAAAAATGGCCGGTTTGGATGAGAGACATGAGACCGAACAATTCAGAAGAGCTGAAGGCTGCTATTGAAGCATCCTGGTCTTCCATAACACCTCAGCAGTGCCCCAGGCTGACAGCTTCCATGCCACGCCGCATTGAGGCAGTAATTGCTGCAAAAGGGGCCCAAACCAAGTACTGAGTACATATGCATGCTTATACTTTTCAGAGGTCCGATATTGTTCTATGTACAATCCTTGTTTTATTGATTGCATGTAATATTCTAATTTTCTGAGATTGTGGATTTGGGGTTTCCATGAGCTGTAAGCAACAATCATCACAATTATGACACATCACGGCTTGAACTATCTTGCTTTCCATGTAATGAGTCTATCTCATATATTAGTTTCACCTTTTAAGTTGCATTACTGAAATAAACAAACTTTTGCACGATATTCTAATTTTTCGAGTTTCACCTGTATAATACCCACAAAAAACCCCTCTCAGAAATAAGTTATTTATGATGTTCAACATCAAACTGTGTTGGAAGAAATGTCCTTCTGGGTTCAGTTCCAAGTGGGAAAAAAGAGATTGGAGGTGCCCTGTGGTGAGATGGGTAAAGGCTAATACTATCATGCCTTAATCCTATCACCCTGGAGCTGAAGGGGGGATCTTTGTTATGCAGAATAGACTGGCTCAGGCCTTTTAATGGCCCATTGACAAAGGTGGGGGTTATTAAGAGTGAGTCTGCTTCCGGCCTAAAAACATGTTTCTCCATTTCTGATGCAGGGAAATATAATATTCTGCCTTTTCAATATTTCCCAGGATATTTCATTTTTCTAGGAGAGGGGTGGGTTTTAACTTCCTACAACTGTACGAACAAAACA
This sequence comes from Thamnophis elegans, assembly GCF_009769535.1. Classification (NCBI taxonomy): domain Eukaryota; kingdom Metazoa; phylum Chordata; class Lepidosauria; order Squamata; family Natricidae; genus Thamnophis; species Thamnophis elegans. Next base: position 68,007,719 of record NC_045549.1, read on the forward strand.
ATCATTTTGCACCTCCCCAGGTAGTATCTTCCTTAACTAAAAGGTTGCACTGATTAATTCTAATACAGGAATAAGCTAACTCAATCAACTTAGTGGTATTAGAACTACAAAAAATTCTATAAGCAAAGAAAATCTTTTTTTCCTGATTCTAAAAATAACAGCTTGAGAATTTGGGAGTTTCCATACAATAAAGGTTTTTATTGTATGTGAGACTGGGAGAAATCGGTAGACTGAGTCCATTCAGGAGAAAGAAAGAATGAATGAATGAATGAATGAATGAATGAATGAATGAGGACAGTCCCAGTTAGCTGTCCTAGTTCTACATATAATTATGTTCAACCATATATTTCTTGGCATTTCTGCCTTAAAGATTAAATGGCACAAATATTGGGGTTCAGTAAGAGATTACCAAAACAGAGTAAGAGATGAATCAGGCCAACTCAAGTCTAGAAGAACAAATAAAGCATAACACTCTAATATAACTTCGTTTTATTGCACTGAGAATGTGTGAAGAGAGAAACTAACTTGCTCATAGACCATTATGATAATCATACTGAATGACATTAACAAATTTCACGCTATTCTTCTTCTTTAACAAATAGATAAGCGTTATTTGAATGTATCTCCACCAGTTACTTTCTCCTGTATTCTAATTACCACAATTAGTTGCATTTTCTAATTAAGTAAACTTCATTTTATCCTCTAATTTTATCTAGCATCTGACTGGAGGAAAAAAAAAAGTTTAAACACCAGGTAATCATTGCTCTCCTACAAGAGTGGAATATTCATTAGTTATCAAATTAATCAAGGAGAGAAACAACCTAGAACTAAGGAGACATTTTCGAACAGTGGGAACGATTAACCAGTGGAACAGAAGTTGCCTTCAGAAGTTGTGGGTGCTTCATCACTTTTAAGAAGAGACTGGACAGCTGGGCACAGTGATTAGAGTGCAGTACTGCAGGCTACTTCTGCTGACTGCTGATTGCCAGCAAATTGGCAGTTCACGTCCCACCGGCTCAAGGTTGACTCAGCCTTCCATCCTACCGAGTTCAGTAATGGGGACCCAGATTGTTGGGGGCAATATGCTGATTCTGTAAAACCGCTTAGAGAGGGCTGCAAAAGCACTGTGAAGCGGGATATAAGTAAGTGTTAAGTGCTAATGCTATTGTCTGAAATGGTTCACCGACAAATGCGCGCCCGACAAATGCGTGCCGACAAAACCGCCGTGACAAAACGGCAACGTCAAAAGCACGCCCACTAAAGCGCATCGACAAATGCGCGCCGACAAAAGCACGCCATCGAAAACAACGCAAAAACAACTGTAATAACATTAACAACCCTAACCCTAACCCTAACCCTAACCCTAACCTAAAAACCCTAATCGTGCTTTTGTGGGCGTGGTTTTTGTTGCTGCGCTTTAGTGGGCACGCTTTCAACATCGCCGTTTTGTCACGGTGGTTTTGTCAGTGTGCATTTGTCGGGCAAGCATTTGTCGGTTCATGGTCTGAAATGCTATGGGGACTCCTGCTTGAACAGGAGGTTGGATTAGAAGACCCCCAAGGTCCTTCCAACTTTGCTATTCTGTTAAAAGTTGAGAAATAGACATAACCTTCTACATTATCATCAGGCATCAGGCAAGTTCGATTGTCCGAATTTTCTTCTGGGAACTGGGCGCAATCTGTATCCTCCGGCCACTGTAAACCGACAATTCCAAGAACAGATTCACAACGTTCCTTGGACTGCTCACAAAGAGGCCTGAGAAGATCAAGAGGAAGGAAGGGAGAAGGAAGGAGGAGGAAAGAGAGTGGGAAATAGGTAAAAAAACCTATAATCACGTAATTACAAATATTCACATACATATAACAAGCCCCATTAAAACAACACAATTTAAAAGTCATATGGTAGAAAATGTAGTGAAAAAAATCTAATAGAAACTCATATGGCAAATCTAAACAAAGCAGAGACATCAAAAGTGCATCTAGTAAAGGCTATGGTTTTCCCAGTTGCCATGTATGGCTGTGAAGGTTGGACCATAAGAAAGGCTGAGCGCCAAAGAATGGAGGCCTTTGAACTCTGGTGCTGGAGATGAAGACTCCTGTGAGTCCCTTGGACTGCAAGGCGATCAAACTGGTCAGTCCTAGAGGAGATGAACCCTGACTGCTCTTTAGAAGGCCAGATCCTGAAGATGAAACTCAAATACTTTGGCCACCCAATGAGAAGGAAGGACTCCCTGGAGAGGAGCCTAATGCTGGGAACGATTGAGGGCAAAAGAAGAAGGGGACGACAGAGAAGGAGGTGGCTGGATGGAGTCACCGAAGCAGTCAGCGTGAGCTTAAATGGACTCCAGAGGATGGTAGAGGACAGGAAGGCCTGGAGGAACATTGTCCATGGGGTCGCGATGGATGGAACACGACTTTGCAACTAACAACAAGAAGAAGATGGTAGAAAAATGTTTATCAGCATACATAAACACAAGTGGATGTGTATTGTGATTCAGGTAGTTCTCAGTTTACAAAGGAAATTGGGACCAGGATGGCCATTGCTAAGCCATGCGGTCATAAAGCATGACATCACGTGATTATGTTGCTTAGTGACAGCACTTCTAGCAGTCCCATTTTCCTTTGTTAAGTGAGGACCACATGGGTCGTTAAGCAAGGACCAAACATTGTCAAAACTTCTAATCTCTCTGTTGACTTTGCTTGTGGAAAGCCAGCAGGGAACGTCAGAAGTGGTGATTACTCGGACCAGAGATCACTGCGACATCCTAACTGTGAGCCCAGTGCCAATCATTTGGATCACGGCCATGTGACCGGGCAGAAGCTGCAACAGCCCAAATGCCACGGACCAGTCGTAAGTCCCCAAAATTCAATGCCCTTCATAACTTTGAATCTGAACAAAGCGACATAGCCTGAGGTCTGTACATTTGATTGAATAATTCAGGAACTGAATTATTCAACATATACGTGTGTTCAATAATTCAGTAACTCAGTCCTCAGATTTTTCTGGAATGCTATATAATTGCTTGGAGCAGGACAAAAGAGAGATGGTAAAGATGTCAGGCCTGCAATTATATTCCTTTTAGAATTTTGGCCTGCCACACTTTCTCTTATTTCATTATGCTGTTTCATTAGTATAGTTGATGGGAGGGGGGAATAGACAGGAGTAGGATTGTGGAATGTATTGTTATCATTCTTTTCTAGAAGCCTAAGGTCGTCTTTTATCTCCGCACCTGACCAGAACCAGCTGGGTGGAGATGCCAGCGTGGAAGAAGAAGATTGGACGATGTGATGGATTGTGGGTGTGGGGACAAGATCATGAACTTTTAACTGGGTGAAATTCTGATGTCATTTCCAGAATTGGGATTAACGCAGATGTGCTAAGAGGTCTGCTTTATTAAATTGGAACTTTAAGGATCATTTTGCCTTGGACTCTGATTTAATTCAACATGATACTTGGAACGCTGACAAGAGGGTAATCCTACTCGGAGTACGACTCTGCCACTCAGCAATACAGTTTCCACACAGAAGAATTTCTAGTGTTTTGACATAGGCTTCCCCAGCAACATGAAGCCGAGTCCTCATCCCGATAAACCCCTTTTATTTAATTGATAGTGAATTCCTCTCCAACAAAGTCTTTCCTCTCCTACAGTCTTTCAAGATAGTTCACAATTACTGACCTTTATCGGGCTTGGAGAGCGGCCAGGCCGATATCTTTCAGACGCTGCAATACTTGGCAAGAATGCAGGAATGAACCAATTGTCTCCTGCAAACTCCACTCCCCTTTCGTTCCTCTTTTATTTCCTCTGGGAGGGGCCATTCACCATCCACCTGTGGCCTTACTCCCAAGTCGACCCCTGTTCTTAGCTGTTCCCTTCCTCTGGCAACTCTGCACATGCACACACTGGAAACAGGCTCCAGCTGTTTGTCTGCCTCACTGATGATATCTGACTCTGAAGGCAGCTGATAACTGGCATACGGCTCTGGCCCTCTCTCTGCCTGTTTTTTATCTATTTGTTTTTTTTTTATCTTCCCCCCTCCCACCCAATGCATGTCACAGCAAGGATGGTAAGGAATATCTTAATCAATCTGATAGTATGAAAAAACACTGTCTATCCACAAACTTGTGGCCCTTATTCCAGATCTTCTCTATAGATGTTGTGGTGTGGATTGATTTTCTGACCGAGGCTTCCCAAGAGCCTGAAGCAAACTCCTTGTCCCGACAAAAACCCCTTTTATTAATTGACTGTGAATTCCTCTCATTCACATCCAGCAAGGTCTTTCAAGGGAGGATTTACAGTCACAGACCTTATCTGGCTTGGAGAGCTGCCAGGCCGATATCTGCAAAACTTGGCCAGGAGTCTCGAAGAGTCATGAATCAATTAAGCGAACTAATTGTCTCCTGCAAACTCCACTCCCCTTTCGCTCCTCTTTTATATCCTCTGAGAGGGGCCATTCATCATCCACCTGTGGCCTTACTCCCAAGTCGAGCCCTGTTCTTTAGCTGTTCCCTTCATCTGACAACTCTGCGCATCACACACTGGGAACAGGCTCCAGCTGTTCTTCTGCCTCACTGATGTCTGACTCTGAAGGCAGCTGATAACTGGCATACGGCTCTGGCCTCCTCTCTGCCTCCGACACAGAGCCCTCATCAGAGCCTTCCCCAGACTCCAGGACTGGCCCATCTTCCTCCCCAACCTCCTCACTGTCCGAGTCTGCTGCCAGCTCCACTGACCGCTGGCAAGCCACAACATGTAGTCTAACATTACATACAACCACTAATAGCCAACCACCTATTCTGAAGGCTTACCACCATTTCTACTCTTCCTTCTTTGGCTTCGCAGCTGATATAAAACTGAAAACCCAAGAGGCCATGTCTCATTGTTCTCCTCACCTACTACGTTTTGTTAATACAAATAATGCAGCCTTTTCCGCAGAGAAAGAGACAGTGATTTAATTCATGGATGTCCAGAAGGTCAGATATGACAGCCTAATAGACTACATCCTAACTATGATCATCATCGTCACCAATCTGGACAGGCATATACAGTATATAGTTTAGTATCTAGAATCCTCAAAAGGGTAGTTCCATATATTGTGCTTCTATTCTAGTTCAGAACCATTCTATAACAGAATCATTTCCTCTCATCGGAAGGGGTGAAAAGGAGTGGTGCCTTGGCCTAGAGGTGGAGTCCTTGCCTCCCAATCAGGAGGCTGTGAGTTCAATCCTAGGTAGAGGCAGATATTTCTCTCTCTGGGCACAATGAGACTATATCTGCTGAACAAAACTCCTCATTGGCAACAGGAAGGGCATCTGGCCATTAAAACACTCTGCTAGTTCCGTTCAGTTGCCCAGATTCCACCCCACAAGGGATTATGGGGTTGTTAAAAGATGATGATGATAATCTGAAGGGGTAAAACGACCTCCAAACTAACAAAATCTCTGAACCCTCATAAAACCTCCTTAATAGCTTGCTTAGGCATTGTCAGGTGTTGGCTCACAAGTTGCATTAAATCAGCACCTGCATTTTTAGATGGTAACCAAAGAGAAAACTGAATTTCCTATTTCAATAAGCAGCATGCTAATTTTAAAACAAGTTTCTTAGAGATGTTATGCATAAGAGTGGATTGTCCTTTACTCCATAAAATGTTTGATCTGTTTTAAGTTCTTGCTCATCATTGGCTCTCCAAAAATGTGCTGACATTTTATTGAGTGTTTTAAAATATTGGTTGTTGCTGGTGGTGCTGTTGGCCTTGAAGCCCTTTGGAGAGCCAAAATAGAGATTTCAAATGATTTCATTCTGCCTTCTAAAAGAAAAAGATGGAGATTTGGTTGATTCTGTTTACACAGTCTCAATAATAACAGTCTGTGGAGATTCTCAGTCATCCAGTCCCAAAAGGGCTTTTTCAAGAGGCAACTGGACTTCCTGGTTTTTCTTTGAAGACATTTCCCTTCTCATCCATGAAGCTTCTTCAGCTCTGACTGGATGGTGGGGAAGAGCCTTCAGCAGAGCTGAAGAAACTTCTCGGATGAGAAGCGAAACATCTTCAAAGAAAAACCAGAAAGTCCAGTTGCCTCTTGAAAAAGCACCTTTGGGATAATAATATTGGCCATGAAGGAGGAGAAGTTTGGGACAGACATTGTGATCACCCAAATGGCACAATTTGCCCATGCTGAAAATGCTAAAAAGATTGAAAATAAGGACCTATGTAGTGAAAGCCAAAGAAATGAATTAAAGTGTAAATAGAGGCAGAACCAGAAAGCATACAAGAATCACACAGCTGGACCAGCTAGCTATAATTTACATTTCATTGTGTTTCGTTTGTTTATTTATTTTTAGAGCCAAAATAATGTACCACTTTACCTGCAGGGTGGGATACGCTCATTTGTCTGAAAATCACATTTTGGCACTAAGATGGTACAGGCAAAAAACATCAGGTATTTGTAACAGTTAGTTTGAACCAAGGCTGGGAAGAGAGAAGACTCCCAGCTAATAGAGGCTTCCTTCTGCGTCCGATGGCCTAAATAGTTGGGATAATGCGTATAATTGTACGGCAGGTTCAGGCACAATTCCAGCGTAATGTGTTCACATTGACCTGGGCAGGATAAAACAGAAATTGATTTAACGATACAGAAACAACTACTTTAGGCCAGTGATGGCTAACCGTTTTGTCATCGAGTGCTGAAAGCGTGTGCGCACAAACCCGCCCCCATAATGCAATACAAGCGCGACACCCCCTGCGCATGTGCACATGACTCCCTGAGCTTCCCCCGCCCCCATGGATATGTGTGTAACCCTCTCCTGGGCTCCATTTTGGGCCTAGTAGGCCTCCTTTGCAGGACCAAAAATGAGCCGCAGGAGTGAACACTGCACCTTCCCGCGCTCTCCCCACCCCCTGTGTATGCGACCCAAAAATCAGCTGGCCGGCGGGAGGTGCATGCGCATACGCATACGTGGTGGAGCTGAGCTGGGATGATGGATTGCATTCCCCCACAGAGAGTGCCATAAGTTCACCATCACGGCTCTAGAGCCGAGGTGGCACAGTGGGTAGAGTGCAGTACTGCAGGCCACTTCAGCTGACTGCTATCTGCAGTTCAGCGGTTCAAATCTCACCGGTTCAAGGTTGACTCAGCCTTCCATCCTTCCAAGGTGGGTAAAATGAGGACCCAGATTGTGGGGGCAATATGCTGACTCTGTAAACCGCTTAGAGAGGGCTGAAAGCCCTATGAAGCGGTATATAAGTCTAACTGCTATTGCTATTGCTATTATAAGATAGTTTCAAGAATCATAATATATACAAGGAATCTTACAAAGGAGAGAAACCTGCCTAGAAATTATTTTCTCTTTGACGCAATGAATTTTCCTACATCCCACCCCATAAGGACCACCACCAAAGAAACTACAAAGTAGGAAAAAATGGACACATATCCAATTCTACTGTGTGTTAACTTCAATCTCTCGCTTTAACCCTATACGTTGAAATGAACAAGGGTGCAGATTCAGAGAGAAGCTTCCACATCTGACTGTGCATTCTGTTCATAAAGTATTTTGAGAAACGGCGAAACAAGGAAAGCCCAGTTGGAAGAAAGGACAGGAAGCATGTGAAAATAAAAACTTGGGAAAAGAGGCAGACAAACAGTATGTCTTTTTAGATGCAAGTAAACATGTGAAACTTTGCTTTCCTTTGTCTGACTGAATCAAAATGATTTCATTTGTGAGATACATGACAATTAATCCTCACAAATAACTAAACATATTTTCTGAAGTGTGCCAATGTCGGTAACAGAAACACAGAGGCTATTAGAAATTGTACAGAAGAGGCAACAATCCAAAAAGCAATACTTTGTCATGGAACTCACTCATACGGGCTAAATCAATTCCTTTGATCGGAGAAAATACTATCTTTATTGCTGGCTGAAAACCCTTCAGAGATTTTTTTTTTAACGTGAAACAGAAAACAATGAACGTATGGTTTGTGATTTTGAACATTATAGAGGAGAGATTATATGAAGAAGAGTTGTGATGTAACCATGGATTAAGAGATACATTTATAATTGTATATAATTATAAATGCTGTAAAGAAGAACGGAATTTCTTTCTACTTATTTCTTTTCTGTTTGCTTCTTTCTTTTAGCTTTCATTTTGATTTCTTTCTTTTTCGTAAGTTACATTAGTTTCTATTAATGTTTATCTTCTTTAAAAAAACCTTTTATAAAATCACAAAGCTACTCACTGCAATTCACTTGGGAACTGTTCACATCACAGAGAGGAGAATGCCTACAAGGATCAGGACAGGAAGTTGAATTACACTTCTGATCTCTTTCATGGCATAATCTTTGGCCTAGGAGAAGAACAACAAAAATCTTATCTCTCTATTTTTTAAAATAAATTTCAAATCCCCCCCCCCAATTTTTTAATAAATATATAGAGCCGAGGTGGCGCAGTGGTTAGGGTGCAGTACTGCAGGCCACTTCAGCTGACTGTTATCTGCAGTTCAGCAGTTCAAATCTCACCGGCTCAAGGTTGACTCAGCCTTCCATCCTTCCGAGGTGGGTGAAATGAGGACCCAGACTGTGGGGGCGATATGCTGACTCTGTAAACCCCTTAGTGAGGGCTGAAAGCCCTATGAAGCGGTATATAAGTCTAACTGCTATTGCTATTGCTATATCAAATCAATGGGTGATCAGTTTGGTACCTGGGTGTCATACACTCTAATACAAATAAAACGAGTCAAGTTAATCATAATTATTACATTCACTCAACATGTATTTCTAATCATAATACACATTTGTATTAGGTTGCAATCTATCATTGTTCAATTATTCCATATTTTCTCTTCTTAGTACTTTTATTTTGTTGCATAAAAATGTATACGCTAGTATTCCCCCTTCTCTTGTTTCTATCACTTATTCTAACTTTTAATCTTGTCACCCTTTACCAAAAGACTTTTTTCTTTCAATCCTATCTAACTTGTAATCATGTCACCTACTTAAAAAGAAAAAGAAAAGAAAGAGAGAGAGAGAAAAGCAAATGCAAATCAGAAAAGGAGAGATCATCCAAAAATCTTATCTCTATCGGTGAATTATATCATAGGGACACAATAGCCATATATGGATGTGGGAATTGGTGGCTGTCGCATATTGCAAGTAATCTTTGCTTGTTTTAGTCCAGGGCCCTCATAAATGAGCTTCATCTAAGCATGGAACAAAGAAGGTGGTACAACAGTGGTACATAGAAGGAAGTATGCAGTGGAGTACCCCAAAACTCTGTTTTAGGGCAAGTACTCTTCAACATCTTCATCAATGATTTGGATGAGAGAATAAATGGGGAAGTCATCAAATTTGCAGGTGACACCAAGCTGGCAGGAATAGCCAACACTCCAGAAGACAGGCTTAAGATACAGAAGGATCTTGACAAACCTGAACATTGGGCATTATCTAACAAAATGAAAATCAATGGTGAAAAGAGTAAGGTTCTACATTTAGGCAAGAAAAACGAAATGCACAGGTACAGTATAGGTGGTACCTTGCTCAATAGTAGTAACTGTAAGAGGGATCTTGGAGTCCTAGTGGACAACCATTTAAATAGGAGCCAGCCGTGTGCAGCAGCTGCCAAAAAAGCCAACACAGTTCTAGGCTACATAAACAGAGGGATAGAATCAAGATCACGTGAAGTATTAATACCACTTTATAATGCCTTGGTAAGGCCACACTTGGAATACTGCATCCAGTTTGGTCACCACGATGTAGAAAAGATGTGGAGACTCTAGGAAGAGTGCAGAGAAGAGCAACAAAAAGGATTAGGGGACTGGAGGCTAAAGCATATGAAGAACGGTTGCAGGACCTGGGTATGTCTAGTTTCAGATAAAGAAGGACTAGGGGGGACATGATAGCAGTGTTCCAATATCTCAGGGGTTGCCACAAAGAAGAGGGAGTCAAACTATTCTCCAAGGCACCTGAGGGTAGAACAAGAAGCAGTGGGTGGAAACTAATCAAGGAGAGAAGCAACTTAGAACTGAGGAGAAATTTCTTGACAGTTAGAACAATTAATCTGTGGAACAACTTGCCTCCAAAAGTTGTGAATGCCACAACACTGGAAGTCTTTAAGAAGATGTTGGATAGCCATTTGTCTGAAACGGTATAGGGTTTCCTGCCTAGGCAGGGGGTTGGACTAGAAGACTTCCAAGGTCCCTTCCAACTCTGCTATTGTATTGTATTGTATTGAATAAATCAAAACAATGGTATATAGAAAAATGGGGACTCTGCAGAAGTATTATGAGACTCCAAACCAATATAACCGTGATGGCGAACCTGTGGCACATGTGCCAGAGGTGGCACGCAGCGCCCTATGTGGGCACGCGAGCCGTCGCCCCAGTCCAGCTCTATGGCATATGCGTTCACGTCTCCCAGCAGCCAGCTAGTCTTCAGGTCTCTGCTGTGCAGGGGCAGGGCACATATTGGAAGGGGGGCGCATGCACAGGGGGTGGGGTACATGTGGGGGAGCGTGAGTGCATGTGGGGGTGCCTGCACAGGGGATGGAGTGCATGCACAGGGGTGGGGCACATGCAGAGGGCTGTGCGCCTTGCATTTTGGGAGTTCGGGCGCGTGCATGCTTTGGGCAGTCGGTCCAGAAAAGGTTAGCCATCACTGCTATATGACGTTCTCACAATATATTGTGTTCTGAGTTACAAAGCACATTGAACACTGGGGTGTTTATCAAACGAACAATCTCAGCCACCATCCTCAAAAGAACCCATAGAACAAAGTAAATATCATTTTTCCAATGGAAGCTCTTAAATCAGGGTTGTCAAATTCCCAGCCCGTGGGTCAAATGCGTCACGGGCTGGCCATGCCCGGTTTAGCAAAGTGGGGGGGAAGCCTAATAGGTCATGTGACACCACCATGATGACGTGAGTTTGACGCTCCTATCTTAGAGCTTTTCTCCAGCAATTTGAGTAGGGAACAAGGTAAGTAGTAGACCCTTACTTCCACCGCAATTCTCTTCATCACTTCCATCCTTGCAATCATTGTCTCCATCACACTGGAAAGCACTGGGCACACACTGCCCGTTTCTGCATTCCACCAGTCCTTGGCTGTGGCATGCTGGAAACAAGAAGACGGTCACTTTATAGGTTTTTCTATTAGCAGATTTTTTATTATTATTTTTTTCCCTTCTACAACACCTTACAGTCATTACATCAACATTGTTATGTCATCATACCTGTACATGTATATAATATTTCACTTCTATATTTACACACCTTTATACACAATTCTATATATATTTATATAAATTTTTTTTTGGCTTAATTAATTTTATTCTTGTTTTGCAGCCATTTGTACCAATTGTTCCAAATTTCACAATATTCCGACTCTTCTTTATCTTTTAATTTCAGTGTTAATTTGTCCATCTCTGCACAATCCAAAGTTTTTTTAATCACTAATTCGTCCGAGGGGAGTATTATTTTGTTTCCAGCATTGGGCAAATGCTATTCTAGCTGTAGTTAGCAGATGTGTTAATATGTACTTAATTTTCTTTGTATATTTCCCTTTGATTATTCCCAGCAGAAAGATTTCGGGTTTGTATTTTATCTGTTCTCCTGGAATTTCTTGCACCCATTTCCAAATTTTTGTCCAATATTTTTGTGTTTCCGGGCAGGTCCACCATATGTGGTAAAAAGTCCCTTGTACTTTTTTACACTTCCAGTAGGTCGCCTTCATGTTTGGGTACACTTTATAGTGTATGCATTTTATAGACTTTTCATTTCCCATAAATTACAATGACTTACTTCATTCATATACGGGCATGTCAGAAAACCTACAATACAAAATAGGATACGGATAGGATATTTCTGTTACACGGTTAAAATAATGAAGAAATAACATGTAGGAAATCAGCACCCACCTCTCTGCTAGAAAATTGAAATATTTTAGGAAATATTTAAAAAAAGGCAGGATATTTCCCCTAAAAGGGAGGCAGAAACTCAGCTCCCCTCCCCACCTTTGTCAATGGGCCATTAAGGCCCAGGCCAGTCTATTCCACATAACAAAGATCTACCTCCTTCAGGCAGAGCCATAATACGAATTTCCCAAAGCCCTTTCATTACATCATCACCCAGCAAGAGTCAACCAAGCCTGGGACTCAGGACAACCTACAGAGTTGCTCATGCATGGCCTCATGGGAGTCTGACAACCAATCAGAACACAAGCTACAAATTCAAAAGCCCAGAGAGGGCATAAAACCCAGGAACTCTCAGCATCTCTTCCCTTTTTTTGCCCAGGACCTCAAACCATGTGGTCCTGTCCATCATCAATAAACCTTCTTTCCAAGCAACTTCAATGAATCCAGTGTCTTTTCCCCCCACTTGGAACTGAACCCAGAAGGATATTTCTTCAAAAAAAGCAAAGGGTAAAAGTTTGTTCTCCGAGTTTGTGGGCAGGAAACCAAACCAAACTTGGCAAACAAACCTTTATTCTCATCCTATACCTGAGCTATAGATATTCACCACTACTGCAGATAAGCAAAGGGCCACCTTGATATAGTGCCGAAGCACCAGGCCATGACCCAGGTGAATTCTAGACCCATCTTAAGCAACCTAGAACTAAGGAGAAATTTCCTAACAGTGAGAATGATTAACTAGTGGAACAGAAGTTGCCTTCAGAAGTTGTGGGTGCTCCATCACTGAAGGGTTTTAAGAAGAGACTAGACAGCTGTGGTGGCGCAGTGGTTAGAGTGCAGTATTGCGGGCTACTTCTGCTGACTGCACATGTTTGCTAGTTGTCTCCGGCTCTAGAGGGGCGGTGCTCATCTCCGTTTCTAAACCGAAGAGCCAACGCTGTCCGAAGACGTCTCCGTGGTCATGTGGCTGGCATGACTAAATGCCAAAGGCGCATGGAGTGCTGTTACCTTCCCACCAAAGGTGGTTCCTATTTTTCTACTTGCATTTTTACATGCTTTTGAATTTCTAGGTTGGCAGAAGCTGGGACAAGTAACGGGAGCTCACTCCATTACGTGGCGCTAGGGATTCGAACTGCCAAACCTTTGTTCGACAAGCTCAGCATCTTAGCCGCTTACCTATATTCCCTTTTCTGAAGCCCAGCTGTTTTCCTCCCCAGCAGTAATGTGGAAGGTGATTTCTCTGTAAACTGTGCACATGCCCGCATGCTCAGTGAGCTGATTGTTAAAACTGGTAGGATCCCACCCATGGGATCTATGGATTTAAAAAGTGCTGAGACACTGTATGAAATTATAATGTCCTCCTCTTAAGCCCGAAGCCAGCCAGGTGACTTTGGGTCAGCATTGGGAAAGAGGCAATGGCCAACCACTTCCAAAAATCTTGCAACGAAAACTGCAGGGACTTGTCCAGAGGTGCCGTATTTTTCGGAGTATAAGATGCACCAAGGTTTTGAAGAGGCAAAATATATAAAAAAAGCTTTTGCACTCCGCAAACCTCCCAAAAACGGCCTGTTTTTTTGTGAAAACAGGCCCTTTTTTTCAAAAATAAGGGCATGAATAGCCTTTAGGAAACTTGTAGAGAGCTCCTGGGTGGTGGTGGAGGGGACAGCCCATTTTTTGTTCAAAAAAGGGCATGGCTAGCCTTTAGGAAGCTTATAGAGTGCTCCCGAGGGGTGGGGGGAAATGAGCAAACAACTGCCTGTTTTTCACTCATTTTTGCCCTCCCCATCCCCTAGGAGCACTCTGGAAGCCTCTTAAAAGTCATGCACGACCATTTTGGTGAAGGGGGCGGGATTGCGAGAGGCAAAAAATGCTGTATTCAGTGTATAAGATGCACCCAGATTTTCAGCGTCTATTTTTGAGGGGAAAAGGTTTGTCTTATACTCCAAAAATTACGGTAATTGCCAAGAGTCACCCCTGACTCAAAGGCATACACACCAGCAAAGAATAATCACAGGATTTGGAAGAGATCCACATAGTACATAACTAATGCTATACTACTAAGATAACTTAGCAAAGTAGCATTTTACCTGTAAACTTTGTATCTGAAGTGATATTTTTGGATTATGCCGGATGAGAGACTTCAGATAAGATCCCCAAGGAAATCTATATATGAAGATGCTACACTTCTTTTATCAAAACACAAACTATCTACTAACTTACAACAGTTGGTTTCGTCTGATTTGTCGAGGCAATCAGGATCACCGTCGCAGATCCAATCCAGGGCTATGCATCTCCCATCTCCACACTGATATTGAGTCACGACATTACAATCTTTAATAGATAACATCGACAAACACAGACAATATTTCTTCGTTACTTTGCAGAAAAACTGGCTAGCAGGATGCTGACTTAAGAAATTCTTTTCTTCTGTTATCCACACGGATGTACAGTAAGTGTAATCATTAAGAACATTGACTGGAATTCAGTGGGCCATTTTAGCTAATCTTCTGTTTATATTCCAGATTCAACAGGAGTGGTGCAGTGGCCAGGAGGGGGAGCTCTCGCCCTCACAATCCGGAGGCTGTGAGTTCGAATCCTAGGTAGAAGCAGATATTTCTCTCTCTGGGCACCACGAGAATAAATCTGCTGAATATAGTTCTGCGTTGGCAACAGGAAGGGCACCCGGCTAGTAAACAGCACCATTCAGTTGCCCAAACCCTACAAGGGATTATGGGGTCGTTAAAAGAAGAAGAAGAAGAAGAAGAAGAAGAAGAAGAAGAAGAAGAAGAAGATGATTCCAGATTCAACAGAATATGAAAATACATTTTCCAACCTCAACAATATCTTATTTTCAAAGTTGCTGATTTCCTCCCTAAAATTATTATTTTTGAAAGTGGTCCTTATTATCTTTAAGAGCATATTTCATGCTTGACAATCTGTTCCTTGAAAAACAAGCTGTATGAAAACCCTACAGTACCGTCTGAAATACAGTGGCACTTTTAAAAGCAAGCAATGCCCAGTCTGCATCATTCATCAAAAGTTAGTACTCATTGGAAATAGGGGGAATTCAAGTACTCCTACTTTAATCTTTTGCGATTAAACCACTTCCCCCAAGCTTTAAAAAAAAGTATTTTTCCTTTACCACAATTCTGTTCGTCACTAAAATCTCCGCAATCATCATAACCATCACAAACAAAGGTATAATTGAGGCATCTCCCAGTGTCGCAGCGGAAAAGCTCTTCACTGCAATCTGCAAAACAGAAGTATGTTCTTTAAAAAGCTTAGTTTGGTTGAACCAAGATAGTCCCTTCCCCCAAGCGAAAGATTAATTCCTGATATTTTACAAATTATTCGATAACGTTTAAAATTAACGCTAGTTTCATTCTTTCAATAGCGCCAAGTAAGCCAATGATCTACTCCAGGGGTTGCTGGGGGTTTGCAAGGGTTCGGAAGAATCTCTAGTTAAGATTCTGTGCAGTTCGGAGAACACCCAAATCCTACTCCTGGCTGGCCCCGCCCATGCCTCCTCTCCCAGGAGTCTCCATGCAGTCCGTTTGGGATGCAGGTTAAGTGCAGGGCATGTGCGGAGGCTCGGGAAGGGCAAAAATACTGGAAGTTCGGAAAGGCCAGAAATGGGCCTATTTCCAGCCTCCAGAGCCCGGGGAGGGGAAAACCCCCCCGCGCTGTGGTGCAGGAGGCCGACTAAGCCATGCCCACCCAGCAACCGGGCAGAGAACCCCTTGCTAAAAATTTTGAAGCCCACCCCTGATCTACTCCTGCTTTAAGGAGGCCATTAGACATACCTTCCCTTCACTCAGAAGAGTTGGAGATTGAAACTGGCTGGTTTCAAATATAGTATTTCTGACTATAATAATCAAGAAGGTTGCACAGGCCTGTCTGGAAGATTTTCTCAGCATAATCCAGTCAGGACTATCTAAGAACCTAATATTGTTGGAACCCTGCTGTAATTGTAATTGTAATTTAATAAATTTATATGCCGCCCAATCCCGTAGGACTCCGGGCGGCTTACAAAATGCAAGAGTAAAAATAAAAGTTAAAATATAGGGAAAGAGAAAACAGATTTAAAAGCAACACACCATACACTCAACCTAGGTGGGGCTGGACCTCGTTCATGGGGTCAACAGCCCCAGGCCTGCCGGAACAGCCAGGTTTTAGTGGCTTTTCGGAAGGCCGAGAGAGTGGGAAGGGTCCAAATCTCTGCGGGTAGGTCGTTCCACAGGGCCGGAGCAGCTATAGAGAAGGCCCTCCCCCGAGGGGTCGTCAGCCGGCATTGTCCAGCCGACGGCACCCGGAGAAGGCCCAGCCTGTGAGATCTTATCGGCCATTGGGAGATATGTGGCAGGAGGTGGTCTTGCAGATATCCGGGTCCTAGGCCATGTAGGGCTTTAAAGGTGATAACCAGCACCTTGAAGCGCGTTTGGAGACTGATAGGAAGCCAGTGCAGCTCGCGGAGGATAGATGTAACATGGGTGTATCTAGGTACACCCGATATCGCTCGCGTGGCTGCATTCTGGACCAGCTGTAGTCTCCGAACACTCTTCAGGGGCAGCCCCATGTAGAGCTGGAATTAAACCAAGACTTATCTTAGTTTAGGATTTTGTTTTCGATAGTGGCCAATGGTCACGAAACATTAGAGGTAGCGGAAATTTTGAGTAGTTCAGAGAACCGGCAAATACCACCTCTGGCTGGCCCCAGAGTCGGGTGGGAATGGGGATTATGCAATATCTTTCCCCCAGGAGTGGGGATTTTGCAGTATCCTTCCCCTGCCAAGCCCACCAACCCACGCCCACAGAACCGATAGTAAAAAAATTGAATTTCACCACTGCTTCCTTCCCAAATTAAAGAATATTTTTGTTTGATCCTACTCATTACTTTGGTTGCCCACTTCTGAGAATAGATTCAAACTTACGACTTCATGTTTCACTTGGCAACCACATAACTCAGACTTATGGCCATTGGATTCATTTAATGACTGCTGTAAAACATCATAAAATTAGGTCCAGTCCTGTAGTCTCCTCAACATCACATGACTTACAACCAAAATTCCAGTGTTAGTTGCTATTGTAGGTCAAGGACCACCTATTATACAGATACAGTGGATGAGTACAAGTTCACTCCAATAGCTGTAATGTTGTTTTTCGCCTTAATATTTTGTCTAACGCAACTTAGGCAACTTACTGCAATGCAATTCATCGCTCCAGTCATCACAATCATTAAAGCCATTGCACTGCAGAATCCTTGGGATGCAAACCCCACTTCTGCACAAGAAGCTTCCATCTTCTTCACAAAGTACTGAAAAACAAAAAAAATAAGGAACAGGATAATAGCGTCTCTTAGATTGAAAACCAAAAGTACTTCCCAACATTCCTTTGAGAGGGCATTAGATAACCTCAAGCTCCAACTGTTAGCAAGTCCAATTTAAAATTATATCCCACTAGCCGATAACTCAGGTATTTATTTCTCCTAACTCTGTATTAGGTTGGAGCTCCCTTGTGGAGTACTGTGACGCCGTTACCATGGTATACCATCTAGAAAATGTGGCAAGCTTTGGTAATGAGCCATGTATATATAACTTACTTCTGCAAACTACAAAGATTTGTCTGGAGGCAGTATGCACAATCCTGTTTTGATGTTGTCTGAAGGAAACCATGAACAGGAAACCAAATTAGATTAATCTCACAATGAAGGTGAGAAATTTACTCTACTGAAGAAACATGCAAGTGTTTCTCATCAGATTCCTATGGTTCAGTCTGATTCAAGGAGACAAAGGCTGCTTTTTCCTGTCCACTGCATTTCATTTTGAAATCAATCTTCTGAATTTTTATAATTGAAACCTGCTCATGCACATAATACACCGCGGTGCTCACACAATGCTGTGACTCACAATACTGATTTCCGAAGAGCTCTACTCCTCTGTGGGTGCCTTGCTTGGAGGATTATGAAGGCATCTATTGGCCATCCGGGAACTGAATGGTGGACAGGATTCTTACAGCAATAAATGTTGGAAGGGCCGTTTAAAAAAGGAACATTTTACCATTTGTGGTGGTCGTGCAAAATAAACTCCAAAATGTTGGAAAGAAATACAACAAAACATCCAGAAAATTCTGAAAGTAAAATTTGAACTGAAGCCACAAATACAATACAATAGCAGAGTTGGAAGGGGACTTGGAGGTCTTCTAGTCCAACCCCTTGCCTAGGCAGGAAACCCTATACCGTTTCAGACAAATGGCTATCCAACATCTTCTTAAAGGCTTCCAGTGTTGGGGCATTCACAACTTCTGGAGGCAACTTCTGTTCCACTGATTAATTGTTCTAACTGTCAGGAAATTTCTCCTGAGTTCTAAGCTACTTCTCTCCTTGATTAGTTTCCACCCATTGCTTCTTGTCCTACCCTCAAGTGCTTTGGAGAATAGTTTGACTCCCTCTTCTTTGTGGCAACCCCTGAGATATTGGAACAATGTTATCATGTCTCCCCTGGTCCTTCATTAAACTAGACATACCCAGTTCCTGCATTCTTCATATGTTTTAGCCTCCAGTCCCCTAATCCTCTTTGTTGCTCTTCTCTGCACTCTTTCTAGAGTCTCCATATCTTCTTTACATCGTGGCGACCAAAACTGGATGCAGTATTCCCAGTGTGGCCTTATCAAGGCATTATAAAGTGGTATTAACACTTCACGTGATCTTGATTCTATCCCTCTGTTTATGCAGCCTAGAACTGTGTTGGCTTTTTTGGCAGCTGCTGCACAAAAACGATTTTAAAAATGATAGTAAAATGATTTTTACTAGGCATGATTCTAGAGTGTACAAACGAAAAACATCACAACTTATTAAGATATATGCTGATAGTGGCAAGGATTAATCACTCCCCCAAAATTGCAGGGAATACAACTGAAAGACCAAAATGGGTGAATATAGATCAATGGAAAAAAGAATAACTACCATTACCATAAAGTCTAACTAAATTCAAGCAAGAACAGCTCCCTTATATATGACATATCATGAGCCACGATGGCGCAGTGTTTAGAGTGCAGTACTGCAGGCTACTTCTGCTGCCTGCCGGCTGCCTGCAATTTGGCAGTTCAAATCTCACCAGGCTCAAGATTGACTCAGCCTTCTATCCTTCCGGGGTCAGTAAAACGAGGACCCAGATTGTTGGAGGCAATAGGCTGACTCTGTAAACTGCCTAGAGAGGGCTGTAAAGCACTGTAAAGAGGTATATAAGTGCCATTCTTGTTGCTATCATACAGAAAAGCAAGTTAAGACAATTAGTATTTGGTTTAAAACAGAAACTGTTGAAAAAATAATAATAGAAATGAGTCGTAACTGCAGTCTTGCCTTAAGACGAAGCCAGCTGTCAGGACTGCTTCACTTAGTAACCAAGAAAGAAACCACTCAACCCCAAGAGCCAAGGTGGCGCAGTGGTTAAATGCAGCGCTGCAGGCTACTTCAGCTGACTGCAGTTCTGCAGTTCGGCTGTTCAAATCTCACCGGCTCAGGGTTGACTCAGCCTTCCATCCTTCCGAGGTGGGTAAAATGAGGACCCGGATTGTGGTGGGGGCAATATGCTGACTCTGTAAACCGCTTAGAGAGGGCTGAAAGCCCTATGAAGCGGTATACAAGTCTAACTGCTATTGCTATTGCTATTGCTATTGCTATTTTGCAGAATTAAGAGTACTTTTACTGGTTATAAGTAAATAGAAGCTAAGCAAAGCTGGATCTGAGATAAAAGCGCGTGCAAGCATAGATATCAATGTATGACCCATTCCCTTCCCCTTGGTAACCCCAGCCCATAGTCCAATCCAATTACTCCACAGGTGTCATGTGGGAGACATCTTCAAAAACCATCATCAGGTTGGTATGCCGGACAGTTGGCCTTGGCGGGAAACTCCTCTCCCCGCTACATGCGCAGTAGATGGTGAGAACAACTCGCTTCTTACAGTCCCTCCTGTACAGAATATTTCCCACACCCAAATACCATGCCCCCCCTCCCTGTTTCAATGGCAGCCGAAAAGCAAGCAGCAAAACAGAGGCTGACACCAGCTGAGTGACCTTGAGCCACTCTTAGTCTCAGACTTAGAAATCAGGCAAGATTCTGGTCTTGTTATTAAAGGACATTCCATTTTACGCTTGTCTCAGCTTTCGTTACTGGACGGAGGAGGGGATTAGAACAGATATCTATGCTCTCAGGATTACAAAACTCTTCAGCTTAAACCCTGTGCGGACTAGTGAGGTTGTTTTTCCCATAGAATCAAAGCACTGGGGCACATGCCCATATCAACAATAAACAGCTCGGGGCTGCCTCTCAGTCAGTTGTTGTTCTAAGTCTTCCAGCAAAAGTTCTCCGGGAAACGCAAAGTCTCTCTTTGAGCCAAAATTCCAGAGTTTTCAAAGCTTGCTCCAGTCCATTAGTACAGTAAAGACATATTTTTGTGGGTGTGAAGAGATTGGTTTTGTTTTTTCTTGGAAAACATGACACAGATTTATTTTCACAAAACTGCAACGGGAACGGCTTCCTTGGAATCAAAATGTTAATCCTGTTATCACTCATCCCATCTTTTTGCTCTTTAAGACTTATTCGTTGACGCTGTCCCTTAGCTGAATCTCCTCAGGCCTCAGGTAAATGGAGACAAATCTTTCTCATCCAACAACAAGGATGTTGTGAGGACCTGAATATAGTTTAGTTTATATTTCCTTGGGGCATTTATGGCTGTAATGGAAACCTCCCATCCCATGGATCTGGGGAAATCTTGTTTAGCACAGTATGACAACATGACAGCTGCAGCCATCGTTGATATGGGGACTCTGGCCAAGAAGGCCACTATTGTGGTCCACTGGTGGCCTGTGGAGCTGGCAGCAGAGTCGGACAGTGAGGAGGTGGGGGAGGAACATGGGCCAGTCCTGAAGTAGGCTCAGACGAGGGCTCTGCGTAGGAGGCCGAGAGGGGCAAAGGCCATCTGATAGTGATGTGCTGCCCCCAAAAGCCTCCAGAGCGTCCGAAGTCTGACATCAGTGAAGCAGAAGAACAGTGTGAGCCTGTTCCCAGTGCGCGGCTGCGCAGAGCTACCAGAAGGCAAGAACAGTTAAGAAAAAAGGGGCAACTAGTGGTCTCCTGCAAACTCCACTCCCCTTTCGCTCCTCTTTTATTACCTCTGGGAGGGGCCATTCACCGTCCACCTGTGGCCTTACTCCCAAGTCGACCCCTGTTCTTTAGCTGTTCCCTTCATCTGACAACTCTGAGCATCACACACTGGGAACAGGCTCCAGCTGTTCCTCTGCCTCACTGATGTCTGACTCTGAAGGCAGCTGATAACTGGCATACGGCTCTGGCCCCCTCTCTGCCTCCGACACAAAGTCCTCATCAGAGCCTTCCCAAGACTCCAGGACTGGCCCATCTTCCTCCCGAATGTCCTTACTGTCCGAAACTGCTGGCTACTGGCGGGCCACAACAATTGTGTACAACCTAGTGCAATATACTGTAGCTGGGAAAAATAATACATTTTACTGAGATCATGTACACAGCAATGTCTGGAGACCACGCTTATTCCTGATGAGTCACAAGCAACATTACAATGAAACCTCTCTGATTATGGGCCTGTCTGACTCAATTTGGAGGAGAGCTCGGTACGTTCTGACCTTGCAACTCCAGGGACGGCATGTTCTCCGGTATCTGCAGATGAGACAGGAGCTGCACACAAGTTTGCAAGACTGGCCACCACATTTCAGCTGTCAGGGAATCAGCCCCCTGTTACAGAAGCAAATCTGCAGGTCGAGTCCCCTGATTTGGAGAAAACAAAACATCCTCCGCCTTCATACGTGACACAAAGATCAAGAAAGTGGGACGAGGTTTTCAGTAAGGACCCTTGAAAAGAGAAATACACAATTCTGGGCCAGAGAACTTCCATGGGAAACAACACTCCAGCCTTGAGTATGACCTCCTGAATATGTGTAGTTCCTAATTTGCTGACTGAGCTTTAGATGAGGATAAAGCTACATTCAGCTCCAATTCTTTGATTTATCTGTATGAAACTTTGCGTCTACTCATCTCAAACGATCTAAGCCCAAGAGCTCACTGTAACAGCGTTGCCCAAAAACCACTAAGAGTTGTTAACCTAATTTTGCGAAGCTTCTTCTCCGGCAACATTATACTGCGAACTAGGGGATACAAAACCTTTGCATTGTATTTGTATTTGTATTTATTAAAATTTATAGGCCGCCCTTTTCCCTGAGGGGACTCAGGGCGGCTTACAATCACAAGGGAGGGGGGTGCAGTATCAAAAAACAAAACAAAATGTGAACAAAGAAAAATAATAAAACACAACTTTCGTTCAGCAATCAAACACTCGGGCGGGTGAATTGGGAACCTATCCCCAGGCCTGCTGGGAGAGCCAGATCTTGAGGGCTGCGCGGAAGGTCTGGATGGTGGTGAGGGTACGGATCTCAATGGGGAGATCGTTCCACAGGGTCGGAGCTGCAACAGAAAAGGCTCTCCTCCGTGTGGTCGCCAGTCGGCATTGACTGGCAGATGGGATTCGGAGGAGGCCCAGTCTGTGCGATCTAATTGGTCGAAGGGAGGTAATCGGCAGAAGGCGGTCTCTCAAGTACCCAGATCCACTACCATGGAGTGCTTTAAAGGTGGTCATCAGTACCCTGAAGCGCACCCGGAGACCAACAGGTAGCCAGTGCAGCTCGCGGAGGACGGGTGTAACGTGGGCGAACCGCGGTGCGCCCACTATCACTCGCGCGGCTGCATTCTGGACTAACTGTAGTCGCCGGATGCACTTCAAGGGCAACCCCATGTAGAGCCCATTGCAGTATTCCAGCCTAGAGATCACAAGGGCTCGAGTGACTGTTGTGAGAGCCTCCCGGTCTAGGTAGGGCCGCAACTGGCGGACCAGGCGAACCTGGGCAAATGCCCCCCTGGTCACAGCTGACAGCTGGTGGTCAAAAGTCAGCTGTGGGTCCAGGAGGACTCCTAAGTTGCGGACCCTATCTGAGGGGTATAAAATTTGACCCCCCAGCCTAAGTGTTGGTACATTAGCCAAATTATTGGGAGGGAAGCACAACAGCCACTCGGTCTTGTCCGGGTTGAGTACCAGTTTGTTAGCGCTCATCCAGTTCTTAATGGCCTCTAGACCCTGGTTCATCACGTCCACCGCTTCATTGAGTTGGCACGGGGCGGACAGATACAGTTGCGTATCGTCCGCATATTGGTGGTATTTTATCCCGTGCCTCCGAATGATCTCGCCCAGCGGTTTCATGTATATGTTAAATAGTAGGGGGGATAAGACCGAACCCTGCAGCACCCCACATGTTAGGGGCCTCAGGGACGATCTCTGCCCCCCGACCAACACCGACTGCGACCTGTCCGAGAGGTAGGAGGAGAACCACTGTAAAACAGTGCCTCCCACTCCCACCTCCCGCAGTCGTCGCAGAAGGATACCATGGTCGATGGTATCGAAAGCCGCTGAGAGGTCAAGGAGGACCAGGATGGACGCATAGCCTCCATCTCTGGCCCTCCAGAGATCATCGGTCAATGCGACCAAAGCGGTTTCTGTGCTGTAACCAGGTCTGAAGCCAGACTGGAAGGGGTCAAGATAACTAGCTTCCTCCAAGGCCCGTTGAAGCTGGAAGGCCACCACCTTCTCAACAACCTTCCCGATAAAGGGGAGGTTGGAGACAGGACGAAAGTTGTTTAAAATGGCTGGATCCAAGGATGGTTTCTTCAGGAGGGGTCTCACCACCGCCGTTTTAAGTACGGCGGGGAAGTGCCCCTCCCGAAGGGAGGCGGTCACGACCGCCTGGATCCAGCCATGTGTCACCTCCCTGCTGTTGGCAACCAGCCAGGAGGGACACGGGTCCAGAATACAGGTGGAGGCACTTACAGCTCGAATGGCCTTGTCCACATCCCCAGAGGCAACATCCTGGAACTCAACCCAGAGATGATTTGCCAAGTGGTCCTCCTGTGTCTCGGCTGGATCTACTGCGGTGGAGTCCAGGTCCGACCGAAACCGAGCTACTTTGTCCGCCAAGAATTGAGCATAGTCCTCAGCCCTACCCTGCAAGGGGTCTCCCGCATCCCTCCTGTTAAGGAGGGAGCGGGTTATCCTAAACAGGGCAGCTGGGCGTGACTCGGCGGACGCAACCAAGGCAGAAATGTATGATCTTTTGGCAGTTCTTAATGCTCGGACATAGTCCTTGGTGCAGGTAGTTAGAAGCGCTCGGTTCGCCTCGGACTTATCGGACCTCCACAGGTGCTCTAGGCATCTCCTCCGGCGTTTCCTCTCCCGGAGCTCCTCGGTAAACCAAGGAGGCCTCCAGGATCTACTGACCCGGAGGGGCCGTAGTGGCGCAATCCGATCAAGAGACTCCGCCGCCGCCGAATGCCAGGCGGCAACCAGAGTCTCCGCCGAACTGTGGGCGAGAGTATCAGGAATGACCCCAAGCTCCGTCTGGAACCTCAACGGGTCCATAAGTCGCCTGGGGCGGAACCACCTGGTCGGTTCCTCCTCCCTACGGTGGGGGTTTGGCCTCCGGAAGTCAAGCCTCAGTAGGCAGTGGTCTGACCACGACAGGGGTATGATCTCATTACCCCTCAGACCAAGATCACACATCCACTGCTCCGAGAGGAATACGAGGTCGAGCATGTGGCCCGCTGCATGGGTTGGGCCCCAAATTACCTGGGTCAAGCCCATGGCTGTCATGGAAGCCATGAACTCCTGCGCCCCATCAGAGCGTTCACCGAGCGATGGCAAATTGAAGTCCCCCAGAACTATAAGCCTGGGGAACTCAACTGCCAGCTCGGCTACTGACTCGAGGAGCGAGGGGAGGGATGCTGCAACGCAGTTGGGAGGCAGGTACGTTAGCAGCAAACCCACTTGACCCTTGAGGTCCAACTTTATCAGCAGGGACTCACACCCGACAAGCTCCGGAGCAGGGACCCTACGAGGTAACAGAGACTCCCGGATTACAATAGCCACACCGCCACCCCTTCCCTGGGCTCTCGGCTGATGAAGCACCTGAAATCCCTCTGGGCACATCTCTACAAGGGGGACTCCTCCTTCTGTGCCCAGCCAGGTTTCAGTAATACATGCCAGGTCTGCCCTCTCATCAACAATTAAGTCCCGGATGAGAGGAGCTTTGTGTACAACAGACCTGGCATTTAGCGACAACAGCCTGAGACCAGGGTCCTGACTACTCGCGCCATCTGGTCTTGGAGTGGGGCTCATAGGGCCGGAAGGAGGGATCTCTGTGATGTAGCGAACCCTCCTTCCCCGGTAATGGCCAGCCCTAAAGTCCCCGCCGTATCTGCCCCTCCCCGTAATGACCGTAATGCTCCGACCCACTCCCGTGACAGTAGTCCCCCCAACCACCCCACTGACCCCCGCCTTCCCCGGCAGGCCCTCCGAGTCAAACATTCTCATTTATCCACTCTAACAATTCCCACGTAATATTTAAAACATATAAAATACTATAGTAACAATTAATAAAAGTGGGCCATTCATTCAATTCCAGTAAACTCCCATACACTCAACATACTATTTTAAAATTGCGCAGTTATAATGTATAGTAATATGGAAACAGTGGAGGAAGCGGTGATCCGCTCCTCTCCCTTCTTATGTCCTGGGGAGATGTCCTTGGCCACCAAGTCAAAAGTGCGTAATATATAAGGTGGCTGTATACAAGCAAGATAGAATGTGAAGATCCAAAATTCATAGGCGGCAACCATGTAGTCTTACCCCACTGGTGAAGGTTAGCGGGCTGTATATTCAAAAGTCTCTTTCCTAAAGATGGATAAGGGCCCCAATGTAGGGGGCCAGAGTTCGAGACTGACTTGTGCCACTCTCGCAAATGGAGGGAAAAGTACTGGTGTTTTCGGGGCTCAGTCCTCGCCACTGCAGCCGCCATCCTCTATCGCTCCCTGCTAGCTCAGCCACAATCCTACTCCTCCTAATGGTTAAGTAAGCCGGGAGCAAAGTCCGGAAGAGGCTACAACGACGCAGGGCCCAGTTCAAAAATTGTCCTCTTCCCTGCCCGGGTAAGCACACCAGTCAGCCTAGGACGGCCAGGTCTTTCCTAGGGGCCGCGGGAGAAGGCAGCAGATAATAAATAGTAGGATAGGTAACAGATAGTAAAGTGAGCAAAGATAGATCCGAGGGGGGGGGGGCGTCTGGGGCGGCAGCAAACACAACCATTCAGTCCGCAGTTTCAATGCAGCTTCCGACAGCCCCCTTCTTTAAGATGAAAAACTAAGTTAAAAATTAACCCCTCTCAGCTCACTAGTCACCAGGGCTCACAGTCACAGTCACAGTCACTCGGCTCCAGCAAAGTCAACAGGCTGGCCAGAAAAGGAGGATGTAAAGATGTAAATGCTGTGAGTCAGCTGTTTGGCGCCGCCATCTTTCCCTCCACGCTTTCCTCCACGCTTTCCTTCCAACTCCAGCAGCTGCTGTTCTGCTGCTCAGGGGCGACTGATAGGACCAGGGGCCAGCAGATAAATGGCCAGGGGGCTCACCAGGCAGCACCAGGGGCTTCCAGGAATCCAAGGTGGTAAGGTGGTAAGGGGAGACGCCAAACGTCCGCGCGCCGCTATCGCCGCCGCGCACCGCCGTCGCCGCCGTCCTCACGCAGCTGGACAACCCGGGCTGCCACTGTGGGGAAACGTTAAGCCTCCGGATTTCTTCGGGTCCTTTGGGTTCCGCAGATCTCAGGCTCTCCCAGGGACTCTTTCCAAAAATTTTGCGGTCCGTTTGGAGGCTTCCCGGTGCTTTTTCGCCAAGTTTGCATGGAGCGAAAAAACCCGGTCGCCATTCCAAACCCGCACATGCGCATATGATTGCAGACCAATCCTCGAATACAGCTCTTCTGCCTGGAATACACACTGTATATCGGACATTAATACAACTGAGCGAGTCCAGAGGTATTTCACGAGAAGAGTCCTCCACTCCTCTGCTCACAATAGAATACCCTATGCCACCAGGCTAGAAATTTTGGGCTTGGACAACCTAGAACAGTGATGGCTAACCTTTTCCAGACTGAGTGCCCCAAGTGCATGTGCATGCTTGAGCCTGTTCCCAGTGTGCGCATGCGCAGAGTTGTCAGACGAAGGGAACAGCTAAGGAACAGGAGTTGACTTGGGAGTAAGGCTACAGGTGGACGGTGAATGGCCCCTCCCAGAGGAAATAAAAGAGGAGCGAAAGGGGAGTGGAGTTTTCAGGAGACCACTAGTTCGTTTAATTGGTTCGTGACTCTCTGGCAATCCTTGTCAAGTTTTGCAGCTATCGGCCTGGCAGCTCTCCAAGCCAGTTAAGGTCTGTGACTGTAAATCCTCCCTTGAAAGATTTTATTGGATGTGAATGAGCAGAATTCACAGTCAGTTAATAAAAGGGGTTTTTGACGGAGTTGCTTCATGCTTTTGGTCGGAACAAAATGGTTCTGTAAAATCAGGGGTGGGTTTCTCTCTCCGTTCCAACTGGCTTGGTTGGAACGGGGCCGGCGGTGTCCTCGTGCATGCGCGCAGTGCACGCATGCGTACTAGCGCCTGTGCGATTCTCCAGCTGCTCCTGGAGGATCGCGCAGGCGCTGTATGCGTTCTGCGCATGCGTGGAAGCGCAGAACTCGTCAAAACCAGGTAAGAAACGCGGGCAGGCGGGTGGATCCTTTGGCGTTCCCGGAAGTTACTTAATTCCGGGTTCGCCAACCAACCGGTTCGCGGGGACCGCCGTGAACCGCCTGAAACCCACCCCTGTGTAAAATGTGTAACTGGG
The DNA here is from genome assembly GCF_009769535.1 of Thamnophis elegans. Lineage (NCBI taxonomy): Eukaryota > Metazoa > Chordata > Lepidosauria > Squamata > Natricidae > Thamnophis > Thamnophis elegans. The sequence goes on from NC_045549.1 coordinate 68,035,400, forward strand.
AGGGCTTTATCTCCAAAACATGCAATGTTTCTTGCTTGCCTTGCTTGCGATTCTAACAGAACGTCCTTTCATTATTTCTATGCTTTTAGGGTAAAGCTTTTGCATGTTGAATAATCTTACTTGCCTTGGCTGCCTTAATCTGTGCAG